>NC_138763.1:79618793-80218793 GCF_965113315.1 Podarcis vaucheri | reverse complement strand
TGATCTTTTGCTCAATGTGGGGCTTAAACCCACGGCCCTGAGATCTGAGATTGAGTCTCATGCTCTACTGACTGAGCTATCCCTGTCCTGTGAGCTATCCCTGTCCTGTAAGCATCTGTGGTGTTTCCACCAGGCATGAGGCTGAAAGTGGTCCCTGTTTTTACTTGGGTTTGTCAGCATGATCAAATGCCTCCTTTCTTAACATGAGGCATACCAGTTTTAAGGCCTTGACACAGTGAATGGTCTAAATAACTTTTGAGCATTTCAGAAAAAGTATGTATTCCTGATTTTCCTGATGTATTTCTGCATGTGGCTTTTCTACTCTGTTGTACGTAGAGTTTCAAGGTGATAGTTCTACATTAACACACAGATTTCTTGTGTGGCTACTTAGCCTGAAACTCATGTACAGTGGTACCTCAGGTTAAGTACTTAATTCGTTCTGGAGGTCCGTTCTTAACCTGAAACTGTTCTTAACCTGAACCACCACTTTAGCTAATGGGGCCTCCTGGTGCCGCCGGAGCATGATTTCTGTTCTCATCCTTAAGCAAAGTTCTTAACCTGAAGCACTATTTCTGGGCTAGCGGAGTCAGTAACCTGAAGCATATGTAACCTGAGGTACCACTGTACTGGCTTTTCTCTCCTTTCATTCTCCACACTGCTCTCTTCTGTACTAATCAGCTTTATAGGACAGGCATGGCTCACACTATGAATATTATTTCATTGAGTAGGGATTGCTTGGTAGACATAAGCTAAGCATGGCTCACCTCGACTTAGCAGCTGCTTTACTTCTCTCTGGTACTTTATTTGCTGCTGCATTTCCAAGGATTGGTGTGTTGTATGAATCAGCTCATGTTTTTTCTGGAAGAGCTCACATGATAGTTCTAAGCCAGTCTGGCTTAGCATTTTGTGCAACCCAGGCCACAAAGTACATTTGAAAGTTAACACTGCTTTAATTTTTCATCTTTTTCTGTCTCAGCCCTTTACTGTCATATGAACTTTTACATCTAGTTATACTGAAATTTATCTTTCTTTTTTTCTTTTTTTCTTTTTTCTTTTTTTGCAGTGACTGGAATGAATCCTTTGTCTCCATATTTAAATGTAGATCCCAGATACCTTATACAGGTGAGATGTAAATGCTTGTTCGAATTACATTACCATATAGTTACAATTGATTGCTAAATGTTCATTTAAGAAATTTATGTAAAAGTTATGAGTATATGCATGTAAGGTAAAGAGACGCGGGTGGCGCTGTGGTCTAAACCACTGCGCCTCTTGGGCTTGCCAATCAGAAGGCTGGTAGTTCAAATCTGCTCAACGGGGTGAGATCCTGTTGCTGTGTCCCAGCTTCTGCCAATTTAGCAGTTCAAAAGCACATCAGTGCAAGTAGATAATAGGTACTGCTGCAGCAGGAATGTAAACGGCGTTTCCAGGCGCTCTGGCACTTGTCACAGTCCTCTGTGTGTCAGTAGTGGTTTAGTCATGCTGGCCACATGACCCAGAAAGCTGCGGGGGAAAACCACCTCCCTCGGCCTGAAAGCTAGATGATCGCCGCAACCCCATAGTCACCTTTGACTGGATTTAACCATCTAGAGGTCTTTACCTTTTTACCTATACAGTAGTACCTTGCGTTACGTAACCCTCTGGTTACGTAAACTTCAGGATGTGAACACAGCAAACCCGGAAATATTTGTCCAGGTTTCGCCGCATGTGCAGAAGCGCTCTACCATGCACAGAAGCGCTCTATCGCGCCGCACACATGCACAGAACAGTCACCTCTGGTAGTGAACACCTCGGAATCCGACCGGAATGGATCCCGTCCACAACCAGAGGTACCACTGTACATGTGTAAGTAGATGTTGGCCCAGTTTGCCATGGTTAGCCATGGAAGGTTAAACCACAAGCACAGATTCTACTAATGTGCTAAGCCAAACCACAACTTTGCACAGGAGCAAATGTGACACTTGTCACTCTGGAATCAACCCATGCGCAAGTGAGGTCATTGTATAGTTCCAAAAAGATTTTGACCAGTTTCCTCATCAAGCGCTCCAAATTGAGGACAGGTCCTCTCATATTTCAGTAAATGGATAAACCTTAACAGAAGAGATAATGTTCTCTGTTAATTTTATTCAGAAAAGATCAAGTCAGTGGGCAGTGTGAAGTGGCCCATTTTCACACAGCACCAAACAGTTCAGAAAGATAAATATATCTAGATGTTTAGCCCTTCTTAAGCATGCACCACCCACTCTTATAAGCTAGAGGCGAAGTTGGGAGCTCCCTTTTGCAGGGTTCAAACACGCAGTGTCCACTCGAGAGTGCTTACAGTGTTCAATTGCCTTGTTGCCATGCTTGCTCTTAAAGATCAACAGCCACACAGTCCCAGCTTCTTGCAGCTTCTAGGTCTGTAGGCTAGTATGGGCAGAAACTAAGTGTGAATTCTCTCTAATCTGGGAACCAGTGATACAGAGGGTTTTGTTTCTAAACTCCAGTGGTGGTCAGCTGTCTTTGTCATCTCCATGTCTGTGACAGTGTTACACTGCTGGAAGATAAAAGTGCTGTCCATGTTAGCTGTCTGTCAGCTCCTCTGTTCTGGAGGCAGCTGATACCAGTGGGGGGCAGTATTGTGCTTCTTTGAGAGTGTGCTAAGCAGTCAATATCCTGCTCAGTGCTAGACTAGAAGCTTACACACGTGGTCAACATGCAATGGCTTGAATTTCTGTGTATTATTCTCTTATGGACCTTGTTATCTAACCTTTCATTTGAGCACCTGATTAGCTCAGAGATAGCAAGGCTCCTTATTTTTCTCTTAAGTAACACTTTTAGATAAATGTCAACACAGTCAAATGAATGTATTGCACCTGTTTTTATAAAGCAAACGAGTTTTTCACCACAAATGTAATTTAAAAGGATATTTCCGTTTCAGGACACAGATGAATTCATTTTGCCCACTGGAGCTAGCAAAACTAGGGGCAGGTTTGAGCTGGCATTCTTTACAATTGGAGGATGCTGCATGACAGGTATGGGTAATATTTAATTTATATTGTGATGTTGTTCGGTTTTAAAATGAATAGAATTTGTATATGTGTGTGTGTGAGTATAGTATATAAAAATATATTTGTGATGTATCAAATTTAGCCAAGTCTCCAGTGACATACTTCTTGTCTAAAACAAGCAACACAAACTTGAGTGCATTATAGTAGCAAATTCTAGAGGGGTAGTGTGTTACTTTTTTGTAGCAAAAGCAATAGTCCTGCGGCACAACAGAACAGAGTCTTCTAGCGCCACTGAGAGTGCCAATGATTTACACTGTTTTCACGGTGCATTGATTTCCAGGCCTTGTGATCTAGGTTGTATCTCTCCCCCATTTACACTGTTGATACTTTGTAAGCTTTGGGCAATTTATTATTTTTTAAACGACATTCCCTTTGAAGGCTTTTCTGGACATAATCATCAAATGGTAACAACAGTTGCAAGGCCTTCATTGCCAAAAATGAACGATGGAGCATTTGAGTGAAGATTTGGGATGTTTGAGACTGTTGTTGATTTCCTAAATTTCAGCGGTAGTCAGCTGTCCGTGTCATTACCGTGCCTGACAGTGTTACACTGCTGGGAGATGAAAATATTGTCCAGTCTGTCTGTCATTGTCACCGTTCTGGAGGCATTTTGGCAGCAGGGTGGGGCAGTGCTGTGCTTCTCTGAGAGTGTGCTGAGCAGTTAATATCCTGCTCAGCACTAGAATAGGAGCATACACATCAGCTATCTATAATGGCATTCATGTCTGCAGTATAGCATATGCTGTTTAAAAATGGCATTTGTGGTTTTTCTGAACATACAAACTTTGCAGTTTTATAACAGGTTATCGAAGATTCTATGCATAGACTAATAGATATTTTTTGCTGATGTGGCATGATTTGGTATTTTTCCATCTCACTTTCCTACATCTTCTAGGGGCTGTTTATTCTCCCCCACCCCATGGTAGAGAATACAGTAGGTAATTGCTATGGGGGTGTGATGGTACAGGAAGAGAGAACATAAGAACAAAACATAAAGAGCAAAGAAAGATTGGGCAAGTGACTCACGCAGGCCGCATTCACTGTTTTGCCTGTAAAATGTAAATTGCCTTCAATAATGCAACATATATCTGCTTCAGTAGAAGTGTACCATTATTGTAGTGTATTTTTCCGTAGGCTGCATGTTTAATTGGTGAGCTGTTTTAATCCTTACTGGAATGTGTGTTCAGTTTTCACTTCCTGTGGTTAATCCTGGTGTCCTGCCTTTTAGGAGCTGCATTTGGTGCACTCAATGGCCTGCGGCTGGGCTTGAAGGACACACAGAGCATGGCTTGGTCTAAACCTAGAAATGTACAGTAAGTACATAATTCCAGATACTTTTCAGCTTTCAAGGGTTGCTCATTTTTCATTTTGTTTTCAGAAGAATTCATAAGTATTCATGGTCTTACAGCCTTCCAGATACTTATTTGCTTGCTTGCCATTAACTTTGACTTCCTATAAGTGTAAGTGAGATATCATTAAATTGGCCTTTAGTGCAGTCAAGATAAAATTACACGTCTGTGTAAGTCTTAACTTATAAAGCCTTTTGTGCCCATAAAGCTAAAGGACTAAATACCAAATCTGGGGTGTTTTAGTATTCCTGACAGCGGATTGTCACTGCCCTGAGATGTGTGAGAAGTCTTGAATTAGGATGAGCTCAACGTGTGGTGGTGATCACTTCATTAATCTTAAAAAGAAAGTAATTGAGTTATTTCTGAGGAAACACCTATTTGTTCTCTTTCTATCCCCTCCTATCAATTTGTGTATGCTTACATTATTAATTAATTAATTAATTAATTAATTATTGAATTTTATATACCGCTCTATAACCGGAGGTCTCAGGGTGGTTCACAGAAAAGATCAACAAAAGAACACAATATATATACTGTAATCAAAATAAAACAACCCAACAACACCCCCCCACACACCCAAAAAGAGCCACATTTTTAAAGGGCATAGGATGTCAATACATGCACATATTCACTTGATTTTTATAAGCTTTACTTTCCAATGAGATTTCTTGTTCTTTCAGAGAAATCTTGGCCAAAAACAAATTATGCTGGACATAGAAGATTCAAATTCATGATCCTATGGCATTTTTTTAAAAAAAGGTATATTGAACAGATTGTTATGTAGAAAGATGGCAAACATTAAATCCTTTAGACCAGCAGGTGGCAGCAAACTAATATTAATGCTTACTGGACCTTCAGGAAGATATGTTGAAGGTCAGTTATCCCAGTCACTCCATTCTTAGCAATTGCAAGGATAAATATTCTCCACAAAATGTGGCTCATATGTGGCCCTCATTTGTAAAACTGTTTTAAAGGAAAACCATAACAATACCTATAAGATTTATGTATAATCCTTTAATTATCCATCTGTTAGTACTTCTTATTACTATTTTGTAGAACAATGGGGGTACAGAAACTGTTAACATTTTGGTGCATGTTCCCAGACGAAACACATACCTTCAGTTATTATTACTATTATTATTATTATTTATATACTGCAACATTGTCACAGAACTAGTGAAGATAGGTTTCGGAAAAATGACAAGTGTATCCTACACAATAGGGAAGTTACGGTATATGTTCTCTAAACTGGAATAACCCAACTGCCTCTCAGAATCCATGACATACCCTTTTCCTCAAATCATCATCAATTCCCTTCTGATTCTTCATGATTCTCAGCTCTGTGGAACTGCTGCTACTATTGGTCTGCCTCCTGTAGCATCCATATTAGACACTGAGATTGGACACAACATTTGCTTCCCATCTTTCTTCCGTTTACCTCAGTTCTTGCAATATTCATCGCTCAGACATGTTAACTCCAAATTCTGTGAAAGTACGGTAGATTAAAAAAGGACACATTCGCCTGCATTTACGCAATTGGCAGCCTACATTACCTGAATGATCAGTTGAAGTATATTCTCCCATTGGATTTCCCTAGTCCAAAAAATAAGGCTCTGTGCGAGTATTCAAGCTACAATGACTACACAGGTATGTAGCTCACATATTATGTGGGGGTTACGTTCCTGGCCATTGTGTGTATAAGCAGCATCACATAAAGCCAGGATCCCATGGAACCAGGGCCTCTGCATAGCCTGGCTATGGGGAAGAGGCACGGGGACTCTGACAAGGTCCCAGGACCGAATAAGCGCTTGCCCAGCTTTTGGGAGGAGGAGGGAGAGCTCTAGGACCCTTCCAGAGCCATAGCACCTCCTTCCCAAAGCCTGACGCCTTGCTTACCTGACTTTGGGAAGGAGGCGGAGGACTGCTCCACCTTCCCAAAGCCCGGTAAGCCCACAATTGAAGCTTTGCCCAAGAATGTGGGGGAGAATAAATAAATAAATAGTGTGTTTCCTTTGTGCTCCATTTATTATTCCCCCTTCCCTTCCCCTCAAAGTCGCAATTGCATAAGTAAAATAAATGTAAGATGTAAGTCACCTGTGCAGCATTTGCTACTGTGAGTTAATGAATTATCAATTTTATAGCAAGTAGTCCTGAATCTCCTGGGTTAGTAGAACCATAAAAAAGAAACAGAAGGGAAATTGGCATGGGTGTTCATTCAGCACATGTGTGTGCAAGTCCTAGCAGCTAGGCAGGATTGTAATAAGTAAATTATATGGCAGTTCTGCTTGGGTTGGGCAGGAGCTTGCACAGTGGGAAGAACATCTTTCGATTTAGTTTCACTTTTCTTGCTCTCTGTAAGGTGCACAGCATGCTGTGAGCAGATGACACCTTGCACGTTCTGAAAGGTACCTTTGTCTCCCATTCATCATTTGTCCCTAGGTTCCAGCGGTAGTCAGCTGTCTGGATCAGTATCATGCCTGTGACGGTGTTACACTGCTGGGAGATAAAAGTACTGCCTGTTTTATCTGTCTGTCACTGTTTCTGTTCTGGAGGCAGCTGACACCAGTGTGGGGCAATACTGTGCTTCTCTGAGAGTGTGCTGAGCAGTTAACATTCTACTCAGCACTAGTCTGGGAGCATACACACTTGTTCAGCATGTGATTTTAATTTCTATGGTAGAGGATGTTTGACCTTCCCCTCCTTTTTTTAATAAAGTTTATCAGAAGTACTATTTAAGGATGTCCAAATTAAAATGTGTACAATTTAGCACTTGGATTTTTGCATGCTTAACAGTCTTCCAAAGGACAAGCTTCTTAATGCAATCTAAACTATTTGGCCAGTCTTGGTATAATGTCTCTTAAAACTCTCTTGTTGAGTGCTGACAGAACTGTAGCCAAATCCAGGCTAATGTAGGAGCATCAGCAGGGGAACTCCCAAGGCTTGCAGAGGTAGGAAAAATGAACAAGAGCACTCCACACTGCACTGTGATCTAATTCTTAAAATATGTAGAGCAGTGTACTGGTAAAAAATGTTAATCTAGAATTGGCTCAGTTAACATGGTTGCCTTTGATGAAAGCACTTTTCTTTAGAATGTAAGAAATCAGCCTTGCATTTTTATTTAAAGAATTGCTTGATGAATATATTCAAATCAGTTGTCTGTCTTGGAGGGGGAAATTATCTAGCTTCAACAGGCTCCCAAAGCTGTTTTCTGAATTCGAGCCATAGCGGAAGGGGGGAGGAGGAATTGGATTATTAACGCACTGTGCTGCATCTTTAGTAACTACCTATGCATAGAAATACTACTTGATTCCTAGGCAGCAGTCACCCCATTCAGAATTTTCAGTCCTGATTTCAGCTTCACCCAAATATGGTTGCTTCTGGAATCGTGTTCTAATGACCATTTAATTGATATATTAGAACTAAGAAAAATGTCTGTATAAACATGTGCTTTGGGTAGTTCATTTAGTTTGTGTCCCCTGGAATCTGTTCAGAAGCTTCAGTTATTCAGAGTAATTAATGGGGCAGAAATGATTATATTATGCTTCATAGCCCCAATACAGTGCTTTTCATGCCACAAGGCAAAGCGCTTCTGAAACTGAGGGACTTCCAGAGGCTGTTTTTGAATTAGGTACACGGCTCTGGTATTTAAAGGGGTGGGGAGATAAAAAGAAAATTCACTGTGGGTATGATCAAGCCATTATGCACACCTTAACTAATTATTTGGATCACAACCCATGTTTTGTGCACTTGCTTTCTTCAGAACCTGAAACATGCTAAGTATGTTGGCCTACAGAAAAATCTATGGATCTACTTCTTTAAAAAAGAAGTGAACAATAAATATTTTAGCTAGGATGCTTCTGGAAAAAGAAAACCTGGAAAAAGTATTGCATAACACTGAGCTCCAAATTTGCATTTGAGTTACATAAACGTTTTAATTAACCTTGGCATGTAGTGCCACCTGCCTTAAAGCAGAGCAGATTTGTTAAAAAATGCAAATGAATTTAACTTGTCCTTTCAAGTTAGGTTCCTATAGTAAAACTTGTATTGCTGGTATGCTATAGATCAAACGTTTGTACAGCATTTGATTTCTCCAAGTAGAACAAGTTTCATTTAAGCTTTCCCTTTTTCACTCTTGCCTTATGAAATGCATGGAACAGATTCTAGGACAGAAGGCGTGAGCAGAAGAAACTTAAGTTGTCTTTGGTTCTGTTTAGGCCTTGAAAACAATATAGCATATGATAAAGCAGTACAGATCAATCTCTTTCTCTCATTACTTCCTTGTAGGATTTTAAATATGGTGACAAGGCAAGGGGCATTATGGGCCAACACTCTTGGGTCTCTAGGTAAGTAAGTTTGATGTGTAAACCAAATCTACGTGGGAAATGTCAACAGGGCCTTGCAAAGGCCCGGGCCAGGTAGATAATGTGCCCGCCGCCCTGGACACCAGGGAAGCTTTTCTCTCGTGCTGCCAGCCATGGTCCCAGGGAATCCGCCGCCTTTGTGCCTCCATGGCCGCCCCAGTGCATCCCCTGCGATTGTGAATATGCTGACTGAGGCCCCCTTCAGAATCGGAGGCCCGGGCCGTGTGGCCCATATGGCCCCCCCTCTCTGTCTGGGTCTGAATGTCAATATCATTCATAGTAACTTAGTTTAATTTTTCAGTAAACCTGGAAGTCTACTAGAATTAGAATGGAAGTTTTGTCAAGGATTCTGGCTTCTTCGGGTTTGGAAAGTCATTGCACTGCATTGCAAAGCATAAAAAGAATCTAAGGCCTGCTTGCCTTCCCTTAAATGAGATTTAGAGGCCTGAAAAATCTCGCTTTGTCACAGAAGACTCTGGCATCTTCAAGGATTCCCTCCCCGCTTTCTGCCCGCCCCCATCAGCAGAGAAATCATAGATCATGGAAAATTGCCATTTGAGCTCAAAGGTCCCAAAGTTCAAGATTCCACCCTTGCAAGTGATACATTAACAGACACTTCGCAGCTGTGTTTGTTTTCTTGAGTAACATTTCCTTGTTTGTCATAGTCCTTTACCCTGACCTGTCTAGTGACAAGTCTGCAAATATTTTAGAATTCAGTTCCTTTGTGGGAAGAGAATCTTCAGTTGTGGGCTTTAGGATGGGTGGGTGAGTGTGGCTCTACTTCCCAACCAAAAGACATATTCAACTGCCGTTCTTAGTTTCCAGTATGAGATTAGGAATGGTTTTATAGAATGTTTAAAAGTCATCCTTTTGAAATAGTGTGAAATAAGTTTTTCAAAAGTTATAGTGGGCCCTAATCTTTTTCAACTGTGTTGCTCTTTTATGTTCAGTATTTGTAAAACATTGCAGGTCTGCTCATTTGGGTTTGCTGCTGACCACCCTTGTATAATACAACTCAATAATGTTGATGGTGCTTTTCAAAGGTTTTGGCCCCAATTGATTGATCTTTGCATTTGGCACTTGTGTAGAACTATTCAGCTGATCCAGTTGAAACACTTAATAGCAAGTTACCTTTCCCTTCAGAAGCTTCAGTGCTTTCATGTCCCCTGGATCTACACATTCTGCCATTTCTTTACGTTACAGGGCTGCATTTTGCGTCTCTGATAAACTTACCTCCTCATTTCATCATCCAAAGTTAACTAAGTTTACAGAAAGGTTTCATGCCTTCTTCTCCCCATTGACATCGCTCTGCACACGTCCATACCCTGAAAAGCCTCTCTGGATGGCCAATGGGTACAGCTGAACAACATGGAATGGTGCTACTGGGGGTAAGAGGGTAATGGGAAACTTCCCTTCATTGATCTTCCTTAAAATGCAAGCTCAGTTTTGGGCACTTTCCCCAAGAGAGAATGATACTGAGACCAGAATCTTGCTGGGTTGTTCTGTGTTGGACATGTATTGTTGTTGGTAGGTGTGGGTGTTTGTTCTCACTGCCGACTTTAATTCAATTCCAGCACTGCTGTATAGCGCATTTGGAGTCATAATTGAAAAAACTCGAGGTGCAGAAGATGATCTGAACACAGTTGCTGCTGGGACCATGACAGGCATGCTGTATAAAAGCACAGGTATGCTGGCAAAATTACCTTTATTCATTTTGGTTCTGCGTACAGGAGTTGGGTCAAAAGTAAGCTTATCTGTTCCGTGTGTGCTTAATGTAATGTTTACTGACTTGTGGTTATATATTCTTAAGAACAAGGCATGAGCCATGTAAAAACTCAGTTTCCCTTTTCCATATGCATTAAACCTTTGTCTGAAATCCTAATACAATGGCTCTGCCTTTAATGAGTTCTGCCTTCTGATTAATGGTGATAGAAACTGTTAATCCAGAGCTAAAATAAACAGTTTGTAAAATAGAAATTGGGGGTAAATATATGAGAGAATGCTTTGTTTTGTGTGGTAATTTTGAGGGTTTTAAAATTTGTCTTACTGTGATAAGAGAAGACAGAATAAATTTAAATGTGAGAAATGTTCTAAATATAGACTTTAGCTTTTTGGTGTTGTGGTAACAGCAGATTACCCAAGTAATTGAGCTGCACAGTGCATATAGTCTGAGAAATGCATTGACAATGAAAATGACACCAGACTTTGGTCATGAAACTCCATAACAGTTCTCTGGCAGTTAGCTATAGTTCATCCAGAAACAGTAAGGATTAGTGTAAAAAAAGACATCCTACAATTTTAGTCCGACAGGATAGCACTATATAATAATAATAAATTTTATTTATATCCCGCCCTCCCCAGCCGAAGCCGGGCTCAGAGCGGCTAACAACAGTAAAATGATAAAACATTCTAAAATCATTTCATTATAAAATTAATTCACATCAGATTAATCGCAACCATTGGGTTAGAGTTCTGTGAGGATTGCCAAAGGAGGGTGTCAGGCTGTGCCCTGGCCAAAGGCCTGGTGGAACAGCTCTGTCTTGCATCCCTGCGGAAAGATGTCAAGTCCCGCAGGGCCCTAGTCTCTTGTGACAGAGCGTTCCACCAGATCGGAGCCACAGCCAAAAAAGCCCTGGCTGTGGTTGAGGCCAGCCTAACCTCTCTGTGGCCTGGGACCTCCAAGATGTTTTTGTTTGAAGACCGTAAGTTCCTCTGTGGGACGTGCCAGGAGAGGCGGTCCCGTAGGTACGAGGGTCCTAGGCCGTATAGGGCTTTAAAGGTTAAAACCAGCCCCTTAAACCTGATCCTGTACTCCACCAGGAGCCAGTGCAGCTGGTATATGTAAGATGATTCGCTGTAGCTGGAAAACATCACTGATAAATGATATTTGAAACACACAAAAAACTCTATGCTTCCCCTAGGAACAAAGGAAGGGTTGTGCAGCCTTAGGTTATATACCTCAGAACCCAATGCAAAAATTTATTCCAAATTCTCAAGTGGAAACAAATATGTTAAGAGACATTTGTGCTGGCATAATAGATCTGCTGTGTGTGCAACAGTTACAGACAATAGAAGAGCTGAAGAAACTAGGCCATGGTTTTTTACACGGATTTTAACACACTGGAAGCAGTAAATAGGAAACCAGTTTATCAATTGTAGAGCGGGCTCCTCTTTAAAAAGTCTGTCCATCTTTTCTAGCTAGAAATATTTACCTGAACTTCTACCTACTACAGCTGTAATAGATCACTCTCCAGGTCCATCCTTGTCCAGCATTATCATAAGCAATAAAGCTATTTGTTCTATTTGTTTCAACATTAGTTAACTTTCAGGGCTCCTCCCAATTTTAAATGGCAGATTTATGCTATTGACACAGGCTACTGCAATTCTGAAAGCAAGTCTTATCTTAGCAAAGTGCCATTAGATTAAATATGACTAGTATCGGAAAACCAATTGAAATTAGTGATACATTAGCGAAAAACATGAAAAAGATCTGTCATCATTTTTGAGTGCCAAAAGTACATGGATCTATAGAAAGGAAAAATGTATTCAAATCTTGGTTTGTGCTTATTAAGAAGTTGGCCACTTTGGTTGTATTTCTATGAACAGTCTTTGCTTTTTCCAGCTGCCTGTTGCCTTCTGTCTGCCATATAAATTAAACTCGGAAGTTAAAGAGTGGCAGCAGGATTTGGAAGGATGTGTGGGTGTATTTCAGAAACTAACTCCCTTGGTTTGGAAAAAGAGGCATTAAAGCTGAGCAGCCCTCTTTGTCTCCATTCTCCCCCAAAAGATTGAACTGGGAAACCTTGGAAGCTACTTCCCATGTAGCAATAGATTCTTTCAAGCATGTTTAGAAAGGTTCAGGAGCATGAAGATTTAAAGCTGCGTCGTGCGGTTTGCAGAAGGGACAGTTGGTATATCTGAGCTTTCTTAGTATAACTCAAAGCTCTTTCTGAGAATTCTGCATGAGAACTTGGAGAAGGAAAGCTAATTATGAGGGAAACCTAACGGAAATTAAATCATCACTACTTGGAAAATATATTTGTGGAACCAAAATGTGTGTTGCTTTATAACTATGCCTGTATAATTGGTGATCTAATGAAAGAGTTTGTACTGGTGGCATTATTCTGGGTATATGCAGGCTAAATAGAAACAAGCAATGGCACAGGAACCAGCTAGGTTGGGTTTAACGGAGGTATATGGAAACCTCTAGGTTTTTGGAGTTTGATAGCCCTGCACAGCAATTGGTCTTTTATTTTAGAAAGTGGATGGTTCTTGTCTGACATGCTTGGAGCTTTCATCAGGCTTGAAACTGGGTGTTTTTAGCTTTCTCACTTCTTCATCAGTGGAAATGGCATGATTTGTATTGAAAACCATTTGGTTCTGTTCACATAGAGTGAGTCCCACCATTGTCAAGAGTACTGTCCCAATAGATTATAAATTTGAAGCATGCTACGCCTGTAGGCTAGAATGCCCTGTCTACTTTGTTGTTGTTTAGTCGTGTTGTTTAGTGCCTCCCGCACTTTAGTCAAACTCATGCTGGTAGCTTCGAGAACACTATCCAACACTGTCCCAATAGATTATAAATTTTAAACATGCTACACCTGTAGGCTAGAATGACCTGTTTACTAGAACCATCAGAAAACACAACACTTTTTACATTTTTACACAAAACGTTTTACATTAGAAGGCTGATTTATGTAACAAAAACTACCATGAAATAAGAGCAGATGGTATGCCACCCACACCTGGTATGAAATGCAGAGGTGTGTGACTTTGCATTTACTTTTATTTTTAGCAATCCCATGATTTGGAGGGGGAATTTCCAGTGGCAATCAGGAAGCTGTCTCTGTGGAGGTGCCTTATTATGGCAGAAGTTGGTACTGGATAGGCCTTCCCAATTGGCAGGCTCTGTAAGTGTCTGCTTTCAAATATTGCAGCCTGCAACTCTTTAAGTCATGTTTTGACATTCTCCTATCTCAACATGTGTATGTAAAAGAAAGATAATGACAGCTGCTTGTTTTGGGGGATTCAGTAAAGTGACTTGCTAAACAAGGCTAGCAGAATTGACTTCAGAGGAGGGACAGGAGTACATTTGCCTATCGCTTAGCAAGCAGAACTGAAAAGGGTCAGGAGAGTTCCAAGCCCTGTTATTCAAAAGGCACTCTTTCTTCTTTTTGCCAAACATGCTTTTTTAAAAAACAACCACCACATATTCACCTTGATGTGAATATTTTCAGGCAGGAAAGGCAAACACTGCCAGCTGTACAAATGCAAACTGAATTTCACACAAGTGACTTGGTTGTACATTGGTGCTTAGTTCTGCTGTTCTCCTTTGGGGTGTTCCATAGCTGGGTATTGGACAACTACATTGCAGTGCAAAGGGTTTCATTGCAGGGCTTTACACATTATCAGAAAAAATGAGAATTGGTTTTCATCTCCATGAGCAAGTTCTTCTGGTGTGTTACACCGGAATTAAGCCCAAACTAGACTAGCTTTTCTCCCTCTGTCCTGCTTGAAAATACAACTCTTAAAAGAGTCAAGACTGCATTAAGTGTTCTGTTGTAGTTCCTGTTATTTCATGAACTTTTAGCTATATCACATAGAAAGTCATGACACAAAAATCCTGTCACATAGCCCGTTGTAGGCTGTATATATAGATGGGATTTTCTCCCTGCTCAACATATTTTTTAATCTATCAGTACAAAATGTAATGGGTTTTGCTGCAAACTGCTTTTTTTCTAAGGCACTGGAAATGACAGTCCTCGGTAAAACAAATCGGGGATTCTGGTACCATAAAACTAGCTTTACACTAGCCACTAGTTAAGTATAATTTCCATAGTGGTAATGTTGGTAGTTTATTTTACCAAAAACAACCAAGGTTCTTGTGGCACCTCAAAGCTTAACAAACGTATCACGGCATAACCTTTCATGGGACTACACAGTCCATTAAAAAAAGTCTTTGAAGTGCCACAGAACTATTATGTTTTCATATATTCATATTCCAGCTAGGGCTAAAATTTAATATATTTGACCCTTTTCTGTATGTAAGTGGAATTGTTTTTTCTTCTTCACACCTTATGTCATGAACCTAAATGTAGCAGTCATTGGGTCTGTGAGTTAAGACACTTAAATTTTTTTCCAACTAATAAGTGGCTGAGCTTGTGAACCACTGTTTTAAGAAGTTGTTCCCATTGAGGTGTGTCAATATTTTCCAAGGCAACGGCAGTTTTTGTGATCTCTGGTACTGTGTTTTTACTTGTACAAATGTTCCAGTACGGCACAGCCCACGCGACTAAGCCCTTGAGATTTATTAGCTGATCTCTTTTCTTTACCACCACTGTTTTCCACAGGTGGACTACGAGGGATAGCGAGAGGTGGCGTTGCAGGACTCATGCTCACTAGTCTCTATGCTCTCTACAACAACTGGGAGCACATGAAGGGCTCAGTGCAGAGGCAATCACTCTGAGCAGCATTGAGAACTGAGAATCTACACATGTAGTGCAATCAGACTTGAAACCTTTCAGTACAGCATGGAGCAGAATGGAAACAAAGACTAGAAAACCTCACTGTGACATGGTTATCAGAACCGGTCTATCCTTCCAGCTGCCAGATGGTAACGTGCTAGTATCTGTGAGGGTGTGATGAAGTTGTCAGCTGAAGATCTTGCTTTGGCAGCATGTTCACTTTTGCCTGGGCTAGTTATTTTACTTTACATAACCCATGTTAATTGTCCTGTGATGAGGTTTATGTACCTATACTGTTGCTTGATTTGGTTCTAATAAAAAGTTTTTGTCCCTACAGCTTTTGCCACTTCTTTAATCCTCTGTTGGCAATAGGCAACTTGTTTCTTGTAGCAGGTAACTGTGCCTCAGTGCATTAGAGTGATTTTACAACTTGCACAATTCAATTCATTTGCTTTATAACTTCTGTTCTGAATTGTGTTGTGTCCAGTATTGGGGAACAAGATTCCACCTTCTACCTAAATTAATCTGCAGAGTGAGGTTCATTTGACGATGCTACCGTAATCTAGTTTTCCTCTATAGAAACATGTACATGTAAAAATATAATAAGGAATGAAAAATATAAAGCATGTTGAGTCTGTGTTGTTCTTGTTCTATTTCAGGTTTAACCGTTGGGTTTCATGCTTATATTTTAAGGTATTGTCAGCTAACTGAACCAACCCCTTAACCCATGGCAATTATGCTGCTGGCGCATGAGCTCTATGCTGCCACATAATGCACAACCCTGCTGCTGAGCTCCAGCTGATGGATGAGGCCCAACCATGCCTTACTAGCAGAGTTGGGTGTGATCTGCAATTCCAAATGATTCAGCTTTCCAAGAAATTTAACTCTTGAGTTGTCAGTATTTTCTAGTATACACATGCAAACCATATAATTATACAAAGTCTGCACATGTCAAACTAAGAAGTTGCCACTGTTTCTGTGTACATACCCTGTTTATAACATTTCACAAAATCTCCCATGAAGAAACAGAAGTATGCAAAGAAAAACTTTGTTTTTTGTTCACAGCAATGTTTAATGGAAAGACTTAATCAGCATCAGGAAATATTGAACTGATGAAGAGAGCAATTCTTAGGACTTGATAAAGACAGTAGGCTTGGCCTCCATTTTCATTATTCATTTCAGGTCAACTATCTGAGGTTTGTTAAACATTCAAAAGCCACACATTTCCATTAAATGGCTCAAACTACTACTGCAATTAAAGGAGTGCACTGCTTAAAGACAGGTGACAATAACCCTTTTGCTACTGAAGGCCTAAGTTTATATAGTTTTCAGTAGTTTAGATCAGTCTACTCACACCAGTCAAAGAGCACTTTAAGATGATTTTTTGACAAAGATCAGGGCTTCTCAGAAATGCCTTAATATCCTGTGATACAAGGCAAGTGGTATTAAGGTTGTACTTAAGCAACATTTTCTTTACCCCAACACCTAAATCTACTTAATCTGAATATCAATAATAGTATAAAGTTAAGAAACATGGAAATTAAATTTGCATTAAATAGCAATGTGCTTTAGAATACCTAGACACCACTTGAATCCTGGTCAATTTCCACAACTTAAGGTTGGCACCAAGTTACTGGGAAGCTTCTGATCTGGTTTGGCATAGGATCCATTCCAAGAAAATAAAACATTTTAACCACTTGGTATGACGCTCTAAAACAATCATTGTTGCATAAGAGCAGGATTACTGTAAATATATTGGTCTAAAATGTCTAATATATTTACAACCAGGAGTTGTTTAAAATAAAGGATAGGTTTGCTAAATAAAAGGAGTTTTCCCTCCCTGGGGTCTAAGTTAGAGTTTACTTCTAAATCCTCTACTCAGCAGTCATGGAACAGGAAGCAAGAGTCTTTTGTGCCATGTGTACTCCAAATATAATCAGGAAGATATTTCAAAGCACTTCCATGTGACCAGCCAGGGAAAGATCTTCATTTCATAGGCCCCTAGGATGCATACAGTTGCTTCTTTGCGGCGTGAGTCAAATCCACAGCCCAAAGTTGGCAACCATAACTCAGCTACATACAGCTTTAAAGTGAAGTTTGGAAGAGGCAGATGAATCAGCCACATAAATGCAGTAGATTGCAGTCAGTACAAATGTGCGATGATCAGCAAAAAGGTAACTCTTCAAACAGTCCAGGTTTTTCACATCTAGAAATGCAATCCAGAATTGTTACATTAGAACAGAAGCTACACAAAAACACAAATCTTTTTTTCAAATGCACCTGTATTATTAGATTCAATTACTGGAAACAGTAATATTGCTGGAATTGTGCAACTACACCCGTGATATCCTCGGAAGGTTAAACGCACTCTGTATCAGCAGATCCTAGTTGTGGGCTACATACTTTGCAGTGTACATTCCTGAAGCAATTGACCTGGATAAGGGTTCATAGACCAGTGCAATAGTTAGTCTATGCCTACACAATGCCATCATATGCACATTAAACTTTCCCCTCTACCTTCAAACATGCCATGTGGCTAACAGAAGATAAACCTACAGAAACTCCAGAGCAAGGAAATTCCCTCGTCTGAAGGTCAATGTGGGCGAACTGTTACAGAGCAACTGAGTAGTGACACCCAGCATTGCAGATTGTCATCACTACCCATTCCATCACAAGAGTATTCAGTTTCGAGAATACGACCACCTTTTTTCATCACAAAAATCTAAACTGTAGGTTGGCCAAATATAGAACTTTAAAAACTAGTCCAAGTCTTGCTTAAAGATCCAAGGAACACAGGGCAAAATGACTGGGTTACAATAATGATTCATAGTTCAAGGAACCAGGGATGGTAATGTTTGATCCCTCAAGTTTTTTAGGAACTTGGGCTGCTTGAAACCTTGGAGGTGAATAAACAAGCTTATCAAAGGAAAGGTGTTAAAAGACTCTTGCTAAAATGAGAAATGGCAGCTGAATGGTTACCTGTAGAGGATTCTGATATAGCCATTTCTCTCTCTCTCCATTCAGCTTCATACATGCAAAGAGGTCACACACTGTAGGAAGGCCGTAGTCCTGGAATAAAAGGCAGATTTCTCATTAAGCTGCGCCTAGTGTGGACCACCATGCTAATCCTGTATTTTTGAACAAGCTGCAAGTGGCGCTAAAAAGTAATCTTAAGAAGCTAAGACTCCTCACCACAGACTTTCAATGAACTTGTAGGCGCTATTAAAAAAATGTAATGCTAAAGGAGCCAGAGACAGTTGAGTGTTAATACATACGTGTGCCTTCTTGCGTTGCAGCCATTTGTCTTCTGCAGGAGGCTGGCTGGAAGAGTCTGTGTTCGCTGAAGACAACACCCAGCTGTTTACATTAAGAGGGAGGTGGAATGGTTCTAGAAGCTCCAGAAGAGAACTCTTGCAACTCACTTCTGCTTTCTCCCTGCTTGCTTTCTCCTCTGCACCCAATGCTATGGCCTCTGGCTTGGCTAGCCAGGCTGATAATGGGGTTTCAATCAATTCTTTCAGTGGTTTTAGAATATCGGGACTGTCCTGTTCGGTTGCAGAAGGGACCGGTTCCTCCCCCAGCTGTTGAGGATAGAGCCAGATGTTCAGGGGAGGCTTAGCTTCACCAGGCTCAGCGATGGAGCTAGGTGTCTGTCCTACTGGCACCCCATTTTTATCCTTGCCTTCCTTCCGAAGAAGCCACTTGCACAGAGCTTCCTTCTCACAGTTTCCATCGCACACACACTCTGAAAAGCTAGAACATGGCTCATTGGCTCTGCATACATCTTCGACTTTGAAAGAGGGCTGCAGAAGCCAGGCATCATTGGTGGACGATTTCTTCCCTTCCAGGTGCTCACCGAGGCACCTGAGATTGCCAAGGTTTTCTATTTCTATACCCTTGGCCTGGATGCCACAACAATTGTTGCAGGAATCGGCTTTGGGGAGCCAATCGCTGATATTGTATTCCTCCCTAAAGGGCTTAAACACGCATTCCCACTTCTCCAAGGCATTCGTGTTTTCCGATTCAGAAGGAGCAAGCAGCCAGTCGGAAAGATCCATCTCTTCGTGCTCCAGGAGCTCCAACTCATCTATCTTTTCAATGGAAAAAGAGGAACTAACTGTGGAGGTGGAACTTTTGCGCCGGCGTGAATCCATTTTCTCAGGAGATCCTTCTTGTTGGTTCTGCAGGAGCCAATTCTCCAAGTTTCTCAGATTTCCCCAGGCTTGCTCCAAGTAACACATTTTAGGAGACTTTGAATCCTGACAAACAAAATCGATACCAAACATTAAAAACTTCCAGGGAAAAAGTTCAGTTAACAAGATACCATTTGCACCTTGGTGTAATGCAGAAAATGTAAAATGAGACATCCCACCAGTTCTAAAACTTACTTTTTCCCAAGTACTGTAATCAATTAGAATACTTTACCTGGTTGGTCCCTGGTGAATGTGTTTTCAAGAGCCAGTCTTCGTAGTTCTTGCTAGGAACATGCGGACCACAGCAGGCACTGTCAGGTTTACTTCCAAGAAGCCAGTCAGAGAGTGGGCACCCCACAGTTCCATAAGAAGGCTTCTGCTAACATCACAACAGCAAACTTATTGTTACACATTCAGTTCTGGTTAGAGATCACCAGGAAAAAACTACCACAACCCCAAGGAACAACCAAACCATCATTGTAGCCTGACAGATTTATGAAGGGATTCTTTCAACATTTGAGCAGGAAACACTTTTGGAATCAGATTTGTTGTGAATTTGCACAGCATGCTCAGTTTAGACCTATTATCAAGTGCCCTAATTGGTGGGTCATGGCATGATAGCTGTTCACAGGAAATACATAGAGTTCTAAATATTGTAGCAACTCCCTACAGATGAAAGGCATGCTCGCTTATGGTGCATGCAAAAGGTAATCGCCCTGAAAAGTCAGAATAGGGGTGGGCCTGCTGTCCAGATCCTGAACTTCCCCACCTTCTGCTAGCAATTTTGACGTGGGCACAGCCACCCACCAGCACCATGAGTTCAAACCACTTTCCAGGTAGTTTGGATTCAAACAGTGCCTGCACATGCCCTGCTTTTGGCAGAATCAGGAATGCTGGAGTTGTAGCCATTCCCAGCAAGGCTTCCATTTGGCACAAAGTTGGAAAGGCAGTGAATGCAAGTCCCACTTGCTAAATGGCAATTTTGAATTCTTTCTTTGCAGTCTGATGTCAGATGTGGGGCAGTTGGGCATGTGCTGGAAGACATTCCCTGTTCCTGGATTGTAAGGTCACAGCAAGCACACTTGGTCCTATACCTCTAATCAAGCCTTCCGTTAAGTCTCTCAAGTCACAGAACCCACAATGAAATGCTGGCAGATACGTATGTTCTGCTGCTATCATGCAGGAAACAACTTTTAACTCTACCTGCTCAAGTTTGGCTGGCACAGGGCAGTTCTTCCCAGAAATCCATGGGGTGTAGTCTTCTTCATCATCAGATGTTTGCTATTTTTAAATACACAGAGCAAGTCAGAATTATGATAAAACTTACAGGTTGTAACTTACTTCTTACTGAGCTTGTCATTTTAAAATTCTGGAATTTTTCAAGCCAATAACATGTTGAAAACCATGAACTTATGCAGCCCTTCAGGATTGTAGCTACTGATTATAGGTTTCCAAGTAGCAGATACATAGAACAGATCCCACACCCTTGAGGAAATCCTCTACTCACCATTGTTGTGATTGAGCCAAAAGATGTGATGGCCTCACGAAGGAATGGCATATTCGCCTCAAAGCTCAGAATGGAATTTTCTTCTGGTTGGAGAGTTAAATTGCCCAGTCTGTCAAAGGGGTGGGGGGGGTGAAGAGAAAATATGCATCAAGCACTCAAGTTGAAAAAGCAAATGATCATGATCATTTTCCATAGCCCCAAAATCAAACCACTGTTCATTAGATTAAAAGTTGAGCAGATCCTGCTGAAAACAAGGCCTTCGTGACCTATTTTGAACTGTGCCAAGGATATTAGGCCTCTCAGGTTCTTACCAATTTGATCAACAAATCAAAACCAAGACACATATAGGTCAGTCACTTTCCAAGGTCACAATTTTTAAATCTGTAGTTCAATATTTTCAAGACACATTAGGAAATTGGAGGTTCTATTTTGCAGGAAGATAAATTGTATGCAATCTCATACCGCTGATAATGGTGTGAAACACACCTTGTAATTTTAGTAATTCTAAGCCTGGCAGTAAGATGAATTCAGTAGATTTGCTTACCGCTCCAAACACGATGAAATTTGATTGGCAAGGTCATTACTGTGAGGCTGCTCCAGCTGATGGATGAGGCAATTGAATTGTCCTAACAACTGTAAGAGACAAAAGGACTATACGTGACTTCACTATGAACATCAGGAGCCAACTTCAGCAAGGCTCAATGTGTTCTTATGCCAATCACAATTAGCACATACTCAAGGCTAAATTACTGTAGTTCTGAACCAAGACTTTCAAGCATAAACTGAACTAAGTGTACGGTTCGACCTTACCCAACAGAGTTGCTGGGCCTGCTGTTGCAAGGCTTCCTCTTTCAGCTGCTGAATGAGATCCACCTGCTCAAGCAACCAAACTTCACGGCTGCGCAAGCATTCCAGGTGGCGACTGATGCAGCTGTGAATTTGAGCTTTCACCTGCAAGATAAAAAATGCTGGATTCAGTCACTGTTCTTAAGACTAGTTCTAAGCCACAAGTGTCTGAAGTAGAATCAACCAAAGCCCATTTAATATCACTGTTATGCCAAGTTGTTTGTACTTCATGCAGTGGTGAGCCCCCATTTCAACGTGGAAAGTTTCAAGAGATAGCTAGCACACAAGTGACCCTCCTCCAAGGCTCCCAACACTGCCAGAAGATGCATTTATAGTATTCCTCCCTGGCATCGATGAGGAATGATGAAGTATTCAGGTATAGTAAAGCAGGAGGTGCTGCTACATATGTGATGCTTTAGTATACATGGAACAGCAACAAGATACAGTGGTGCCTCGCAAGAAAAGAATCCGTTCTGTGATTCTCTTCGTCTAGCGGTTTTTTTGTCTTGCGAAGCAAGCCCATTGACGGATTAGCGCTATTAGCGGCTTTTAGCGGCTTATCTGCTGATCGGATCAGCTGATAAGCGGCTTAGAAAAGGGGGGGAACCAGCAGGAACTCGCAAGACATTGTCATCTTGCGAAGCAAGCCCATAGGAGATTCGTTTTGCGAAGCACCTCCAAAACGGAAAACTCTTTCGTCTAGCAAGTTTTCCGTCTTGCGAGGCATTCGTCTTGCGGGGCACCACTGTAACCTCCAGAATCAGCTATGGGGTTTTTTTTTATTTATTTCTTCCCCTTCCTGTCCCGCAAATACCTCTCTCCAGTTGTCTTTAACTTGCTGTTCAGCCTTGACTACTCCAGCAATTGCTGTCTCCAAGTCCTTCTTAGCCTGAAGACACTTGACAAGGGGTTCCTTGCTGCTGGAGCTTGCACTTGTCTCTTGGGGTAGACTCATCCTTGACATTTCTAAAAAGAGAAACACAAAAAATAATGTGCCAATATGCCCCACTCAAACAAGCAAAGGAGGATGAAATGGGCAACAGACTACACAATATTGTTTTCACTATTCTAGATAATTTTGCCACCCAGCCAGCATATTTGTGCCCAAGGATTCTTGCAACCCAAGTCTGTCTTAATTGTGCTGTTAGTCTTTTCTTTCCCAGTCCCTGACTATGGTCCTCCCTCTGCATTTTCAAAAGATCAACACTTCCAGTATTTGTTAGGTGGAAGCAGCAGCTGCATTATCCAGCTGGCTTCAGAGATGGCTTCTATCATCTTTGCACACTCCTGCCTTGCTCACAACAAGTTTAACTAATGCTCATGACCACAGATTATAAATTCAAGTTGTACATAGACTTCCCAAAAACTCTAAAAAATTCTTTCAGACACCCACAATACTAGCACATTCCTAGATTCAAGTTACATGACCAACAAACTCAAATATGTTTTACAGGACTTCAGATTGTAATTGGACAGAATGTTTTAATAAATGTTTTCCCCTATTAAAGCAAATCACCTGCACTTTCCAGAACCCAGCAGGGACGTTTTTCAATACTAGCCCCCAGTTCAATTCCACAAGGCCATATCCCATGCCCCTTGGTGCATTTTTTTGGTTCCATTACTATTTATTTTATTACATTTCCACCCCTCTTTTCTTCCATCATTGAACTCAAGATGACACAGATGTGGTTCCCAGCAAACAGAACTAAAATTTAGTTCAGTTTAAGATGCCTCACAGACATGGGCATAGCCAAGGGGAGGCAAGGGCCTGCCCCCTAATATCTTCTTTTTGGAGGGATTTTTACCCCTGATCTCCCCTAAAAAGCTCAACAACTCCCCTCCCCCAACAAAAATCCTGGCCATGCTCACAAACAGTCTATGCTACTGGCATTCTTTCCAATGTAAATCCAGCAAAGAATTCAGACACCAGCTTTGAGAATAATAGGTGCCACACGGCCAAGTTTTACTCAGCGAGTCTACGAGTAATGACTAAATTAGGTCCATTAATTTCAGTGTGTCTTTTCCAAGCAAAACTTAGCTGAATACCACCCAATGACTCCCCCCGTTGTAGGATCACTCTCCCCCCCCCCCCGCAACCTTGCTCCAAGTAGCAGATCAGCGAAGCGGACGTAGCCTGTAAAGAAATCAAGACTTCTAGCCCCTGCACCCCTGAGGAATGTGGAAGCGAGCAGCAGCAGCTTCTGTTAATATTAACCAGCACGCGAAAGGAAACCAGGCAACCTCGGCAGCCCGGTGCTACGCTTATTTCCCCGCTAAGATCCAGGGGGCTTGCTCGCGCGTGCAGTTTTCAGAGGCGGGCGCTTCTCTGCTTCCTGGCATCGGCCGGCCCTGTGCACATTTCTCCCGGAAGGGGGCTTGATCCCAATTGTGCATCCTTGGGACCATTTTGGCTGCCTTGGGCTGCCCCTTCGCTTCCCTCCCGCCCTGCAATCCTGCATACCTTATGCACCGGTCTCTCGCGTTTCTAGGGAGGACGAGGGCCGCTTCCTCCCGATCCAGGGGCCGGCGCCTGCAGCACGAGATAACGCTATCCGCCCAGCGCAAGGCTGCTTTAAAGGCGCCTGCTTCCCAGAGCACATTCCGGGCCCGCCCCTCGGCTCCTCCCCCGCTCCCGCTCCCGCCCTCCTCGCCCACGTGGCCAGAGCCGCCACAGCTGGGACGGAGCCTTGCACGTCTTCGCGGAGGGAGGGAGGGAGGGAGGAGGCTTGAAAACTGCCCAGCAACTCTCGCGGGGAGGGAGCCCGATCCGTCCTGGAGATCGGGGGCGAAAGGCCAAATGCAAATGGCACCGAGAGGCACGTAGGCTTGTTCCAAAGAGGGGAAATCCGCCTCCTAAAAAAGGATTTGCCAATAGGCGCATGCATGCCTTATAGATTTACGACTATTATTATTATTAATAAAATTTGTATAGCGCCCTATACCCGCAGGTCTCAGGGTGGTTCACAGGACCATTTCTAAGATGGTTTGGGTGCAGCCAGAGCTATTGCCATATTCCAACGCTCCATGTGGAACCTAAGGCTTGGTTTAGGGGTTATTATGCATGTTTCCTTTTATTTATACAGTGGTACCTTGGCTTCAGGTTACAGACTCCGCTAACCCAGAAATAATACCTCGGGTTATGAAGAGAGAGACACAGAAATGTGGCATTCTTAATTTGGTTTCAATCTTGGGACTACCAAAAGGTGTGCATTAAAAGAGGCCTGTTTCTTCAAGCCTTTGTTATGCGGAGAGGTTCCATTACGGCCCTCCAAAATGCAACCATTGGCCTGATCCTATATGCACATTTGACAGGCACGGCAGAACTTCCTTCCTTCCTTCCTCAAGGGCAAAAGTGCCACGTTGAAGCCCCGACTGAAAGGATCTCAGGAAGCAGGATTGAGAAATGTTTCTGCAGGCATCCACTTACAGAAAAGCCGGTATTGGCTAAGGGAGTGGGGGGGGGGTGTTGAGCTGCATCAGTTGCTGTTGGGACTGTAACTTGACCCCCCCCCCAACCATTAGCCAGCTTGGACTTCAACTTCTATCAGCCCCTGCCAGGGGGTCTAGGTTTCCAAGTACAGGTTTCCTTCTACTGAGCTAGATGGATCTATGGTCCAGCACGGTATGAGGCATCTTTAAATGTTGCAAGAGAACATGCATAGGATTAGGTGTCCAAACCAGCCTAGTAAGTGTGGCTATTAGAATTACCATCCAAGGACCAGTGGTACAAAATCGCACATGGTGGAGTGCTCCTGTTCAGCCTTCCAGCCAGCTTGCCAGACCATTTTCCAGGGCACTCCATTCCCCACCAACAGCCAGCCAGCAATCCATGTGCGCAGAGCATACATCACCCTCACGTAGCTATTTAGAGTCAACCCTGAGGAAGCACACACTCAAAAGATTCTCTGTATTTCTGCAAAGCTTGGCGCTCCCCCCGAAACTTGCTCCCTGTGTAAGCAGTGCTGTTTTGACTATGGAAGACTCTGTGTTTGGAAGAAGTTCATTTTTAGTAAGGGGTAAAGGGGACCCCTGACCATTAAGTCCAGTCGTGGCCGACTCTGGGGTTGTGGCGCTCATCTCGCTTTATTGGCCGAGGGAGCCGGTGTACAGTCATGTGGCCAACATGACTAAGCCGCTTCTGGCAAACCAGAGCAGGGCACGGAAATGCCGTTTACCTTCCCACCAGAGTGGTACCTATTTATCTACTTGTACTTTGACGTGCTGTCGAACTGCTAGGTTGGCAGGAGCTCACCCTGTCGCAGAGATTCGAACTGCTGACCTTCTGATCACCAAGCCCTAGGCTCTGTGGTTTAACCCATAGCGCCACCCGCATCCCTAGCATTTTTAGTATATAATAAATTCTTTTTACACTTATTCACACCTCTTTTCCTCCAAGAGCTGAAGGCAATATACGTAGTTCTACCCCAGCCACCCAATTCTATCATCTCAACCTGCCTACAAAGTTAGGCTGTGAGGGTACAAATTTTCCGAGGCCATCCGGTGAACGTTATTGCTGAGCACTCCAGACACAACAACACACCAGCCTTCTCTCAAATCAACAAGTGTAGCATACACTCAAAAATCGAATATAAACTATTAGCTCAACTTTCCCCATTTGTACTTTTGCAGCCAACCCTGGGCATGTAAGTGGTTTATACCCCTTCCTATTTCTTTCTTTATTTTACTGCAGCAATGCTTGAATGATCAAACGAAACAAATTAAAAATCTGCAGCCTTAATTGGCTTAGCAAACATAATTCTTTTGTAAGTTTGTCTGCTAAACATTTGTGGGACAAACTACGAGCAGTTTTGTCAAATGTAGTCCTTATTACTCATAATCAGCTTTTAAATAAACCTGCATTACTCAAGAATGTTTTTTTTTAATTGCTTACAAGATGACAGTCCTTCTAGCCTGCTTAATGCAGGTGTTCAGTTAGATCATTCTAGGTTTAGTTTGTTTTGCCTGAAGAATCATACTAATATCCATCTGCCAGCTTAAACCACAAAATGTTGAAATATATCCCACTATTATTCCCTACCTGACAAAGCTTACATAATTCAAGCACAGACATGTGTATAATGGAATTATTGCTTGTTTGGTACTACTTGGAAAACAAAATGTGTGCTGCAAGGGGTTGGATTACCCTCAAGGCCCCAACTCTACCATGCTATGATCTCACTGGCATCTGTATGTGAGGAGATATCAGAGTTCTTGTGATATTTGACTTCAGATAGGGTTAAGGTTGACTTCAGTTGTTTTTATTTTGATTCTGTATTTTGTGGTTTTATATTCTGATTTCATCCTGTGAACCGCCCTGAGACCTGTGGGTATAGGGTGGTATAATAATAATAATAATAATAATAATAATGGCAGCATGTTCACACATATCACAAGCAGCATGCAGACTTTAATAATAGGAATGTTCCAGATTACCCACTCATCAGGACAAGGAAGCAGATATCCTACCCCAGCCACCTCTCCCAAGTTTCTCCTATTCTAGGGTTGCCATACGTCCAGAATTCCCGGACATTGGCAGAATACGGCAGTTGGAAACAGTGTCTGGGTGGAAATAGCTTGAGTGTCATATCTGCCAGATGTCTCCTTAAAAACAGCTCAACAACTTTTGTGTCCAAATTTTCACCCTTTGAAATATGGCAACCCTATCTATTCCAAAACACCTCCCACATATGAGCTCTAAGCTACCTTGCCTTCCGAAATGTATCCTAACTCCATAGTCAACTATAGTCAACAAACTATAGATCCTATAAGTCACGAGACTTCCATAAAAGCTCAAGGATTGTTAATTATTGTAGGACCAAGACACAAGAAGAAGAAGCTGTGTTACATATGCAGACAAAATGGGTCAGGATGTTCCGAAAAGCAACGTGGCTTTTCCTTGAAATACACAACTCACTGTGCCAAAGACTGAAAGACGGACGTATAGGTACAAGTTAGTTCAAATAACCCTCTATAACGGAACTAGAAGATATTTTAGGTTCGTTACAAGAGGAACTGCAACTCTTGCAACATTGTGTTCCTGTTTCACAGAATATATCATTTCTAAAGTATGTTGGGGAAAGAAGCACTTATTAGCAATACCATAGGCCTCCCCCTCCTATATTCTGGCACTGTGTTATGTTAGAGAACCTAAATTCCCAGCATAGCTAAGTCCTCCCCTTTCCATCTACATGAGCACTAATAGTTAACCAAGTAGCTGCATGCAACCACAAGGAATACTGTATGGCTACAACTGCTTTACACGCACCATTAAGTATCTCTGTATCAGATATTCCAGCAGCAACATCATTTTACTAAACCTAATTAATGCTCTGATCGCTTGAAACTAAAACCAAACACTTCTTCCCATATAACTTTTTCCTGCCCAGCTTCTTAAAAACAAAGAACACAAGGCAAATAAAAACTATGGGTGGAATCCAACTTTGTGAGCTTGGGCTGCCCCTCACGCAGTCTGGAGGATCCTCATGCAAAGACTCCTGGTGTTCATGAGGGGCTGGAGGAAGGAGGGGAAACCAAAGACCAAGTACCAACTTACCCACACATATAATATTTATGTCAGTCACTTTGGAAAGGAAAGGGGGGAACTGCCCAGTGAACCTTATAGTCAAGAGGCTGTTTACAAGCTAAAGACATTCCCTGCTCCATACAACTTGCACACACCAGACAAAGCCTATCAAAGCAAAAGGAAGTTAACACTGACATTCTTGACAACTGTCTGTCCTAACACTGATAGTATTTTCTAAGGTTGTAACTAGGAACTGGAGTGTCTCCATCACAGCCAGTACAGTGGTGCCCCACAAGACGAATGCCTCGCAAGACGGAAAACTCGCTAGACGAAAGAGTTTTCCGTTTTGGAGGTGCTTCGCAAAACAAATTTCCTATGGGCTTGCTTCGCAAGTTCCTGCTGGTTTTTTTTCCTTTCCCCCCCTTTTTCTAAGCCGCTAAGCCGCTAATCAGCTGATCCGATCAGCAGATAAGCCGCTAAAAGCCGCTAATCCGTCAATGGGCTTGCTTCGCAAGACGAAAAAAACCGCTAGACGAAGAGAATCACAGAATGGATTCTTTTCGTCTTGCGAGGCACCACTGTACATGCATGGGGTTATATCCTTACTGTGTGTGCAGCAATGGGGGGGTGGGGGACATTTGAAATACAATGTGAAGTAAAGTAAACACAACCACTTCATGTTACCCAGTGCTCCTCTAGGTTATTTTAATAGAAGCATAATTCTCTGTGTGGTTTTCCAACAAATCATTTTGAAGGGACTGCAAATCCAATCGCACCTTCAAAACATGTGGTGCCTGAAAGGTTTTGTGGTCACATTCTTCGCATGCTCGTAAACACAAGATTATATTCTTACAGAATCATCAAGTCACCTACTTTATGACTTGCCAGTTTTCCATTATCTATGTGTTTCTATTAAAAAGAGACCAAAGGGAAAAAACAACTTTGTTCTATTTTGACACCCTTTCCTCTTAATCCAATACAAGAGAGAAAAACATAAAACACATGCAAATAAAAGCTGCAGCATAAAGCCTCAGGAATTTCCCCTAAAACCCAGAAGCTTCAACAAAAAGCCACTTGCCCATGTCTCAACAACAGAACTCAACTTTTAATAAACATATATCACTGAAACCAAGTATACTTCCTTTTACCCCCAACACAGAACATTGGTGACAGAAAACAAGACATGCTGAAGATTAATTGGTTCTTGATTTATAGATGTATGGTTTTGTTGTTGTTTCACAATAAACTAAATCTGCTGGAGCATATATTTTTAAGATACAAACTCCGGAAGGTGTGGTAAGTGGCTTTTACATTAAGACCAAGATTCAGAGACTCTTAAATGCATGCATTTCCCAATTTTCTACACACATCACTTCCAGCATTATGACAAAGACTAGTCCCAATTCTAGCTTTTAGGAGAATAGTAGGCAATAGAGAAGGCTGCTGCTGCTGAAAATAATTACTCCTAACTGCTGTGCAAATGAAGCTTCCTGAGATGCACATAGGACACTATGTCATCACTAAGGCAGAGCTGGGATTTCCTTTCCTAAATTTCCTTTACCTTGATACCAGGGTGAGAAAGTATTAAGCAGAGATGAATGTAAATGCCGTTTCACTTAAAGACATTTCTCTCCCTTTTCAAAGCCCAAAATAATCTTATATCCAACAACTCCATTTCCCTGTAGCTTTCAGCATGCAGACACTTAATCTCAAACATTTAAATAGCTCTTGCTGTCATGCAGTTCTACATTCTTGCTTCTTAGCAGGGGCTGAAAGTTCTCCCTGTGCCCCACAACCCCAACTGTAGTGATAAGCATATTATATTATTATTGTTATTATTTATACTCCACCCATCTGGCGGGGTATACAGCCCTGCTGTATCTACCATGGCACTCATGTCTGCAACCAAATTATTTTGAGAATACCAGAAGACAAGACTTGCACCAGCCAGTGTAACCTCAAAGCTTTCAGTAATGCACCAGAGAGAGTGGTGCTGCAATCATACCATCAAGGAATTGCAAGGTGTGGCTGCACCTGCCAGGGAAGTTCTGGCCTTTTTGAGAGGCAACCCCACCCACTCCATAACAACCGTACTAGACAACAATTGCACTGTGTAGCAACTTTCCCCTATCCACATCAGCTACAGCTTGCCACCACTGCCTCTTAATTCCTAATATAAGTAACCAACCAGAGAAACACAACTCTGGCTTGATCATGTCCAATGTTTGGATTTATATATAAAAGGCAGAGGTCATGATTCCACCCTTCCTATGTGGTACAGGGCATCATAATTCCAATTTTGCTGATGTGGGGAGGCTATACTGAGGGATAAGGATAGCTGCATATTCAAAATCATGTACTGAGGTGGGCTGAAGGTAGACTGAGATCTGGGCAATTTATGGTAGACTTGCAAGAGTTTGACTCTCAGATTATTTAATGATAGCGGCAGCAAAGCTCCCACCTCATCCTCAATTAGATGGCTAAAATGCAGAAAACCAGGTGGAGATTGCTATGAACCCAGTTCTGCTACTGAAAAGCAACAGGCTTGTTATTCCTTAATTCTAAATATATAATTTCCCATCCTGTCCCCACACTATGTTCCAGTTGCTGGATCAAGCAAAAACAATGACAACGAAGGAAATCCTGTAAGACATAAGTCCGCCCAGCATTGTTTAAGAGCATCAATACTGTGTAGCCAATAAATGAATCCAGACCCTCTCACAGGAACGAGCACCCAGAAGACCCAGGTTCAAATCCCCCACTTGGGTCATGAAACTCACTGGGTGGCCTTGGGCCACTCGCTGCTTCTCTGCCTAGACTACCTCACAAAGTTGTTGTCACTGCTTTTATAAAGGAAAAATATGGTACTGGTACTCACCATGAAGTTGTTACAGTAAGTGCCACACTTTTAAGATGATCTGTTGGGGGAGCTGCTGGTACTGCGTACCCTTGAGTACCCCCAGAAAAAAACACTGATTGTTGTGGGGGTTAAATGAGCAGAATGGGGGAAAGCTCCATGCATTCTGAGCTGCTTGGGCTATGAATGCGATCGATAAATGGCATTAATAAACAGGTGAGAATGTGAGCCACCCTCGCCACGGGTTTTCTTAGGCCCCCAACGACACCAAAAACATTTTTTTATATTTTATTTGGCAGGGGGAGGGGCTTACGTTCAATCCCCAACCGCAGAAATACCAGACACTTTCAGCATAAGGAAGCAACGCAGGGCGTTACATTTCACGGTGAACGCCAAGAAAGATTGACACGCGTTGGACTCTTCCCACGTGCAGTTACGTAACCGGCTCCTGGGACGGAAAGCGGAGGGCAATATAGGTCAAGGCGAGCCTCTCCACCCCACCTCACTCAACACCCTCATGCTGGTCAGCGGCCGAGGCCCTTTCTCCCAACCCGCGGCTCCCACCTTCTGACTCACCCGGCAACCTGCAGACAGCGGCCGGCGCAAAGGCGACGAAGCGACTTTCCCCTCAAGGAGCTCAGGCCGGAAAAGAGGGTTCGCGGGGTGGAGCGGGGGCAAGATATCGCGAGATTTCCGCGGAGGCCCGGCGCCTTCGGGTGACGGTATTCGGCCGCCCCCTCCCGTTCGTTAGAGGCACCAACGGAAGCTCCCGGAAGAAGAGGCATGCGCACTCGCGCCTCCAGAAGCCGCTGCCCGGACTCAATTGTGGGCGACGTCGCTTCCACCTCCTCTTTACGTAAAGCAGGCTGGGAGGAGGGAAATAGCTCGTAGCTCAAAGAAATAGCCAGGGAGGTTGTTTGGTTCAAGGCTTTCTCCTTGGCCTTGGGCTTACTAAGCTTTTTAAAAAAATGCATAGCTGTCAACGTTTCCCTTTTCTTGCGAGGAATCCTATTCGGAGTAAGGGAATTTCCCTTAAAAAAGAGAAACGTTGACAGCTATGAAAATGTGTCGTGTAGGGGTTATTATATTATGTGTTTTGCGTTGTAAACCCCCCTGTGGCCTTTGGAAGAAGGGCGGTATACAAATTTAGCAAAATAAAAGCAAACGAACAAGCATTTCCTAATAGCTTGTAGACTGAATTAAATGACAGTTGTACAGTGTTGGAAAAACAAGCTTGCCTTCACTCACCATTGCCATGATATATGTGTCAACGCTGCTTTTTTATAATAATTTTCATTAATTTTCAATTTCAATCCAATAATACCCTCATTATAACAGAACCAAATTAGAATACAGTTACTAATATCAATTGTTCAAATACCGAATTCTGTATATAACTTAGGTGGCCTCCCGCATGCTAGAATTGATGGTTTGATGATTTTATTTCTGCGTTCCAAAATCTTACTAATTTCAATTGCATTCCAGTCAAAATAATAATCCCTTATACAACAACTGCAATATTAATAACGTCTGTTCGTGTTGACACATTAAATGATTTATAGAACTACAAGTGAGGCAGTCAAACTATATCCTTGCTCTTCCTGTGTGTGGCAATTACTCTGTCCATGGTGTTCCTGTCCTTGTAAAATGTTACGTCTATCTTTTCCCCTGTTGTTGCTGTTCATCATGCCTTGAGTGACAGGTCAGTGCTGCTATGTGAATGGTTGCTGTCCTTATTTCAGATGCAGGGTTGTGTGTTGAGTGTTTTTTTGTCTCCCTCTAACCTCACTTTCTTTTTTTCTTTTTCTCTCTATGTATACCCTGAAGGTAATTTTTACTAGCTTGCGATAAGGCCTAGTTGCTTGCATTTTTCCTGCCGGTCAAGGAAGAGGGGAAACCCCATTTTCTGGAGCCCGTATGCAAACACAAGCTTCCTGCCTTTCGTTGACCTATTTTTTTTAAAGCTTCCTGTTTGAGGAGGATACTGTTCTGCCTCTGTTCTGTGTTTCCATGGTGGCTGCCGAGAAAGAGGCTTTCCTCCCTCTATTAAGCGCAGAAATCAACAGACACCTCCGGACCGTCTCTGGCAAATTCAGGTTGCACGATTATAGTTGATGGGGATGTCTAACACAAGAAACACGCTTCCTCAAAAGACTGGATGGAGAAATGGACTGGAAAGTATGTGATAACACTTGTTTGGCGCGACATCACCTAATTTCACACACACACACACACACACACAAATAAAAATGAATGCTCCTTAAATAGCCAACTTCCATCTTACCAGCCTGCAAACCAATCAGGATGAAGCGCCCCAAATATTTTTCTAACTTTATTTTCCATACATTTCAGATGTAACAGTAAGTTGCACAACGGTCTGCGGAAGAACTTGCTGGGAGGCATCCCACCACAAACCAAAATGGAAAAAGGCATCTTTGGAAAGTCAGCTGTTCTAGTTGGTAGACTCGTTTTGTGAGTAGGATTGCAGGGTTGGCCCTAGATTCCAATTTCAGCTCAGCCATGAACTCAAATCTCATTTCCCAAATCTCATTTCCAGAATTCCAGTATTAAAATAAGCACACATTCCTAAATTTGCAAAGGATTTTATTGATATCCCTGGACTTCCCTTCTCTTCCCTGTCCTTTACAAAAAAAAATCCCGCATTCTGATTGCTTCAATCCAAGGAATATACGCAGATGTCCTAGTAAAGACAGTAGGCTTGTTCTGCACCTGGCACCCAACTGGCCCGAAGCTCACGACCCCATGGACTTCCCATGTCTCTCTCTCAGTTTGGCAAAGCAGTGGGCCACCCGAGTCTCCCTGAAAATAAAATATCGTCCAAGAGTTGAAACATGTTCATATGCCAGTGAGGGTTCAGTGGTAGACTTGAGTGTCGATCTAGATGGGATGCTAAATATCCAGGAGTAAAATCTTCCACAGTTTTTCGAGGTTATTAGCAATGTTATTAGCATCTCAAGATCACAGTGTTGGCTGCATGAGGTTAACTCTTCCTCTGTGCTACCCTCCCAGTTAAAAGCATCCGCCCCAAATGCCTTTGCCCCACATGAAGGTATCAATTTGATACCTGTATGTACTGACCAACGCAACAAATAGCAATAGGAGGTACAGGAGGAGAGTTAGGCCACAGTGTCCCAGTGCCATAGTTCTGAAACACTCCCCAGCCCCTAGTATTCACCCTCTAAGAAACTATTGGAGATCCTATTCACAGATCTCCTTTGTCATACATACCTGGCTTGATCCTGAAACAGTCGTATTCTAAGTAGTGACATAATAGGGTTGCCATACTTCCCAAAGTGAAAATCTGGACACAATTAACAGTACAGTGGTTGCTCAGGTTACATACGCTTCAGGTTACAGGCGCTTCAGGTTACAGACTCTGCTAACCCAGAAATATTACCTCAGGTTAAGAACTTTGCTTCAGGATGAGAACAGAAATCTTGCCGCAGCGGCGCAGCAGCAGCAGGTGGCCCCATTAGCTAAAGTGGTGCTTCAGGTTAAGAACAGTTTCATATTAAGAACAGACCTCTGGAATGAATTAAGTTCTTAACCCGAGGTACCACTGTAGTAGCATGATAAGCTCTTAAATCTTTGGCTATTGAAGTTGCAAATTTTTCAAACCGACAGTGACAGGGAGATTTGTCTACTGATAGCACCTAAAACCAGATTGGTGTGGAAAGGCTCTGCATGAATATCCCATTTCTGTACCTGGCAGGCAGCGGAAGACCTTGCCGTATCTTTCAGTCCAGCACAGAGCATTGATGTTTGGATTTTGCTTCCCCAGAACTTCTTGAGGTGGCATGTGTTGAAATCTATGACTGGCAACTTGGCCTGATTCAAGACCTCGGAGAGAGAGAAGTTTTCATCTTGTCCACCTTCAGTGCATAAAACAGAAGAAGAGTAAGAACCAGAACATTTTTGGAACCTTGAAGATTAGCATTTTGTGACTTTGCAGTACACTGGAAATGGTAAATACTTCGAATTTTCCATATTCTACAACTCCTTATATTCTAAAGAAAATTATCATGTCAGGGCTCAAACCTGTCTCAGAATAACGACACTTGTGTTAGAAGGCCTGGTTTTTAGTCCTAAGCATGTGTGGCTGATTTGGACTTCTCGGTTGTCAAGGAAATGCACTCTGCACATGTTTAGAGACTCTTTAACATATTCCAAGACTCAACTCGGCTACCAAAAACTGATTCCAGGGCCAAATTCATCTAACTTCGCACAAATTAAGGCTGCAAAGCTATAGACACTTATTGAAAACAATGTAATTCTTATTGGTGGCACACGACACTCTGAAATACCTCTCGTGCCCCCCCAGCCAGTCACCCAGCAGGAGTGTCCCGGACGGAGAAAACTGCCTCTTTTTGGCAGGCAGGCATACTGGATAAACCTGTTGGCGGCAATCTCTTCCACTGGCTTGACCAAAGCAATGTCATACTCTAGCTCAGTTAGCTGAGGGTACTGAAAACGTTCGTGCCGATAAATTCGCTTCACCCGGTAGCTTCTTTCTGTGGATTCCGGGTAGTTAAGGTGATGCTTGCCGAGAAGAATTCGCCAGTTGGTGACATCTTCTTCCTGTCCCCTGAAAATGATGCACCGTAGGGTTGGGTGTGTTGTCTCACATGCCCCCCGCCCCGATCTGCTTTTACCTGCCTTCATAGTAAAGTAAAGGTAAAGGGACCCCTGACCATTAGGTCCAGTCGTGGCCAACTCTGGGGTTGCGGCGCTCATCTCGCTTTATTGGCCGAGGGAGCTGGCGTACAGCTTCCGGGTCATGTGGCCAGCATGACTAAGCCGCTTCTGGCGAACCAGAGCAGCGCACGGAAACGCCATTTACCTTCCCGCCAGAGCAGTACCTATTTATCTACTTGCACTTTGACGTGCTTTCGAACTGTTAGGTTGGCAGGAGCAGGGACCGAGCAACGGGAGCTCACCCCATCACGGGGATTCGAACTGCTGACCTTCTGATCAGCAAGTCCTAGGCTCTGTGGTTTAACCCACAGCGCCACCCGCATCCCACCTGCCTTCATACTTAAGTCTCATTCTCCACCCAGACTAGTATCGCTACCATAAATGAGCGAAACCGCATGGGCACTCAGAAAAAAATGTTCCCACAAGAAGTTTCCAAGTATAGTTTTTCACTGGGGGACAAGTTAATAAAACCGCTCTGTTTTCTACATGTAGAAAAAATTATATATGAATGATTACAGTGGCCAACGCAGGTTCCCAACCCTTTTGCCACATGTGGAGGTGGACGTTATACTTAAGGGATAAACAACAGGCAGGAGGAAAGCTGTTCAAGTCTTTCTCCTGCCCACTGCTTCCCACTCCTTCATCTCCTCTCCTCCAATGGCTTTCCCACAAGACAGGCTCAGTGACCAGAAAGAAGCTTAGCCAGACAGAAAATAGGGGGAGAAAAAGTGACGGAGAAGAGAAAAATTAGTGTGTGGATAATGTCATTATATAGTTTAGCCAGCAGGTGGCACTGTACTTAATTGTCTTTGGGTGGGGTTAGGGGTTTCCTGTTGGTGTTCTGTACTTGTTTAAGAAAGTCAATAACGTTCTTCCTGACTGGTGAGTCCTCTAAGCATTGCATGATAGTAGGTACGCCCCACCTGCTTTATCGATGCCAAAAGGCATACCATTTTGCATGAGCCACCCACATTGTTTTGATCTTCCTCCACAAATTCACACACAGTAGATAACTTACTTCTGGAAGCAGTGGGCAGCAGTGAGAACCCAGTTTTTGTGAATCAGGGTGCCACCACAGACATGGACGAATATATCGCTTGGTTTAGAACGGACCTGGGAAGGAAAATGGAGGGAGAAAATGCAGAGCTGAATCACAGGAAGGAATTGGAAGTAGGGCAAAAGTAACCTCTGCAACAGCGGTTGCCAAGCTTTCCCTCCATAGACCATTGGAAAACTGCTGGGGATATTGGGGAAACCCTTAATTTTTAGAAGCAATTGTAAATGGTCACAGGCCAGAGTTTGAGAAGCCTGTTGCACAACATATCACATGTGAAATGGATTTTTAAAACAAGGCATTCTTTTTTCCCACTGCGTACATAAAGCAAGTCAGGTATGTGAAGTCTTCCTGCACAACAGTCTAGCCATTGAGCCAGGCCTTTTTTCAGGATACTCCATTCCATTGCCCCTCTTTTCCTTTCCTTTCCTTTCCTTTCCTTTCCTTTCCTTTCCTTTCCTTTCCTTTCCTTTCCTTTCCTTTCCTTTCCAACTTCAACATTCAACCAAAATGTTGAGATAGCTGAGCATGCTCAATTTTCATTGGGCTGTTTTGGGTTCTCGCCCCTAACTCCACCTTAGTTTTTGTTTTTTAAAAAAAACACTTTTCTTTTCTTTTCTTTTTGCAAACTTCGGCATTCCCCTGCTGATAGGTCCCTGTGGTGCAAAGATGACGTAGTTTTCCCCACATGACAACTGGCACTTGGAGAATTCGGAGCACTCTTAGTACATAGGGCAAGTGTGGCCTGCAACAAAATATTGCAGTGTGAAGTACAATTTGCTGTGGTGGAGATTAAAGAAGGAAGAAACAGATACAGTGGTACCTCAGGTTACATATGCTTCAGGTTACATACGCTTCAGGTTACAGACTCCGCTAACCCAGAAATAGTACCTCTGGTTAAGAACTTTGCTTCAGGATGAGAACAGAAATTGTGCTCTGGTGGCACGGCGGCAGCAGGAGGCCCCATTAGCTAAAGTGGTGCTTCAGGTTAAGAACAGTTTCAGGTTAAGAACGGACCTCCGGAACGAATTAAGTACTTAACCCGAGGTACCACTATACAGTAGTACCTTGGAAATCAAACAGCTTCGTTCCCAAACGTTTTGTCTCCCGAACGTTGCAAACCCGGAAGTGACTGTTATGCTTCCTGCAGTCAAGCAGAAGTTACACTTTTGTTTTCGAATGTTTTGGAAGTTGAATGGACTTCCGGAATGGATTCCGTTTGACTTCCAAGATACGACTGTACAAAGAAACCAGTAATTCATGACCACGCCACCCTGGGAGCAAAACAATGGGCAGCTAGCAATTCATCTCCCAGCCATGCTGAACAGGGAAGTAATAAAATTAGCTGAACCTACAAACAGGAAAGTGTCAAGCAAATTTAGAAAGGGCCTTTGCTTACTGGAACTTAGTTTCTGATTGGAACTACTTCTGGTTGGACCTAGCTTCTGAACAGACAGGTTGGAGGCCTCTCTCGTAGACTCCAAGCCCTCCTCCAAATTTTGTACATGCCCAAGGTTTGAGAATCACTGAAACGTTTCGTACCTGTAAGGAGACTTGCCACGGCCAAGAATGAGGCCTCGCTTCATTGCCGGCAATAATCTTAGCAAATATGTTTGGTTGGAAATACGCAACACCACAGTTTTTAGGCCAGTCTGAAATCCAAAAGAAAAATAATGGGGTTATACAGAAAAGCAAGGGGGATATTTAAGCCAGTGATAGATATATGATAGAGATAGATAGATGATAGATAGATAGATAGATAGATAGATAGATAGATAGATAGATATAGATAGATAGATGATAGATAGATAGATAGATATTCATGGTTCCCAACTGTGCAGAGAAGAGTCCTTTGTGTGTACAGAGGGGGTCTTTTCAGTACAGTACAATGAATGGGTGTGTGTGCAGGGATAATAATAATATTTGTATGCCACTCATATTTCCCCAACCACTCTGGGCGGCTCCCGACAGAATATTAAAAACATGATAAAGCAAGTCTGATCGTGGTCCTTTCCACATGCGTTAAATGGTCCGAAAAGTGCTGCAAGTCCTTTTGAGATCGCCCCTCCATGTATCTAATAAACGTAGTGTCCCAGTCTGTCCCTCCATACATTTAGCAGAAGTGTGAAAGAGGCTTATTCGTAAGCCACATGTGAAGCCCCTCGCATACACACAGCGATTGGGTAGAGCCAAAGGGTACAATCCTACGCCCTTCCACCTTCTTTATTGATGCCAAGACCCTCCAAGTGTCCCTATTTTCCAGGGACAGTCACAGATTTGCATAAGCCATCACAGTTTCTGATTTGATCCCAGAATGTCCCGCTTTTCCTTAGGACGTCCCTATTTTCATCAGAGAAATGTTGGAGGGTGTGCGTCAACCCACGGTATTTGCAAACCTCTTTTGATCCACCTCCAAAAATTCACGCCTGGGGTGGGTCTGAGTTATTTGTTCACATATTACACTAAAGTAATGGCCATAATGTTTCATTGCCCATGAAATAAAGGAAATGAAATAAATAAAGGGCCTTCTCGGTAGTGGCCATGAAATAAAGGGCCTTCGCGGTAGTGGCGCCCTCCCTGTGCAACGCCCTCCCACCAGATGTCAAAGAGAACAACAACTACCAGAGTTTTAGAAGACACCTGAAGGCAGCCCTGTTTAGGGAAGCTTTTAATGTTTGATGTATTACAGTATTGTAATATTTTTTTGGAAGCCGCCCAGAGTGCCTGGGGAAGCCCAGCCAGATGGGCAGGGTATAAATAATAAATTATTATTATTATTATTATTATTATTATTATTATTATTACTTACGATATACCTTTTCTCATTTACGATAACAAAGCAATATGCCAATACACACATGACGCATAACAAATCCAATAAAATCCACACCAAAAAATCATCGCAAAAAAAATATTTGTGAATGATTTGTTTCTGAAAGGTATGCAATCTTTAGTCATGCTCAGTTTAGGGTTACCCGTTGCTGAAGCAACATTTGATGGTGGTGAGAATTGTTAGCAGACCCTTATTCCCCTCACAGAGTTAACTGTTTTCAAAGTGCCCTGGGAATACAGATTGATTGTTAAACCATTCCTTATGCATATCCCAACCTTTTTCTGTGTCTATCTGCAGAAAGAAATTCAGTATGTGTTGTAGGTGTGAAATCTCCCATCTTTTCCAGTGGAATCCCATTCATGTCTACTTCAAAGTATGCCCTGGTAAGTATTATAGGATAGCATCCTTTACCTTAATGTCACCAAAGCTTTCTGTTAAAGGTACAAGAGCAAGACTAGGAACAAAACATGGCAATCTTCTTCATAATTTGCACAATGGTAAGAATAAACTGAACTAGATGATGCAACGTTCTGACTCCGTATAAGCAAGTTTCCTGTGCTCCTATGTAATAACTGCTACCAAGAAATGACAATCCCATCTTACCTAAATCCAGGCGTCTGGGAAGAAATACCGCCAGTGTCAAAGACACCTTGGTCAAGGAAAGCACAGAAAGCCAAGCAAAGAACCTGTCCAAAATCATTGCCAAAAAAAAAGAAAGAAAAAAGGACTTGATCCAGGAATTATGAAAAGGGAAACTGAGTTTGCATGTGCTATCGTGAGCAGGAGGGCTGGATCCAGCGTGAGAGAAGAGGGGACTGCTGCTCGTTGTTGCTGTCGCTGTTAATGCACTCAGACAAAGCACAGAGGATCAAAACAATGAGGTCTAGATGCTTCTGCGTGGACGCGACACTCCTTTCAATGGCTTGCTGCAAGAGAGCCGTTCTCATCAGCAATTTTACACCAAAAGGCCCAAACAAGTCAGGGAGCAGCTGCTGCAAGATATGGGGTATGCACAGAAGGATTGCCAACTGACCAGGAAAAGAAATCAGTCAAGTGTTGACCGTAACTCCCACAAATGGAGGTGAATGCAGAGATAATGTTGCCACTTTCTTTATTGGCTCGGCTCTTGCGCTTTTAAGAGCAGATTAATCTTCCCTCATTAGCAGGAGGAAGCTGTTCACTGACTCCAGATAACGCTCATCTCCCTGCAGTGAAAAGCTCCAGCTTGCTACTGCCTGGGCATTGGGTAGCAGTTAAAGGCAGAAGAGCCAAAGCTGAGTTTAAAGTTGGCAACCCTAAGTGTATGCGGTCAGTCATATGCAAGGGAGAAAATGATAGGATTTATTGGAGGGATTTTGGAATTAGAGGGGGAGGATGATCAAGAAAATGCCATTGACACTTTCCCTGTTAAGAGAGGGGACAAGCTTTTTTCATACATTAAAATGGGTGTGCTGAGGGAGGAGGGGGATCACACCCACTAGCTCTGCATCTAATCTCCATACCTTTATCTGAATGTCAGAACGTGCCTCTGTATATGCAATGACATGCACATAGGCTCTGCATCAGCATCCATGCCTGCAGTCAGGAACCCTGCAAAATTCAGCACCCTAATTGCAGGGGGCGGATCTAAACACAGGAAAAACAGAAATTAGATTATCTTAACGAAAGAAAAAAATTCCTATGGGAAATGTCGTTTTAAACTATCCCTGCTCTCTGGCGCCATCTGGTGTTGAATGTTTAAAGTGCATTCAATTTGTCCTTTCTTTACTAATGTAGCTGAGAGCTTGTGTGCATGGAACTTATGTGCATATTCAGGATCTGTTCCCACTCTCTCATGGGATTGGGATGAGGACAGCTGGGTACAATTCCATGCCCCTTTGCACCATGGGCATAACCAGAATTTATGTGGGGGGGGGCAGGCTTCATGCTAGGTATATTTCAAAAAGTAAAAACCAGGACACCCTGAAAGTTGCTGAGCTGTACTTAGACAAACACCAAAAAGACACAGAACCTCTATTTGTTATTTATTTAGGGGGCAACTGCCCCTCCTTGGCTATGTCCATGCTTTGCACACATTGAGCCTCCTGCACACTGTTCTTGAAGGAATAAAAAGGGACTGTGTCTAATTTCCTACACCCACATTCAGTGACTATGGGAGGCAGGAGCACAATCTCCAAACTGTTCAGTTGGTGGTGCTTAAAGGCTTTCTTCAAACCTTCCTGCTGAATGTGGGAAGGTCAGGAGTAGCAAACAGGGGCTGGGTCAGTGAGGGCAAAACTGCTGTACTCGGACTGGGGAAAGCGCTTTGTGTAACTCAAAAGCTTGCACATTGCATTTTCAACAATGCTTGGTTCAAGGTGTATTCTTTTTTACTCACCGTTTGAATCTTGCTCCAGTGAAGCAAAACAACTACAGTGGTACCTTGGTTTAAGAACAGCTTAGTTTATGAACAAACTTGGATTAAGAATGCTGCAAACCCGGAAGTAGGTGTTTTGGTTTGTGAACTTTGCCTTGGAAGCAGAACATGTTTCGTTTCCTGTTGAGTGTGTTCCATTTGTAAACTGAGTCCCCCGTTGCTATGGGAAAGCATGCCTTGGTTTAAGAACGCTTTGATTTAAGGACGGACTTCCGGAATGGATTACATTCCACTGTATTTGGAACTATGGAACATTATAGGTCCCTTGCTAGAAATTCATGACTGTTCACCAGGTGAACACTAGGTGGCGTGAAGAAGCTTCTTCATATTTCTATGAAGGCGGTAAAGCCAATTTAATGCACTGGCAGCTCTTGACCCAGATTTGTTAAATTACACTGCCTCTAACTGCATCAAGTGTTCGTGTGTAGAGGGAAGGAGGAGGGCTGGTTGCTGGGTGGGGAAGAGTCAGCCTGATTATGCAGCTGAAGAGGCTGCTGTGAAATTGTTGGCAAGCTACAAAGGGTAGCTTCATTTTCTTATTGCCTATGATTTGCACAGGGACAGTTTTTCCTCATTTCTGTCTCGAAATGCTACAGTTATTTCATACACTGTTGAAGGCGGAGCATGCTCTGTGGTTTATTAGGAGTCCGATAAGCAGACAGGTGACATCTGCTTAGCTCATATATTAGACATGGGATTAATGCATCTAAGACTCGCAAGCTGCAGCTCAGGATTCTGCAACCTCCATCCATCCTTTTTCTGCGTGTGGGTTTTGAAAGGTTGGGAAATAAAAAGTGCAGCATATAGCCTTCTTCTAACTGGTTGAGCCAGGCCTACGATGGGACACGGTATCTTAAGGGTGACAAAACACCCCATCAGTAAAAATGGGTGGAGATACAGTGGTACCTCGGGTTAAGAACTTAATTCGTTTTGGAGGTCCGTTCTTAACCCGAAACTGTTCTTAACCTGAGGTACCACTTTAGCTAATGGAGCCTCCCGCTGCTGTTGCACCGCTGGCGGGCGATTTCTGTTCTCATCCTGAAGCAAAGTACTTAACCCAAGGTACTATTTCTGGGTTAGCGGAGTCTGTAACCTGAAGCGTCTGTAACCCAAGGTACCACTGTACAAGTTTTATTGCTTTCAAAATTGTGACCGGTGTGTACAAAGGAGCTGGGCATATTATAGGGATTTGAAACCTGTGCATGCTGACATCTTGCAAACATCCTCAGCGAGGCCCCGGAGAGTTGATTCTGAGCCTCATGGTTGTTGTGGAAGATTGCGCTCTGACTGCAACGCTGCACCCGAGAACAGCACTTTAGTTTTCCTTCTAGGTAGGCATGTGAGTTTGTGAGTGTGTGTGTGGCAGAGTCTTCCCATCCAGCCCATTTACTTTGAACTATAGAAACTTTTCAAGAACGTTCATCTGTGTGAATCCTGACCCAGGATTGCCTTTCTTAGTCACCCAATAATATTAGGAACTGGCTTTTCTATACATAGAGATGTGAAGCCTTCACCACATCAGAGCACTGCTGAATAATTTGATCCCACTGCATACAGTGGTACCTCGGGTTACAGACGTTTCAGGTTACAGACTCCGCTAACCCAGAAATAGTACCTCGGGTTAAGAACTTTGCTTCAGGATGAGAACAGAAATCGTGCAGTGGCGGCGCGGCAGCAGCGGGAGGCCCCATTAGCTAAAGTGGTGCTTCAGGTTAAGAACAGTTTCAGGTTCAGAATGGACCTCTGGAACGAATTAAGTGCTTAACCCAAGGTACCACTGTATCCTGCCTTTTCCTCCGAGGTCAGGTTATATGAGGGAGTTATCCCAATTTTACCCTAAAACAAGCCTGTGATATAGGTTAGGCAGAGAGAGAATGTCAAGCCTAATAGAGCAACCCAGTGACTTTCAAAAAAGTGAGCAGGGAGTTGAATGTTTTCTCCACAGCACAAATATGATACTTTAACAACTGCATCACATTAGCAGTAGCAGTGGCAGCTGATGGGAACTATGCTTTAGAACCCCAGATAGGACTTCCCGCCAGTGGCGTAGCGTGGGTTGTCAGCACCCGGGGCAAGGCAAGTAATTTGTGCCCCCTAACCCGTGGATTTGCGCCCCCTAACCCGTGGATTTGCGCCCCCTAACCCTAACCCCCAGATGTTGTGCCCGGTGCGGCCGGCCCCCCCTGCACCCCCCACGCTACGCCACTGCTTCCCGCCAATGCAGCAGCTCCTCCGCACGGACCTGGCTGTGCCTCTGCATAGGCCCACTATGACAGGCGATGCAGAAGGAAACCTGCTATATTGCCAGAGGATCAGTATCAGCTGATCCACATGGCTTCCGAGATCTGCCCTACTGGGCAGGTGACAAGATTATGGGTGTTATGATCATATGATGCCTGGGCTAAAGCCCTTAATGGCTTAGGATCATGGAAGGCAAGCTGTCTCCATATCGACCTGCTTGCGCAGAAAGATACTTGGGGGGTGGACACCACTCTCACAGGTGGCTGCTAGGGAGATTGGTGCCCCCCCCCAAGACCTGTGGAAGACTCTCCCATAAGGGGTAGCCCCAGAGCTTATGTTATTGTCCTTTCAGTTGCACCTTTAAATAATTGGCTGGTATGCCCTAGCTCACTATGAAGGTCTATGGCACAGCTAGGCTAGCATGGGAATCAGAAACCGAGGAACCAGAACGCAGAAAGAATAATTACATCCAAAGTAACAGCAGGATAGCAAAGCAACTCCCCATCCAAGTAGAATCGGAGGATTCTGGGAAAAGGTGAATCTACTCATCGAGAACTACTTGTTTATCATATAATTTCACACATCAGTGGAGACTGAAAAGGACAATATTAATCCAGCAAGCATCCCAGTTCAGACCATTTTTCTAAAAGGCCATCCTTAGGCTTCAGAAATGCATAAACAGAGCCATGTTTTTATGGGACTGTGCTTTAAAAAGTATCTGCTGTTTTCAACATTTAGGTAGCCATGGCTCAGTGGTATGACAGTGAGCCTGTGAAAACTTCAGGCTCGGGCATGCCCTCCTTCTGACAGAGTCATGAAAAGATGGAAAGCTTCCAATTTAACCATAGCTTAGGGTTATGTCTGAACCCTAAATTGTGGTTAATCTTAACTTTGGCCAGCTTTATAAACCATTTTGGGGTTAGTGCATTGTAGTAAACCATAGTTATGACTAAACCACAGTTTGTCTAGGTTCAGACATAACTTTATGTTGTGGTTAGTCAAAAATGGAGGTAAAGGTCTCCCTGCCCCATTCTTCCCCATGGCCATACTGAGGGAGTGGGGAAGCAGGCATGTCTGAGGCTCACCCTCATAAACCATGGTTTAGCGTTATGTACAAATGCAGACGCGGGTGGCGCTGTGGGTAAAAGCCTCAGCGCCTAGGGCTTGCCGATCGAAAGGTCGGCGGTTCGAATCCCCGCGGCGGGGTGCGCTCCCGCTGCTCGGTCCCAGCGCCTGCCAACCTAGCAGTTCGAAAGCACCCCCGGGGGCAAGTAGATAAATAGGGACCGCTTACCAGCGGGAAGGTAAACGGCGTTCCGTGTGCTGCGCTGGCTCGCCAGATGCAGCTTTGTCACGCTGGCCACGTGACCCGGAAGTGTCTCCGGACAGCGCTGGCCCCCGGCCTCTTGAGTGAGATGGGCACACAAACCCCAGAGTCTGTCAAGACTGGCCCGTTCGGGCAGGGGTACCTTTACCTTTACCTTTACAAATGCAGACAGCACATAGATGAGTGTCTGGGTGGTTTTTTTGACTTCCTAAATCCCCCCTTGAAAATCCTTTATGCTTTAATGCTTTTCAAAAAGCAGCAGGAACACCCCTGGAGAAGCTCTGCTGTACACGCAAGAGCAACACAATTAATAACCAAATGACCTGCAATATGCAAAATAAGGAAACATCTGTTTTATTTACTTTTCCCAATTAGCAGACACTGAGCTCGTTGCCTTGCTGGCTTTCCTCATCAACTGCCACCTGTTTCAGTCTGGTGGACATCAGCTCAAGAAGACAATTACATTTAATGCCAGGAAAACAAAAATAGCCATGTCGCATAATGATAGGTTAACCTGAGATTAAAATTCATAGTAAACCAGGCATTTGTGACTCTTCTCTGGTAACACTGGTACAGTTGTGCCTTGGTAACAGTGTAAGCACCGACTCCCTCGTGTATTTAGGATGCAATTCCTCATGGCTGAAGAAACTGGATGTGATCTTCTACAAAGAGCTGTGCCAACTGCACAATGATCTGCAATGCATCCGGTCTAGAGGAAAGACTAATTGCACTGAAGTCACAGGTTTTATTGTACACAGCATTGTAATTCAATAAGCTATCTAGTAACAAGGAGTGTACTCAATTATGTGCTTTCATAAATTACTACATGCCATCTGTGTAAAAAGTATAAAATGGAATTCTAGTATTTAAAACTACCTGCACAATGTTGCAGTAAGACAAATGCAGGGACCAAAGTTTAACACTAAATCAATATTTTCTCTCCATACATGGTTTTTAAAAGGTTCTTACAATTCATACATGTACAGGGAAATACAGTGATGTGCTTCAAGCCATCGTTCAGAAAAACATAGTATTTGCTTGAAGTATTATTCAGAGCTAGATCACCTGGATAAAGCAATACCATATATAAAATGCAGGTATTTGGGCTTTCTTCTTCTTTTAATAGATCTACACATTACTCAAAATAAGGTGGTACAATTCTTGACCTCTTCAAGCTGAGGGTAGAGGAAGAGAATAATATATTTTAGCAATTTATATAATTCTGTAGCACTTTAGGCTACAGGCTGAGGAATAATAATATTTTATTTGTTTATTTCACTTAAAGCATATTTAAACTATGCAGCAAGGAAGGGGTCAGGAAGACATGAGTCCATAGCTTCAAGACAACTGATTAAACTGAGTGCCTTCCCCCTAAAAACAATACACACATCCTCCAAAAACACTCTTTAAGTGTAGCAAACTAGCACAGCGGGGAGGAAGATTTAACACAGTTCTCTCTCTCATGCGCTAGTTCAATGCATGTTGTTAGGGTTTATTAATGTGGAAGAGCATTCAAAAACAAGAGCCCAACCCCACCTGTAATCTGAAACAAAACAGTCCAAAATTCTACTACTTCATTCTGAGTAACATGTAGATGAGGGATATATGTACTAAAAACTGTCCCTGGAGCCTCTGCCTTGCAGAGTTCTATTTTAGACCAGCTCACAGTTTCCAGTTTGATTCCAAAGGGACTCCATATTGTGTACCCGTGTTTATTTGCAACTATTAAAAAAAACAAAACGGTCTTGCAGTCTGCTAGGAAAGTTTATTCCACTGCTGTGCTGGAACGGGCACAGCAGCCTGGATTTCTTAGGCAATGCATCATTGTTCTGAAAGAGGTTTTCTTTTCCTGTTTAGCTGGCAGCTCCTCAGTACTTTTCCTAGAGATCTCTTCCGGTTCAGTTTGAAACTGTTCTATCTGAATTTCAAGGTGCTTCTGGATGGCCAAGCCAAGGACCTCGGGGTCTACAGCTGCACCGTAAACTTCCCATGTCATGCCTTCATCGTCCCACCTCACCTCCCGCACTGGAGACTTCTCACCCTCTGCCTCGGGCTCCAGATTAACCTCTGGGAACACGTGAGGGTGGCCTTCTGCTGCGACCGAGGGGCTCGTTGCTGCAGATTTACATTCCTTCGTTGGGATGGTTTGTACCTCTGCATCTCTGCACTCGAGAAGGGGCTGCAATCCCCGGGTGAGGTCATTCATGGAGGTCATCGTCCCTGTGTCCTTGGTCTTCAGGACAGTGTTGACGCCGTCCTGGTGGCTATTCAACACCACGTACGTTGTCTTCATTTCCTCTTGGGCCCTGCTTGGTTGCACGCAAGGCTGCATGTGCATCATGTGCTCCCCACGCACACTGCAGCAGCGCAGGATGCGCTTTGCATCCAGGCCCGACTCACTCACGGACGACACGAGCTTTGGAAGCGTTGCCGTTTCGGTAGCGGGCAAGGACTGGCAGTACCCGGGGGTCACTTGTCCTTTCCCCGATTCACTAACTGAGCAGACCAACCTTGGGATGAACTGAATGGAAGGGATGGGCAAGGAATGGCAATAGGCTGGGACGGTGCCCTCCATCTTCATCGAAGACTCCGGCCTCATGCCATAAGGAAGAGCAGTACTATTATGGATGGCCACCATGCCAGGTGGGTACATGCCAGCTGCATAGTTGCTATACACAATTCCACCCTGGGCGTACATAGCCCTGTTTGAGAAGTGGTCTCCAGGCATATGCGGCCCGAGAACAGCTGAGTGATACGCTCCAGGGTCCGCAAAAACGTTCACATTTTGCGATACAGCACCATTGTCAAAGACGCTAGTGGGCACATCTTGGTCTCTAGGCAAACTTGGGGCCCGACTCATGTGACTTTGGAAACTGGGGGCATTTTCACACGTGTCCGATCCATATCTCGGTCTTGGGAATGCGACACTGCCGGCTGCAGCCCCGTAACTGCTGCTGGAGCGCATAGCAGAGTATGTGGCACTTGTCTCCATGTGGGGAGTGGAGCTCTGCTGCTTACAGCTGCACGTTAGGTCAGAAAGGCTTCTCTGGACAGCAGCTCCCAGTGCTTCCATCGTGCTCACCTGCTGCAGATTTGCATCACAGGTTGCGGACACATCCTCAGCGGTACTGCTCTTGGTGTGTGTCCTAGGGCCAACCCCTCCCACAGAAACTGGGGGTTGCTCCACACCCAGAAAGTGGTTTGAGCTTTTGGTGGTGCTCTGCACGCTGTCGCTTGGAGACAGGCTGCTCACAGTTCGGAGAGTGGATGCAATTTCCGAGCGGGTTGAAGACCATGCAGAGCTAGGTGTGCTTCCCAGGTCGTTCTCCCTCGCCTGGGCTTGGCAGGCAGAGCTGCTGAGGCTCTTTCTCAGCTCCTGCCTGCTGTTCTGTCCCTCCTCAGAACCCACTCGTCCAACGCCGGCCAGATTTGTGGAGCTCTTTGAGAGAGGGTGATAGTTCAGGTTCAGAGTGCTGTGGCAAACAGAGTTCAAGGTTTCCTGATGGGGGTGGAGTTGGTGGCTGTTTGTTTCCATGGCACAGGAGAGTTCTAGGGGGGGAAAGGGAAAAAATAGACAATTAAAAGCAGCTCACGTGTTAAAACAGCTTTGCGCAGGTTCTAAAATAAAGTCACACCCAAAGCCCTGCATATACTCACATCCCCCATCCAAATAGTCCTGGGAACTGTAGTTTATTGAGGATGCTATGAGAGGGACAAACCACTGTTCCTAGGATTTTGTGGGAGGTGTGGAAAATGTAATGTATAGTGTATATGCAACCATATGTATAGTGTATATGCAACCATACTACAGTTCACATATGTCGTAATCCCTGCTACTTATTTGGCATTTTAACAAGTCAAAAGCTTCTATTTTGCAAGAGACTTTTCTTTTTAGATGCCAGGAAAAACCCACCTGTTTTTTCAGGTTTTTAATTATCTTTTAGTGTTTAGCTGTTTTTAATTTTGTTGTTTGTTTTCAGCTGCTTTTTTGACGGTTACAAATTAGTTTGAAAGCCACCCCAACAGCTTTCTAAGTCAAAAGGTAGGATCTAATCCCTTAAATTTATTAAGGTGGAACTTTCCTGCCATGGAGGCAACATGATAGGAGAATATTCACTTAGGAGTAAGATTAAACAGTGTGTGTGTGTGTGTGTGTGTGTGTGTGTGTGTGTGTGTAGAGACTACATTTAGTTCCAGGGCTGACAGATTCACAACCAATCGCAGTGTTATGAAACAAGTTTCCAAGCAAAAAAAAGAATATTAACATTGAATTCACTCTTAATATGGTACTTATGTTTGGAAATCTGCAACAAATCTGTATTTGGGCACAGCAAACAGGAAACATGCAATTTGAAGTGGACATGTTATGACTTATGAGTACCAAAACATTAGACAAGCAGAAGAAGGATTAGGATAGAAATGGAATTAACATCCACTATTTTTGGCTTAGCTTCAGAAGCGGATCTGAAATGCGTTTGCTAATTGCACTGAACTGCTTTGCTTGAAACCAACAAATGCATGTGTGCGTGTGTGTCTCCTCTATGAGTTATGATTAAAGCAGTGACCTATTTAATGTACTAGTAAATATAGAATCTGAATTATTATTAGATTTTCTGTTTTGATTGCTGATGTTGATCTGGTGGCAAATTACTGAAATCTCTGGACAATCTTGTAAAAAAAATTGTTACGGTATTTTTTTTAAAGGAACTCTGAATAACCTACAGGGTCTGAATAGCAATTTGGAAAATGGAAAGTAGGTAGATGAAATACATAAGGATTTAATTAAATTATGGAGAATTGGGAGGAGATTTTTTAGAGCGTGTGTTGCTGTCGACAAAGAGCTTAGGAAAGCCTAGCAATGCACCAGTGCTAATCTTTTATTCAAGAGTAAGCACTGGCAAAGTTCATCTTTAAAGAATTAAACTAAAAGTTGTATTTGACTGACGCTTCAGATAAAGAGCCAGGTTTTCCAACTTGACAAAAAAGATTAAACACACTGGAACAAAAATGATATCCAAACAGCAGAAACCAACAAAAACCCCTTTTTTATTTTTAAGAAATAAATTTGCTGTATACTTTATAAAGTGTATAGCAGAGATTGGAACTTGCTGGTCTGGCTTCCAGGTGTTCAACTCCAACTCCAGTATCAACTTCATTCCAGCATGGCCAATAGAGTGGGATGGGGAGAACTGTAGACCAGCAACACCTGAAAGGCCACCATCTATTCTTCGCCCCTGTTGTGTAAAGGCTTAGGAAATTTCATAGATAGGCCAAAGTGTTGGGTGGTGATGCCAGAAGGGGTAATAGACACCCATCTTCTCCTTGCCTTCTCTTCCTCCCAACCTGCCTTCCTTGCTTCAGCTTCTCCTCTACTCAGCATGCCCCTCCATGCTAAATAATAATAATAATAATAATAATAATAATAATAATAATAATAATAATTAATAATAATAATATGCTGCCAGTCTGGCTGGGTTGCCCCAGCCACTCTGTGCGGCTTCCAACACATACAAAAACACAATAAAACACCAGACATTCAAAACTTCCCATACAGGGCTGCCTTCAGATGCCTTCTAAAAGTTGTAATTTATCTCCTTGACATCTGGTGGGAGAGCATTCCACAGGGAGGGTGCCACTGCCGAGAAGGCCCTTGTTATGTACTGAAGTTCTCACCCTGGGCCAGCAGGGGGATACTGTAGATAGTTTTCACTCAGGTCCACATATGCAAATAAGGCCCTCTTCCCTGGTTCCCTATCCTATTCACTAGGACAGTTCATCCATCCTGATGCATTTCACACCCAGCTTAGAAGCTGGCTTTGGTAGAGAAGGCTTTGGGCTTGCCCACATCTGAGCGTTTTTCATCTGTTAATCCACTTTCCCTGCATTCAAACAAGACCTGAAAACGCCACACCTGTACATATTTGAATTCATATGTGATTTTTTTAAAAAATAACAGCCTGTTTTATTTTTGAAACAGAGTGTATGTACAACAATAAATACAAACAACCCATAAAGCATTTGAGAGATGCACATAAAAAACAACAACAACAACACATGGCTAATCTTTTGAGGTTCAGCCTGTAAGAACAGCAGATTGATCAAACTGCAAAGTCTTTGCTTTTTGAATACGTGCAAAGTCATGCCAACAGGCTACAGACGATGGAGAGCTGGTTGCACAAAGGGAGAGTTGCTTTGTTCTCTACGTTCCTTAGTCTTAACTCCCAAGCAGATAGACTGGCCTTTGTGCAGAATCTCCATGGCCATCCCTATAGGATAGTACTTCCTTCTGTATATTGCATGGCACCGCAGAAGTAAAATAGGCAAGAGGTCAGATGCTGGTACAGATATTTAGGACAGAGCTTGGCAGGTCTGACTCGTCCCAAGTTCAAGTAACTTATTGCAAGTGTTGTTGCTTTATTCTGGAAAGGTAGGAGGGTTTACTATTCCCACCCCACAAATGGCTTCTCTAAAGTTATTTTTCTCTAAGCATGAGTTTCTTTTAGTCTTGGAAGTCCCACTGGCAGGGACTGGCAGGAGGACGCTGACAAGTGTGCCATGGGGGGAAAGGGGGCCGGAGTCTGACTCACTAGAGGGGGGCAATGGTTTGTGGGGATTCTATACCAGCCAAGAGGCAAGAATCAGAAGCATGGGACATGTCAGGGCTGGAGGAAGAAGAGACGGGCACACAAGTGAAGGGCTGGGTGCTTCCTCACCCTCTCCTGCACCACTGCCTCCCAGAGCCAGGAGAGAACTGAAGGGGGAAGAGCAGAGGCAGCTTCCATGTAGGCTTAGTTTCCAGCTACATGCGTGCAGCCCATTGGGGGAAGGTATATAAACCAGAGGAGGGGGAGTGGTTCCCAGTTGCTGCAACTGCTCCATAGAGCATGGACCTGGGAATAGCTGCCTAGCCATTAGGCTACATACCCTCCAACAATCCTCGGATGAGAATGTCTTTTGGCGCCACACTCATGTGAGAGCACAGCACCACTGCAAGCGCTGGCTCATCCATCTCTCCAAGCTTGGTGGCGGCAGCGCCGGAGGGGGGAAATGGGACATTACAGGATCAAATCAGAAGCTGGGATGGCGTCTGTAATTCCGGGATGTCCCAGGAAAATCAGGATTGAGATTGGGATTGGTGTGTGTAGATATCCAAAGCTGCAGAAGTGACTGCAAGTCTTATCTTTGACAATAAATCGTTAACTATCTGCTATGTGCATTGCTTTTGCTGAGAAGCACCCCTGACACCCACAAGCAGAAACACTTGAGCTCTGAAATCTGGTTTCCCATCAAACTCTATGCCAAAGCTTCTGGGCTCCATCCAACAAAATGATCCCATTAGCTTGAGTTCTCCTGTGGGGTTTTGGAGTGAGCATCACCTAGCCACCCCATGCAACTGGTAGAAGATTGTGGCTTTAAATGCTGGGAAGCCCTCCAAATTTCAACCAATTGGAAATAAAACCAATTGGAAATAAAAAGTGTGGGAAACTCAGGTAAACAAAATGGTGGGCAAAGTCAAGAAACCAATACAGTGGTACCTTGGGTTACATACGCTTCAGGTTACAGACTCCGCTAACCCAGAAATAGTCCTTCAGGTTAAGAACTTTGCTTCAGGATGAGAACAGAAATTGTGCTCCGGCAGCACGGCAGCAGCAGGAGGCCCCATTAGCTAAAGTGGTGCTTCAGGTTAAGAACAGTTTCAGGTTAAGAACGGACTTCCGGAACGAATTAAGTACTTTAAAGCCCTAAACGGCCTCGGTCCAGTATATCTGAAGGAGCGTCTCCACCTCCATCGTTCTACCCGGACACTGAGGTCCACCACCGAGGGCCTTCTGGCGGTTCCCTCACTGCGAGAAGCCAAGTTACAGGGAACCAGGCAGAGGGCCTTCTCGGTAGTGGCGCCCTCCCTGTGGAATGCCCTCCCACCAGATGTCAAAGAGAACAACAACTACCAGACTTTTAGAAGACATCTGAAGGCAGCCCTGTTTAGGGAAGCTTTTAATGTTTGATGTATTACAGGATTTTAATATTTTTTTGGAAGCCGCCCAGAATGGCTGGGTAAGCCCAGCCAGATGGGCGGGGTATAAATAATAAATTATTGTTATTGTTGTTATTATTATTATTATTTAACCCGAGGTACCACTGTAGTACCATTTTCAGCATCCACAGAGGATTCACAGGAACCTATTTGCCTGCCACATCTAAGGAGACTACTGAGACCTCCTTCCAGAAACCATTACTGACTTTATAACAGCAGCGTCCATGAGACAGAAGCCTGTGCAGAAATAATAGAGGGCAAGGAGCACTACTTTTAACACCAAGGCAACCACATGCCTCGTTTTACACCAAGAAGGGCAGTGTGATTTTAATTTACTTATAAGATTGACTCTGGTAGAAGGCTGCTGTATCTAGGTTCTTATCTGTTCGTAAGCTCATTACAGACACCCTGATTACAACCAGCAACTTCTGGGAAGCATTGCTTGTGAAGAAAGAAGTGTGCAAAAGAACCCACAATTTGTGAACTCCACCGAAATCTCTCAAATATGCAAAGCATCAGTTTCACCAGTGGCGTAGCGTGGGTTGTCAGCACCCGGGGCAAGGCAGGTAATTTGCGCCCCCTAACCCGTGGATTTGCGCCCCCTAACCCCCAGATGTTGCGCCCGGTGCAGCCCGCACCCCTTGCACCCCCCACGCTACGCCACTGAGTTTCACTACTACTTAAATTATACATGGGGGAGCAAACCATCTCTTCCAACACAAGTATCGGGGGGACAATTATTTCTTGTGCTCTGGACCTAATAATAAGAAAAGTCTGCTCAACATGTATGGAGTTCTAAAAACTTTCTAGAAACTACAAAGGGGGTGGGGAGGGAGAGAAGAGCCATGAAGTCCATTGGGTGGTGATTCCGTTCAGTTTCTGTAGGTCGTAAATTGTACATGCAGGGAATAGGGGGTAAGTCACACCCCACTGCTGTCAAAAGCCAATTACCTACCAGACTCGGCCTTGTAATTTAATAGCTTCGTCAGACTTCTATGCAGCATATTTACAGTCTGGACAAACTACTGAGAAGGGATAAACCATCAACAATATCATTTCAATCCCTCAATTTAAAAATTATGAAACATGCCTCCTTCCCCACAAAAATCTGAATAATAAAACAGGAATTTAGTCTATTTTAAAATTGATCAGTACTTCACTACAGGTAATTTGCACCCTGTGGGCATTTAACTTGCGCACATTCAGCTATTTGCACTTGGCAAAAGAAATTGGAAAGTGGGGAAGGTACCTGGAGGAAGAAACTTTGGCAGTCCTAAATTATTATTATTATTATTATTATTATTATTATTATTATTATTATTATTTATACCCCGCCCATCTGGGTGAATTTCCCCAGCCACTCTGGGCAGCTCCCAATCGAGTGTTAAAAACAATACAGCATTAAATATTAAAAACTTCCCTAAACAGGGCTGCCTTCAGATTAAAAATAGAATAGCTGTTTATTTCCTTGACATCTGATGGGAGGGCGTTCCACAAGGCGGTCCCCACTACTGAGAAGGCCCTCTGTCTGGTTCCCTGTAACCTCGCAATGAGGGAACTGCCAGAAGGCCCTTGGCGCTGGGTCTCAGTGTCCGGGCTGCCATTGAACCCAATACACTTTGACTGTACACAATTTTGGCTCCAGGTGCCATCTCTGGAAGGTAACCCCATTATATGTTGAGAGCCACCTGTGCATGACTTTTAAGGCTCCTTAATCTCTACCAGCATGAGTTTGACCAAACTGTGGGAGGCAGTGGAAGACAGAAGTGCCTGGAGTGCTCTGCTCCATGGGGTTACAAAGAGTCGGACACCAGTGGCGTAGCGTGGGGGGTGCAGGGGGGGCCGGCCACACCGGCCGCAACATCTGGGGGTTAGGGTTTAGGGGCGCAAATCCACGGGTTAGGGGGCGCAAATTACTTGCCTTGCCCCGGGTGCTGACAACCCACGCTACGCCACTGTCGGACACGACTAAACGACTAAACAACAACAACAAAAATCTAATTGTGATTCGGTTTACTTAATCACAACAAGGAAATAAGATTTCCCACCCATCCACCCCAAGGTTTAATTCATGTTTGCAAAGCATTCTCAGTATCTTTCTTGGAATGTTATGTATATACAGCACATTAAGACAAGGCTGGAGGTTGGGGAGGGGTGATCTCTGACTAAAATCAAAGATAAATTCCCCTCCTGCTCCTGCCACAAACTAATACAATAATTTCATCCTTCCGTGTTCATAATGAGATTTGGGCGACACGACACGCACAAAAAACTATTTGAGTTTTTGTTTTGTTTCATCAGCCATTGCCAGCTGCATATCAGCATATGGGAATCAGCCATCTTTTCTCCTTCCCTGCTCCTGATGTGTCAGGTGGGGTGGCTAATCCTGAGGATTTCGTACACGTAACCGAAAGGATTACTCAAGTGTTTTGTTTTTCTGACAGGTAATATAGTTTCTCTAGTTTAAAAACAAAAAACAAAAAAGACCTGCAATTTTGTCTCCAAATGCAGCTGCCTTTAAAATGTCCTTCCTTCCAGATGGTAAATTGCTACTAATCAAATCACTGCGCTAGGTTTTATTTAATGCTCAGACTGACCTTCCTCTTACTTCTAGCTGCACTTGAAATAATCTTGTTCGAGCAAATAAACCAAAGGCAATGTGTGTTTAAATGTAGGTCAGCAAGAATATTTGCCCGTATCCTATTTCAGAGCTTGCCGGCTTGTTTTTTTAAAACAGAAGAACAAGTTTTAAACTAGAGGTTCCCAAATTGTGGTCCAGAAGCTCCATTCAGGTGGGCTGCTGAAAGGCTGGAGAGTAGCTGAGAACATTTGCACTTGGTTAATTTTTTCCCATTGACAGATATTGAAGCCGTTTGGGGCAGGGCTGGGTTATCGGACAGGTCATCAAGGGCTCAGACTTGGTCCCGTAATTTTCATAACACAGCACACTGATTCTTCCCCCACCCCCCAAAAAACCAGTTAAAGGTGACTGACTTTCACCTCCAAAAAACCAGCCACATCCATCACACTAGACAGGTATAAAGACTATAATTCAGAACTTTCCAAACGGTGTGTCGTGACATGTTAGTTTCGGCTGCAATGTGTAGGTGTGTCGCACAAACGCTCCCTGTGCTCCCCCCAAGGCTGGAAAGGGAGCAGGCAGCCCCCCTCCCCGGTTTGCTAGTAAAACTGAATTACTGTGTTGCGAAATGATGCATGTCTAAAAAGTGTGTCCTCAACATGAAGTTTGAAAAGCTCTGCTATAATTGTTAAAATATGGGTTATGTGTTCGATTTCTAAAACAAAACTGTTAACCAAGACCTCTAGTAATTACTCCATGAAAAAAGGGAAGATAGGCTTTGGCCTAAAGTTTTTGTTACACCTGAGCATGTCTGTTAGAATCCTTACCAATTTGATTTAACACATGCCTCCTTCTTGTCCCTGCATATCATACCGTGTAATGACCGAATAAAAATACCATATTCACTCAAGTCTAATGTGCCATCAAATTTAATGTGCACCTCAATTTTCAGAACCTTGAAACCAAAGGAAGTATTTGCTAGCGGATGTAAATGTGCCATTGAATCTAATGCAGTAAATGGCTCCTTAATCTGTGATAACCCTCTTTTATGTTCGGACACTTTGTTGCATAAATTTAGCACCTGTACTAAAAAAGAAAAAGGAAAAAAGCTGTTTACTTGTGGTAAGATTCTGCAATATTTTGAAGATGAGTATTATGAGTCAATTATTGGTTTATTTTTTTTCGAAAGGCAAAATGTTTTGTTTTGATTTTATGTAACCCACTCTGGGAGCCTTTTTGGATGAAGAGTGAGATACAAATGCTATAAATAAATAAAATAAGACTAAAGCTACCCTAGTAATTACTAGGCCAATAGGTTTTCTTGGAGGTTCTTTCGAAACTTTACCTGGGCTTCCTGATGAATAATCTGGAAGTTTGGATCAAGTTTAATATACAGTGGTACCTCAGGTTACATACGCTTCAGGTTACATACGCTTCAGGTTGCAGACTCCGCTAACCCAGAAATAGTGCTTCAGGTTAAGAACTTTGCTTCAGGATGAGAACAGAAATCGTGCTCCGGCGGCGTGGCGGCAGCAGGAAGCCCCATTAGCTAAACTGGTGCTTCAGGTTAAGAACAGTTTCAGGTTAAGTACAGACCTCCAGAACGAATTAAGTACTTAATCTGAGGTACCACTGTAGTGTAATTTCAGAAGAACAGATAAGTTTAAGATGTGGGGAAAGGTTGACTGACCAGTCTTATATTGTGGATCGAGGGCCCCGACCCCGCTAAGTGAAATAAATACACATGGACACGTGGTATAAGGTTAATGGGCAAGAAAAGGCCACAACTTTATTGATTACAGCAGTGAAAAGGTATTGGCTTAGGCATTGGATGACTATAGGAGGTGGGTTTATTCACCAGTAGGTGGAGCCTGTTGATGCTCATCCAACTATAGGCTCACCCCCTGATGTCACCGAGGGTCGTGCCATGGCCTCCCGCCAAGCAGGCATCGGACGGAATACACGACCGCCAGATTCCTTTAACGGAATAACCCACGGTAGATAGCATAGGCGATGGCCACACCTAGCCCTTGACACAGCACAACACATGAATCCAATGCCTAACCTACCCACCAATACCACAAAAGTTGTGACGATTGCTACGAGGTAGGCGAAAAAACCAAAAGGCCTAATGCCTAATGGAAAAATTCCTACCAGGCCCCCCCAGACAACCGGGGCAACCAACCTAAGATCCATAGCAAGGCCAAAACCTAGACCCTGAGCTAAATGGGAGTGGAGGGTGGGTGACTCGCTGCGGGAGGACGAGGACTGAGGGGGAGGATAAGGTAAGGAGGGGCAGGGGCTAAGGCCCCTGCCAGGGCGGAGTCCGGGCTCCCGCCCACAACCACTCCCCTCTCTTGCAGGGAGGAGAGTCTTTCTCAGTTGCCATATGATTAAATATTCTGAGAGCAAAGAGAGCTTTTTATGCAGCACTTGTGGAGCTTGAGGCAACTTCTGATAGAATTAATCTTCACAGATTATGCTGAAAGCTTTGGAACACAAATATTGACAGGTGGTTAGTTATTCTTTTGGAAGCCTTGAGAGTGAGAAAGAAACAATAGTTAACTGAGTTAATCCCCTCTTCAAGGTGTTGATGCCAAGGTTTTGCTTATTTTTAGATCTATATCTAAAGGGTGCTTTTCCTTTTTTTAAACAGTGCAATCCTATACAAGCCTGCGTCCAATTGCCATTTGCTCTGGTTGCAATGCGTTCCCACCGCTGGTTTTTGGATCTGTGTACACACCTTACCCAGAATGCAGAGTTAGCCTGTGGTTTCTCATGAAATACTGCCGTTTGATGCATTTTCCCTAAGCCGGCTTTGATCCAACTTGAGAACTTCAGCAGAAAACTAACTAGGCAATTCACACTAGGGAGGCAGTGTGAGATCAGGGCTGCATGGGCTCCATCTCACCAGATTGGCCGCTACCAATTCATGTTTCTTTCAAGAAGGGTCATAACTGCAGATGACTGGTACTAAATGGTTGCGATTAAAGGAGGGAGGAGGGGCTTCATGCTGAAGCACCTGCCGTGCTTGCATAGGGTCGCGTGTATGGTCTAACTGTGTGAGCCTAGTGTCTCCAACGTGGCATCCACAGGCACCATAGCACTCTCTCACACACACACACACCTTGGTGCCCACCAAGGCCCCTGCCCAATATTTTTTATTTTTCATGGGGGATTTTTTGACGGGGGGGATGTCATTGTTGGGTGTTGCCTGGTGTTTTTTTTAATGTTTCATTTGTTCTGAGATACGTGTGTTTTGCTTGGTTTCTCTTTTTATGACTGAGCATCACCAGCTTTTCTTCTGTGAAATGGGTATATTCCGGTGTCCACATCAGTTTCTTAGATTTGTGTATGTGTCTCCTGGGCCCCCAAAAGTTAGGGACTCTGGAGTAAGCAGTATAAATATCCAACCAGGATACTCATGCAATAATCATTGCCTGTGGAGCATACTGTGCTTTGGACAGCCTAACTCAACTTCAATGACAATTGTAAAAGTCAACCCAAGCTAGGGGACAAACTGCTTCTGTGGATGATGCTCCATCCAACTGTGGTCTTACATTTCCCTCCAAGTCAAACAAATTTGGGCATATTGCTCCCCTTAGCCCTGATGTTTTCAAATCCCCACCCCACCCTTGTCACCCCATTGTGAAATATTAGACTGCAGATATTTCAGTGCCCCTCCCTTCTGCTTACGCTACTCTGTAAAACACATTGTAGACTGCTGATGCTATAGGAAGTAAAGAATTAGTGGTGCCAGGTGAGGGAGAAGTCTGCTAACAAGAAGCCATTGGAATGGGGTATAAAGGTAAAGGTAAAGGGACCCCTGACCATTAGGTCCAGTCGTGACCGACTCTGGGGTTGCGTGCTCATCTCGCTCTATAGGCCAAGGGAGCCGGCGTTTGACCGCAGACAGCTTCTGGGTCATGTGGCCAGCATGACTAAGCCGCTTCTGGCGAACCAGAGCAGCGCACGGAAACGCCGTTTACCTTCCCGCCGGAGCGGTACCTATTTATCTATTTGCACGTTGACGTGCTTTCGAACTGCTAGGTTGGCATGAGCAGGGACCAAGCAACGGGAGCTCACCCTGTCACGGGGATTCAAACCGCCGACCTTCTGATCGGCAAGTCCTAGGCTCTGTGGTTTAACCCACAGCGCCACCCTGCTCCTTGCCACCCTAAGGAAGTCCACTGCACAAGAAAGAGATGAAGTTTAAGGGCTATAACTGACTGCTGATGCTGCCTCAATGGAAAGGGAAAAGCCAGCTGGCAGAACCAACTTTTAGTGTCAGAGCAAAACAAAAAGCAAAACACTGACAACTTTCACTAGCCCCGTAAGAACGGGACCACAGGCATGGGATCTTAAGAGATATTTCAAGCAGCCTATACCTCCAGAAAGTCAGTTGCACTGATATAGAATGTTAAGCGTCATGACCTAACAGCAATAATGAAAAAGACTCTGCTCTCCATTGTTTGTAATAATGCAGGGAGGTAGAAGCGAAGCTGTGGGTCCTGGCTTGCTGTAGACAGCTAAGAATTAAATCAAAGTGCCAGCTATGCAGGGAGAACTGAGTTAGCATTGGTTGGAGAGAAGTGGTGGCTGTGGTAGTGAGAAATGTCATTTCCTCCGCATCTATTCACCTGGCACCACTACTGCTTGTGAACATTAGAATTGCCGATTGAAAAAGAGTAGAGGTAGGAAGGGAAACTGCAGATAAAGAAGAGCTTCGGTGTTGCTTAGCATTGAGATCAATAAAGTCTGAATGTGCACGCACTTGGGTTGTTGTTGTTTCAAAAAAGAGAGACCTGCTAGCATGCTGTTGAAGAGGAACACCTGCAGCCACATGAAAGACCTCTTCATCAAACTGTAATCTTTTTGTGAAGTTGTCTAGTTAATCCCTTGTGCAATTAGAAAAGTGGAACAGGAACAGGCTGAGTGTAAATTAAATTGACACCAGCTGCTGTCCAAGGCATATGAAGTGGTGTTCCATAGCTACAATGAAAAGGGGCTGTGACTACAACTGTACAAAAGGTCTCTTAAATTGGATTAACAACTGTGCCAGTACTGGTGAAGTAGCATTAAGTTATATGATATATCTGGTTTTTTACTACTTGTGTTAAATCTATACTTTTGTACGACAAGGCTAAAGCTGCAGTGTAAAGCCTGGCCAGAGAGCAGGGAGGGCACCACTGTGTCCATAGCCCTGCCAATCATGCTGGTTGGGGTGGAGGGTGCCAGTGGGTGGGGTGGAGCATGGAGCTGGTGCAATGACCAGACCCAGATCAGCCCCAATGACATCTCACAATGCCAGTGGGGCCAGCTCAGGATCCAGTGCACTCTGGGCTGCTGCAACCCCCTCCTGCACCTGTTTGGGGGGTTTTCTGTGGGCTGCTGCCAGTAGGGATCCCACTGGAAACTCCAGGCCAGCAGAGTGACACCGGCGTCGCTTTGCAGACACCTCTGCCCAATCCACACACACACACCCCAACCTGCACAAAGGGGTTTTGGCATGCACTGCCCAGCCATTTTGCTGTGCTAACATGAGAGAGTAGCCCAGTGGGGAGCCCCCAAGGGAAGAAGGCTCAGAGCTTGGGGATTGCTGGTGGGACAACCATGAGAGGTCAGAGGGAGAAGAGAGAGAAGACTGGGAGGAGGTGGTACCAGAAGTTGAAGGGGTAACATGGCTTAGTGAGCTGGGAGAGTCTGTGGCAGAGAGAAGTCCAGAATCAGGGGCAGAAGCTGAAGCAGGAGAGTGGAATGAGGGAGGCCAAGATGCAGACACGAGTCAGGCTGGTGAAGAGTCACAGGTGTTCCTTTTTGGACAAGGTGAACTAGAACTATAACATTCTCCTGTTTAAAACTAACTTTTCAAGCACTGGTACTGTCAGATGAAGTGTGAATCTTTAGCAAAAGGGGTTTGACACTTGATCTTCACATGCAGCAGAATCACGTGGTACATGTTTGAATGGACTGTGCTATTCAAAGTGCAGGTAGCAATTGCATATTTGAGTGCTTCCCCACAAAAAACGAACCACCAACGTCCAACATCCTGAACATAGAAAACTAGCATATCATGCAGCCTTTAGGCTGGCCTTCTCCCCGATGCCCTAGCTTTCTATATACAGAGATATTCCCACCACAATAGTATAGTCTAGATGGGTGGAAACTATATGATCTGGGACTCAGCTTGTCAAAAAACAACGTTTTGAATGTGTTATAAAGATGCAACACCAGATGGTGCCAAAGAGCAAAAAAAAAAAAATTGATGTGATTTTTAGATAGCCTTTTTTTTCTATTATAACAATTAAATTTCTGATTTATTTACAGCGTCATCCCCCCGCCCCCGGTGTGTAGATTCATCCCTGATCCTGCTGCATGCACAGATCAGCTTTGAGCTGGTATCCAAATGCACCAATTCTACTTAAACAATAGCTGTGCCCATATTAATTTCCACTAGTCCAGCCACAGCAGTTGATGGGACCAATGTCAGTGTTGAAAACCCCACACACTGTGCAAACATTACTTCACTGTATTTCTGGATTAGCACTAATTCACTGAACCAGTGAAGTTAGAAACTCTTGTATGGGCATGGCTACAGTATGAAATTAGTAAGTTAAATGCTGTACTTATTAAACTTGGCAGATGGGTCATTTAGGGATTTGTAGTATGTTGTGTGGCATATATCTTGCCACACACCTGATCCCTGCAGTCCACATAGTTTAGAAACAATGCCCACACAGGTGACTGCAGGACCCTCATAGGATATACAGACTAGCTTCATAGTGTTAGCATTGGGAAATCTTTTAAATTCCTTCTCCTGCACTGCTAGGATGGAGGTGCACTAAAGCACTGCATTGATAAATTATCGCTTAGCCTTACTTTTAGACTTGGTGCAGGCGTGCACTTGAGTACCATATGCGTGATGACTGGAAGTTGGATGTGTGTGCTGACTACACTACCAAGTGTTATCTGAGACAATACGAGGGCTCAGTCTGCCGTGTCAGTGGCCTATTGACAGATCCAAGCCAATGAGTGTAGCTGTCAAGAGTTGAGCGTGTATGTACTACCCCTTACTAGGGTGAGTCCAATACATTTTGGCACCTGAGGCAAACCACAAAATGGCGCTTTCCCCCTGCCAGGGAAGAAGGAGTAAGCAAACATGTGGAAGAATAAAGATCTACATTGGGAACAAGAGGGTGAGTGAAAAAACAAGGGGAAGGGGAATCACGTCAACCTTACCCAATGGTTGAAGTGGGAATCAAAGGCCATTGTGGTGGGAAAGGGGCCTGTTCTAAATCATGCCAGGTGGGTGAAGAGCCCAGAAGACCCCAAAGGGCAGCCTTCCACCATTTCTTCTCTAGGGGCGGGAGATCAGCAGAGCCTCCTATTTGCCAATAAGCTGTTATAGAGGTGGGGTGGAGGGAGGGGGCTGCCAAAGATGTGGCAGATCCAACCTCCAAGGAGCACACCAAAGCTATTGCAGTGACGGCGGTGGCAGCAGCAGCAGCAGCAGCAGCAGCAGCAGGCAATTCATTTATTGGAGGCTGGATCTGTTGGCCCTCTGGATCCTGGGCCTGAGGGAGTCGCCTCACCTTGACTCATGCATGAGCCGGCCCTGTCTGTTAACCACCATTATGGAGAAGATAGAGAGATACCATTGCTAAAATTAGAAGCAAGCTTCTTGTTTAAATTGACATTAGGTACAGCATCTTAATCCCCACGACGGAATGAGCTCCCATTGCTAGGCCCCTGCTCCTGCCAACCTAGCAGTTCAAAAGCACGTCAAAGTGCAAGTAGATAAATAGGTACCGCTCCTGCGGGAAGGTAAACGACGTTTCTGTGTGCTGCTTTGGTTTGCCAGAAGCGGCTTAGTCATGCTGGCCACATGACCCAGAAGCTGTAAGCCGGCTCCCTCGGACAGTAAAGCGAGATGAGCGCTGCAACCCCAGAGTCGGTCATGACTGGACCTAATGGTCAGGGGTCCCTTTACCTTTTTTTTTTTACAGCATCTTAAAAAGCAGAGACATCACCTTGCCAACAAAGGTCCGTATAGTTAAAGCTATAGTTTACCCAGTAGTGAGAGCTGGACCATAAAGAAGGCTGATCGCCAAAGAATTGATGCTTTTGAATTATGGTGCTGGAGGAGACTCTTGAGAGTCCCATGGACTGCAAGAAGATCAAACCTCTCCATTCTTTTTTTTTTAAAGTAATATTTATTAAAGTTTCAACAGGGACAAAACACAAACAGAAAAACAAAAACACCAAAAAACACAAAAAAGGTTCCACCTTTTAGATCTCATTTTCAGTGACTTCTTTTCATGACTTCCCCACACCTCCCCTTCTTGTATTCCAGATCCAATTATTTGTTCAACAAGTTTTTATCCTTAATGTCTTAACCTTAATTTGTTAATATATTTCTTTATAGTAAGTTTAACCCTTAGTTCATTATTATATTTAATTCTGTTTATAAAGCAACTTTTAAATTATATACCTTAGTCATATATAAAAAGAAAGAAGAGAGAGAAAAAAGATACTTTTTCTAAGGTTGACCCTAATTCCCTTCCACGAATTCCCCATTCTTATAATAGTAAACAACATAAAATTTTTACACTGCAAAATAAAGATCAAGCCCCCTTAGGACTTCCAAACCCCACCCCTCTCTCCCCGGTTTCAATCCCAAACCATAGTCCATTAGTCCATCTTTTTAGCCTGGTGATCTTACGTCCGAGGCTCTCAAATCTCTCTCAGTCCCTTTCAGCCGGCTTCTTTGGAGGTCTCTTATGGTTGACACCCAAACTCGAAAAGATACTTTCTCAATACTGACCATAATCCTTCCAGCCAGGCCTGCTTGTTTAGACGTGAAGCTCAAGCTCTGTTTCTTAAATCCATATGTCCCAAATGGTCCAGCTTTCACCTTGGTCGAGCTTGAAGTCGTCTTGACAGGTCCCCGGCTCTCATTTTTCTTCTGTAACATTTCGGCTATCCCTCCTTTCTGTTCCTCCTGTTCAGCAAATGTCTTTTCCTCCTCTTCGGTCTTTGGTTTCTTTTCTTGTCCAGCTGCCTGTGTTTTGAACATCAAGTCCTTTTCCAACTCAGTAGATATGTTTTCTGTTGACTTCGGTTTTGTAGGACTGCAGACAAAACATGGCCTTGCTCATGCATCTTTCGCAGCTTTCCCATGAGAAAAACAAGCTCAGCCAAATCAGCTCGTATTTTCCGACCTATTTCCATTCTTGTAATGTCCGTGAATCCCCTCTAGAGGGATTCTGGTTACTTAGTATTCCTTTCACTTCTGAACCAAAAGTCAAATTTATTTGCAACAATCTTTCTTTACTTTCAATACTTTGTAGCGATATAACCGGCTAAAGCTAAAGCTTTCACAAACCTATCCATTCTTAAGGAAATCAGCCCTGAGTGCTCACTGGAAGGACAGAGGCTCCAAAACCTTGGCCACCTCATGAGAAGAGAAGACTCCCCGGAAAAGATCCTGATGTTGGCAAAGATGGAGGGCACAAGGAGAAGGGGACGACAGAGGACGAGATGGTTGGACAGTGTTCTCGAAACTACAAACATGAGTTTGACCAAACTGCAGGAGGCAGTGGAAGACAGGAGTGCCTGGCGTGCTCTGGTCCATGGGGTCACGAAGAGTCGGACACAACTAAACAACAACATCTATCTATCTATCTATCTATCTATCTATCTATCTATCTATCTATCTATCTATCATCTATCTATCTATCTAATCTATCTATCTATCTATCTATCTATCTATCTATCTATCTATCTATCTAATCTATCTAATATTAGCCAGAATGATATTCCAGCAAAGTTATAATGGAAGCATTGGAAAATAAAAAAGTTACTTTTTGCAAGCTGCTGTCAGATTAATCTAGAAACCACATAACCACCACAATCCTCACTAGGATGCCCAAATGCAAAAAAGGAAGCCTCTGTACCTTTAATAGTGTATAGAGAGGAGAAATTTTGGTAGCACAGCTCTTCTCACCTCTGAGCATTAAGCTGCATCTGCTGGAATTCTGCTATTAAAGGTGGCATGTAGAGTCCTGCCTTTCTTTGTATCTGACCTCTCTAATGCCCAGTGGAATACTAATTGCCACCACCTTCTTAAAATAATATCAATTTCCTGGAAATAAAAAAATGTGTAGAATATACGTATTAAAAGTAGCATTTTTAAAAAATATGAAAAAATGATAATTGTGGCAGGGGGAGCATGATATTGCTTCAATCTTGACATTACAGGATTTTGAATACAGTGGTACCTCAGATTAAGTACTTAATTTGTTCCGGAGGTCCGTACTTAACCCGAAACTGTTCTTAACCTGAAGCACCACTTTAGCTAATGGGGCCTTCTGCTGCCGCCGCACCGCCGGAGCACGATTTCTGTTCTCATCCTGAAGCAAAGTTCTTAACCCGAGGTACTATTTCTGGGTTAGCGGAGTATGTAACCTGAAGTGTATGTAACCTGAAGCATATGTAACCCAAGGTACCACTGTATGTTCCACCAGTGCAAGCTGAGTAAATATGCATATAATTTTGTTGTAATAGTAGCCCTCTTTCCACTTATATGTATGGCTTTCACTTCCAAGATGCCTCCTTAACTATCTGTTAAAAGTACAGTTTGGGCGTCTTTATTATGGACACAGTTATATAGCTGCAAATAAAACGTTTTAAGTGTGTTTTAAGTGCATTATACAAATGTGACACTAGATGGTGCTGAAAACTAATGGCAAATTCCATATAAGGTATACTTTATGTTTTTTTAAAAAGGCATTTTCACAGCATTTAAAAAAATATCTGTGTAGATTCAGCCTATTAGGCACAAAACAGCAGTAAGATTTCACTTAAAAATTCATTGGTTACTAATACAGGTATCTTTCGGAAAGTTGTCCTGTATGTTTTCCTAACGCACAAGCCTATTGCATTCAGCAGTGACTCTTTCCTATAATTTAACATTTCAAAGGTTCAATTTTCCTAAAGAAAACGTGTTTGACTTTTCTCCTGCAGTTCTCTAGTGAGCACAACACAAACTGCAAAATCTTGCAGTATTGCACCTTTTGGAGCAACGAGTGTGTGTGCATGCAGTGTATTCAAGAGCAAGCTGCATGTAGGGTTGCCAACATTTTTACCAGCTCTGTGCTTGCAGCCAGATTAAGCAGATATGCTCTCTCCCACCATATGTTTTCTATGCTGGGAAAGCTCTGCTTGCTAAATCTCTGCAAACCACACTGCCCTTAAAAGCAGAGGAGCCAGTGCTGGGACCCAGAGGGGTTCTCCTCCTGCTCCCAGATAACCAGTTCACACCCCCAACCCCCATTGTTGGACCCATAGGATTTCACACATATTCACGCATCATGCATGCTGCTCTTTCTGAGCCCTCCCAATATTGTTTTTTTCCTGGTTCCAGCAATTAAGCCAAAGCTAGTTAAAGAAACACACAGGGCAGTAACTGAACACACACCTCCTGCCAGTGCACAATCAATACATTTTCCCATCTATAGTACAGTATCTGCCATCATAGCCTACATCTCCCCACCAGCAAAAGAACTCTCTCTCATTTAAAGTCAACAATACAAAGATCTCAGAGATCTATCTTCAGATTGCCATTTTTAAAAAGCACCAAAACTTTAGTGAATTCCATCTAAGGAAGAAACGTTGTGGAAGCGTCAATTTTTTTCCAGAAGGGGGCGTAACAAAATGTAGAGCACTCATATTTGCACAGTGCACAGGTGCCAAGTCCCTGAGGCCCTGGGTGCCCGAGCACCCACAAATTTCCCCATGAAGGAACCGGGCACCCACAAATTCTGGTGCCAGGGCCATGCACGCTGCACAGCACCCATGGCCCTGGACACCCCCGATCATGGGGCCACATTGGCACTCCTGGCACTGTGTATCTCTTGATTATAATTCTGGGGTGATTCAAAGGTTATTGGCTGCAACCTCGTAGCAAAAAAGGGGAGTGCTTGTTCCCTCCCATTTCATATAGACCACATTCAGGAGCAATAATTCAACATCCTGTGCCCTTTTAAAATGTGTTTTGGGGGGGCTAGTGGGTTGTTATTTTTATCATGTATTTTGTGGTTTTATATCTGTGAACCACCCTGAGACCCCCGAGTATAGGGTGGTATATAAAATCAATCAATCAATAATAAACAAACAGAACAGGTAGAGTATATAACCTCCAGCACCCCAGCTGAGCATCACTAAAACATTAAAGAATGGAAACAAAATCACTATACAACACAAGCACAGCAGAGACTTGACTCCGGCCACATGGCCCAGCTCCAGAGGGGTGTTAACTTAGTCCCACAACCTGTGTTTAATTCTGGAACCCTCAAAAGCAGACGTGGGTGCCCCTGAGCATGTGCAAAGTACACCCCCCCCCCGCGCGCGCCACAGTGGCCTAAGCTGGGACGAAGATGAGGACAAGAGGGGGACAAGTTGAAACGCGCAAATCAAACTTTGGAAATCCTCCACGGGACGAAAGGGATAGTTAAGCAAAAGCTGGCACACATCTGGCAGGGGGGGTCGAGAAAAGCCACTTGTGAATCTGCGTTGAATCCGGCGAGTTTCCTTACTGGCGTCTCAAGGGGCTCTTTTTCCCCTCCACCGCTGGGAAAAGGAAGCCCATCATATGGCTAAGGCAGTCAGTGCTAGGTTTCCCTGGGAAAACCTCGACAGCCCCTTTTCACGCGCGCGCTTTGTGATTCGTAAAACAGAAGAAGAGAGGTTTCTCCGACGAGGTTTCTCCCTCTTTGATAGAGGGGGCAGAGGGAAACAGGCGCCGGCCTCCGCAGCCCTTACCTTTCCCTCCAAGTCACGGAGCTTTCACATCCAGGCCGCAGACGCCTCCAGCTCTTGGGGGATTCCCACGAAGGATGAGGATGCTCGAGAGAGGACCGGGATGGCGCGCGATCTCTGGCTCGAAGTCTCCCTTTGGGAACGGCCACCAGGGGCGAGGAGGCTGGGGGAAGGCGGCAACGCACAGCCCTCGAAGCGAGAAGGGAAGAGGGGGGGGATAAAATAATAATAATAATAAATAGCCCGAGGTGTTGTGCTCTTCACATCTCCAGGTGAGCCTCTCGGGGAGTGCCTGCCACCCCAAAGGCTGCGAGGAAACAAAATGGAGACTGGCAGCCGAGGGACTAGAGATAATCCGGTTGCCTCATCTGATTACTGGGCCTGTGCAAGCTGAGGGGAGGAGAGAGGGAGGAAGGCAGGGAGGAAGAAAAGGGCCAGGGAAAGGATAAAGGGGCACATATTTGTATGTATATATACATATATATATAAAAGAAGAAAGGGTGTGTGTTTGTGTGTACGGAGGAAGCGGCACAGACAGGGCCGGCTCTACCGTTAGGCAGAGGGAGCTGGCCGCCTCAGGGAGCTGATTTGGGGCCTCACCCAAGGGCAAGAAGCTGCTTCGCTCTTTTATTTATTATCGCCTTTTACTGCCACCGAAGGGGAAGGCGGCTTGTGGGGTTTTTGGCCTCGGGTGCCAAAATAACTGCGATGGCACAGGAGGCAGGGGTGCATTTGCTGCTTCGCCTCGTGCAGGAGAAATGTTTGATGCCGGCTCTAGGGATAATGAGAAGTGTTCCTTGAGAGACAGCCTTGTCCTCCATATTCTCAGGAGGTCGCTGTGTTTTGCAGGAGAGCTCTTCCTTCACGTCCATAAAATATCGGAAGCCCGCTCCGTGGCAGGGCTTTCAGTCCAGGCGCCCATGCTCACAGAGTGGCAGCATCGCTGTCAAAAGACGATGGGCACCCACGAGCCGTACTTTCTGGAAACAGTCGAAGACATTTTTTTGTTTTGATTAGCTTTTCCAGCCAGGTAGAAAGGTCTCTGCCATATGCAGTGCTTTTTTTCTGTGGGGACGCAGGGGTACACATACCCCTAAACCTTTTGTGAATCTGACCTCATTGAGGGGCAGTATTTCAATATGAATAGGAAAATGAGAGTACTCCTAAACATTTTTAAAGGAAAAAAGCACTGGCTTTAGGTTTAAAAACAGCACAAAATGAGCAGCTGTCTTTAGCTGGTTTTTTGCACCCTTTAAAAAACTATTCTTAGCCTTAGATATATTTGTAAATTGACTTGAGGTGCATGTAAAAGGCAATTCAAAAGAATAATAATAATAATAATAATCGGGTCAATTCAGAATATATTCGGGTGGCTGGCTGCAAAGGACGTTGGCGTTTCTGTCCATTTCATATTTGTGCAAAAGAGGCAGTTTGAAGGGCTGAGAGAGAAAGCAGGCCTCTCCTGAAGTTCCCTCTCCCATGCAATGCTGAAAGCTACACCTTCTTGTCCTCCTCCTTGTCTTGTCAGCCTCAGGGGATAGGTGGGAGGAAAGAAAATATTACAGTAGAGCAGAACTGAATTTGAAGGTAGAGGTAATTTATTTTATTGCATCGTACTCTTCTGCACACAGAGCAGCTAACAACGTTTGTAAAACCACGTTAAAAGCAAAATTTCCTAAACCACAGTTCACCATAAAATATGACAACTGCATGTCATGGGGACACTCTTGCCATGCCCCAAAGGCTTGCACAAAAGCCTCAATTAAGATAAAGTGAAGGACAGCTGGATCTGTAATGTCATATTCTCTTAATCTGAATCCTTCTCTTCATTCCCAGCCATGGGTGCTGTTGGAGTGAAGCATTTGTTAGTCTAAAACACACACTGTAAAAGCAGGACTCTGTTATTTAGTTAAGAATATGGTGAAAATTCCCTAAAAAGAAGGAACTGGGGAGGAAGCAGAATATATAAATGAATAAATAGGCATTTTTAACTGGAAAAACCAGAATAATCAGGAATGGTAAAATGAATGAAAAGAGTTCACATGGTTATAGGGACGAAGGAGTCCAGTGAGAAATATTTTAAAAACACCATTAAATTTTGCATTAGCTGCAGCCTTAATAGATGTGAGAGCATACCCACAGTTACAGTGGTGCCTCGCAAGACGAATGCCTCGCAAGACGAAAAACTCGCTAGACGAAAGGGTTTTTCAGTTTTGCGTTGCTTCGCTAGACAAATTTCCCTATGGGCTTGCTTCGCAAGACGAAAACGTCTTGCGCTTTTTTTAAAAGCCGCTCGAAGAGGCGCAATTGCGACGGACCATGCTTCGCAAAACGAAAAACATCGCAAGACGAAAAGACTCGTGGAACAAATTATTTTTGTCTTGCGAGGCGCTACTGTAGTTTCCCTAATCTAGTCATGCCATCCTTGTATAGTAGGTGGCTTTTCACTTTATCCCTCATTATTGGGGTAGTTTTGGGAGCTGCTGTATCACTGGGAACCACAGCCACGCTGCTCCTATAACCTAGGAAATGACTTTAGAGCTGAGCTACCTGATCTGCAGATTCACATGATGCATCTTGATGCTGGACAGTAAGTACCACTTCAGAATGTGAATGGGGGATGAAAAGTTTAAAAGTTCGTTTATGCAATGTACAGATACATGCAAAACCAGCACGATGTGGAAAAGGCTAGCCTGCATCCTGTTTCCGAACATGCTGGTTTTGAGTGTGCACATTACACAGAAGCATTTTGACATGAGGCTTCTCCCCCACCCCACCCTGACACCCGCTGATAAAAAATTCCCCTCCAGTCTGAATAGTACATTCCAGGAATAAGTTCACCATGTGATTCTTCTGCATGTGCAGATAATTTTATTGTGATGGTTTAGTTCTTGGCCTCACTTTGTTTGTTTTTTTAAAAAAATATTTATTTAAGGGTTTTAAGCAATTTAAACAATACAATAAACTTCCCATTCACAATCCAACAAAGAAGAAAAACATAACCAAAAAAAGAAAAAAAAGAAACATACAAAGCATACAAAAAGTGCAAGCAAAAAAGACATAAAAAGACATAAGAAAGAAAATAGTTCAGTTTCTTAAATATTATTTCCATAACCCTCTTTCATGACTCCCTCACGTCTCCCTTTTCTGTGTTCCTGATTACTAAATCATGTTCCGCAATCCTTCACCTTCTCTCAAAATTTGTTTTAGATTGTACATTTCAACTAATATGTCTCCAATTTTACCCTTTGTTATCAAGTATTTAGATATTTTAGCTTGACATAATATTATTCAAATTTCATCTTAGTTCAAATAATTCAGTTACTTTCATACTCCTTTCCACTAGGTTACTAATGCCATATTATCTTTATATCCTGCATCATTCTAACATTCATACAATTTACAATACTTTTGCAAACAATCCTTGAATTTCTTCCAGTCCTCTTCCACTGTCTCTTCTCCCAGGTCTCGAATTCTGCCAGTCATTTCTGCCAGTTCCATATAGTCTATCAGTTGCGTCTGCCATTCTTCCAGAGTGGGTAGATCTTGAGTCTTCCAGTACTTTGCGATGAGTATTCTTGCTGCTGTTGTCGCACACATAAAAAAAGTTCGGTCCTTCTTTGGCACCATTTGGCCGACAATGCCCAAAAGGAAGGCCTCTGGTTTCTTAAGAAAGGTATATTTAAATACCCTTTTTAGCTCATTATAGATCATTTCCCAGAAAGCCTTAACCCTTGGGCACGTCCACCAAAGGTGAAAGAATGTTCCTTCAGTTTCTTTACATTTCCAACACTTGTTGTCTGGCAAATGGTATATTTTTGCAAGCTTGACTGGGGTCATGTACCACCTATATATCATTTTCATAATATTTTCTTTCAAGGCATTACATGCCGTGAATTTCACACCGGTGGTCCATAACCGTTCCCAGTCAGCAAACATAATGTTGTAACCAATGTCTTGCGCCCATTTTATCATAGCTGATTTAACCGTTTCATCCTGAGTGTTCCATTTTAACAGCAAGTTATACATTTTTGAAAGTATCTTAGTTTTTGGTTCTAACAGTTCTGTTTCTAGTTTTGATTTTTCCACCTGGAAGCCTGGTTTTTTTGTCCATATTAAAAGCCTCCCTGATCTGAGCATAATGTAGCCAGTCTCACACTTTATCCTTTAGTTTCTCAAAACTCTGCAATCTCCATGTGTCTTAGTTCTTGGCCTCACTTTGAAAAGGGACTACTTTCACCCCATTGATTGCCACCTGATCTTTGAATTTAATGGCCTTTGTACTCCAGCGTCTTCCCCTTGCATGCACTCTGGGTAAGCAGAAAACTTACCACCCGGTTGTCTCTTGCAAAGGTCACAGCAGTCATGGCCCTGCTTGTGTGCTGGCTCATGATGGCCCCAGGTTCTGTGATCTGAAGAGCACGGGAAAGCTTCTACCATTCACATTAGAGCCCAAACCCATTTAAGCTGGTAGAATTGCACTTGCACCACTTAATGTTCGCCTTGAGGCAGGCTTGGTGTGTTTTTAAAAAGTCTGGTTTATAAAGTAAAAATAATGTAGGCTTCCAGAAAAAAAAAGAGATGCCATTTTGTGGGCAACACTGCTTGAATTCGACCTGCCACGATTAATTTTAATCAAGTCTGGGAGGGAGGCATATTGAAAGTGTTTTAATGTTATTGTCAAAAGGCTATGTTGCTAATTTTAACTTTATACAGTTTGGAACATCTAGGTCCATTAATGTTGCCTTGAGAACATCAGCCACACTGAACCACCACCACCCTATAGCCACAAGCCAAATGGGGACCCTGCTGGTTCTCATGCTAAATTTGCACTGATAAGTCTCAGCTCTAATTGCAGGTAGTTAGGGCTACCATACATCCTGGACATAGCCATGATTTGACCATTGGAAACTGTCCGGACGAAAATTGCTGAAATGTCTGGGAAAATCTGGACGTATGACAGCCCATGTCAGGAGTGTGGATTTTGGTGAATTTCCTTTAAAATACCTCAAAAGCTTCATGAGCCATAGCCCAGCAGGTCTGCATTGCATTCAGGAGGTGCCATATTCAATTCTCAGCATCTCCAGGTTAGAATCGTAGAATGGTAGAGTTGAAAGGGATCCCGAGGGTCATCTAGTCCATCCCCCTGCAATGCAGGAATCTCAATTAAAGCTTCCATGAATGATGAAATATACTCAGAGTCGAGAGTGGATTTCATGCTCTTTATTCCGCTCATAGTGGTGAGAAGGGATGGAAGTTCCCCCACAGTATCTGCTTTATATACATTATTTACACAATGGGCTGCACGTGATTGGCTAATTCCAGGATTCTCCTGTAGGATTCTCCTGTAGACCAATCAGGCTGTGGATTCACTTCCACCTGGAGCTGGATTGGGTGGCTCCTGCGGACCAATCAGACTGCTGCATTGTTCTAGGACCAATCAGACTGCTGCATTCTGGACCCTATTGTTCTAGGACCAATCAGACTGCTGCCTTTTGGATCCTATTGTTCTAGGACCAATCAGACTGCTGCGTTTTGGATCCTATTCAACTCAGTACATAACAACAGATGACCACCACAACCTCTGCTTAAAAACCTGCAAGGAAGAAGTGTCCATCACCTTCTGAGGGAGTCTGTTCAACTGTCAAACAGCTCTAACTGTTAGGCTGTAAAATACTCCTGCCCCCAAACCCTCAAGAGCCACAGCCAGGCTGTGGGAGGTAATATTGAGCTACATGAACTATTGGTCTCATTCTGTACAAGGCCGGTTCAGTTGAATAGAAATCCTGTGCTAGTTGGTGCCTTAAGGTTGCCAGGTTACACCAGGGAATAGCAGACAGAATTATTGGGGGTGGGGAGAGGAGACGCATAAAAACTGTAGCTGCCCCATCTCCTGATTCAGTAAGAGGCTGAAAGGTACAGGGGGAATTGGAGGTTGCAATTTGGCAACCGTGAATCCGTATGCTGCACCTGTGTTAGTGCTCCTGCACAAAAACCAGGCTGCCATCTGGACACACCCTAATGCACAAAGGGTCACACACGCTGCATCAAATCAGATTTGAATGTTATTCCATGTAACTGAGTCATTCTCTTCCAAGGTAAAGTCTGCTACGTGTAGAGACACTGTGAGGATGAAGCTGGTGATTTTTTTTAAAATGAAAGCACACTGCACTAAATAATAATAACAAAACAAATACAGTAGTTGTAAAAAAAAACAAAAACATTGTCGTAAATGATTAGCACAGCACTGCCACCCTGTGGATATGCAGAGAACAATCCAGCCAGACTTAGTCACACAAATAAGCTCGCAAGGGTGGGGGGAGCACTAGGGTTTCATTGTGAATCAGGACCAAACTATGCATTAAAAGTGCAATTGCAATTACATGTCTTTAAAAAAAAAAACCTAGCATATTGGGGAGCGCAGTGCATAGGGAGGAGCAGGGAATTAACACACAGGGAATTAAATAGGGAAATTGTCCCTATTTTCAAAAAGGGGAAAAGAGAGGACCCAAATAATTACCGCCCAGTCAATCTGACATCAATACCAGGGAAGATTCTGGAGCAGATCATTAAGCAAACAGTCTGTGAGCACCTAGAAAGGAATGGTGTGATCACCAATAGTCAGCATGGATTTCTGAAAAATAAGTCATGTCAGACTAACCTGATCTCGTTTTTTGACAGAATTACAAGCCTGGTAGATGAAGGGAACGCAGTGGATGTAGCCTACCTTGATTTCAGCAAGGCATTTGACAAGGTGCCCCATGATATTCTTGTAAAGAAGCTGATAAAATGCGGTCTTGACTATTCTACCACTCAGTGGATTTGTAACTGGCTGACTGACCGAACCCAAAGGGTGCTCGTCAATGGTTCCTCTTCATCCTGGAGAAGAGTGACTAGTGGGGTGCCACAGGGTTCTGTCTTGGGCCCGGTCTTATTCAACATCTTTATCAATGACTTGGATGATGGACTCAAGGGCCCGGTCTTATTCAACATCTTTATCAATGACTTGGATGATGGACTCAAGGGCATCCTAATCAAATTTGCAGATGACACCAAACTGGGAGGGGTGGCTAACACCCCAGAGGACAGGATCATACTTCAAAACGACCTTGACAGATTAGAGAACTGGGCCAAAACAAACAAGATGAATTTTAACAGGGAGAAATGTAAAGTATTGCACTTGGGCAAAAAAAATGAGAGGCAAAAATACAAGATGGGTGACACCTGGCTTGAGAGCAGTACATGTGAAAAGGATCTAGGAGTCTTGGTTGACCACAAACTTGACATGAGCCAACAGTGTGACGCGGCAGCTAAAAAAGCCAATGCAATTCTGGGCTGCATCAATAGGAGTATAGCATCTAGATCAAGGGAAGTAATAGTGCCGCTGTATTCTGCTCTGGTCAGACCTCACCTGGAGTACTGTGTCCAGTTCTGGGCACCACAGTTCAAGAAGGACACTGACAAACTGACAAACGTGTCCAGAGGAGGGCAACCGAAATGGTCAAAGGCCTGGAAACGATGCCTTATGAGGAATGGCTAAGGGAGCTGGGCATGTTTAGCCTGGAGAAGAGGAGGTTAAGGGGTGATATGATAGCCATGTTCAAATATATAAAAGGATGTCACATAGAGGAGGGAGAAAGGTTGTTTTCTGCTGCTCCAGAGAAGCGGACACGGAGCAATGGATCCAAACTACAAGAAAGAAAATTCCACCTAAACATTAGGAAGAACTTCCTGACAGTAAGAGCTGTTTGACAGTGGAATTTGCTGCCAAGGAGTGTGGTGGAGTCTCCTACTTTGGAGGTCTTTAAGCAGAGGCTTGACAACCATATGTCAGGAGTGCTCTGATGGTGTTTCCTGCTTGGCAGGGGGTTGGACTCGATGGCCCTTGTGGTCTCTTCCAACTCTATGATTCTATGAACACACACACGTTATGGCCCCCTGGAAACTGCTATTTCCTCCAGAAGGGAGGAAAAATAATCAGCGCAAACAGTAGCTTCTGGAGAGGAATTTCCACTGGGACCATGGCACAGAGGAACAGGTTAATTTCAGCTTTACTCCTGTTACGATATTGATGTAGATCTGTGTACATGCCTGTTTTTCATAGGAACCAATTTAAGTTCAGCATTTATTTGCTTTATTATACCTTTATATTTAATCATAATAATAGGTACCATAATACTCACCTTTAATTTTTGCAGAATCTTACCACAAGTAAATTGCCTTTTCTCTCTCGTGCAGGTGCAAAATTTGTGCAACGAAGTGCCTGAAGCAACATTTGAGGGCTATTGTAGATCCCTACATTTCGGGAATTTTTAATTTCAGAATCGATTTCTTTAACTGAAACCTTAAGTCCCATTGATTTCAATGGGATGTGTTTGTACATTATATTTTCTCGATGAGCAATTAAGATTAGTTCTTTTAAAAAATATGTTCACTTAAAAACTTAATGTGTGTCTTTATTTATTTACGGTATTTAAAAGTCCTGCCTGTCTTTGAAGAGTGGAGGAATGAACATGTTGCCCATCTTAATCCCACAACAACACTGGGAGGTAGGTCAGTCCAAGAGAGAATGGCTGACAACAATATTTTCCAGTGAGTTTTGTGGCTGATTGGGGTTTTATTCAATATACATCACTTCAGTTAACCACACCTCTCTATGCAGCAGGGGTGAGAAACCTCAGGTCCCTGGAGTTGAATATGCCCTTCTGTGCCTTTCCTATCAGTGGCCTGGGGAGAGGAGTAATGGCCTGGAGAAAGTTCCAAGGGTTAGACAGAGACGAAATTGTCAGTTTGCATTTCTTAGTACAGAAAGTATTGATCTGGTGTGTAGAGATCTTTCCTGTTCTGCTTAGTTCAAGAGGGTTCTGGAAGGTTTCTTTCTATGTGAAAGAAGCAAGCAGAAGGTTCTTGTTTGGGTTATTCCTTCTGGGAAGCTGAGTACAGCTGGTTTAAATTGGTTCTGTTATACTTTGTGTCAAGGTCATGCTGACTATAATAGTCAGACCAGGAGGACCCTGGGTTTCGCACTTACTCTTTCTAACTCTTTGTTCTGGTGTGGTGTTCTGTATGCTATAGTGTTAAGGTTTAGTCTTATTATAAGTTCTTGTTAAGTTTAAGATAAGTCTGATGCAACTGGATTTCTTATGGACAGTAGCAATCCTGAATGTATTGGATTTGTGACCGTTATGCTAATTTGCCTTCAGTGGCAGTAAAGCTCTGCCAGATGAAATACAATTGCCTCTGGTCTATCTTTTGGGAATCCTGCAATGTGTTTAAGCTTTCCTCTGCACAACAGAAATGACCTCTCTGGGTAAAGCATCTTCAACAGGGCACAGGTTGGTGCTAAATATTTAGAAGCATAACCTGCCTGTATCCCCAATAATACCAGTTCCAGGATGGTATTATGCCACAACTGCCAGTGTGCCTCATCTTGACCATACATTTGCTGGTCAGTCATTTAGAGGTAAGAATGTTTCTTCACATTACAGTGTGATCTGGGACTGTAAGCTGACCCTGGCCTGTGATAATCTGCAGGGTTGCCTCTGTAGCCGATTGAAGCGCAGTTAACTGCATTTATGCAAGCAAATCTTGCTTTAATCTATCACTTTTATATAACCTCCGCTTACAATCATAACAGAGATTAATACATGATTATTATTTTTTAAAACATGTCTCTGTTCTCCTTTTGTAAGCAACGTCCCTCAGCTGAGAACTGAAATTCTTTGGCATGGGTGGAAGAAGAATAAAAATGAAAGTTATTGTGTTAAGGAGAGGACATCTCATCTTATCTCTGATGAAAAGGAAACTGGACACATATGGACTAAAATTCAATTGGGCTATTATAAACCGTCATGACCTAGATTCCACCTACTAAAGGAACTCAGAATTTGTCTATTATTTGACAGCTTTAGGTTTATTTGTATTTCTTTTTAAAGGTATTTCTGGAAACAAGGCAATTTCCTTAATAAATACCTTATTATTGTTTAAGATGGATGATTTATGTCAGTGGCCCTTTGTAGTTTACTGTGACTGCACTCTCCTCTCACCATGCAACCTGACGAGGACATTTTCCACGTTCGTACAGCACCAAGCACTCTCCAGCTGGCCAGTGGTCAGGGTTGACATGGCACCGAAGAGCCAGTTTGGTGTGGTGGTTAGAGGGTTGTACTAGGGGCCAGGGAGACCAGAGTTCAAATCCCTGTTCAGTCACAAAGCTTACTGGATGACTTTGGGCCAGTCTTTCTCTTCTGTTCTCTCTCAGTCACTCTCCCTACACCTACCTCACCTTGAGCTCCTGGAATAAAAAGGCGGACCATAAATGCAATAATAAATTGTAGTCTAGCAACATTTAAAATATCAACTCCCCACCACCAACTCTCTCTCTCTGTTTCCCTTGCTGCCTCCTTCCTTTTTAACCAGGGAGTCTCTGTTCTTGCTCCCGTCACAGATTCTCCAAGCTCACAGCCATTTTGGAAGAACAGGAACATATATGCAAGCAGAGGAGGCAACTGAGGCAACCATCAAGGGTATAGGCAGGGAAGGGTCCCAGAAGAAAAGCAGGCACAGACTGGGCCTGGAAGAAGCTCACAAAACAATTGTTCAGCCCAGTGTTTCAAGAATGCCTTTTCTTAAATAATAGTTTTATTGACAGTAGCAATATCCTGATGCAGATTCCTAGCTGGCTCTTTGTTAGGATCTGGCGTAGGAAAAACTGCCTGCTCAGCATTTGTTTGTTTGCTTGTTTTAACCCTCATTTTTTGGGTGGGTGAAGTATTTCAGAAGGACACGAGGTGGTGCTGTTGGTACGTCTTCTGTACAAATGCCACTGTAAGGAGAAAACTGTCAAGCTTTAAAACTTTACGAGGCTCTCCGAACGCCGGATTTTCCTCTGTGGATGCCTGATGTAAAAGACTCAGAGGAATTGCTCTTCCGTGGCCCTAGTCGACAAGCCGTTTTACTGGAGGGCCGCTTTGCAAAGGGAGTGGGGGCAGCGGCAGGCCAAGGCGACAATTTCCGCCCAACTCCTTTTGGAGCAGGTGCTTCTCATTGGCCACACATCTCTTTTGCCTCAAAGGTTGGCAGTGGAGAGCACAGTTTGGCCCAAGCGCCACCAGCTGCCGATTTATAGGGTTAACAGCAGCCGGAGCCGGCCATGGAAGCCAAGCCACGCTCAGCTCCACACTTGGCCTCCACTATCCCTTGATTGTTTGAAACATTTGGAGGGCCTGCCCCCCAAACAAAAAAATATTGGAGGGGAGCAACATAGCCCCTGGTGTGGCGTATATGACCTGCTGCCCTTAGGAAAGTCCAGGTGGATCAAGCCTAGTCCAGTATCCTGTTCTTATAGTAACTAACAAGAAGGCTGCAGACAGGACTTGATTGCAACAGAGCTCTCTCTCCAATTTCAGTTCCCAGGAACTGGCATTCAAAGGCACACAACAGTGGAGGTAGAACATAGCTGCTATGGTGCAGTGGAAAATGCTGTCCTTTTATCAGTGGATGTGATTGGCTTCTGCATGTAGAAGGCAGTGGAGAGATCAGAAGGTCAGTGGTTTGAATCCCCGCGATGGGGTGAGCTCCCATTCCTCTGTCCCAGCTCCTGCTGACCTAGCAGTTCGAAACACGCCAAAAAGTGCAAGTAGATAATTAGGAACCGCTGCAGTGGGAAGGTAAACAGTATTTCCATGCGCTCTGGTTTCCATCACGGTGTCCTGTTGCTGGCTACATGACCCAGAAAGCTGTCTGCGGATAAACGCTGGCTCCCTCGGCCTGAAAGCGAGATGAGCACCGCCACCCCATAGTTGTCTTTGACAGGACTTAACTGTCCAGGGGTCCTTTACTATGGAGAAAAGGCATGGGAGGAAATCCTGCTTCCATTCCGCTTAGCCTTTAATTGGATCAAGGTTACGTCAAACCATCAAAGAAATCTCTTATTTTTCCACTTACTTGAGAAAAACCAAACAGCATATCCCAAAAAGGCCTCAGAGGCTTTGTTTCAAAATACAAGGCAAGGCAAGTTACGCTTCTGGCAGCTGGCCCCTCCGTGCCAATGTTTTTTGTCAGGATGCTCTGAGGACGCCAACCCTGCGCTTTCCAGGAAGGAAGGGGTGGCTGCTGGCAGAGTCCACTTACATTGTCCCTCTCTTGGATTCCTTAGACTTGCCAGGTCTCAGCAGCCTTTGAAATCTCAAGGAGCAACTTGGTGACCAGGAGGAGGAGCTGTTTATTTATTCAACATCCACAGGGAGACTAGGAGGAGCGGTAAGGAGCTGTGCAGCGCAAGGCAGCCAGTCCTTGCTGCCTCCTTCCCTCTAGCCTCAGGTGATCCAGATCCATGTGGGAAAAAGTTATCAGCTGGCACCTGAGGCTGTCAGGGAAGGAGAGACGTTGGGGGTTTGCTTGGGCTTTTATTTATTTTTTTATTTGCTGCTACTGCCAGCCCCAGCCCAGATGCAACCTCCCCGGAGAAGAGGGAGAGAAGAACAGCTGCTAGGAAGAAAGGAATCCGAGAGTTGAAAACTCCGTTGGGTAGATGGGAATGATGAAGCTCTGGGCTGCACAGCTGGAACATCAGTGAGAGAGAGAGAGAGAGAGTATCGCTTCTGTATTCCTAGGACCCATGTCTGGTACGTAGCAGCACGTGGAGCTGTGGTGCACAACTGGGGCAATTTTGCGATTGGAGAAGGGGGTGAAGGAAGAGGAGAGTGCAGTGCAACTTTCATAGAACTGTGGAGCTGTAAGGGACCCCAAGTTCCTTCATTTGGCGTCATGAAGCTCCTGTCTTTGAAAGTGTCACTGGCTTGGGCAATGCTGTTGAAAGAGGTGTTGCAGGGGGAGCAGGGGAGATCTGCATTCGCCTGTGCTTAGGAAACGCCTGGAATTTCAGCCAAGACAACCTCTTGGAGGTGCCAATGTCTCCCTGGTGGAATGCCAGCAGCCAGGTTTAATCTCCCTGTGCAACGATTAAGCCGATCCGCTTTAATATGGTACGATATTGTTTTATTAAAGTAGGCACTTCTCGGTTGTCAGATGCTTTGAGAGCTCTTTGGCAGAAAACCGTCGCAATAACGAATACTAAAAGTTGCACGCCATGCGCTTTTCGTCTCTGTGGCCAGGCGCAACTTGCAAGGGAGGTGAGGGCTCCTGTATCACGGAGAGGTATGCAGAAGCAGGAAACTAACCAGAAGCAGCTCCCCCCCCCCCGCAAAAAAACAAACCCATGACAAGCTGCACCTGCTGAAATTCCTGCTTCTCTACACCTACTGGAGATAGAGGCAATGGACCACTGGACTTTGTGCTTTGGAATTTTGTAACCCAGCTGTTACAGCCACAGTATTTCAGAGCAGCCTCGACAGATACATTCCGAACCCTCCCGCTTCACCTGCCTAGGGTCTGGAGCATCCTATTTCAAGAAACCTTAGATTAGAACAGGGTTAGCTTTGTAGATATTTGTTGGACTCCAGTCCCCATCAGCCTCAGTCATCATGGCCAATGGGCAGGGGTGATAGAAACTGTGGTGTAATGCCTTCTGGAGAGCCACAGGTCACAGTGGCGTAGCGTGGGGGGTGCCAGGGGTGCCGGCTGCACCGGGCGCAACATTGGGGGGGGGGCGCGGAAGAGACTCAAGTGCTAAAATCCACAGGTTAGGGGGCGCAAATTACTTGCCTTGCCCCGGGTGCTGAGAACCCACGCTACGCCACTGACAGGTCATCTCCCCTTGGGTTAGAAGGAGAGAATCCCAGAACCTTTGCTGTCATTTTTGTCTATCAGGATGTTGCATCTGTATTTGAATTCTTGCATTGCTTTTAGGTACACTGTCCTGGGAGCATGCCTGAAGGGTGGACTAAAACACCCCTTTGATAACGTAGAACAAATAAAGCCTGTGCAGCTGTTGTAGATTTCAGTGCTACCTGTTTCTCCCCCTTGCACCATGTGTTGCCAGTGCTTTTTATTTTCTAGAAGAAAAGGTGCCAGAACTCACCTCAAATAGACCTTTACACTACTAGTATAGGTGACTCCCCATTTACATGGGGGTTCCGTTCCGGGCCCCTGGGTGCATACGCGAAATCACTTATAATGGGCTGCACAAATTGGCATTAAAATGTCTTGCATCCTTTGATAAAAGCCTTTGATAAAACGATCTCTTGATGAAGGGAAAAGAGATGGCAACAGAGGGGCAAGTTGGAGCTCCTATCAAGCCAGAGAGGACTCTGGATGCCTAGTGACCTCAAGCCTTTGTGTGATGGAAAGAGGCATCCTGAGCTCATGAAGTGGGTAAGGACAAACAGGGAAGCAGATCTCAACCCCTTTACCTAAACGTTTGCTTACCTGCAAGCATGGGACGGTCCAGGAAGGGAACCTCCACCTTCTTCATGCCTCCCTGAGAAAGCGGCTGAGTCAGAGCTGCTAGGAAAGGGATGGCCATGCCTGAACAAGTGAAGAAAGAACTGCACTTACTGTTTGCAGGAGAACTTTTGAGTGGGTTCCCTGGCATGGACTGGGGTATTTAAAGTGTGCTTTAACACCTAATGCCTGATAAAAGCTGTTGAGTTGAGCATTCCCAATTATTGTGTCCATTTGTATAGAGGAAGAGGAGAGCGGCAGGAACGGAAGAAGTCCCTTTGACATGCCCTGCCATTTGGTGCCCAACATTAACCATTAAGACTTTTCGAACAGCTAGCATCCTGGATCACGAAGCGAGATGTTACGAACAGCTATTAAGTGATCATATTTTATTTAAGCGAATTGCTTGCTGGTGCTTAATGATGTTTTCTCAATATCTGGAAAACAGCCCATTGTTCTTAATAGCTCATTATGGTTGAAAACTGCTATCCGGCAGGAAACATCTCCCATGCATGGTGGCATTGAAGCTAGAATTCAGCAGGATGTGAAAGGATAAAGTGGCAGTTTGGAGTTGAAAAGTGGTTTTTGACAGAATGGTCGTGCAGGTGAGCATTGCTTGAGGCATGAGCCTTGGTCAGGGATTCAGCCTTCCTCTGAGATTTAGGAGGAACACATTCTTCCCATGGACAGTATAAGACAGTTGTAGACAGATTTGCCTATGCTCCCCCATCTATGAAGACTTCTGATTGATTGATTGATTGATTGCTTGCTTGCTTGCTTGCTTGCTTGCTTTGTGACAGGTACAAAGTTACTTCCCCTCCCTTAGCTGGAACAATGCTGGAGGAGAAATTGGCACCAAATAAAGCACATTTTTAAAAATCCAAACATTTAAACAGGACATGCCAGGGGCCTGAAAACCCAGATATGATTTGAAACCAGATATGAGTGTTATTACAAGACTGGAAGCATTGGCTTTGGTTGTTCAGTCAATCAGTATGCACACTTCTGACTTTTGTAGTTGGTTTGGGAGGATTTGTGATCAGTGGTTTAGGGAAGGGAAAGGAAGGGAAGGGAAGGCAAGGCGAAGGCAAGGCGAAGGCAAGGCAAGGCAAGGCACACAGTCCCTTTGTTAGGCAGGCTTAGACCAGTGGTTCTCAAAAGGTGTGGCAGGAGAGAATGGCAAGTGTGGCAGGAAGATTCCAGGACAATCAATATTACATTTTAGGAAAGAGTCAGGTTCTTAGGTAGCTGCATTGTTTCATACTTTCCAAATGTCCCATGATTGTATTATAAAGCAGTTGTGTTCTATGTTATGAATCAAGCACTGCTAGAAGTTGTGTCTTTTTGTTTTGCAATGTATTTCTATTCAATAAAAAGTTTGGTGTGGCGTGAGCAAATCTTTATTCTGAAAGCGTGGCCCAGAGAAAAACGATCGGCTTAGACGGTGAGCGGGCCAAGCTCAGCCAGTGAAATTGATGGTTGATTTGGAGTGTGACCCCCAACCAAAGTCCAACATCCTAAACACTATATACCAGCTCGTGCATATTTTTACTCTCCTTGGGGGTATAGCAATGGACTCTCACAGGGACATGAGAAGCTATACCAAGTTAGTCCATTGGTTCCTTGAACTCAGAACTGTCCATACTGCCTGACAGAGGCTCTCCAGGGTTTTAGACAGGGCATGTTTCCAGCCCCCTTGAATGTGCCAGGGATTGAACCTAAGACCTCCATGCAAAGCAGATGAGCTATGATGCCCTCCAGATGTTGCTGGACTGCAACTCCCATCATCCCTGACCATTGGTGGTGATTTCTGGGGCAGATGGGAAATGTAGTCCCATGACATCCGGAAACTGATGTTCTGCTGAAGGCTGCTGCTGCCTGTCTGCTCCTCTATGCCCAGTGCACATATTTGCAAATAAACAAATGTTGTCAAATACTTCAGAATTCCCATTCAGAAGGAAAACGCAGCAATGCTCTTAGAACGTCGCTTTGCTTGGGGAAATACGCAGTGAATAACAAAACAATGCACTGTTTCTCAACAACATGCGGGTTTTAAAAAGAAGTCATGCCCATTTTCCTCTGCACAGAAGTTCCCACATCATATTTTAGTGCTAGCTGCCTTCCTGATTTATTTCCTGATTTGTATCGCCTCATTCTTGGATCAGATAGGGCAAACCTGCTCTTAAAAACCAGTGAGCCAAATGCTGCTTCCATTGCCAGTGGCATAAATCCTAAGCGCCTCTGTTTGGACTCTGCAAATTTACTCCGGAATTGCACCACCGTGAATGAAAGTGCAGCTTGGCCTTGAGCCACATGGGTGGGTCAGATATGTTTAAGGATATGATTAAGCTGTGGGCAAAGAATTGGTCACGTCACACTTGCGTAAATGTCAAGTTCTGAACCTCTTCAAGCGCACACAGAGCAGGCTGTATTATGCTATACTGTCACAGATATTTTAGCTAATGGTACAGGCAGAGGAATTATTCCACTGCTCATTCTGTCTACCAGACACCTTATTACTGGTGTGTGGACTCTGATTTATGTCTGGGCCCCCCCCTCCACCTGGGAAAGAAGACAGAGCACACATTTGCACGTGGCACAAAGTGTATGCAAATCTTACGTGAATTTGTGTCTTCTTTTGCAAGTGGCTAAAAAAATATTATGTAAAACTTGAAATTGAGCCATTGAGAGGCCTAAACAGTATCTTATTATTGTACATTAATCTACGCTCCATTTTGGCATCTCTGGGTGGAAGTATACATTACAAAGTTCTCTTATGGTCCTCCTTGATCACCATGCCCCTGAGGTCCAGCTGGCTTTCACGAGGGACTGAGCCTTTAGTGTGGCAGACTGTGCCTTACGGGACATTAGTACTATGCGTGGAAGGTGAACTGATTCTGCTACTGCACTGTTGTAGCTGGGGTTGGGGCCTTGCATACAAGAGAGCGACTCAGTTCCTGTGACTCTACTGCCATGCACCAGCCTGCTGTTCATTCACATTAAACCATAATTTGGTACTTTCACTGCACAAGAAACATTAACCAACTTTAATTATGCAGCCTGAATCTCCTGGCTTGTGAATGAATCCCACCTGAAAATAGTGACAGTCTGGAAGTTCCATGTTCTAAATGTAAGCTTCCATTGTAAAATGAACATCTTAAATCTTTTGCTCACTGAAGTGTTGGTGTGTGTGTGTTTCTTGCTCAATCAGAACAAGTAGCTGCTGTTGCTGGAGGTGTGGTCGGAGGCATCCTTCTATTGCTCCTTCTTGGGATAGCAGTATACCTCTTTTGGAAGAATGTGTACTTCAAGGCTTCTTATGAAGAACTTACTAATCCCGCTTCCCCAGTCCAGACACCAGTTCGTCTGCAGGAGCCAAATGTTGCAAGGTAAATAGTGTATTTTATTTTACAGTGGTACCTCTGGTTACAAACTTAATTTGTTCCAGAGGTCCGTTCTTAAGCTGAAACCGTTCTTATCCTGAGGCACGCTTTCGCTAATGGGGCTTCCTGCTGCGCATGCGCCTCTGGCGCGTGATTTCAGTCCGCATCCTGGGGCAAAGTTCACAACCAGGAGCAGCTGCTTCCAGGTTAGCGGAGCTCGTAACCTGAAGTGTTCGTAACCAGAAGCGTTCGTAACCAGAGGTACTACTGTACTTTATTTTTACGTCTGCTGTCAGTTATCAAATTCTAAACCGTGGGGCAGAACATGCGACAAGAGACCCAGATTGTCAGTGGCTAACCCATTTCAGTGATCCACTGTTTATAGATTCCATGAACCAATGATCTTTCCCACTGGTTGTGTAGAACCAAATGGTGAAAATGTGTACCTTTTTATGTGCTTTATTGTTTATGACTTTTGTTAAGTTAGTAATTATGTAAATCTTGTCATGCTGTAAGCCGCCTTGAGCGTTGTTTACACTGTGGAAAGGCGGCATACAAATAAAATGATGATGGTGATGATGATGATGATGATGATGATGAAAATGTTCCGGAAGGCCTGCAAACGCCATCTTGGCTGTCAAGATAACCCTGAAACTACCGTAATTGATAGTTGCTGAAAGAATGAGCTTACATATATTTATTCACTTGCTTTGATATGTGCTTTGGCTTGCTTTGATGCCCTGCTTATCTGTGGATTTGGGAAGCTTGGTGATTGGCCTAGGGACGGGAGCTAGTCGTGAGATTTGGATACCTGCCACCTATGCCTTCATCAGCAGGTGAACTAATGGGAGGTTCTTGCCAAATTGACATAGGCTATTGTTGTGCAAGGTAATGATGCATAGATGCTTTCTTGGGCAAGTCATTACCACCTCTTGCAGCTTTGGTGCCTATCCTGAGTCTGTGCTGTAAGTGCACTCCTTCTTCTAATAAAGAACTGGAATTGAACATGTTTTGTTTTGTTTATTTTATATACCACCCTATACCCGCAGGTCTCAGGGCAGTTCACAGAATAAATCAAAATGTAAAACCACAAAATACAGAATCAAAATAAGAGTAACAACAACCCAATAAAACACACAATAGCGCACACACACGCACATTATTCCACTGCTCTTGGCATGACAATCCTAGTTTCAATAAAACAGCAACATACACTTTTTAATGTGCTAAGTTGTATCTCAGTGTTTCACATTTGCCCATATAAGATGACAGAGAGTAATTTAATAAATGACTAATTCCTCTACTTGGGGTGGGGGGAAATACTACACTGACAGAACACGTGGATGTGTTTCCTACTATTGCTAGTAGAAAAACAAACTAATACAAGAAACATCTTTTTTAAAATGTGAACACAAAATTAACAAGAAACTAACCAAAATGTTTTATATAGAATTAAGACTAGATAGGGATATGTAAAGACATATTTTGTTTGAAACTAAACTGCCATGAGAGTTTATGAGGCATCTCAAATGTAAGTAAATGCTGTTATGAGTTGCTCATAAAGGCTGCTATGAGTTGACATCCTTTATGACATCCTTCTTTGGTATCCCTGCACCTCACTCACACAAGACCTCCTTTGGGCCTCTGGATCAGGACATTAGTCCCACCTCTGGCTCCAGCATCACTCGGGTAACAATAGGTGGATTGTTGCAGTGTGGGATGCCTCCATTCCATTCCCCCCTCCCCTAAGTTTTCCATTCTTCCTTCCAACAGTCAGTTAGCATCCTGTCCTGAGCATGCTCATTCTTCATCAGGCTCTTCGCAGGGTTGGGTGGGGTCTTTTTTCCCCTTTCGTCCCCCCCCAAAAAAACAACACTTTTGATACTTCTGCACACATCAGACTTTCTCCAAGTATTCTCTTTTTTATGAGGGTGATGTTTTTGCTGCACAAGAACTACGGTAACACTTGAAGATCTAAGATGATAGATAGATAGATGATAGATAGACAGAGAGAGTTCAAATTCTAAATGAAATGTATTGTTTATGTGGGGGGAAACCTGATCATCTCCCACTCCCTTTAAAAATTATTCTGATTTAGGGTAAAAGGGTTGCACTACTTATTGTCTTTTAACTGTTTTTCTTTTTAATAAAAAAAATTAGTTCCTTAAAACCAAGGAACTATTTTTTTATCTAAAAAGCATTTAATTTGTTTACCGTATTCTTTCCATTTCCGCTAGATGTGTTCATGTGTATAAATGATAATGCAGCTGTAGAAAATGTCTAGAAAAACAATGGTCACGTTCCATCTGAAACCAAGATCGTCTACCGATTTCAGCGGAGGAATTTAAGCGCACGTTTAAATCGAACAATGGGTTTATTTTACACCTTTTTTGCTAGCTTGATATGACTGACTCTGGTAGTTGTCTTTTCTGCAGGACGAAAAGCGTCCCCTTCATCGTCCCACCAAAATTTCACAGGCAAGCTTGGATTGATATGATAAATGGAGAACAAATTCAGGAGGATAGTGACCTCTATGTCACCCCTGACTCTGGGCCTCGATCTTCTTTCCATTCCTTAGGTAGGTTGATATTATTTGAATGAGTAAACTGAATGAGTAAACTGGACTACAGAGTGTTAGAAATCTGGAAGCAGAATTGGAATTTGTCTGAACTACAGATGGGGTCTGTTGTGAGACCGATGCAGGTTGTGGAGGTTGTATACTGTTGGTGGAAGGAATCATGCATAAAAGGCATCAAGTTTCCCCCTGATGAACCTAGTGTTGTTACAGTTTGAATCTAAACTCTTGTGCCAAAAGGTCAACACATAGTCTTACTCATGTAATTAATAATAATAATAATAATATAAAAATACATTCACTGTAGTTTCACAGTTTGCAGAGGTGTACAGGTTTGTACAGGAACATTCCATTTTGTAGATCTGATATTCTTAACTCAAAGGATCTGGGTTGTTTCTTCCTCTCTGTGAAGCTGGCGCGTACCTTGTCGGAGCCATCAACCCAGAGCTGTACAGATTTCCCGAAGACAAGAGCGAAACAGACTTCCCAGAGGGTAACATTGGTCGGCTTTGGTTCTCAGTGGAATACGAACAGGAATCGGAAAGGCTCCTCGTCTCCTTGATCAAAGCCAGGAAGTTGCAGTCTCCTTCTAGCTCCTGCAACCCTTTGGTGAAAATCTACCTGTTGCCCGATGAGAGGCGCTATCTGCAGTCTAAGACCAAGCGCAAAAATCTCAACCCCCAGTTTGATGAGAATTTTGTTTTCCAAGTAAGCTTTCATGTCAGTGGAATATTACATTGATGCTGGCCCGGCCCTCCCATGAGGCAAAGTGTGGCAACTGCCTCAGGTGGCAAATTCTGAGGGGCAGAGCATGGCTAGAACTGTGTGTTATGTTGTCTGTCCTACAACCCCCAAGCTAGCTTTCTGCCCTACAGTGTGGTGGAGGACTTTGTTCCTTCAACCAGTGCTGAAGTAAAATGCAGCTACCAGTCTTGTCAGATTTTCACAGAATGGGGACTGCACCATCTTGTCCTTTGCCTCAGGCAACAAAATAGCTTGCACTGCTCCTGTTTTGATGTGATGTTGTAGATTCTTGCCTCCCATATACCTGATAACTGAGATCCAAACTACACATTACTGTACACACACACTTCTCTCGCAGTGGTCAACTGGGAGAGTATTTACTGGGGGAAATGAGACCGTTTAACCTCATTTACAATGTTCTGTTTGCTACTATCCAGATTTCCAGTAGCGCCTTATACCAAAGGACACTGAAGTTTTGTGTCTACCATGTTGACAAACAGAAGAAACACACTCTCTTAGGCCAAGTAATATTCCCTTTGAAAAATGAATCCTTTAGCGGTGATGGCAAAGTGATCGTCTGGAGAGATCTGGAAGCCGATACCCTTGAGGTAGGTGATTCATTGAAGCTTAAATCATTATCCTACCTTGAGTGTAGATAGGGGTGTTCTAGAAAACTCAGCACACACTAAACTGTCAGATGGGATGAGCTAAGAAAATGTAAAAACACAGGGTAATCCTACACATATGTACTTCCCACTGAGTTCAGTGGTACTTTCTCCCATGTAAGGAAGATTGCCACCTTGTGATTCTTGTATAGCCTGATTTGTGTATCTTAAGGGTACAGTTCAAAATGCAGATATTGCAATTGTCATTTGGCATGATCTGGCCAAGAAATGATAAGCGTTTTATGGTTCCACCCAAGGTTCAGTTCCATCGAAGTCAACAGGATGGAACTGTTTCCTGGCTCACCCCTAGATAACCAGCCCTCACATGAATTCACATGGTAACTAAGCCCTTTCTGTGCTGCAGATTTAATCAGTCAGAATTAAAGTGAGAGCAGCTCCCTCCTCATAAATGAAAGCAATAACCTGAGAATAAGCTTTCAGGAAGCCAGAGATCCTGGTAGAAATATTTTTTCTTGTGCTTTTGAGGTTGAACAGCTCTATTATGAGTGGAGAGATTGTTCCTTAATAAATTTGAAATGGCAGTAGAGAGTGGGAGAAAAGGCTAGAATAAATGTACATTGTACAGTTTTGGAGCAGAGGGAAATAAAAACACACCATTTAAGGGAAAGAGATCTGCACAGATTTCCTTCCTGGATTGGGAACTGTTTGCACAGTCAGTTTTCTGGAGCAATATTCAGATGCTCATCCAAAGCTGATACAGATCTGGTGCGACTCCATTTGCACTACCTGATGTTATGAGTCCTCAGTGTTGAGTCCTCAGGGGCTGTGGGGGCTAGAACCCCAGACTGTGGGCAACTTTTGGCTCTCCAGATGTTGCTCAACTCCAATTCCCATTAGTCTTAGCAAGCATGGTCCGTGGCTAGAGGTGGTTGAAATAGTTCAGCAACATCTGGAAGGCCAAAGGTTCCCCCCACACCTGTTCCAGATCAACTAGTATCCTTAATGCCCTTTCCTACTGGGAGCACATCAGACTTTTCCTTTCTGCACGTGCTCAGTCTGTGCATAAACCTGCCCCTTGACAGGGAAAGCAAGGTGAGGAAGGGAACCAAACTCCTGGTGCCAATGACAAGCACTACATATTCCTTCTGCATTTGTAAATGAGCGGGCATGGATGGAAAACCTCTTCGCCTTTTCCTAAGGTATCTCTAATATCTATTGGGCACTGTTGCATATCACTGCTCACATCCACAACATACATGGCTTCCCCCAAAGAATCCTGGGAAGTGGAGTGTGTTAAGGGTTCTGGGAATTGAATCCTGTGAGCAGTAAGCTACAGTTCACAAAGACAATATATGGTGTCAATATCTATGGTGTGGGATAATAACCCTGCTCTTAAACTTAGTGGAGTAAGGAAAAGATTTGCTTCTTAATATTAAATTCTTGATAAAGTGCAGTTTTTCCAATACAGCTGACCAATATTCTTCTCCACCTCAAAGCTGCCTTCTGAACATGGTGACCTCCAGTTTTCTCTCAGCTACAATGACTATCTGGGCCGTCTCACGGTGGTAGTCCTGAGAGCTAAGGGCTTGAAGCTCCAGAATGAAAGACATGCTGTCGGTAAGAAACACAAGGCTTAATTGGGTTCTGAGAAATTAACCCTATTTACAGCACATTACTTGGGTCTCCAGCTGTTTTTGGACTACAGTTCCCATCATCCCTGACCACTGGCCCTGCTGGCTAGGGGTGATGGGAGTTGTAGTCCAAAAACAGCTGGAGACCCAAGTTTTGGAAACCCAAGACTGAATATTTGTGATATCAACACAGTCCACTGTCAGGGACTGGGCAGAGGAGGAATGGTGGAGACCGCCTCCCCAGCCTGACCCTTCCAGAGAAGATGAAGACAGTTCAGAATTACAACAAGGGTTTGAGTGAAGTCACAGCTCAGAGGCAGATGAGGGGAAAAGCTGGGAAATAATGGGAAAGAAGGAACAAGAAGCACCAGCTGATGGACATAGTGTCTTTAGAAAGCATTCCAGACCTGCCCCCTCTCCCAGAACCCAGCAAGCACTGAAAGCAGGAGAGCAGAGAGCTCAAAGGCAGAGGGCACTTTTCAGCACCCGTAATGATGACGCATGGAGAGAGGGAAGGGGTGGAGACTCACTCGGGGCAACGCCATTATTCCACGAGGCTGCATTTCCAAGCTTCTCTCTGTGAATATTGAATAAAAAGCAGTTGGTAAGAACTTTTCCTTGTTTTATCCGTTCCTGGCAACCTGCTGTCGGGGTTGGCTCCTCTGCCGCCTGACATCCACTGAGATAATGGAGGTTGCATTCCAAACTGTAATTCCTTAAGGTGCAACACTTGGAGAAGGGGTTGTGGGTTGTGGATTTGTGCTCCTCTGAATGCTTCCAACCTATATTGAGTGGTTTACAGCCTCATCCCCTCATTCCAGGTGTATGTGTCAAAGTGTCACTAATGAAGCATAATCAATTCATCAAAAGCAAAAAGACCACGGTTGTTCCTGCATCCTCGGATCCATTGTACAATGAGACTTTCAGCTTCAAGGTGAACCAGGAGGAGCTGGATACAGCAAGCCTGAGCCTGTCTGTGCTCCAGGATTCAGAGGGAGAAGGTAAGGAGCTGTTTTCCACTACTGCCATCTGGTTACCTGCATACTCTTCTTGCATAGCAACGAATCTGATGACTTTTCTTCTTTCTCCTTCCTGTTTTAGAAACTTCACTGGGCCGTGTGGTTGTTGGGCCTTTCATGTACACCAGGGGCAAGGAACTGGAGCACTGGAATGAAATGATCAGTAAGCCCAAGGAGTTGGTGAAGAGGTGGCACACTCTGTCTCTTAGCACCTGAAAGGTGGTAAGCATTCTTGCAAGGGATACCTGTAGCAAAGAGCTTTCTGCTGTGCTGTCTCCGGAACAGGTTCTTCAGATGTATCCTCAGCTTATGCCCATCACAGATGTTGGGTGACCTAGTTATCAAGACAGTTGACAACGTTGCTAAAAGCGCCAGATTTCACCTCAGATCTGCTCAGTTGCAAAGTGGAATTTGATCCTTAAAATTAGGAGAGCTCCCAAATCAGCGCGAGAGTGTTGGCCACATATACCATAGACCACTGAAATTTCATAGAATTGCAGAGTTGGAAGCGACCCTGAGGGTCATCTAGTCCAACCCCCTGCACTGCAGGAATCTCAACTAGATTCTTCATGACAGATGACTATCCAACCTCTGCTTAAAAACCTCCAAGGAAGGAGAGTCCACCACCTCTTGTGGAAGTCTGTGCTACTGTCGAACAGCTGTTACTGTCCGAAAACTCTTCCTGATGCTTAGTCAGAATTTCCTTCCTTGTAAATTGAATCCATCGGTTCAGATCCTAGCCTCTGGAGCAGGAGAAAACAAGTTGCATCCTATGTGACAGCCCTTTAAATGTTTGAAGATGGCTATCCTATCTCCTCTCAGTCTCCCCTTTACCAAGCTAAACATACCCAATTCCCTCATCCGTTCCTCATAAGGCTTGGTTTCCAGACCCTTTATCATCTTGGTCCCCCTCCTCTGTACACATTCCAGCTTGTCAATATCCTTAACTTTTGGTGTCCAGAAATGGACACAGTACTCCAGATCTGACCAAGGCAAAATAGGGCAAGAACGTAAGATTCTGCTGGCTTGATCCCTGTATTTTAAACCCTTGGTTAGGAAGCACTGTGCCATTAAGAGTTTCCTTAGCAATATCAATTAATCAAATGTATTAGGAGGTACCGTAAGTGCATTAAGGATATAATTGAGCACAGAAGGCATGTTATGAAAGCTAGTTGGAGGCACCACATCTGCAGCGTTCTGGCTTTGGAATCTCTGGCCTCATTTATTAGAGCCATTTCCATTATCTCACTGGTCTGAGGCAGGTGGACAAAGCTTCTGTGCTGTTCTCTGAGAAGATGGATTCTGCTTCAGGTTGACTAAAGCATTGTTTCATCAGTCACAGGCAGAATGGATAATGGATTATACTAGTGCGGGCTTCCTAAATCACCAGGCTGTGTGCATGTGTTGTGCTAATGCAAAATGGTGAAAAGGGGGGGGGGGGATGGAAGCATTATCCAAAGTTCCTGTTTGAGTCTAGTCTTTCTGTTTAGGTCAGGGGGAAAAAATTCAAGCTGTGACCATTTGTTATGTTCTCCTAAAGTCGTGCGCAAGCCACTTTTTAAAAAATCAGAAAAGGTAATTTAATTTCAGTAACTCACTCGAGAGTTCAGCTCGTGATATTTTCTAATCATTAAATTATTCTTCAGTGAAGGAAAAAAAGAAAATGAGGAAATGAAACAGGCTTCCCTTTGAAGCAGGATGCAGTGTTAATTAATGTGAAGCATGAAAGCACCAGACTTCAATCTTGGTTTCCATTGTAATTCTGAGTTGTATCTGCCAAAGTCATACTTGGGATGTGTGCACATTGCGGCCAGACAATTTATTTTTTCACTTGGTTTTGGGGGGAAACACATCACATATATACATATTGTTGATTAAAACAGTGAACTAACAAAAACAATTAAAGAGGAGAGAAAATGAATAATATATATTTTTTTTTAATTACAGACTCCATATACGAATGTGACCTCTACCGTTGGCAGCAAAATTCCTCTGAATACCAGTTCCTGGGAATCACAGGTGGAAAGTGGGGTGTTGTGCTCAAGTCCTACTTTTGGGCATCTGGGTTGGCCATTGTGAGAACAGAATGCTGGACTAGATGGGTCATTCACCAGATTCAACAGAGCTCTTACATTCTCAAGTTTATTTATGTGCTGTTCTTACCGACAGAGCAAGCTGAGAGCAGTTACTTGGTTTTTGCTTGAAATGAAGCACCGGTCATGTCTTGGGGTCAGTTATGCTTTGGTTATTAGTCTGTAACGTTTTGCATTATGTTAAAACAAGTGCTGTGAAGCTTTAGAAACAATGCATTTCCCTTGTCCCTTTCCTGTGTCTATCTCTTGTTATATATAAAAATACATTTTATGTGATTAAAAACAATTTGAACCAATGTGTTATTCTGGTAACTGTAGTCTGCTTCTCATAAGATGCTAGGCTGTTTAGTGAGAAGCTTCTGAAGAAGTGTGCATGCACACGAAAGCTCATACCAAGAACTAACTTAGTTGGTCTTTAAGGTGCTACTGGAAGGAATTTTTTTATTTTGACTATGGCAGACCAACACGGCCACCTATCTGTTTAAAGGAAAGTCCTTGTATATTCAGGGAAGCCACTCAGATGGCAAAAATTGCACGCCAAGTGGTTAACGGCAGCCAAGTAATTGCTTCTGATTGTGGTGATAAAGCTTCTCAGAATCTCGCTCTGCATTTTTCCTCAAGTTACAACACACACTCAAGGGAGTCATGAGACAGAGCCATTCAGTGTGTGAGAAAAAGTCTCTACCTTAGCCCATGCTGACTTCTTGTTGCTTCAGTTGTGGGCATTTGTTCTCATGTGACTGAAATGTTGGTGGGCCACTACAAACCATCCAAAGTTCACAACAACTAGAGGTTCAAGGATACACTGGGGAGAGGAAATGATTGTAAAAGCAATTTAAGGCTCACTGGGGAGAGGAAATGATTGTTAAAGCAATTTAAGGCTGTAGTTTAGACACTGATCCCCCTGCCCCACAAAGAACAAGCCTAATAAACAGATCAGCTTTTGTGGTGGTGGTAGCGGCATGTGTTCATTAGATTTCTATTAAATGAAATATAATTTAAATTGTTTTCTTTCTTTCTCTGAATGTCACTATAGAAACAAGTGTTTGCTCTGGAACACGTCTGCAATTCTGTAGTGACATTTAATTTCAATCCAGGAAATGAGAGATTTCTGGTATGAATGCAGAAGTGTTAGTCAACAGTTTTATTCAATTTGTTAAAAAATAGCTGAAGTCACAATCTGCAAGTCCATGAAAGGCTCTTCAGAGGAATAAAGAAAGATCAGACTCTGAAGTACACATCTACTTTCAAAAGTGAATTTTATTATAAATATCACTGTACAATGGTAAAAAATGGTAAGAAAATTGGGGTTCATATGGAAGGGTGGAGTAGGGAAAAGTAGTTTCTTAGGTAAGACATTTAAAATGTTGACTGGATGTTTTCAAAATACCCCAATAATTAATCTTGCTTCTAGAAGAAAAATAATGGCAAGAGCAATATTAGTCACAAAAGCTAGTTTCATAATAATTACCAGAAGGATCTTGCACAGAAATAATTGCTGCTCATAAATAATACAAAGGGTATCTATAAAAATACAAAACCTGGGATATTTTATAAATCATTAAAAATAAATATTTCATTTCAGTATATATATTCAGAGATCAAGATGAAAATCCAGCAAATTGAAAGTCTTCTCCAAAGGGTAGCTATTTTCATCCAGTACAAAATGGCTCCTGATTTCCAAAATATAGGATGCTTGTGTGTCTGTGAGCAGCGAATGACACAGATCTGCTACTATCATGCCGTATGTGGTCTCTAAAGAAGGCACTGCAAGAAACAATGAATGGTTCAAACATTATTATCACACGACTCCTTTCCAGTTTACACTCAAGATAAGCTATTCTCCCTGGACAAGCCTCCTCATACAAGAACAGGAAAATAGGCCCTAACAGGGCTCCCCAATAATCTTTCCTTTAGAACAATATGAAGCATTTTGTGACTTTCAGTAAAGCAGGGTAATCCATTCACAACTATCTAAAATTTAAAAATATAAGTGTTCAGAAAAGAGTGAAGCCTGTCACTGACACTGGATTCTTGGTTAATACTGAGGAAACCCCATGACTGTACAAGGGGGCGCAGTGGATGTCTGCAGAATACTCACAGAAGCACCACCCCTCTCTCCTGTGGTTTTCTAAAGTAGAAAGGGTGATATACTGTTCAATGGCATTCAGAAGATGCAAAACAGTAGTTAATAATTCACTTAGCGAAGTCATCTACAGCCTGGTTAACACACAGCATCAAACCATTGCTTGGACTATGGTTTGGTGCTTGTGAGTGCTTTACTCCTTCCTCATTTGTGACCACACCTCAAGGCCAAAGCTGGTTTGTGTGCTTTTGTTATAAAAGCAAGCCAAAGTAAAACAAGATAGCAGGGGTGCAAAGGGGCAAAAGGCAAATGTTGTTTTATACCATTTTTTCTCATGCTAGAGCCAATATCTGCCTGCCAAGATATTGTGAAAAGCAAAGGAAAGAGGCCTGAGACGGGGATAAAGCACAAGATAAGGGCTCTAAGATTGTCAGGCTGCAATATATTTAGAAAACGGAGTAACATTCCCATTGGCCCAGTTTACCCTCCCAGACCACATAACCCTCAACTTACCTATCCATGATACCTATGTTTGCATGTTGCAACAAGCCAGCTGGTTTGTTTTCCCCCACACATGGCAGAGCCAGGAGCAGCAAACTACGGTTTAATGGAGGATGCAAACCAGGCCTCTGCCCCCAGGGTGGAACAAAGTTCCCAGAACAGTTGGTATGTCTCTGTCAGAGAAACACCTGAATAAACCTCTCCCACTTTAAGTTTAATGAGGATTTTTTTTTAAAGGACTGGCATTAGGGAGAACTCCCACTTCACATAAGTAGAAGTTGAATAGCCGCAAACATTTGACCACTAGGTTTTGTCTGCTTTTTTTATTCAGTTACACAAATACAGTGGTACCTCAGGTTAAGTACTTAATTCGTTCCGGAGGTCCGTTCTTAACCTGAAACTGTTCTTAACCTGAAGCACCACTTTAGCTAATGGGGCCTCCTGCTGCCGCCGGAGCACGATTTCTGTTCTCATCCTGAAGCAAAGTTCTTAACCCGAGGTACTATTTCTGGGTTAGCGGAGTCTGTAACCTGAAGCCATGTAACCTGAAGCATATCTAACACGAGGTACCACTGCAATTCATAGTGTATTACCTATAGCCTTGTTCAGCCACTCTGCTGGAATATTGAGGAACATTTTCTCCATTAGTTCTGATGCCACTTGAACGGACACATCACATTTCCCATCCTCTACAGTCATCAGTGCAGGTCTAAAGAGGAAACAGGAAAAGTGCTATCAGTACTAAGTCAAGTCAAGTCAATATTTATTACGGAAACAGCCAGCATATTAAACCAGTTTTTATGCATAATTCTCTACATAAACAATAAAAAAATATCAATATGGGGTTTAACAATCAATATACTAATTAAGCGTATTTAAAATACGTGTCCTGTCAGTGCTTGTGTTTAATGGCTTAATTTTTCATTAAACCTGAGGATAAGATAATTAAGAGTATTATCACATTCAGTCGCATACTGTTATCCATGACAAGTTGATTTAATGACATTATCTTGATTTAATGACTCAGTAAGGTACCTTGATTGAACAAGCAGGCAAAATATGCTTCTACACAATATGCTAGTGTATTGTTTCAGTAGCCTTTCCTTGTATTTTAAAGTGGTAATATATTTATAAGACACTTTAGAAGCTGAATACTTACAGCCAGAGTGACTGCAACACTCTATTCGGATATTCCAGACATGAGCAAGAGGGGAAACTATGATTAAGTGAAGAATTTCTAATTCCTTCTAGATCTCATGTACTTGAATATCAGGTATTTGGGCATTTTAAATAATAAAATACATATTAAGAAGAACAGTGTTTAATTTCTAAAAAGAAAAGCCTGTTCAAAAGGTTGCCACAAAATTATATGCTCATGTTTTCAAGCCCTTGTCATTCCAGATGAACAAGGATCCGTAAGAAGCTCAACTGCATTGCTGCTTAGAGAGAAGATCTCTATATTGGAAGAATCTTTGGGGAAATGTAATCAATACCTTTGTTCTTTTGACTCAGCCTCTTGTATAGGGAGGGGAATACATATATCTGGTTATTCTATTATAAGTTAACCACAATAAAATACAGTTTGGGGAGCTTATCGATTGCAACTCCCTTGCTCTAGAGCAGGCTTCCTCAACCTCGGCCTTCCAGATGTTTTGAGACTACAATTCCCATCATCCCTGACCACCAGTCCTGCTAGCTAGGGATCATGGGAGTTGTAGGCCAAAAAACATCTGGAGGGCCAAAGTTGAGGAAGCCTACTCTTGAGAATCCCCCAACCACACAGTTGAGCGCTTATTGGGGGCTACAGGGGGGAGAGGTTACGGTGCAGTTATACTGTTAGTTTTTTAAGCTGTATTTAAATTAAACAGTTTAACTGTAGTGTAGTTAAAATCTTGAAAATGTCAAAGGACAGGCATCTGAAACGTGCTATGAATCTTGTTCTCTACCCTATAACTGAAAACTGAAATGATGATCTTGGAGACCATCCAGTGTCAGAGGGCTGTGCCTAAAGACAACATCTTATAATTTCCCAAAGAAAATAGTACCACTCATTTATGAAGTTCTATACTTATGAACAGGGACATGGGTGGCGCTGTAGGTAAAAGCCTCAGCGTCTAGGGCTTGCCGATCGAAAGGTCGGCGGTTCGAATCCCCGCGGCGGGGTGCGCTCCCGTTGCTCGGTCCCAGCGCCTGCCAACCTAGCAGTTCGAAAGCACCCCCAGGTGCAAGTAGATAAATAGGGGCCGCTTACTGGCGGGAAGGTAAACGGCGTTTCCGTGTGCTGCGCTGGCTCGCCAGATGCAACTTTGTCACGCTGGCCACGTGACCCGGAAGTGTCTCCGGACAGCGCTGGCCCCCGGCCTCTTGAGTGAGATGGGCGCACAACCCTAGAGTCTGTCAACACTGGCCCGTATGGGCAGGGGTACCTTTATACTTATGAACACCTCCATTTGTTGTTCAAATCCACAAAGGCAGAGTCGGGGGGGGGGGGGGGGAGAGAAGTAGAGCAATAAGAGTAAGCTTTTTAAAATAAATAAAAAATAAATACATGTTTGCAGCTGACCCTTCAAAACAGGTCATGTGATTCAGAATAAATTCAAGGGGGGAAAGTATACTCAAGCATATCTAACTTTTGGCTTCTTGAGTCAAGGACATTCTCAGCTTTGAAGTTCCAAACACTTGACTAATGGTGGTGCTTAATCAGTTCGCTCTCTGTATGCAAGCAATTAAGGTGAACCAAATCGGTTGGCAGCTGAGCAGCTATTTCAGTCCCCCACTAATACTTTTAATCAACTACAAATAAATTGCAATTTCAAAGAGAAGCAGGTTGAGATGCTTAATTTCGAAATATACTAAATAATTAACACAGGACACTGGCTTCTAACTACAGCATTATCAGTTCCTGATAAGGTCACTGGGAAAGATTTCACCAAACGTCATGCTCTTATAAAGTCAAAACCACTACAGGAAATTAAAGGCTTGTAGATGTAACTATTGGGATGCAGGTGGCGCTGCGGATTAAACTACAGAGCCTAGGACTTGCTGATCAGAAGGTCGGCTATTCAAATCCCCGAAATGGGGTGAGCTCCCATTGCTCGATCCCTGCTCCTGCCAACCTAGCAGTTTGAAAGCACGTCAAAGTGCAAGTAGATAAATAGGTACCGCTCCGGCGGGAAGGTAAATGGCATTTCCGTGCACTGCTCTGGTTCGCCAGAAGTGGCTTAGTCATGCTGGCCACATGACCCGGAAGTTGTACGCCGGCTCCCTCAGCCAAGAAAGCGTGATGAGCGCTTCAACCCCAGAGTCGGTCACAACTGGACCTAAAGGTCAGGGGTCCCTTTACCTTTAGATGTAATTATTATTTGGTTTTACTACAACAATCAGATTTTAACTATTATAATATGTTAAATTCCATTTTTGGGAGGAGGGAGATGGAAGGCAGGATGTAAATTCACATACCCACACCTGAAATAGAAACTTGACATTAATATACATAAAGGGAGAGAAAGAGAGATGCAAGGCACACTTTCACATTCTTAACTGCCCGCCATGCCATTATTTTCAATCCTTGCTGCAGAGTTAAAAATAAGCTGTAGAAACCCAAGGAGCAATTAAGTGGACCAGGAAAGAGAAATGTCACGTTAATTTAATTGTTGCATGCAGTTCCTTAAACCAGACAAGAATCCATAATCATAAATGCAAATCAGATCCAGTATTTGCCTTTCAACAAATCTAATAGGCAAAAGAAATATTGATAGGTGATAAATTCATTTAAGAAACCCTTTCAAATAGGATTTTCACAATAGGATTTCTATATATCTCTTGCAGACAAGTACAAAATTATGTTGTACAAAATTTGGTGTATAAGACTATGGACAAACCTGCCATTTGCTTCTCTCTACAGTAAATTTTCTCCATGAATGCTAACTGCAGAGTTGCTACAAAGCCCTTAACATTTCTGAAAGAGACCACCTCAAATATCAGCTATTGCTATATATAATAAAGTCAGATGCATCTGTGGATTTTGTGGGGCGGGGGTTTCCCACCTGCATAAACTATCCACTACTGCCACCTAGTGTTTGTTGTCAGGTTTCTCTTCCAACAGAAGTTGCTGAATTATTTCAGCAAGGTAATTGGCTTCTTAAAACATGATGCTGTTTCTAGTTTTTAATGAATTGCTGCTCCAACAGTTTTCCAGGGGTCTCTGTGTTACACTGGTACCCATAAACCTTTTGGACTTCAGCCTCAAGCTCTGTCAGCAACTTTTATTACCATGGGAATCACCAAAACAGATAGATAAAAATAGAGATTTCTATCCAATGAAATCATCCTGTTTGTATATCCTGTTTCTGCCTGTGCAATGGAACTTCCCCACTCCTCCCCCTGCATGTATACCAAAGCTGTTCTTGGGGGTTCCCTTCGGAAGAGAGGAGTGGAAGGGGAAGTTCTGTTGCACAAGCTGAAGTCCTTGTGTGACTGGGATGGACTTTGGCTGATACAACCCAAAGATCACACTTTGTAATGAAGTAATAGTAATTTATACAAAGATATGTATTAACACTTAGTTCTGTAACACTGACCAAACACAGTTTCTGTTAGACTGAGGTGTTTTTATCCTGTTGCACCACAACATTGTTTGCTTGGTATATGGAAGGACATAAAAACTAAACTAATACTTTAAATGGGAACTTGATGATCTTTTGGGTTTATACACCATAAACACGTTCAATATTTAAATGGTGTAAACAATGCTTATATTAAAAGGTTGCATTTATAACCTGGCCTGCTAATCTCGTAATTCCCAGAAAGGGGTGTGAGACACTTGGCTCCTCCACAAGGTGCCAATTGCTATGGGCTGCAACAGGATAGGGATGCCAAGGCACACAGCTGTACATTTGCCCTTCCATAGGATTTGTCTTCATCTACCAGAAGAATCTACTTACCCTTCAACCCTCTGTGAAAAACTCACACAAAGTATTATCAGTTTTTCTACTACCCATTCATACCAAAGCAGTAAGAGTAGGGTGACAGAAAACTACAAGCCTAGTGAATGTAATTGACTCAATCTGACCCTGGGAGCATTTCACCAGACTGGACTGATTCCCTTTAAAACAATGTTATGGATAGAATGTAGAAGTATAAATAAAACGTATCCCCTTTTACAATAATACTCCTGCGGGCCAGATTCATATGTTAACATGGCAGCTACCGTAAAGTGATTCTCATTCACTCTCACACATTCATTCATATATTCATTATATACACACTTTTTTACCTGTAGAATATCTTCGCTTTATTAGAGGGTAAGCAGCTAACACACTGTCTGTAGATCTTGTTATCATCTATCTGTAGTTCAAGTCCACATTTTGCACAGCCCGCATAGGTGATCTGAGTAAGAGAAGCAAATATCTGCTGCAGTGAAGTTTTATAATCAAAGACAAGTTGTCCATGTGGAGAAGAGGCAACAGCAAACTTCAACTCTGAGATGCAGGCTTTCACTTGGATCATTCCTACGGAAACATAAAGGAGTTGTCTAGTCTCTTCTGCTGCCAAGAAAACAGGTAAATCATTATTGCCAACTGAACAATGGTAGATACTTGAACTATCATGTAAACTAATTTTAATCTTATTCTAATCTTAATCTTAGTCTACAGTAAACCCCATTGAGTTCAATTGGATTGTTTTTAAGGTGTGTTAGATTGCAGCCTAAACAGCTCTTCTTCACTGAACCAAATTAGACCAACAAGGACACAGGGAGTGACATTTGGAGTTCTCTTTTCCTAATGGTCCATATACTTCTTGAAAGAGCATTAAACATATTTCCCTTTGGGTTGGCATTCAATCACCAGGACTGCACAGATGTGGGACAACTCTAATTTAATTAGATACTTGGCATTGTGTGCTTTTTTATTTTTAATTGCTGTAATTTGCCCTCTCAAAGCTCTTCAGTACAATTTAATAAAGGAGCAAGAGAATCCCACTCCCTTAAAAAGAGGGAAGAAAAAAGAATGAAAATCTCACCAGAACATTTCCCCTCCAGAAGTGCAGCAAGAGTAGTTATACCCATCAGTGATCTGACATCCTTCTGAAACTTCTCTTTGAACTCAATAGCTCTTCTATCATCATCGAAGAGGCACTCCAAAGATGTCCATGGTGTTGTATGCAATTCGAGTTCACCAGAGATAGGACTGTGTTTTACAAATAGGTATTTGAATTCCCATATGTGGTCTAAGAAGAAAAGAATAACCCCACTTAAGAATTTTAGATTCTAATTCCTTGTTAATAGCCACAGAAAACTTTGGATGGAATAGTGTGCTTTCAGAGATGATGAAAAAGAGGAATACCTTCAATGCTGTGTGCAAAAAATAAATAGATAGCATTTTGAGTGTTTACAAACCAGATAAATTTGCCTAGTTTACACAAACATCTTGCTTGGGAGATGCTATGAGTGGTGGAGGAAGTCACATCAGGACCAACCCATCCTACTCACCAAATGCATCTGTCCCATGTATGAATGTAAAGCAGGGGTGGAGAAGCTGTGGCCCTACAGATGCTGCTAGACCCTAACTTGCATCAGTCCCAGCCAGCACGGCCAATGACAGGGATGCTAGGAGCTGTAGTCAAGCAACATCTGGAGGGCCACAGGTTCCTCAGCCAATGAAAGTTTGCACAGGGCCAATGCCTTTAGAATCCAAATCACATAGACCAGGGGTCAGCAAACTTTTTCAGCAGGGCTATATTTTGAAAATAATAATAATGAACGAATTCCTATGCCCCACAAATAACCCAGAGATGCATTTTAAATAAAAGCATACATTCTACTCATGTAAAAACATGCTGATTCCCGGACCGTCCACGGGCTGGATTTAGAAGGTGATAGGGCCGGTTCCTGGCTTTAGTTTGCCTACCCATCACCATAGCTTTTCCCTTTTCTTGAGAGGAATCCTATTCGGAATAAGGGAATTTCCTTTAAAAAAAGGAAAAAGTTGACAGCTATGACAATGACATAGACACACAACATATGGTCAATTCCCACACAGGTCACGTATTGCATGGTTTGGGCTTGCTCCTATTGGATGAATATTTCATTACAATCAAGCTGAGAGAAGGCAACCGCTAAAGGTCTCCTAGTGTACTCATAGCTGGGAAGAGATTTCAATTTCCTGGCTTACGGATCATGACCAAAACTGCTGCCCAACATCTCTTTACAATCCTTGCAACAAAAGATAGTGGTATTTCAATTTCAATACATATGAACACTTCTTTATATTCAGAATAAATGTTACTGTATCTTCTGAGGAACGTGCTCAAGATTACACTCTCACATACTTAATATATTTATAATGAAATAATGGCTTGTAAATACTTTGATTTCCAACAGAAATGACCTCGGTATGCTGATCTATTTTCCTATGCTCAGTAGTACTATGAATGACCACCACATGCTGCTCTATGGTGAGTTAGGCATAATGCTCAGTTGTCATGACCTACAGCCCTGGTTGGCATGAAGTAAACTCCTGATCCTGGTAGTCTTGATAGGAACATTTAGGATTTTTCAACAGAGATAGATATTTGGACAGTTAAGAACACAAGTCTTATCTTACCTTCCAGATATAGTCCTTTAATGATTAAACACAAATTGTTTGAAATTTCAAATTACTCACAAAACTAACTGTAGACTAAATTGCAAGGTTGAATGACAAAGAAGGGCACAATGCTAGATTTCTTTGCCTTAATTTAACAAAGCAGAGCTTGAAATAAATGCTATAAAAAGCAGTCAGCTACCTGCAGTTGTTTAAAGAGCAGAAATCTTAATATTTTTGCACAGGGACACACAAGATGACCCTGCAATATACATGGACATATATTACATAACGATAGGCAGTTTGCTAGTTCTAACATAAGTCAAGACTACTGTGTGAATTTGTATTGCTTAACACAAAAGCCTTAACTAGTTAGTAACTATTTGGAAACAAACTGAAACAGTTGCAAAAGTGATTGATATTGCTATTTCAGAAGTAAGAAATCAGCCATATATTTGACAGGCATTTGTATTATACAGTATGAGATAGCCATTTCAAACAAAAAGGAGATTAGGGTCAAATGATAACATACTGTTTGCTCCCTTCTGTTGCCCTATGTCAATGGATTACACAAAGAATTCCACAAATATTGCATTAAACCAAGTAGTGACTTTTTACCTCTTTTCCTTTGAAGCTGAGGACAGTGAGCCGATAGAGCGCCCCATAACACCAAGCCATAATGCTGGTCCTTCATCTGTTCCACTGTTAAAATTATTTTTCTTTTTGTTTCTCCTTTGTAACTGTATGTAGATTCTATAGATAAAATATTGCAAACGCAAACATGATTTATATAGAAGTTGAGGGGGAAGTAGTTGAGGGTGCTGATGTTAAGTCAAGCAGAATTTTGACACCTAAAATTATATGCAAGAGGGGAAAACTAACAATTCAGCTGAACGTGCACCAGGTGAAACCTGGTTAACTACACCATATTAAACAATCATATTTTCAGAAACTATTATGAACCACAATTAGGAAATGGTACAAGTTAATGGTTGATCAACATTTCCTGAAAATCTTTTCCCAAACATTGAGTGACTTGGCCCCATCAAATATATTGTATTTATATGCTGCTTTAGACTACAAGACAATGAACTACTTTTGGTTTTGACCTTCCCCCTTTGAACAGCACATCTCCATGCCAGAGCACAAGCTATATACTTTGAAAGTCCCCTTGGTTTTGAAAAGGGATTACTATGTGGAACATGAAGGGATTTTTTTAAAAACAAGTCTTTGGGCACATGGAATAAGCCATATAGTACTCTGCATCCTGGACCTAAAAGCTTCCTTTCAAATATTTGTATTAACATGCTTAGTGGCTGTTTTCTCTCAGACAGGTAAGTCGGAGGGAGGTATCTTTTCAAGGTCTACTCTTAGGTTTTTAAAATCTGTAGCTAGGGAACTACCATGTCCACCTTATTATTTTCAATCTTAAAACACAGCCCCAGTGAAATATAGGATTAAAAAGTCAACTCACCTGATAGCACAGTGATGTTGATAATTTTCACTATTGTGTGCACCAATCTATCTGGTTTGAGCTGATCTAGTTGAATATGTTGTATATTGTTCAAAGTCTGGGTCTGCCTTTGGGGGAGAGCTTGAAGATAGGCTTGCTTGGAAGACACATATGCCAGCAAATCCTGGAGAATATTAACATCCACTATATGCGAGACTAGAAAAGAACATATATAAAAATTTTAAAATATCTCTACTTTTTGGGCAGGGGGGCTGTATGTTTCACCTATGGTAATCCCAGACCAAAATATCACTTGCAAGCATAACTAGCAATGTTCTTAACTTAATTCAGAAATAATAATTTAAAAATTATGTACTACTTAATGCCAAAATAAGCTTCTAAGCAGTTAGAAATAAATTTAAAAGATATATATTCAATGCAAATACAATCTCAGACGTGATAGTTAACTAAGTTTTACTCAGGGTAAGCCCATTGAAATTAATGGACCTTAGTCATGTTCGTGAATTTCAGCGGCTCTACTGAGTAAAACTTAGTTTAATACCACTCAGAAGGCACTCATAAAGGCACAATTTGTACATCAGGGTAAAACATAGTTTTGTTCCTCTCCACTAACCAGTGGGAGCAACAATCCATGTTGTTGTATCCAAGCTTATACCATAGCTTGTTTCATCCAAACAAACCTTGATTAGTAAACCAAACACAAACCTTGATAACACCATGGCTTGTTTGCTGTGGAACAAATCATGATTCTTCAGGGATCATGGTTTGCTGCTACTGCTGGCTAGAGGGAAGGAATGAAAGATCCTTCTGCACATCTGCCATGTGGTTTACCATGATGTGTGAATGCTGCCACTGTGATTCATGTGTTTAAAAAAGGCATCATTTATCTGATGAGTATGGTGTGTTTATTCAGGATTTTTTTTTATCACATTGGCCCTGTTCAATTTCTTTCTATGAGAGCATCCTCAGCTCTTCTCAGCAGCAGACAGAAATTGATGCTCAATCATATCACCTGCACCCATACCTTCCCTGAACCTAATGTCTGAACATAGATTGAAATTCAGGTTGATATTGGGATACAGAAGTATTATTGGGGACAGCAGGATAGGGAAGAAAGTAAGTGGACAAACATATAACATGCACATTTCATGTAGAAAAATGTTTGATTGAGCCATAGGTATGCCACACACATTCTAGTGCTCCTCGTGCATTAAATATTTGGATTAAATTTGTCTGAAGGGTATGAACTTTAGTAAAAGAAGTGATATTGTCAGGGAACTGCCATCAGAACAGGGAGAGGGGCAGTTGTGTTACAGGGAGCCTCTGAAAATCTTGCGAAGCAGTTCCTCTTCCGGTGAGGAGGAAAGCCCCACCTCCAGTGGGGAAGAGGGGAAAGGACCAGAGGATGCTGGTGGGAGCCTCAGTACCGCTCCTGGCCAAGCCGGCCAGGAAGGAAGCATGCCCCTTCCGTCACCCACCCTGCGCAGAAAGAAGGAAGGAAATGGCTGGGCGTAATGAGACTTTTATGTTGGGGGAGGTCCAGGAAACAAGCACTCCTGGATTCCGCTAGCGATTGAGGCAGACATGAACTTGTGGCTCTGCACTGTAAATAGTTTGTACTAAAATAAAACCTGTAAAAGACAGGTCTGAGTCCTGCCTAGTTACTCACGAGCAACCACCGCCATCTGACAGATATTATGCAACCATTTCAAGAAAGTTTGGGAAATACTAGATTTAAATTATTAAGGAAATCATGAATTGGGACAAGAGTTCACTGTATGCAAAGTATTAAAGCTCACATTTGTTCTGATTAATAGTCGAGCAGCTTCCAAGATTCAATAACCGACTAGTGAACGTTGACTGCAGCAATATTTCCCCATTCCAGCGATTCTCATTTATAATCACATCTGCAACGAAGAGAAGAAACCTCAGTCCAGGTCACCAGGGGGCGGAAGGGATGGACAACGATGACACAGACACATCCCACTTCAAATCTACAAACTGGACTAGCCCCTGTTCAAAAACTGAAAGCCACCACCAAGTTGTTCAAGCTTTGCATGACTTTTTATATATTTAGTCTGTCTGAAGTGGGCAAAGATATGGTAATATTAAAAGTCCAGCTTTGAATCCAAATTTTGGATTCAAAACACATTGTGGAGAACCCTTCACCACTGCCAGTTTGTGTTAGGGAGACAGTAAATACAGTTCTGATGGGGAAAAAGAATGATTTTTCAAAGCTGAGTCTTCGGAGATAGCATAAGAGTTTTGCCAAGTCTCCAATCCATGTTTTTATGAATTGAGCCACCAACTGTTTTCTTTCTCCTCCATCATTGTAGCAAACACTGATCAGCACTTGACCTCCCAACAAAAATCAGAAACTCACTTCAAACCCTGACTTTGGAGGGCAAACACTAAATGCTTTTCAATTCCAGTGCAACAGCAAATCATGCTTATTGTTAAGCTGCAAACTGACAGTGATGCCACATGCGAGGGAAGGAGAAGTGAGTGCAAAGGTCGTTTCTGATCATCCAAACTGAGCAGATGCATGTTGAGAAAAGAAAAATCCCTTATTTAACTGTACGCCAATTCAGTTGCTGCCTTGAATCAAGGCAGTATTAAAAAACAAATGCGGGGAGTGGAGGGAAATAGATTATGCATTATGATATTGTTTGATAGAGGTTTCTTGGATGTTCCTAATAGCTAGGAAGCATTAATTGTAGGGTGGGGCTGGAGAGCAACTCCTCTACCACATCTCTATAGCTGTAGCGTGTTTTTTATAAATGTGCTTACAATAGGGAATGTGTTTCAGGAGACACTTAACACTGTACCCGAGACTCAGCAGAAAGGTATATACCATCGACCAGTTCAATATCTAAAATACTTCCTATGGAAAATGTCAAAAATGAACTGATAAGCGCCATTTTAACCCTCACCTGTGAATAGTACGATATCGCCAGGAAACATTGTAAGTGACCAAAATGCTGCTGCTCTCCACAATGCAATCTTTCGTTGTACTTCAGACTGATCAAAAACTACGACTGTGGCTAGGGGGACTCTTGAGGACAGTTTAGATCCTGGCTTTGTTTGTATTTCTTTAATATGGCAAGGATGTAGAACTGTGACTAAGATGGTGTACTTCTGACCTTTGCATAAACAGTCTTTAAGCAGGGATGGGTGTTTCAAAACTTTCTTAAACCCTGAAATTCTCAGTTGCTCTATTTGTGGAACTGCACAAACTGGAGAAGAAATCAATTTGGCTTTCTTTGATTGCTGTTGGTCTCCAAGTGTAATGTAAGTTGCCGGTGAAATATCTTCAGGTGTTTGAGATCTTTTAGTAGAGTGGCTGACTTGAGAACACAATATTCCTTTCTTCCACGGTTCAATATAATGTACCTCTTTTTTAGGTTTATCATCAGATGAACACAAATGGTCTGTAGGCATATCAGCATTTTCTTGGAAGCTATTTTCTCTCAAATACGAGTTGCTTTTCACGGTACTATCAAAGTCAAACAGTTCAAGAGAGCTATCTGTATCAGTGATGTTTGCACACAATCCACCATTTTCATTTAACTGAATATGCAGTTCTGTGGATGCTTCATCTTCCCTACAAAGTCCATCCAATTCTGTTCCACTTGCCTCTGTAGATTTGCTTTGTGTTTCATTTTGTCCTACAGCATGCCCTCCTGAAAGCAGAGCAACTTGGCTTGAAGTCAGAATACTAAGGAATTCAGTGTCTGTTGAAACTGGAAGATTTGACAACACATTTAGTGGTTTTCCAGTCTTTGATTGTTTCATTACTTGTGGGAAACATCCCTCCAAGCATTGATTCAAGAGCTGGTAATGAGCACACGGAACATCTGATGGTTTCTCATCCTGTCCTATAGACTCCAGACCTCTGCTAAACTTTTTGGTACTAGAAGCCAAGGGAGGAATAGTAAGGTCATGCATCTTACTGGTACCTTCTTCAGCATCTTCAGATTGCTTGCTTGGTTCACCTGTTTTTATATCTGTGAGAAGCTGCTGATATGGAAGGTGCTTAGCTTCATTGCTGAGTAATTTTACTCTTCCAGCACCAGCTCCACAGTCTGTCAAAATAACATCAGTCAGCCCATATTCTTTCCCACCATCTGGGGGGAAGTGATCTTTGGACTGAGCAGTCAATTCTGTATCATTCGGTGTCTGATGATCTACATGTTCAAGAAACATACATTTTCTAGTACAAAGTTTAAAAGTGTCCTTAGGTAATGAAAAGTAGAGTTTCTGCCATTTTTCAGCAGTAGATGCTGAAAACCTCTCTTCTTTAGAAGTCTTTAATGAGGCTGGGAGGCTAGGTGCACCAAAGAAAATATGAATTTGAGGTGCTGCAGACATGCTGTTCTTTCAGTTTTTTGATTATGAAGAAAATTTTAATATAATAGTTCATTTAACACACAGTGCTTAAAATGTGACTTATAATCACTCTTCATTTTTCAAACAATTCATTAAAGGCTAGCAATATTAATATTTCATACACACTACCCAAATAAAAAATTCCATCCTACTGATTTTGGAAGTTGGTTAAGTATCCCTAATAAAACATGTATCATACAACTGAAAGACTTAATAATAGTAGTTTGTGTTTTAAAGAGCCCAGAATACTATGGTGTCCAACAGCCATTTCTACCCATGTGATTTTTATGGGATGTTCCTTATTACTTTTGGTCCCTAGCGAAGAGTCACAGTGAAGCTGAGAAACATGCTTCAACAGCATCAGTCTTCTTAAGGGATACAGTACAATTGTCTCTAAAACTTAGCTGTGTTTGTTAACTTTTAGTTAAATATCCAGGTTTATTAAAATGCATGAAGACAAGATGACAACATCACCAATGAAATTTTTCAGTCATGTTTCTATGCTGAAATATTATGATTTTCATATTATTCAAATCTGGATGTTCACTGCTACTTGGCACTTTGGACATCAGCTTCTGCTCACATCTGGCATTTTATTTTTTTTAAGTGATGGCGAAACATGCACAATCATGAATGCTTCCACTTGAAATCAGGAGCCCAAGATCTCCGATACGTATTCCAGATTTTTGATCTTCTGTAAAATATTTTTTAAAAACAAGCACAATGCTCAATAAAATTCTTAAGCATTTATTACTTAACACATAAAACAATTATTTATATTCTATTTTCCTTCTTAAAGAGGAACTCAGAGTAGGTTACAATAAGAAACATTTGCCTCTCATTTCATCAGAAAATATTTAATCCATATTCTTAGTTGCCCATCAGAGGTCACCAAATCCTTAGAAAACTATGAGTAGACTCTACATTGTAGCATGACTGTATGAGGCATATATATATACAGACATTTTATAATTAATCCAGTTCTGGAGCAATATTAAACATACCCTAACATATTTATTTATTTACTGTCTGCCCCAGTATGGACAAGTGTTTTATTTCAAGTGGAATCTAAAACTGAGATTCCTTTTTTATGAAATAATTTTTTATTAGATTTCAATTACAGTCCAATAATAGCCTCATTATCATAATACTAATTTATAACCCAGGATCAAAGCCAAAAATCATCCAAAGCGGTTCAGTTTAGGAAGAATCAGAACAAAGGGGCACACCAAAAGTGAAAGAGGAATGTGAGATGCAGTGGGCAGGATCAACTGGGAATGGGTACTTTAGGAACAAAGTATTTATTGTGGCTTCATGGATCTTGTGGATCTTGTGGATGAGCAACTGTTCCAAGTTCAACAGCACAGTGGGTTGATCACATCCAGCGGAAACAATAACCCAGTATTTATAAGTAATTTATAAAGAGAATATAATGGCAGGGATGAAGTACACAGAAGGTAAAAAAGGAGAAATTGAGAACACTGTTCAGTGTTGCCTAATCCAAGGCTAAGGTTTTCATAACATCTGTAGGATTTAAATGGGTCTGGTAAAAGAAAAAGATCAGCCAAGGTCATCATGAACCACAAACTCTGAGAAAGATGCAATACTGCTGGAAACAGCAGTGCCAAAGTAGAGATTAAAGGTCATGCAGTGTTTGACAAAAGTAATGATGAAACTTTAGGCACTGGCCTACTATCAACAGGATGGAGTTTGCTACCTCTGAGTTGTAGAGTTCAAAAGTGACAGAGGAAAGACAAGAGTAAATAATTTGTTTAGGTCAACCCCACAGAGCATAGGTTTGAGACCACTTGCCCCAGTTGTTCATTAGTATATTACATTTAACTTACTTTTGTTATAATTTTATCCAGCCCTTCTTCCCATAGGGCAGTGTACACATAGGTAAAAAAAAAAAAATCAATCCATTTAAACATTTAAAACCAATAGCCATATAGAAGTAATATCAGTACAAGAGTTTAAATATACAATGAATTACGGTTGGAAGGGATCCCAAGTGTCTATCTATCCAAATGCCTGCAATGCAGGAATTGCAACTACATCATACATGACAGATAACCACCCAACCTCTGCTTTGTCTTACCCATAAAGAGAAAGTAAAATATACAAGTGGGAACTGCAACAAAATGTTGCAGTGTGTAGTACTACTATTCAGCGTTCTAGTCATCCAACAATGTCTCCTTTTGGGACTCCCCATTCAATTCCTCATCCAACTTTACAATTCTATGATTCTATGATCTCCTCTTGCTTTTGGCCTCCCAGACAGCATACATGTAGCCTCCTATGGCTGCTGGGTGGCAGAGGGGGGGGGTTGTTCCTAAAGCTTTCCCCTACAAACCTAGGGGTTCCTCTAAAAATGCCGATACCTTCTTCTCAGTGGCACCATTTAGATTACATAGCCATCATAACTCAGTACCTGAGAATACTATTAGTATATATAGCACTTCAATTCTTTGCTCATTCCTCCTACCTTGAAGAACTTCCTGAAAGTAGGAAACAAAATACTACAAACAATTTGAGATAGAGCCTCTAGAGCAGTAAAAACTCTGGAGAAGGTGTATTGTGCTTGATTCTGGGAGAAATGCATTTTCCCCACATAGTAGGGTTATCACTATATTGAGGCACTACTTCAAGCATACTAACAAAAACAGGAGGAGCTGTACTACACACAGAGAGATATATACAGTACTAAGCTACTTTCTGTAAACAGCAGGGAATGTTTCCCACTAAATTAGGTTCCTGCAAAGGTCAATTCAGAAATAGAAGATCACCTAAGTAAAGAAAGCACTCCATGCTTGACCTGACAAAATCATTATAATCTCAGATTTCATTAAAACACACTGGTTTAATTTAATTTTTGATTTAATTTTTTTAAAAAGAAACCTTTTCAATGGAGGAACAGGAAAGGGGGAGAAAGAACAACACTGGTTTCACTCAGCATTCCTAGAGGTTGATACCACAGATGGGAACAACCTTCTTCAATGGCAGCACTCCAAATCACTGCTGACAGATGTTCATTCAGACTGCAATCTCTGAATATGAAGGCCAAGATTGTGGGGCTCTCTCTCACATTAGCTACCTGGGCTGAGGTTCATGCAATTCTTGCTATGTAGAAGCAGGCTACAAAAAATTCACCCACTCACAAGCCATGTCTACTTTAAATGAGATTTTGTATAATCAGAGGGGAACTTTACATTATTTATAGCTTTGCATCTTCTACACAAAGACTGTAGCTAAATCTATACAATAATAAAAAGAAAAACTGTTGCTTTGGAATTAAATGTTTACAATCTGGGGATACAATCTTGCATCTAATGCTATGCTTTTAAACTAGGTGACCACAGCAGAACTAAGTGTGTACAGTGGTACCTTGGTTCTCAAACTTAATCTGTTCTGGGAGTCTGTTCAACTCCCAAAATCATTCGAAAACCAAGGTGCGGCTTCTAATTGGCTGCAGGAGTTTCTTGCACTCAAGCAGAAGCTGGGTTGGACATTTAGCTTCCGAAAAACATTTGCAGACCAGAACACCTCCGGGTTTGCGGCATTCGGGAGCCAATTTGTTCAACAATTAAGCCGTTCAAGAACCAAGGTACCACTGTATACCTGAATCCAAATAACTGGATTCATCCAAGAGACTGTTGGATTATTGGACTGTTGATCCACCTGAGCATCTTGCCCCAAAGATGATAAATTTGAAACTGCACTATAATTGCCTAGATTAGAAGGAACAATAGTTGGTTTTTGTTCAGACCTGCAAGTACTCACTCTTTCAGATTAGCACGAACAGTTGAGTTTAGAAGTAACATTAAACCACAAGACATAATAAACCATAGTTAATTTAAAACAGGAAACAATGCTTGAACTTGTGGCCATGCAGGAGGAAGAAAGAGGAGGGAGGTGCGTATGAGCTTGATGCTCACAGAGGCTCATTCCCATAATGCTAAGCAATGCTTTGTGTTTCATCTCATGGAGGCTTATGAGGCATTCATTGACCCTTGTTATAAAATCAGAAAAGACAAGTGTCAAGCAGGCACATCATGGCACAGACCCAGTCAAGCACCTTGCCCACACCCTCAGCTGAAATCAACCGATATCCATCGAATCACCTGCAACAAGCACAACCTAAGCTGCCTTTTGGTATAAACCCCAATATATAGCCAAGCCAGAAACAATGCAAGTTACTTTATCTGAAAAATGTGTTTTTATGACAGGAATTATTTATGCGGCAATCCTAAAATTATTTGCTCAAATGCTTGTAAAGCCTTAAACACATTTCACCTTTCATTTGCTTTTAATATCTAATACACAGAAGAATATGGGAGAACAATTTTAAAATTATGGAAGAAGAGAATGCTACAGTAAGGCTGTTAATAAATGTCAATTGCCCTGCATTTCTCTAGTGACATATGGCAATCAGTTTTTTATATTACATTTAGATGCTGTACTAAAGTAAAAAAGAGAGATAAAACCGGCAACTGACATATACTGGTTAGAACTAAAAGGCACATTTCCATTACCTTTGTTAATTATTACACCATTTCTTAATCTGTTCCACTATAAGTGGCCAATAGAACATTAGCTTTTTATCTCTGAGGTGGTCAGAGTCTTACTGATGGGTCAATGATCTCTTAAAATGTGACTAACTGCATCAGCAAGTTTGAGCTTTGCTACGAGCTGCAACTGATTGTTGTAACGGCTCTTACTACACAATTAGAAGCCATGAAAGAAAAAAAGGGCTTGCACAAGCAGCATAATAAGATAGAAAGTCTTTTGACACAAAACACTGCTATACCATTTCTCTCTCTCTCTCTCTCTCTCTCTCTCTCTCTCTCTCTCTCACACACACACACACACACACACACGAGAATCTGTGGGGGGTTCTATTTTGTCTAGCAAATTATCTTTCATCACTTCAAAGACCAAATTAGAGAACAATGTTATAGTTACTTCTTAGCAAAACAATTAACAGCCTAATTCTATGCAGTTAGGCACACCTAAACTTATATAAGAGGTTACTTATATAACACTTACTGTTGTACACAGAAGAACAGCTAGAATGAAAATGTAGTATGTGCACAACTCACACGTTTAAAATCACAATTTGAGGACAAGAGAAACACTTGGGATTTCAAGCTGAAAACTACTCAAGGCGTTATTTAAATTTGCATTCCGGGGCAAGTGAGGTGGAAAGAGGACACGTGATTCAGTCTCCAAAATGATTTATTTCTCCTAACCTGTTTCTACTCCCAGCCAAACAACTGTCCCACCACATGTGCCAGTAAGTGCCAATATCCTGGCAGTCCCTCCAGCACACGAGGAAGGAGCTCAATGACATATGAGCCATCCAATTTGGTGTCAGGTACCATTAACATGCTAATACCTCCCTCACATTTGCCAACATAGATTGATGTTTGTCTTGTACCACAAGGTCATCCAATCCTGCTCTTCAAGGGTCAACTGCAGTTCTGTTTCCACCATATAGTTATGCCATATATATACACTTTTATTCCTGGGCATCAATCATGGGTGTGATTAGGTGCCTTGCAAGTAGTAGCGAAGATATGGACAACCTGGGCTTTCCACTATAAAGTCAGAAATTGAAAACCTTGGGCATTCCAGTTCATGGCTGAAAATTATTGCAGGTGTTCTCAGATCAGGGGATACCAACCTTTTCAGCCACTGACATTTTTGGACCCATCGGCACATTTGCAAACTGGAGAAACTGTCATGGGCATCACAAACACACCTTAACCTGTCCCTCACTCCCCTCACCTGAAATAAGACTTCACAACCCAAATTTATAATTACCCCTTTGAAATCATATGTTATTAAACAGTTTCTGCTTTAGTTTCCTGCAAAGGTATATTAGTGACTCACAGGAAACTGGTCAGGAAGAAACAGTTTTGCATTTCCAAGAATTCAGTGATGTGGAACACATGATCTAAAATGTGAATAGACATCTTTGGTACAATCAGAAATATTTACGGTTATACAATGTCAAGTGCTCTTGGTTAAAGTGTAATGCATAGTCAACTTACGCAATGGAAGTGCTTTCTACTCAAGATAGATTTGGGACAGAGTTGTGCCCAGATGTGTTTTGGGAACAAACAATGGATAAGGATTAACAGCATTTTGAATGTCAAGCCGATTGCTGTACTTGGGGTCATAAAATATTTTGCTCTAACAAAAAATTATTTTCAAATTTTAAGAGATGTTACATCTTTTTATTTCCTATGCAGCCTGTGTGAACACATCACATAAACGTCCATATCTGTATGTACTGCTAAGCTTAGGTGCACAGGCTCCTCCCTTGGGAAGCATTTACTGCTTAGTGGCACCAGTTTTTTTATGGGGCCAGCTACATACAAATAAATTGCTTGTAGAGCAAAATACACTGGCTCCAACACCACTATCTAGAGAACAGAGTGGACCCCAAGAATACTGTATGAGGCTAAATGTTCCCTGAGGCAAGTACAGTGGTATCTCGGGTTAAGAACTTAATTTGTTCTGAAGGTCCGTTCTTAGCCTGAAACTGTTCTTAACCTGAGGTACCACTTTGGCTAATGGGGACTCCCACTGCCGCCGCACCACCGTGCAATTTATGTTCTCATCCTGAAGCAAAGTTCTTAACCTGAGGTACTATTTCTGGGTTAGCAGAGTCTGTAACCTGAAACATCTGTATCCTGAGGTACCACTGTACTTTCTTGACAGATTTTGTAACACTGTAATCTGCATTTACTTGCTTAGCTTTTCTTTCTGCTGAATTCCAAATGTGGGTGGAAAGTCTCACTAGCTATTGACCTCTGAGATCTTCTTCAAATGAACATTTGTTTTGTTTCAGTCTTTCTGTAACAACTTACTTATGAAAAAATCCATGCAGAATGTAATTGAGCTTCCCCTAGAATGGTAGCTTAAAGTACTCACTCACATTTAAATGTGAGGCAAATCTATGGAATACAAGGAATAAAGTTGGAATTGTCTGCATTAATAGTTCTGAACAATATTTTAAAAGTTAGCTTGATATGTAGCTAATTTTCTACAATTTTAATTGACAATAAGCTTCATTGAACAGGATGGCTCACTTTAAAGTGAATACAGGCAACTCCCAATTTACATAGGGGTTACTTTCCAGGACACCATACATTTAAGTGAAACCACATATATTTGAAACACCATTGAAAAAGCCTGCAAACACCCCATTCTGCCCACACCCGTTTTTGTGATGTTTTTGGGTCACTTCTGGGTTATGCAATGTGCATATGAGGAGCTGCACACATATTGAACATGCTTAAAGGTGAAGTTGCCTGTATGTAGGGACAGCATATTTATTTACTTGATTATAGCCTGATTTTCCTCACAGGATGGACCCAAAGTAAGTTACAACTTCATAGAAGAACTCAAAAGTAAATCTATAACCAAAATTACCATAAAATTAATATTTTTATACTGTTTTGAAAATATTTTCTAACCCCTCCCCCCAACCCCCCTAATGTTAGTTTTCCTAAAACGATTCCGATTGAACCAACTGAGTCTTGTGAGCCAGATTCACAACTGAAGTGTCAGAAGAGGTTCTGAGGCTCACAGCCAGTCATCAGCTTGACTTCTGATACTGATGCCATAAGGAGTAAGACCTCACCAAAAGGTGTGAAGCAGGCATTCCCATTTATATTTCAATCTCTATATCTAATTCTAGCCAAGGGTTTGATTGCTTCCAGACAACCTGTTTATTGAGGGTTCATTTTGATGTTTGCCAGGTTAGACAATGCTGTGCCAAGCAAACACTATTCTACACGTTCCTGTACATTTTCCTGTCATCTTCCTTATTGCCGCTGATATTCTTGGAAGTAGGTTTGCTGCACAAGTCCTCCAAAACAGCTTTAATGGTGAAACCTGAATTTGCCAGCATGTGATTTAATCCTACCCACAATCTTGTGACAGTCTTGAAACATTCTCCCCCCCCCCCCCGACTCACCTCACAGAAAGTTGAACACAATTCAGTAGTCACTGCAGCTTAACTCAGATCAATTCACAGGATCATACTGTTAAACCTTTTTCAAAAAGGCATTTTCACTGTAAACAAAAAATAAAGAACTTGGTTATCTACTTGCTTGTTATCGGCATGTGAATGTTAGCAGTTTCAACAAAATGTTCTCTGTTTATATAAACAGTTCTGCTAATTGTTCATTTTAAATAGGAAAGAAACCAGTCTGCCACTACTGACTTTGGGCTGTTTCTAGCTCAAATGCCACTTATCTGTAAGACATTTGGCATCAGCAAGAGCAATGTTGATTTCTAGAGCTGTTTAACTTTAAGGAAAAAAGAATATATTATGTAGCCCTTCTCAGAGACATTTTTTACCATTCAAGTATTTCATGCTTTGGGTGACCCCTCATCTATGACACAACTGTGAAAATTAGCACTGTTATTTTCCAAGATGTAAAAGACCAGAACTACTTTTTAAAAGAGAGTCAGCTATCATAACGCTTTAAATTCTTCATTGGGTGGGCAGGTGGATGGGACAAATGCATACTTAAGGCAGGCAGATTGAATATTCAGTGTAGGGTGAGGGAACCATGTGCATGTCAGTACCTGGCACCCCTGCTGACCTGGAGGCCTGTGAGTTTCCTCAGGCCTGGGAAGGGGAGCAAAACACCAGCTGGGGATGAAATATGTTAAGTTACTCAAAAGCCAGAGAGAGAGAATCTGTTGGTACATAGTGGGGCCCTCGTTGTATGAGAGACAAAGAGGAAGAGAGTGGGTTGCCATGAGTAAAATACAGTGGTACCTTGGGTTAAGAACTTAATTCGTTCTGGATGTCCGTTCTGAACCTGAAACTGTTCTTAACCTGAGGTACCACTTTAGCTATTGGGGCCTCCCACTGCCGCTGCGTGATTTCTGTTCTCATCCTGAAGCAAAGTTCTTAACCTGAGTACTTTTTCTGGGTTAGCGGAGTCTGTAACCTGAAGCGTCTATAAACTGAAGTGTCTGTAACCCGAGGTACCACTGTATGGGTTGGGAACTATTGCTGATACCGTTGGTTGTTTAATCAGTTTAAATGTTTTGCTTGTTTTTACGTACATATTTGGTTAAACTTAAAATGCTACTTTTTGCTGCTGTAGTTTTGCTTGATTAACTTATGATAGCATTGTTTATTGGTCCTGTTTATAATATTTTGGAATTTTTCTATATTGTTTTTCACCATTTATTTTTATTACTTTGTTCCCCACAGTGGGATTGAAAACATACAACTAAGAGTGGGCTATAAATAAATAAAAACTGTAAATAAAAAATATAAATAACTAAATAACCCACACACCATCAGCAAACCTAGTAATAAGAGAACTAAGCAGATGGATCTTCTACAGAGGCAGCATTACAGAAGAAAGAAAATGAATTCTAGGGGCTTATGGGGCTTAGCAGCTACTCACACAACAACCAGCTGTACCAATAAGCAAGTAAACAACTTGCTTCTTTATCTTGGTTAATAGAAAAGCCCTGTCTCAGCTGCAGTTATAAAGTGCAATATTGTGCTGGTAAATTGTGCTCCAAAATTATCAACTCCCAATTTTTTATTTTTTATTTGCAGAGAATAGTCAGTAGTTTTAATTGGAATTCAGCAAGCGTCACAAGTAATAGTGCCTTTTAATATTTGCTTGAAGATACCAAATGACTCTGCATACACTCCAAAAATATATACTTCAATTACATTTTTATAGATATGTTCCAAAGGGCAGAACCAAAATCTAGTCAGTGCAGATTGTGTTAAGAAAAGCAGAAGCAGATCCCTGGTTTTCATTGATTGCTGCCATCTGAGGGCTGTTGACTGCCTGCATACCGTGTCCTTGAACTAGGGAGTCCTGTTGCAGTGATATCAGCACATAGTTAAAGTTAACTATGATTGCCCTTCTAATCATGGCTTGTGGTGGGTTCACAAACTATGCTTAAAACAAACCATGGGGGGCAGGGGGCAATGTCCCTTTGCAAACCATGTCCCATTATGTCTGCAACAGGTTGAGATGGTAGAAAAAGAAGCAGTTTAGTTATTCAGTTTTGTTGTTATAGCAGCTCTCGCCTTTGAACCCCCTGTGATCCTTTAGGTGAAAAGATACATTTTACAAAGTTTTTCTTGCTTGGGATTTGCAATATGACTCATGGTGGAAGATGTGGTTTACTCATGCTTCAGTCAAATTGGCTTCTCTCATAAACACAGACTTCATTTGAAGATGCTTCCTCTGCAGAATCCACATGCCTTTAAGAACTCCCCACTGAACTATGGAAAATCGCTCTTACAGTGGAGAATATATAATGGTCAAGAAAGATATAGTCAAGAAATAAAACCATAGTGAGAGAAGACTTTGTCAGAACCAGGCAATAGGAAGCTCCCTTTCATCTGGAAAATGTATGCAACACTCTTAAATCAACACATAACCAGAAAGTTGTAATGCCAAAAACTCCAGTTAGCATAACACAAAAAGAAAAATGTGTGTACTCCAACAACTCAGTCCAAAACACTCTTGAAGACAAATACTAAAAGGGCAAAGCAGCTACTTGCTTATATAACTGGCTTGGCCATATTATGGTTTGCATCAACCTATAGCAAGTAACATTATTTCAAAGGGGATTATTATGCATTGCACAAAAATATGGCTATTCATGCATTTTTTTAAAAAAATATCATTGTGCTTCTATTGTTGTATAGTGCCTGAATATTTTACATGAATTGGTGGAATGCAAATGTGGTTATAAAAGGAAAGTAAGATGTACCTTTTGTCACATAAGTTACTGACACATAGAACTGCACCCTAATATTTGTAAGTGGGAACTGTCAACATAATGTAACCTACATAACAAAATGGAGAACAGCAAACAACAAACTATAAAAACTCCAGCCATTAAATCACCCTGAACACATCATCCCACTCCTCTTTCTACATACCAAGAGACAACTATACTTACTTTTTGAAATACAAGGCAATAGTCTAAGGATGCTATAGCCAACTTTTTTTATTCATATAGCCTCAAAAGTATTTCCCATTGCTAAAAATGTTATTTGTTTTTCATAAAATTGGTTAGAACAATCTCCCTACAATCATAAACTAATTTACATGCACACTGTTCTTTCCACTTCATATGTATTCCCAGCTCTGTAACCTTAGTTGATGTTGCAATACCCAGGCACCTGATAAAGAACTTTAAGGAAAAATATTTATGTAAAAGGCCATAGCAAGCAAGAAGCAGTAAGGGAGTACAGAGTACATGAAACCAGTTTATGCTGGCCAACAGATCATATAGGCAACACAAGTTTAATGCAAGGGCAGTGTTTCAAACTGCCAGGTACAACATGTTGAGATTGATATTATGAGCTAAAATATAGGCCTGTAAAAGTCAGGGCTAAAGTATTTTATAATGGTCTAATGTTTACACATTACCCAATTGACAGAACTTTATTATAAATATATTAAGAAAAACTAGTGCAGTGCTGATGGAGTTAGATTTGGAGAACTAAATTTAAATTCCACGGGTCAATTCTCTGGTTATGGCCAAGTTATTATTTCTCAAACTGTGGGACATGTGTGTAAAATGTAGGTCTTTCAGAACCAGGGTTATATGGTCCTGGCGGCTGCTCCAGTCACCAGTTTAGATGCTGCATTCTGGATTAGTTATAGTTTCAGAGTCACCTTCAAAGATAGCCCCACATATAGCATGTCACAGTAGTCCAAGTGGGAGATAACCTTACACACACAGGGCTGTGTGCATAGTACAGCCTGTCATTCATAGAAGTGATGTAAATAAGGCATCATTCATATCTCCAATGTGGGCTACATTTTGCAGAACTGATATGGTGTCTGACACATGAAACAATAATATTCAATTATATGGCAAACTCAAGAAATGTGGTTAATTCCAGATACCCAGTGAACAAAATTCACACATTCCTGCTTTTTCCAGGAAATGTGCTACGAATGGATGAAACACTCCTGGCAGCTTTCTTGTTGACATATCTGAATAGGGCACTACTTCTGGAGTTCGCTGATGGAAAGCAAATTACCTGATTGAAGAGGTACTTATTTCCCTTGGAACATTCCTTGTGCTGTTATTGTTTCAGTCTAACAGCAGGCTGGTAGGCTTCATCTTGTCCACTAGTAGGTGCCCCAGTCTGAAAACTGAAGCTCTTCCTATATTTGAACCACACATGAGACAGGAGGATTCCAGCTTGCTGTTTCACGGCTAGATCCCTTCCTTTCAAGTCTTGGCAAGCAAACTCTAGCTAAGTCAGCAGTTGGAACGTCCAGGAGGCTGGCGAAAATTACTTACTGTCATTGCCCTCCCCAGTATCTCTATCTTTTTCTGCTGTTTGTCTTCTCTGGAAGAGAAACGAGAAAGCCAGCTGTAAATTATCTAACCTAGTGAGACAATCTTTCTATACTGTATTTAAGCCAGGCTGCTAAGGCTCCTTGACAGACAAAAAGAGCAGCACCAGCAGCTGGAACTTTATTGTATATTCTTTCTTTTTGTTTTTTTCTATGCTTGCTGAATTATTGATTTCATTTTCTTTGAATTTATTCCGTAAACTGCTTTCTCCACTGACCTCAACCTCTGCGTTTTGTATTTAATAGTAAGTGGATTTTTCTTGTAAGCTGCTTTGGGCAAACTCAATGTAGAAAGGCAACATATAAATAATGTATTTATTTATTATCCATCAAAAGATCTATTGGTTCTAAGTGAGCATGCCAGTCAGCTGTTTACTTGTAAAAAATAATAATCTGCTACTCTCTTTGTGTGGCACCATAAGCAAACAACACACCATAAGCAATCTGCCAAGGTACGGAGGAGGAAAAATAACCATTTCTTAGACTAGAAGCAGCTCCAAGAGAACAAACACAGTCTTAAAGGTGCACTGTCACCAATTTTGGTCATTCGCACCACAGAACAAGTGATTCTAGGCTATTTTCCTAAGGGAAGAATTTTTCCAGGATTGTTCTAGGCCTTCTCAGTAGTCATCTGAAGACAGCCCTGTTCTGATGTTTCAATGTATTTTTAATCTCCTGTTGGAAGCCGCTGGAGAAATGGGCAGGGTATAAGTAATAAATTATAGTTATTATAGTCGAGTGCACACTGTGATATGCCCTCCTGTAGGATGTCAAAAAAATAAAGAACTCTGACTTTTAGAAGACATCTAAAGGCAGTCTTGTATAGGGAAGTTTTAAATGCTTGATGTTTTAAGTTAATAAGTTCCAGCAAAACTGAGTAAGAACAACTCTGGATCAAAAAGTAAAGGGTCACTTGCAGGGGTTCTTTTGAGCAGGAACTCTGGGGAACGGAGTCCCTTTACTTATTTAAAATTTATTATTGTTATTATTATTATTAGTCCGGGGGGCTGGAACGGATATACATGCACCCAATGCCCGAGCCAAAAATCCACCTGTATCCGTAATCAATAAAACTGTGGTCTTTTTAAATCCAGATCATGGTCTGTTTGAGTTGATTAATCACATCTTACATTACATAAACTTCCTGGCGAGTTTCTCCTTCTCCCCCCCCCCCCCGATAAAAAACAGGAAAGCAGCACTGGTCACTCATCGATGCGGTGTGCCAAGTGTGAGGCAAGACATTTCCAGGCAAGCCTGAGGGAAGCCACCGCCGAGCAGCGCAATACCCAGGGGAAGGCCTAAGCCCGGGAGGAGAGGAATGCAAGGCGGCCCTCGGTGCCTGTCAGAAGGACCGAGAGGCCAGCGAGGCCTTCCTTTATTGACTAAAGCGGGGAGCCTCACGGCAGCCACCCTCCAGCGCTCACCGGCTTCGCCCGAAAACAGCCGACTTACCTCCCCCGCCCCCGAACATACACCCCAACGGTTAAAACACAACCGCCGCTGCGCGCGCTTTGCTGAAAAGGAGGCGGGACAAACCGGAATCCCTCACCCAATCAAAAAGCTCTCTCTTACCTCAGACCCGCTTTCCCTCCGCCGCCGCACCGCGCAGGCGCGCTTCCCCCCCCAAAAAAAAGCGCCGCCCGAGAACACGGGCTCCTCCCACAGCCGCCGAAGGAGGTGGCGGTTAGTGGAATAGGTGCGCCTGCGCAATGGGAGGAGGTATTACCACGACCCCTTCCCTTCCCCACCCTTTGGGCCCGCCCCCTGTTTGCCTCCCGCGGAGGGGCCCATTTAAAGGCAGCGGCGGGGGCCCGCTTGCCCTTGTTGTCGAGCCATTGGGCAGCAGCTTCCCTCCTCCTCCTCCCTTTGCTCCTCCCACCCCTTTTCCCCCGCCCTGCCGCGTCGACGCCCTTCAGTTTTCCCCCCTCTCAGAGCGGCGAGCGCCAGCCCAGCGTCTCCCTTGCCCTTTTGCCGCCGCTGAGGTAAACCGCCGGCCGCCCCCCCTCCGCCTCACGAGCCCCTTTTCGCCGCCGCTACCATGTACCGCTGCCTCGGGGAGCTCCTGGCGCCCGTCCGCGCCGCGGGCTCGCCGACACTGTCCGGCGCGGAGCCGTGCGCGGCTGCCCTGCTGGCGGGGAGCGGTCCGGGGAGGAGGAGGGCGGCGACGACGACGAGTCGGGACGACGGCGGGCGCCGCCAATACAGCCAAGCGGTGTCGGCGTCGGAGGACGACCCCAACTTCTTCAAGATGGTGGAGGGCTTCTTCGACCGGGGCGCCGGCATCGTGGAGGACAAGCTGGTGGAAGGGCTGCGCACCCGCGAGAGCCCCGAGGAGAAGCGGCACCGCGTCCGCGGCATCCTGCGCATCATCAAGCCCTGCAACCACGTGCTCAGCGTCTCCTTCCCCATCAAGCGGGAAAACGGCGAGTGGGAGGTGGTCGAGGGCTACCGGGCGCAGCACAGCCAGCACCGCACCCCCTGCAAGGGAGGTGAGCCTCGCCTCCCCGAATACCCAGCCCCTCCTCCTCCGCTTATTTCCGTGTGCGGCGTAATGTTTTCCCAAAACTTGGGTTCTTGTCGGACTACAACTCCCATCGTCCCTGACCACCGGTCCTGCTAGCCCTAGGGATGATGGGAGTTGTAGTCCGACCAGAGCCGAGAACCTAAGTTTGAGAAACGCCAGCAGTGTGTTGTAATATGGCCTGGGGGACCAGAGTTCGAATGAGCCACGAAGCTCACTGGGTGGCCTTGAACTTAGCTGCTTCTTTGGGGATCACTCCTAGCCGAGTAAAATTGTCATCCATAAACACGGTTCATCCATAAACAGGGGTTTTGGGAGGAGAGGAACCGTGCACACGGCATTGAGCTCCTTGGAAGAAATGGTGGTGTACTGTATAAATAATAAAAACCACCTCGCCAAGCTGCTTGGTTTTCTTCCTCCCAGTTGATTGATGCGCCTCCCTCTCTGAATGGCTCTACCTGAGCCTCAATGAAAAAAGAAAAGAAAAAAAGGCCAGCTTAAAGCCTGTTCATTAAAACCAAAGAAAACAAGAGGGACGGGGGGGGGGGGGAACCCTGAGTCACAATGAATGGGAAACAGCTTAGTCCCAGCCAAGATAACTAGCGCTGTATTCTGTGTCTCAGCCAAAATAACTGTGTATCCATTGTAGCTTGGAAAGTGCACAGTCTTCGAAGTGGCACATGACTCTTAGCTTTTTTTTTGCAGCAGTGGACCACTGAAGGGGGTAGCCCAGAGCTGAGTTTTCCTCATCAGTAACTTTAGCAAAGTAAATCCCTTCCTACCATCTTACCCACCAATATAGTCTGGAGTTACCATTTGCATTGGGTGTGTGTACACCATGTACTTTGCTACTGAAGTAAACAGGTCTGCTGAGCGGGTTGGCTGTAATGTAGTCATTGCCCCCTTGAGAGCTTTCCCTTCTAATATGACTATTGTGGTTTCAACAGCTGAAAAAAAGATTATAATTTTGTGCCTGTTTACTCAGGAGTAAGTCCCGTGTAACCCAAAAGAGCTTTGGAGTAAACGTGCATATAAGATGAAGCTCCTTGGATTAGGTCACTTGCACATACGTGCTGAGCACTTCATTTATCACAATCAATTATTGTACCTGGGATGACTCCATTAGAAAGTATAGTTGTTAACAGGAAGTATCATAGTACTGAAGTTGTATGTAACCTACCTTCCTGTGGTGTATGTGATTGGGGATTCCACTTATTATTAGCTTTGTAACAGTATCTTAAAGTAGTTTGGGATGAGAGAGATTGACCCATGGTGAGGTGTGTGTTTTTGTGTCTCAGATTCTCTCATTCTAAATATGTGGTGTCTTCTTTGCATCTGCCAAGAAATGACTTGCATAAGTCATCATGAGCTGAAAGTGAAAGTGGGAGCAATCTCTTGACTGGTGAAGTCGGCACAGGAGAAAGATGTGAAAAGCTCGCCTGCTAAATTTCTGCCAACCAGGCAGTTTCACACATGCAAAGAATAAAATACATGGCAACTAATTATTTTGTGTAGGCAAATGTGTGGCTAGCCTGGCTGCCATGCTGGCATCACTGGCATCATGAAGGGAATGTGCATCGCAAGCAGAAGGTCCTAGGTTCAATCCCAGGCATTTCAAAATAGGGTTGGGAGAAACTTTTACCTGAAATCCTGGAGGGCCACTACCTCTATAAGGCAGCTTCCTATGTTCCTATTTCCCACAGTGCCTTGGATCTTGCACTGTTTGGGGGTATTGTGGAAGAGAAATGGCACCCACCACAAAAAAATAGTTAAGAATATTCAGAGAAACCTCTGCAGTAGGCTTTTTCTAAGCAGTGAAGGGAGGAAATATCAAAAAATTCCCTTAAAAAAGCTGAGAAATTCAGCTTTGCTGTAATAGTACATACCAAGAGTAAGTACCTTCTCCGGTTTTGAAACTCTCATTGTTCTAGGCTCGTTTTGCTACAATTTCATTATCCTGAGCAGTTTCTGAATTCTGGGCGCGGTACTACACCTAATATTTCAGATTAAAAGTAGGAGGACTCGTCTATGATTTACATACTCCAACACCATATCTATATTAATGACGTTGGGAGTAAATGTGCCTTGAGGGTATGTAAGATGGAAGTAATTGTTTGTGCCTTGGGAGGCAACACTTAATTTCTTTGGGAATGGAGGAGGAAATACTGTTTCCAAAGGCAAATTGTTGAGTAATCCTGTAGGGATTATTCAGTATTAGGTGCCTCACTCCACACATGAGAACATACGCTCATAGAAGACAGAGGAGTAGAGCTTTGGCATTTATCATTAAGTTAAATAAGTGCCTTTTAATTTTTTTGTCTGCTTGCTTGTGTGATCAGGGTAGAACTATAATGCAATCATATACATGTTTACTCAGAAGTAAGACTTTCAGCATGGCTTATTCTTGTGACATCTCATATGTTCCATGCAGATTAGCTGAGGAAGCAAAGGATCAGAAAGGGGACAATTTGCATCCTCCTGAGGAGGCTTTGTGGAGAGGTTTAAACGTGTCTGCCCAGTACTGAAACTACGTTAATAAAAAAAAGAGATATTTGGGCTGCTGTAGCTAGAAAAACATAATTGGGGTGGGGGGCAGATTAGACCATAATGCATGTGGCAGTCAGTTGCCTAAGGGCAAATCCTGCAAAAACTTAAGAACTCTAAAAACATCCTTTCTATGGTATTCTGTGCTCCTGATGAGGTTACATTGGTACAAAGGTTGTTAAGGTGCATTTTGGCAATCAGAGAATTTAATCTCTTGTTCCGAAAGAAAATCATTTCAACATTTATCCTCATCTCAGCCCTATGACAACTGAACTTCCTCCAAATTCTTGCAGCAGCTCACCACAGACTTCTTTCCTGTTGAGTTTTATAAAAAGATCCTTTGTGGAGTAGAGGAACTTAGTGTACAAAGTTTCAAAGAAGCTGGTTATTTATTGGGATTGTCCTCCTTGAAGCTCCTGTGATTTTTGCTTAATCTTCAGTGGCTGTATCAGCCTCAGATGTAAGTACAAGAGCTGTTTGGTAACGCAGAACAGTATGTATGTTTATTCTTCAGACAGTGGAGTTTACAAAAGAAATTGAAACATCCAGATAAACGCTCACTAAATCTGAATAACAAATGGAAAGGAAATCCTATAATACAGCCTATAAATACTAGCAGAACCATATCTAACGTAAAATCTTTTCCAAAATTGGTTAACATCACATGATTGTACGAATAATAGTGAGTAAAATAACTACACCTTTGGAAGGGAACTGATTTATTCTTTAGTGACCAGATATTATGGTGAAGATAACCTAAGAGATGCACAAAGCAACTGCCGTATTCTGCTTGCAGCTCCTATGTCTTGCTGACATAGTAGTTTTGCAATATTAACTTTTATCAGTGTTTTATTGAGTAGCACCTAGTTACCAATAGAGCATACAGTATTGCACAAGAAGCTCAGTTAGGTTGGATTAGTTTATGTATAAATGCAACTGAGATCCCCAAATCCCCATTCTACACTTTAGTGACCTGCTCCATACTCAAGTTTCCCCAGAGTTGGGAAGTCATAATTCCTATGATTTTCATGCATTAGTTCAACATTTTCTATGTAGGGAAAACAGTATGAGTGGTAGAAAGTCAGCTGAGAAGTAGTGATGTTGTATATATGTACCTTTGTAGTGACTGCTGGAGGTGGTAACCAAATTTATATCATCCCCTGGGTAAGTTTAACAGTCATGCCCCTAGCTCTTTCCCTTTCCCTCCAACTCTGTGTCTGCTTCATTTGTTATTTATTTGCAGTTATTAAAAACTTGGTAAGTTTAAATTTAAAAAGTATATGGAAGGAGTGGGATGGTGCTCTATGTAGTGACTATGACAAAAAGCACAGATCCAGTTGTAGTTTGTGCCACCCATACAGCTGCCTCTTGAGATGCGTAGCTTTCCCGAGTTAGTAAACTAAGCTCCAGGTGTCCATAATGTGCCCTAGAGTGGGAAGTATCTAATACTTTTGATAGGCTTGCTATAAAAGCTTGTTGCTGCTGGTTGACTCCTTGAAAAATAAAAACTTGCATCCCAGAGGAGACCTCTTTTGTAATGGGATCCAGACAGTTCCTTTAGGGGCTTCCAAAGGTTTGTGTGCATTCAGGGAGATTTGGGACAGCTGTGAATATCTGACCCTTTCCCCACATCAGTGCTACTTTTTAAGAAAAAATAATAGTGTGGGGTTTACTAGTAGAAAAACCCATGCCCAAATAAATCCTCACTCTCTTCAGCTAGGGATGGTGTTCACATCCTGCCTGGACACCTTACTGCAGAAGTCTGACCGTTATATCCTAGTACTTGGAAAAGCTAGAAGCAAAGCTTTTTATGACTTCACTGCTGTGTACTGACAGATGTTCATATACTGAGTCTTAATACAGCATAGATAATTTAAGGAAGATTTACTTAGAAACACCAGTATTGGGGCCTACTTATGATTTTTAAAAATATATATGCTCAATCCTTTGGGGTAGATAGGATAAAGTAAAGGTTTGAGCTTCAAGTAGATGCTTGGATAATAAACAAAATTTGGCTTTGGCTGTTTGCTGTCAGCATAGCTGAAATAAATCATTAATCTAGGACGGAACAACTACTAAGCTGAAAGATAAGACCTGCTGTTTACCAGGATCAGTGTTAAATACTCAGAAGATTAAAGTCAAAAGGTCAAAAGTGGTGGATTTTTTAAAGATTTGCATACACTGAAATGTTAATCAGTCAAAGGATTTTGAATTATTTTTATTCTTTACTAAGGTTATGGTGTCAGATGTTCGGTGAAATTTAGAGTGCTTCACTTGTTAATTTTTCTAAAAACAAAGGTTTTTTCAGCTACTTGAGGCCCTGTAATTGGAGATTCAAGGCCACTGAATTTGGAACATTCTGCATGCAAAGCATGTGATCTACCATAGAACTGTGGCTCTTTTAAGGAGCTCATACTGAGTATTTATGTAGTGCTTCTAGGGAAGCAGTTTTCAAGCTCTCTTTTGTTGTTGACAGCTTGGTAGTCTTGGTGGACCACTTTATAAACATTTTTCTTTCATACCAACATCATTACAACCAGTGCTGTAGTATGAAAATTACAGTGCGGGACTTGGACCAAGCTGCTGAGAAGGTCCCCTTCTGGTAATTATTATTATTATTATTATTATTGGCAGAAAGTAGTAAACTGCATCAAAGGAAAATCATAAGCTCTAGGGGATGGGTAAGCAACCTAAGGTCCGTGGGCTGGATGCGGCCCAATTGCCTTCTTAGTCCAGCCCACGGACAGTTCGGGAATCAGCGTGTTTTTACATGAGTAGAATGTGTGCTTTTATTTAAAATGCATCTCTGGGTTATTTGTGAGGCATTTTTCTTTTCCAAAATATAGGCTGGCCCACCACATGAGCTGAGAGATGGTGGACTGGTCCATGGCTGAAAAAGGTCGCTGACCCCTGCTCTAGGGGCTATAGTGCCTTGTTTGCTTATTGGATAAATTTGTCCTTAGTCTAAAAGCACTTACCCCCATCTGGGGGGGGGGGAGGGAATCGTACAGAAGCAGCCTTTCCATCATTCACCAGAATCGTGCTCACACACGGATGATTCATAGACCACAATTTGAGAACCTTCTATGGTGATCAGAGTACTTTAACACATTATCTTAATATTCTAAACAACTCTGTAAGGTAGATAGCATTGCCATATCAGAGCTGGCACACCTAGTGATTTTGTGGTTTGAAGCAACATGGTGTTCTGACACCCCCCCCCCCAAACTCTCACATATGCACACCCTGCTCTACTATACTTGTGGTGGGAAGCAGATAGAAACTGCTGGGTTCTTTTTTTAATGCATGGTACTGCTTACCTGTAGGATAAGGGAATTGCAAATGCTCTATATAAGTGACTAATAAAAGAAATCCTGTTTGATGTAACACATGGCACATAATGTAATTCATTAATACAAATAATATAATTTATATAAAAAGTCATCATTTATATAAAGAAATGCAAAAATTTCCCAAGATCTCACTTTGCCTGTTTGACTGCATGCTTCGAGGCGGTGCTTAATGGGAAACTACAGCTGTTCTTGTTAATCATATAGACAGCTGCCTGGAGAACTAAATGTATCCACTACAGGAAGTAGGAGTTAGCAATGTGCAACAAACTTCTGACTCTGTCTGTACTTCTCATAGCAAAAGCTAGTTAGACCAACAGATTCTGGGCCTGAAAGTAAACTCTTGATCCTATAGTGATGAACAAATCTGTGCTGATTCTTTTGTCAGCAAGAGTAGATGATTGACTTCGGATCCTGTTCAAACAAGGGATCTTAAATCCTGTCAGCCTTGCATATTGGTATGTAATATATTTAAAGTCGTAGCAGTTTTAACCAATATTACATTAATAACTTCAAGTGTCTCTGTTGGATCACAACATAAAAATTAAACTACCTATGGTTACTTGTTTCTAACTACATAATTTTATATCACTTGCTACCTTTTGAATTACTGCTGATATTTAAATCTCAAATGCTGTTTGTTTACTCAGTGAACCATATATTCTTTATAGTGTGCATAAAACAAAACAAATTTGGAAATACTGGTATAAAGGTAGTTTGTCCTCCCATGAATCTGCTCAACAATTAAATCCTATAGATTTCTAGTATGGACCCTAGCATTCTGAACTTTTTGCCTTCTCATCCATTCTTAAATTGAGTTTGGCCCCAATAAAGTGATGCCCGTGTATGTTGGCAGTCATGTACTCTACAGATTATACTATACAGTTTTTTAAAAAAATATATATAATAGGGAAACAGACAATTTCAGATTGGCAGACTCCAGTGTGATTCTTTAATTCATTGATGACACGACTTGTCCTTATGTGCTGTGGGGTATTTGCCTACCTGTTGCCTAATAAGATGTTGGCTGTCCCTTCCCTAAGGCTGTGTAGAGGCTGCTGCAATGGGCAATAGTGATCTGACACTCGTTAGCTTCATAGGATTAGTTTCGTATGGTTATGAGTGGTAGTAGTACTTACGGAACATGTCATAAATCAGTGATAGAGTACATGGGACTTTTTGTATGAAAAAAAACAAGTTCAAGAAAGATTTACCTTTGAGACCTTGAAGAGCTGTTGCCAGTCAAGAGTAGATAGTGCTGTGCTAGATGGTGCATTAGTCTGACTTTGTATGGTGGCAACTTCATTTGCTCATGTCATAAACATAAACAGAAGGGCCCTGCTGGATCAGGTTGAAAGCCCAACTAGTCCAACATCTAGTTCTCACTAACCAGATGCCTATGGAAATCCCACAAGCAGAAACAAATTGGCCAACTTGTTTTGTCCTTCGTTCATACTAAAAAGGTTCTTGTTGTCAACACAACCATCTTCAGTTTTCCTTTCAATTAAGATTTTATTACTAAAAAATACCTAACGTGTATATATCTAGTAATGTCTAAATAGTATTAAATCCAGATCACTCAAGTGTGCTAACCTAGTTTTGTGTGTTGATATGGAGACAGCCAGAGGGGGAAAAATATGTGAAATACGTATTTTAAAACTCTATAGTTTATTCTTCCTTTCATAAGCAGAAGTTACAGGATTGCTCTCAAGTTTGCTGATGATTCCAGAGTAACTTTCACTACTGTTCCATTGCAAAGGAGGTCAATCAGTTGTTAATAAATCACAATGTCTTTCTAAGTTAGCTTGCATTTTTGGGTGTGCCAGGGAAGGAAAATCCCTAAACAAGTAAGATTCTTTGCTGGTTCAAGTGGAAAGTATTTTGCATAGCTATGAGTCATTTAAGTCTTTTACAGAAAAGCATCTTGTCTCCTCGCCTTTGAGTTTTAGGAGTTATAACAGTATTGTGCACAACCAAATAAGAAATGTTAACTTTGCAGTGTAACTTCCATGTAGGGGCCTTGCCCCTGCCCTTCAGCACTTTTCCAATGGAGCTCTTTGTTTAGCTTCATAAAACAGTGGGTAGTTTTCATAGCTTACTTGATTAAAAACAAAGTATCAGTGAGCTATCAGTAACAAGATCCTCCTGCCATTTAGTTTATTTCTTTTTAGTCTTCTGGTGTTCCGTCAAACAGATAATGCCAAGATACAACATTTTAACCTTTTTTGGTATGCTGATGCGACAGATTGGGCTGTTTAAAATTACATGTCATGTTGATAAACTTAGATGCATTGCCAAATGCACACAATATAGTTATTTCCCTTCTTTGCTGATCGGGAACAAAAATACCTTCACCAGTGATTTGACTGAGAGGTTATTTGAACCACTGTCTCCCCTAGTCCCAGCTTGACTTACAGGTGATAATTTTGCAGATACTTTGATATCTGATTGCAGAGCTGAGCTGCTCATTGGAGCACATGTTCTTTGTGACCCATCATGGTCTCTTGTCCAAACTAGTGTGCTGTTTTCTGTAGTATTTCAAATGGGAGTTGGGAAAAGCCATAGAAAGCTTCTAGCAGTTGGTACCGCTACAATCTATGGGGGTGGCGGTTTGCTGAGGAATCTTATTCAGTAGCTGAGTTGAATGGATCAGTGATGATGATAATTTATATACCACTCTGTGCCCACAGGTCTCAGGGTGATTCACAAAATAAAATTGCAATATAAAAACGTAGACTACATAATCCAAATAAAAACAGAACAACCAAATAACGCCCCCCCCATTTTTTTTAAGGGCATTGGATGACAATCAACCAAAGTCCTGGTTAAAGAGGAATGTTTTTGCCTGGCACCTAAAAGTGTATAATGTAGGCACCAAGCGAACCTCCTTGGGGAGAGCATTCCACTGCAAAGGCCTGTTCTCATGTTGCCACCCTCCGCACCTCTCAAGGAGGAGGCACACGAAGAAGGGCTTCAGAAGATTATCTTAGGGTCCGGGTAGGTTCATATGGAAAGAGGTGATCCTTGAGGTATTGCAGTCATGAGCAACTAGCTTCCTTGCACAGAATACCTGAAGCAGTTTTTTAGGCCCTTTTAAGTACAGGGACGCGGGTGGCGCTGTGGGCTAAAGCCTCAGCGCCTAGGGCTTGCCGATCGAAAGGTCGGCGGTTCGAATCCCCGCGGCGGGGTGCGCTCCCGCTGCTCGGTCCCAGCGCCTGCCAACCTAGCAGTTCGAAAGCACCCCCGGGGGCAAGTAGATAAATAGGTACCGCTTACCAGTGGGAAGGTAAACGGCGTTCCGTGTGCGGCTCTGGCCCGCCAGAGCAGCGTTGTCACGCTGGCCACGTGACCCGGAAGTGTCTCCGGACAGCGCTGGCCCCCGGCCTCTAGATGTGAGATGGGTGCACAAACCCCAGAGTCTGTCAAGACTGGCCCGTTCGGGCAGGGGTACCTTTACCTTTACCTTTAAGTACAGTCTATACTTGCTGATATTTATACATCCACAGCACTTTAAACATTAAAATATATGTGACTACTTAACTCCTGCATCCCACCATTTCATTAATGTATTATTTATTGTCCATTTCCCTTTTTGCTATATGGACTGCAGCTGCATCATATTCAATAATATTTTATTCGTTTTACTTACGAGATGGAATTGACTGCACAGAAGCTGCTTGCACTCTGGACTAGTCAACTTCACCACTCCACTGACTTGGGAATATGACTACATTTGCTAAAAATGGTCTTTACCTTCATCATTACATCTGTAACCTACTATTGCTGAATTAGCTCCAGTTCCATAGTAGTGTAATAAAAGTAGCTGCCAGACAGACATTACATACAGTCTTACTCTATTGAAGATTAGCTGTGTTCTGTATTCTGTAGTGCACCTAATTGCAGATGGTCCAAAGCTGAATGGATTTTGCCTCAAACTCCTTCATTTATTAAGGTTTGGTCATTTAAAATAAATGAGATAGTTCATGTAAGTATACTTACATCTGATGCTAGCACCAAGCAGCTGGAAATATTCCAGCCTTTAGTTGTGATTCAGGAGAGCTACATATTTCAGCAGGTTTAGAAAAGCATAAAAGCTTTCTATGTGGGGGTGGGGGATGAATGCTCTACCTCTTGGAACACTGTCTTTTGAGCTCACATACTACTCTCATAGTTCTTTGGGTCCTAGTCTTTGGTTCCAGTCAAACTGGAAAGAATAAGTTGACTGAAAACTAAGGCTGAAATTTTATCACTATGCTCAAATTAATATGTATATCCTTATCTAGAGTGCCCAGGTATTGAGTGATTCTAGTGCATATACAGTGTAGTTTGGGTTCTCAAGTATTGAATTGCTGCTTATGCTTTCTAATGGTATTGGTGGCATTTTCAGTACAAAGCAGTACAGTATCTCACTTAAAAAAAAAGCTGCTTTGTGGATCCAACGTGGTAAATTTCTAACTGCTGGAATGAACTTGTTGTGACAGTTACTGAACTTGCTGCCTTGCTCAGGGGATTGGGCAACCCTAAGCGTGCTAGCAGACAGCAGGCATGCCTCCGATTAATGTGCTTCCGAAAGACTGGAATGATGAAATGTTGACTCCAGCTAGAACAAACACTGCAATACTGTATGCCCTTGTACATTCCAGGCATGTTACCATTAAAAAGTGGTTCATCTCTTTCCTCCATATGCAGTTACTAGCTTGGCTTCAGAAATGAAGGCGAATGTAAACTGAAACATTTCTGCTCCAGTAAATGATACCAGAGTTGTCAAGGGAATACCCATATTCAGAATGCAGCAGCTACGCAGAACAGTGTGGATGGCTCTTGTTTCATTGTACTGTCTCAACTCTCAATGGTCCTGCACTTATATTTTCTTAATGGCAACAACATCACAACTTATGGTTCAAGTAGTTCCTTGAGAAAGGCAGCATGTCCTGTCTTAACACTAATTTTTCATGTATTATAGTTAAACAATTAGTTTACTTTCTAGATGCGGAATTGAAAGAGGAATCATTTGAGCTGATTTTGTGTTTCTTAAATACAAATGGAGTTTCTAGAAGCCACTTTTGTACAGAATTGAAACCTCATTTAGCTGTCCTTTCTTTGTAGGCTATATATATATATATATATATATATATATATATATATATATGCTAAAGTGACACCTTCCAATTGTTTGTTTCTCCCAGAGCAAGTGTCTATCAAGAGGAAGTAATTCATAGGTCATTGCTCAGCCCCTTTCACAAAAGGCAAAGGATAATATATTTTGTTTACATTTTAGATTTTATTAAGTCACTGTAATATCAAAATGAAGGGGGAGAATTCTTTTTCTTTAAAGTAGAAATTATTCATATTGTAGCTTCAGGTATTCCAAGCAAGCAAAACTATCCTCTTGAGCAACAGCTTCCTGCATATGGTAGTAATTTTCAAACCACACACTAACAACCAAATGTGAAGACAGCATTTTGCTCCAGTGCATAAGAGCTAGAATTGGAGTATACCAGTTCTTTGCCTCTAACACTGCAAAACAATGTCAGAATTGCAGGGGTGTTAACCAATAATAATAATTTTGTTGCTTACTTGCTGCCCATCTGACTGGGTTGCTCAGCCATTCTGGGCAGCATCTAGCAAAATACTAAAAACAGTCAAACATTAAAAACTTCCTTAGAGTGGGTATGCATTCTAGCACAAACCTTCAGGACAGATTGTGTCAGTAAGCTTCTTGGCATATTTATTAATTGCTACTAATCAAGGAAGGGTATTCAGTTTTAGTCCTTGAATACACACACAGCTTTATTGTGGCCCATAGACCCAAAGCACGCAGTATTTTAGTTCTTGGATACCTTTTCTGCATACAAATTTGGGATGTTTTTTGTCTGACTCCAGAGAACTGAAAAATTGCTTGTGTGGGACTTTTTCACAGTGACTCTTTTGCAATGCTTCTTGTGCAAATGGCACTTAATTCTTAGCCTTTGAGGCTTGTTTCTACTTGACTGTGAAAACTTAAGTTGGCTTATTGTTTTCCTTACAGGTATTCGGTACAGTACAGAAGTGAGTGTCGATGAAGTGAAAGCTTTGGCTTCTCTAATGACATACAAATGTGCCGTAGTGGGTAAGTGATGTTTGTAAAGGTCCATGTATGTTCAGTCATTGCCAATTCTATTTAAGAATCTTGAGGCCATGTCAAACTTAAATCTCAAGCATTACATTAGAATATGAGATGGGCTACTTACATGTTTATTATATATAAAATATTTAATTCCAACTGTTCTTCATTTGATGTTTTCAGTGAAGCAGTTATCTGCTTAAAATGAGAAGAAATTTAGGTTTAGAATTGAATTAGCATAGCTAGCCTTTATTTAAGCACTTGCCTGTTAGCCATGGGCAACAAAAAGTTGCATGCAGCTGGGGAAATTGGCTTGTGGAGAGAAGATGGATCACTTCAACCCTCTTCTGTGCCCAGCATGGAAACCAAGCTGACTGCCAGAGAAGAAAAGCTACCTTCACACCCAACCTAGAAATATAGCTGCTGCAGGAATGACAGAACTCATCCCTTCTCTACCATATCCCAGCAGTCTAGTAAACATTCTTTGCCAGTTAGTAACTTCTGTGAACTTTCTAACAGGGCTAAATTAGTGGGATGTGTTGGCAGCAGGGAGGGTTTATATGGGGAATAACCATATTTACTGATTAACAGGATTTGGGAGCACACCAAATCAACCTACAATTTATATGGTGTTAAAGCTGCCTGTTAAGCCCCACTAATTCATAAGTCAGACTTAATTCATTGTTTTAAAACACACACATAGGCCAGTTTAGGTGTTCCCTTCTTAAGGAGGGATTAGGATTATACCTCAGGGTCCTATAGTCTTTCCCCTGCTTTCTTTCCCAGCTTCGAAATGTGTGGGAATTTGGGCTCAGCAAAATTCTTCAGTTTCTATGATTTATCTCCATATATTTGTGATTCAGTGCCAGTTAACAATCTGCATTGCTTTTAAAGGCTTTTTATGTTGCTGTACGCCACCCTCGCGTTTTGCAAGAGGGGGGTATATATATTATTTTGTTAATCAATAAAAATAGAAAATGCCAAATACTCATCACCAGTAGTGGCAGGTTCTGTTTCCCCCATCATTTACCCCTACTCTTATTTTGCAAGTTTTGTATTCTTGTTTAACTTAAGCACAAACATTTGTTTTCAGACGTGCCGTTTGGTGGTGCAAAGGCTGGTGTAAAGATCAATCCTAGAAATTATACAGTAAGTTCCAATCTGACCGAAATCTTTTAACCAGCATGCTTAGGTTGGGTAAGTTTGAGAAATAATTCTGCTATAGTAGGGGTGGAAATCTTGTATTCTGTAACATGTTGAGGAATGAAACCTAGGCAATGTATTCGCAATTTAAGGTTTTAAAACAAGTAAGGTGTTTCAGAATCTCCTGTGTAAAAGGTTACATTGCTTAAATTTATTTACAGGGGTCCACAGATTTTGGCTGACCTTGTTAGCTAACCAAACATTTAAATTCACCAAAACACTGCTCCCCCCCCCCCCGGAAGAGCTGGATGTTTTCACTGTTCCTCAAACTCATTGCAAGGTTGGGGGTCAATCCCATGTCTCCTTCCTGCTGTTCCAAGTTTAGATCCAGAGATTGGATTAAGAGGTTACTCCCGTAGTTGCACTGCATTTACAAGGTGCTTGGAATGTTTCAAGCACAATGTAACTGGGGGGATGTGTCCCCTACACCAAGCAGAGTTGTTGTAGTATGACTAAGAGCACATAAGCAATGGAAACACAAGTATTGTTGAATGTTTTTCTTGGTAAAATCTTTAACATATGACATTAATGGTTGATGTCTTGGGACCTGGACCTTAACTGCTTTTTTGTTATAGGATAATGAATTGGAAAAAATCACAAGACGGTTTACCATAGAACTCGCAAAGAAGGGCTTTATTGGTACGTTATGCAGCAACTGCTGTAACAATTGCTATGAGAAAGATGGCTAAGCAGCATTTTCTGCCTTTATCTCTCCAGAAAGGTTTTAGTAGTTGCTTAGCATGCTTTGAGTAACTCATGCACCACAGTGTAACTGTTGCATTTATCACCTCTAGGTACATGCAGAAATGCCAAAGTGCTTTGTATCTTTCCTCCAACAAATCGTATCAAGTTAGACTGTGTCTGGGCTGCACCACTTCTGATTGCAGATTCTTGTGACTGAATGCCGAGAAGAGTTTTCGCTTCTCTTTGACCTGCTGGTTCCCAAAGCGCAAAGAGTTATTGTTTATGGAGGTGTACCCAGTCATGCCAATTCCCCCATATTGTTTGAAGTGGTACAGCCCAGACACAGGGTTACTTCCCCAGTGAGAATTGAGTGACTTGCCAAATAACACCTTCCATCCAGTCACTGAGTAGAGCTCTCATATTTATAATACAGTGGAGTTTTATTTAGTAACCTGTCCAATATTGGGGCTCTCCTTTATCATGTGGGATGGAGGAAAGGGCATGCTGGAAAAAGGGAGGATGGGAATCTTTCGTTCCATTAACTTACTTTCAGATTTAAACCATTATCTGTTCCTTTTGAAACTCCCCTTGCCTCTTTTTTTCTCTAAGCTTTAAGCTACTTGGTCTTTACTTAAAACAGGGATTGCCAATATCTAAATCCAAGAGGTTGACTTTAGCCCAAGGTCCATAGTATATTGCACTGACATATACACATCTTCTGACCCACTCATAGGCGGTCAGACTGTACCATAAGAGCAACATAACTTTTCTAGTAAGGGCTTTGCCGTGTGATATTTGGGTAAAAATTTACCAAACCTTGATTAAATTTTAGTGGTGCCAGTTGCAAAACTGCTTTATGGCTCAGATCTAGTTACTGTTGGTCATCTCTACTTGAAAAGAAAGATGTTGGCATACTCCAGAGTATTTAGTTGCTTTTGTATATTTTTCAAATATACCAAGACCTTGTTGATGTGGTTGTGGCCAGGGTTGCACATGTTTGCATGTATATGTAGCATAGACTTGTTCAGCAGCTGTCACTTATTTTTGCTTTCTTTCCTAATAATTCTGAACACTGTATTTACTTTGTGCAGAGTTAATGCTTTCATTCCATGGCCCCAGAATTGCACCTGAGTAGCTAACAGCTGTGCAAAAGTAGCAAAATAGCTCTTCTTAACCTGGTCAGTTTGCTATTCAGAGCAATTTTGTTACTGTTAGCTTTTTCATGCTGGTCGAAGTTGTGCCAGTTTTAAAGGAAGTTGAGGAAGGAAATTGAAGCTCCACCTTGTAGCAACCAAAAAACAAGGCTTTGTCATAGCTTTCCAAAATAACCCGATGGTTTCAGAAATGACTATCTTATACTGTGTTTTCCAGCCTTTACTAACGTCCCTTATAAGTTTCACTAGTGTGTGAATTGTTCTGTTTCCATTTTTTTGATGTGAATTCCCCCCCCCCCACATAAAATTTTGAATGGCTTCTCATAACCAGACATAACTCTGTAAAAAGGGGCTTGTCCCTACATAAGAAATACTGCAAAGAACTGAACTGCTTCTGGTCTAACAGGAAAATACTTCTGGAAATGAATTATTGTTATCTTTGCCTTGTTTTCCTGCTTAAAGATATTTCTTCAAAAAAACACTGTACAGTGGTACCTCGGAATGCGAATGGGATCCGTTCCTGAGCCCCGTTTGCATCCCGAATGGAACGCAAGACGCGACAGCACGTCTGCGCCAGTTGCATTTCTCTGCTTCTGCGCATGCGCGTGACATTATTTTGAGCGCATGCGCGAGCGGCGAAACCTGGAAGTAACATGCTCTGTTACTTCTGGGTTGCCGTGGAGCGCAACTCGAACGCGCTCAACCCGAAGCACATTCAATTCGAGGTATGACTGTACAGGGATTCTAGGCTGCCAGTAATCCTAAATGCACTTTCACGCCAAAACCATGAAGAAAATTAGAGGAAAGCATTAAATACCTTTTCCCAGAGTAAACCGGGTAACACAAACTTGGTCCTGAGTCATATTAATGTGAGACACAAACATCTCAGTAATATGGAGCATGTGAAAAGCCGGGAATGGTTCCACTTAACCTCACATGTGGCTCTAGTATACAGTGCTGCTGCATTGGTGTATAGATGATGATAATTAATCATCTGATCCAAAAGTCTTCCAAGCAGCTTCCAAAATGTGGGTGCATCATAAGAAATATTGATTCATTGTTTATATAGCACAAACCAGTACTGTACTGTACTGTACTGTACTGTACTGTATTGTAGTTCACAAAATGGTGTAAGAGTTGCTATGATATTGATCACTTAAGGTTGGCTGTAAATTGATACAATTGAGACTCGTGTTTGAATTGTGTTGATGGTTTTAATCTTGCCTGCAGGGCCTGGTGTTGATGTGCCTGCTCCTGACATGAGCACAGGTGAGAGGGAGATGTCCTGGATTGCAGACACCTATGCCAATACCATAGGACACTATGTAAGTTCTGAGTGAAGGCACACGCTTTAATTTAGGTAGAATTAGTCAACCCATTTTGCCAATTGTGCAACATTTACCATTTCTATAATCTTAAGCACTATGACTAACAGATTTGTGATATTTCGCATGTGCAATACAATGCAGAAGGCTTGTATCACTTTTTAACAAGCCGGCACCACAGTCATTTGTATTGCTACTTGAGTCTTATTCCTGATAGAATTTTGGCGTTAGTTTTGAATGTACAAAACTAGTAAAAGCTGTTATAGCAGTTGCTTGATGCTTTTATATATTGCAGAGTAAAACAATTGTAATTGCCTCTGTTTCAGTACATCTTTGGGCTGTTGTTTCATTCTAAATTGGTGGTGTTTAAAAAATTTGGGTAGCTTCACACATTGATGAAGTTAGTGTGGCTACATTCTATGAGCCATAATGTTCCCATAATATGCAGCCATACTTGAGTTTTTCTATTGCATGTACACATGAGAAGCTAAGGCCTGTTGCAGCTCCCAGGTACTTGTACATATGATAGTACAACCTGTTTCCCCAATCTTAATTCTTGCATTATAGAGTCGTATACCTAATGTTACTCTAATGCAGTGCCTTCCAGATGTTGTTGAACTATAACACTCATAATCTCTGGTGAAATTATGTCCCATGCTAGTGGGACTGATGGGAGTTCTGAGCCTAACATCTGAAGGGCACTCAGTTGTCTACCTCTGCAGTAATGTATAAACCAAGGATAAATCATGCTAAGAAAAGGCTGGGTCAAATTCTGTTCTGTTGTATACTAGTTCTGTGTGTTCAGGGAGCCTCTTGAATATTGCTATTCAGGCCTATTCATAAAATGAGATTCAGGCCTCTGAGCTACTCATTCCTGCAACCACCAACTGCAACCAGTCAGACAATAGTAGCTGGCGGTCACACAGGGAATCTTGATTATTGGGACAAAATCATTGTAGTGATGGGGAAGGCCTATTCCTGAGATTTTGTCCAGCTGCCGCAAGTTGGAGTAGTACTGGCCAGTGGTCAAATTCACTCTAAAGCTGTCTATACAGTGGTACCCTGAGTTATAAACTCTTCAGGTTACAAACTCTGGTAACCTGGAAGAGTTACCTTGAGTTGGAAACTTTGCCCCAGAATGAGAACGGAAATCGTGTGCCAGCGGCGCAGTGGCAGCAAGAGCAAAAGCACGCCTCTAGTTAAGAACAGTTTCAGGTTAAGAACAGAACTCCGGAATGAATTAAGTTCATAACTAGAGGCACCACTGTATATTTTTATTCATTGTAGTATAACTGGAGGTAGACCTTAGTCTCTTAATAGAAAAATAATTGTGGTGGTTATACGTCCTGGCTTTGTTTTGCCTCTTTCCATTTAACACTTGCTCATCTCTGAATAACAAGGCACGAGAAAACAGAAGTATGCCTCTTGGTAAAGCAGTTTGAATTCCCTGTCAGAATTTATACCGCAACAGGAAAAGTGTTTCTTTTTCAGGATACAACAGGCTGGCCTTTGAGAGTTCTTAATTATTCATGCATGAGAAAGCTTTTGAATTATTCCACAGCTCCTTTGGCTAGATTGCTGTGAGTTAGCATTTTGCTTGTTCAAGGTGGCTATGGAAACAAGTTTCTGGAGCAGCTTCTTCATTCGGCCTGCTACATTCAATTTATACTTTGTTTGTAAGTTGAGTGGCAAAACGATAAAGATTCTAATAAACACAAAGTAGAAAGCAATGAGAAGTGTTAAGACTTAAAATCTTTCTTGGCCCACAAGCATGTTGCTGTGATTAAATTCTACTGTAGCAAACTCTTTAGTATTCAGGGCAGTAGACCAGTGTCCCTGTACAGTTTTTGTTTTCCTCTTTTATCTTGTGATTCAAGGCACTACTTCTAAGAGATTTTTTGTCCCTGGGAATGTTTGCGTGTTAGTTCTGGGCATCGGATGCCTAAAAACAGGCAAAACATAAGTATTGGTGTAACTTAGTTAATAATTCTCTGTAAACCTGCAGGTTTTAAGTGTCAGTTGAAAATCTCTAGCTCAGTAATTGTTTCATGCAATGTGTTGCCCTAGGAATTAGTTTGAGACTTGGTATTTCAAGGTTAGTCAAATTGAATTGTAAACCCAGTTCATTTTCAGTTCAAGTATTGCCTAACTTTTTGAAGCAACAGTGTAGCATGCCTCACGTGCATTTAAAGTGAAAAAGCTTAGTTCTGTAGTCTTGTATGAACTTCTGCTTTCAAAAGGGCATAGATAGGCATGCATGAAAGTGTTTCGTGGGGTCCAAAAGCTTGTAATAAGTAGGAGTTGGCAGAGTCGTTCATTGTATATTCAAGAAGAGTTTTGTCACATGCTACTGATAGAAAACTAGTTAAAGCAATCTTGGGTAACAGTTTGCAGTTTAATTTCCCATTCCCAAAAACATGAGTGACATCTTAGCTGTAAGTCAATCTAGTTGGCTTTCTATAAAACATTCTGATGGTGATCCTCAGATGTTTCCTGCTGTAAAATCACAGTCCTTTCCCAGTTCAGCACAGACACCTGAATCTTGACAAGCTAGAAATGGCCAAGCTGCTCTGCAGCACCCATTGATTCTGTTGTAGGTGCAACAGCTCCCAACCAAAGTGTTGGGTGCCAACCTGCCTGTGGAGCCACAGCTGCTTCCAGACCAGTTGAGTCATGCAGTATCTTGTCCCTGTTCATGCCCTGCACTCTAGGTGTGCCAAGCACAACACTCCACACTGTTGTGTGATATAGCAGGTTTATGGACTGGGTCCTGTGGTTGTGGGATTGTAATCCCAGATGCACTTGCTATGAGAAAAAACACTAATGCTCACTTGTGAATGAAGCAATTCTTATATGAGTCATCAGCAAAAGAAAATAGTTTTATGCTATGAGTCAGATGTTGTTCTAAGGCGTAGCAAGAAGAAGAATGCTGCCGAGAGTTTTAAGGGGCTCCTGCAAAAAGTAAGTTTAGAGATAAAGAGGCAGTTGAAAAATGGAAGGAAATGGAAGTTTGTTAAGGAAGTTCAAATTGTCCAGAACATTGGTAATATGGGGAATAAGCTTTCCATCTGTCATTTGTGGGAGGTGTTCCCTCCAGTGGCAGCCCTGTGTTATGGAAGCACACAGTGAACTTGACACCAGACTGCCAGCTTTTCGTGGTGGTCCTCATGTTTAACTCGCCCTTTGTGTAATGAATACACATGTGCTAAATAACAAATTAACCAGCCAGCCCCTCTCTGCTTTGTTTTCATGGAGGGAGCAGTGAAACATGCTTCAGCTGTTTTAAAAGAATCTGAAAAAAGAGGATGAAACAAAAAAAGTGCAGAAAGAAGTATATAATTAGAAGAGTAACCCTGCTATGCATAGGCTCAGATATCTGCCTGGGCTTTTAACAAATTAAAGGATTATGCTAATAGTTTTCAAATAATTGTATTTTATGTTCCCGTTGCCAGATTATTTTAAAGGTGATTAAACAGCCTTGGCTGATTTAGTTGTAAACTGCCCATAGAAGGTTCAGATCCTCTTATGTGCTATTGCAAAGTCGACAAAGTCTACCCAAAGTGGATAATATTTTAAGCATAGTTTAATTGGGATTTCTTATAAGCTTGTTTTAATATAGCAGGGTAGCAAAGCTAGACTAACATGCTTTTTAAGATACATTGAATCAATAAGTGAACTATGAGGAAGCTGTTCCGTTACCTAAAGAGTGCAAATGACATTTATGAACCATTCAAAACTTGGGTGTACCCATTCACAAAAATCACTGGTGTGTGTCATTACTTGTCATGAAAGACTGCTGTGAACCAAATCCACCCCTTCAGCAAATGCACACTGATGTAAAATCTAAAAAGCTGTTTAAAAATATGTCAAGGTGATCTTAAGTAATCTGGTATCTCTTCTTTCTGGCACTTACATTAATATTTCTGCTAAATTTACTACATGGCACTTTGCTGGGCAGTAAGCAGATCCTCAAGGCATCCTATGTCATGCAAATGCCTTTAAATTGGTGAAAGTACAGTATTGTGATAAACTGATTTGTTTGCAGGAGCAGCAACTAGATATGTTGACTTCAGTGAAGCTAAAACACATTAGACATCATTAACACATAAAAATTCAGATGTTTTGACAGATGTTTCCCATGGGAATGAGCCTAACTAAATTTTTTTATTACTTTTTAGGACATTAACGCCCATGCTTGTGTCACGGGAAAGCCAATAAGCCAAGGTGGTATACATGGTCGTATCTCTGCCACAGGCCGTGGAGTCTTCCATGGAATTGAGAACTTCATTAATGAAGCATCCTATATGAGTCTGTTGGGAATGACTCCAGGATTTGGGGATAAGACATTTGCTATCCAGGTAATTTTGTCTAGAATAGTAACCACACTGGAGAGAAAAGCTTTAACTGATAATATGCATGTCATTGGATATTGCTAGAACTTTAAAAAACAGACGTGGCACACAATATGACATTCAGATTCTGCTAAACCAGACACTGTAATTGACATTGGTAAAGAGGTCTTGCTCCTTTTCTTTTTTCCTTTTGTATTGTGTCAGATCATAAGCCTGCAGGAACTGACTTCATAAAAAATCTTTGTGTAATGCTTAGAAAAAATTGTGTGCGTTATATATCAATCATGTTGGAAGTAGTATCTTCTGTAGATAGGTCCTTTTTTTGTAAAGCAACCTCCAGTGTATGGGGGTTTCATGAACATATAGTAGCTGCTGTACTTCATTCTAGGTCCTGTGCCACCTGTGTAGTCTAAAAGTAGACAACTTTTTATTCATTTATTAAAAGCATTTATAGCCTACCCTCCATCTCAGTGGATTCCAGGGTGCAGGACAAGCTAGTTTCCATAAAATTTCATGAACAGCCAAACATAATAGCATAACAATAAGAGCAACTAAAACCATGGAGCTGGGTAAATGTTACAAATAGTACTTCTCTTTCTAATATGATTGTATCAGTCAGAGTTTTGAATTTTACAGTTACCTAGAGTTCAGAAACTTGTATTTGTATTGCTTGCTAGAATCCTTTATTTAGAGCTACATAGAATCAAATTTTAGATTTGTTAAAACAGAAAGTTGCCCTTACTAAATATGGGGTTGTATTAATGAGTTACTGTATTTTTGCCAATTAATAAGCGAGAGGGGAATTCTGACCTGTGAAAACAAAGGGATGCCAACACTGCCGCTCTGGAATGCTTGTGTTGGCAGAGCTGAAATGGGGTGTGCCTGTGCCCAAACAAACAGGGAAATAATAAGGGGGGAAATGGAGACAGGCAAACTTTGTCCTTGAATAAAGCTTGGAAGTAGGTTGCATCCTTTTCCCTCTGAAGTAACTGATTTAAAAATTAGCTGAAATAGGCTGCACAGACTGCTAAACTGTCAGGGCTGGTCAGCAAAAAAACAATAAATCAACTGAAGACAGTGAAATTATTTATTCAAGGAAACCAACCACAGCTCTAGCCTACTGGTCTCTGAAACGCTTTCTAGGAGGTCTTGCCCCAATGAAGCAGTTGCAAGGACTGGAGGTCCCCACCTTCCCAGTGCCCACTAGGGCTCCTCCTCTCCAGGGTCTTCCCTACGCAGTCTCAGGCTGCATCTGCACACAACCACACTCTGCTCTGTTTGTCTCATTTCTCTGTGAGTTATAAAGACCACATGGGAGTGAAGCTGGTTGGAGCAAGAGCAGAATACTCACTGGCTTCTGCCTTGGGAGTCTGAAATGTGCCCTGCAGCAGCCTCTTCCTGTGCACTAGACCCTGTCACCTTTTCTGCTTCTGACACCGCCTCCCAGTCTGCTCCTTCTCCCTCTGACTACTCCTTGTTGTTCCACTAGGTTCTGATCCTTCTTCCCCAGGGGATTCCTTAGGGGTTCCCCATTTGGTGCCTCCCACCACTCCTCTGCATCCAGCCAGGGCATGGCATACGCTACTGCAAATTTACTTGCATCCTAAGTAGTCATTCCTAGTGCAAACATCTAGGATTGGGTTCCAAAACCATATGAATTTTCCTCTAGGAGGATCCAAACCTCCTTTTCTCCAGCTTAAAGAGTTCAGCAGCAGCATTCCAAACTACTGGGAAGAGGAAGAAATATTCTTGAAACTGAGTATCTTTCAGTGTAACCTTTGTGAAAACTAAACACATTGCTTTAATGGGTGATGGTGAAATCTTTCATGGACTTTCAGCTAATTTCTTATATCCCCAGTAACAAACATGGCATCCCCTGAAATGTGAATACCGTACCTGACCATAAGACGCACCTAGTTTTTAGAGGAGGAAAACAAGAAAAATAATAATCTGAATCACAGCCTCCTCAGGAGGAGCGCGATCCCTGCAGAGGCTTGGGACGCTTGGGAGGGAAGCTGCGCATCCACCAGCCATATGGTTGATGGGGCGCAGCTTCCATCCTAAGCCTCTGCAGGGATCGCTCTCCTCCTGCAGAGGCTTGGGAGCCTTTCCTTCTCCCCACTTTTTTCTCCCTCCCCAAGCAGCACAGCCCCCTTTTCCAGCCTCCTCCTCTCCATCCCTTTCGCCCAAACTCCTCAGGCAACGTCTGCAATTTTTCCCCTTTGCTGCTGCCTCTCCTTTGCCCTCTACCATGACTCTCCACTCGCTTCTCAGTCCCCCTCCTCTCCGTCCTCATTCTCCCCTCTCTTGGCAACTGCCTCTTCCCGCCATCGTCCAGCCAACATCCCCGGAGCTATCAGGGGAAAGAGGAGGCTGTCTGCAAATCCTCTCTCAAAGAGAGCAGCCCGGGAGCGCAAGGCAATGTCGCACAGCTTGCCTGCCTCTCCCAAACCTTCCTGGGGCTTCAGGGGAAAGGGAAGGTTGCCGGCAACCCAGGAGAGTGGGGCAACGGCATGCATCACACTCAGGTGATTTGGCTCCAGGCACCACACATCCGCTCCATAAGACACATAGACATTTCCCCTTTTTAGGAGGAAAAAAGTGCATCTTATAGAGTGAAAAATACGGTAGGTTGTGATTTAACCAGCAAAGGTTTTGAGATCTCCCGTTTATTTGTACAGTGATCTTGAGCCTAAATATACTTATCTTCTTAATAGGGATTTGGCAATGTAGGATTGCATTCTATGAGGTATCTTCATCGTTATGGTGCAAAATGTGTTGCCATTGGAGAAAAAGATGGCGCAATCTGGAATCCTGATGGACTTGACCCAAAGGAGTTGGAAGATTACAAATTGGTATGAAAAACTGGTTCTTGATTTCATTGCAAATTTGTACAGCAAAATTAAACAACATATTGGCAATGGAGAAGGTACATTTGAGTATTTTGATCAATAAAAGGGGGGGAAAGTGTTCCATAAATGTGTGTTAGGACTACTCAATATACAGAATTTAACCATAGATTTGTATTTGGAAAGTATATCTGCTGACTTTACCATTAAGGAAATTTCCTTAGAGATCCATATAGCATCGATCCGACTGCTCGACTGATGTACTTCTGACTGGAAAGTATATTCTCTGTCTAGTGGGTGTTTAAACCTCCAGGCATCAATTAAATTTAAATTTTCAATCATTGCAAAGAAGGTTTGTGGTAATTTCCCTTCTTTTGACTCTGATTTCCTTATTGTTCTGTCCATCTCTAAAAAAAATACTCCATTCATATCTCCTAACATAATAATAATATTTTGGTCCATGTACTCCATTCGCCTGTTTTTTAATTTTTTTTTAAAAATCAGCCTTCTTTTCCTTCGGGGCTTATATTCCTACAATTACAACCTTCCCCCCTGTATTGTAATTTGTGTCGCAATCACTCTTTCCAATTCATCTTTAATTGTGGTTCAAATTTGGGCCTAATATACAAAGCTACTCCTCGTTGCTTGGTGCTGTCTGATGATACAAATTCCAAACAATGTCCTTTGTTTATCAGTAATCTGTCTTTTAGCAATATGTGTTTCTTGTAAACAAATTGTTTCTAAATTTTGTTTCTTTAAAATATGTGCTATTTTATTTACTTTTACTTTTCCATTCAATCCATTTACATTCCAGCTTAATATTTTCATATCTGCCATATTGGTTAGGTTTCAAAGTCTTGTCTTGTCTTTTTTACTTTTCTTTTTCTTCCTATTTTTATCTTCTTCCTCCTCCTGACTGTCTACACTATCCTGATTGTTCTGGGTCCTGTCTTCCTACTGCACCTTCCAGAGCGGGGTCTGTACCTCCAAAATCTTTATGATACTTCCTACAAAATTTCTCTACCTCCTTTTCATCTCTGATTCTATGTTTATAAGTTAAAGAGTTACCTTCTGGGTACTCCCAGCGGTACCTGGTGTCATTTCTTCTGAGAGTACCTCCAAGGTCTTTAAATGGGGCCCTTTTTTTAAGGAGACGGGGAAGGACTTATTTATATAAAATAGTTTCTCTCCCCCCAATTTTGAATTTATTATTATGAGTCTGCCATATTTTGTCTTCTATCCACCCCAAATTTAGGTGTATCAGGCAGTCTCCAGGCCATTTTTGGCCCTTGCTTGTTTGGATTTAATTCTATACCTAATTCTATGGAATTAGATATAGAAGCAGATTGGATTATTGAAACTTCTGTTCTAATTGAATTCACTGGAATGAGCCATTGACTTCCCTTTTGTATCCAAACAGCAACATGGATCAATTCTCACCTACCCAAAGGCACAGCCCCTGGACTGCCACATTCTTGAAGCAGACTGTGACATCCTCATCCCAGCTGCAAGTGAAAAACAGTTAACAAAGGCCAATGCCCACAAGGTCAAAGCAAAAGTAAGAGGAGCCTGCAGAATAAATGCTTGATAATGGATCCAGAAGTTGTGATCTTCTTGCTGTGGAAAAATTGTGTTATTTTTTATCACAAGTTTTTCTATATTCAGCTGTAATATTTTATTTTATTTTCCAGATAATTGCTGAAGGTGCTAACGGACCCACAACTCCTGAGGCAGATAAAATCTTCCTGGAAAGGAATATCATGGTTATTCCGGTAAGGTATATAATTCCTCCATGTCAAAATTAGCATATATTTTTTTTAAAAAAAACATACCTATTTTACATGCCAAATATCTTCTGGGAATATAAAACTTGCCAGTAAGAAAATGTGCTATCATTTTGGAGCGCATTGAAATTTTTAGCAAAATTCCCAATGATTTTAATGGAGCTGGATTTGTACCCTATGAATTTCCATTTTCTCTATGGCAAGGGTGGTAAGGAATGCTCATTTGGTACAGGGGAATACATCACAACTTGATGCATAACTTTGTAAATTGATAGTTAAAAAAGAAAACCACAGAGTTATAAAATTACTCAAGGACTCAAGTTGAGAATGAATTTTGGGCAAGGGATCCATCCTGTTTGAAGATTAATTGTATCCCATACAAATAAGCCTACTAACACTGATCAGATTTATCTTTCCTTTCACTTCTGTATTTCCAAGCTGTTACTCATAACAGAATGGGGTGTTTGAAGGCTTTTTCAGTGGTGTTTTAAATATACATGATTTCACTTAAATGTGTGATGCCTTCGAATGTAACCCCAGTGTGTGTGGGGGGGTGGTGCCTGTACTGTCATTTAGCCTAGTTGGAATGTAAAGGGAAAGAAGTGCAGGCTTTTAGTACAACACCCCATTTCTCATCACTCACAGCCACATTCTCACAAGCCCCTAGTCCGCATCCAAAGGAATGGGGTGCTTCTATGCTGCTGCTGTTCCTACTCACTGTGGCTTGACTTGGAGCAGTGAGATAGTACTCCTTGGACAGTGCCAGCCAACCTTAAAGTCCCACAGGCAGATGATATATAGCTAGCTCTCTATTCCATCCCACAACACTATCAAACCTATAGTTACGTAAATCCAACTAACAATAACACCCACAATGTGACTGGCTGTGTTTAACTATGTGAATTCTTTATACATCACAGAAACATACCTCTTTTCACATTATCAAATTAAGTAGAAGCCATTAAAACCAACATTTTGAACAGAAAACACAAATAGATCAGTTCTTATATATGTAATGTCCAAATAGAAGCTTTTTTGTGTTCCACGTATGTCTTTACAAATACAAGTGTTGGACACGACAACTTTAAGAAGCAGTACTTGTAGAAAATGAACTTGTTGTTTGTAATGTTCCACATATGCCTTTGCAAAGTGTAGTTGTATGCAGTTGCTGTATGCAGGTATCAGATGAAAAATACGAAAGAACTTAAGACAAGGATTCCCAGAATAATACCTTGTTTTGCCCTGCCGGGCTTCGTCAGCCATGCATACTCTAAATAATTACTTCTAGTTAATTTGATAATGTGAAAAGAGGTATGTTTATATGATGCATAAAGAATTCATATAGTTAAACCCTCCCACAACCTGGCAAGAATTCTGGCCTTTGCTGGCCTTTGCCTAGGTAGCAAAGGCGTAGCTCCTGATTGACTCCACTTCAGTCACTGCATTCCAGTTGTTAAGACAACTAACAACTTGGCTTGCTTTATCACCTTGGGGTTTCCATCTGCTGTTGGTATCTTTTGACTTCCAGTATATCAAACATTGCACAGCTGCAGGAGGTAATACCTGAACAATCGTCTTGATTTTTGGAGTGGGGGGGGGAATCCCCATGAAGAGTAGTACAGGCAATGTCATGGAAGGTAAAGCTCACATCTGGAATACATTATGAGAGAGTCCAGCAATGGGGTGCAAGAAACCACCTTGGGGATTTGAGGGGGGCACTTAACCACCCTCTGGCACTGCCTGTGCCTGTAGCATGTTAGCAGCCAGTGCAAAGAAATTATACTCTCCAAGGTCTGCTTCTGACTGCTGCCTCCTCTTCTCCTTCTGCTTCAACCCCCCACCCCAATTAAAATGCAGCAAGATGAGATGGAAGAAGCTGCAAAGGTGACACCCAGCAACTGAACCCAATTTGAAGTGTGTTGTGCTCAATGGGTGTTGCTATCTGTAATAGCAACTAAACTGGATTTTTCAACCAGCTTTATTTTTCATTTTACAAAGTGGTACTAGAGTTCATGATATTAACAATTTCTGTCTGTTGCAAAGCGTACCTTTCCAAATTACTATCTTTTGCAGTTTTGAAGTAGACTTTACGTTGCCTACAGTGCATTTTCTTACCAAAAAACACAAAACCTTTCAATCTTGTCCTATTCAGGATCTCTATTTAAATGCTGGTGGTGTAACTGTGTCTTACTTTGAGTGGCTGAAGAACCTGAACCATGTCAGCTATGGTCGCTTGACTTTTAAATATGAAAGGGACTCAAACTACCACTTGCTAAGTAAGTATAACAAGTACTGCACACTTTATGCAGATTCAGTAATAAATTGTATCATCCCATCTACTAATAACAAACTCTCTTTCTTTAGAAGATTTCAAGTTTTGTGAATTAGTTTATGATACATTCTGACAGAACCTTGTTTTTGTATGGCATAATGCAATACATAGAATAATATTGCCAAAAAAAACCCTATGTAAGTGCAAATTAACAGTACTGGAGAAGGGGATTTTCTGTTCTATAGTGAAAGTTTATAGATAAGTTACTGGCAATACTGAAAAGCAAATTTCAGCTTAAAAGTGGAAGTAGATACATTTTGCATTAATCTACAAGTCTCGTCACCCGGCTGTCTGTCTTTGAATCGCTGCAGAGTTCTGTCTTCCTGCAGCAGAATTGCTTCAGTTGAAATATAGGAAACTTAGAAGTAGCAAAGCAAGTGCTTCTGAGAGAGACTGCTGAAACTTGCCTTCTGAGTCAGCCAGGGCTGCACACTCATTGAATACAGCAGGATTTACTTCTGAATAAGCAGGCATAGGATTGTAACTGTCTGGACTGAAACTTGCTTCATTTAAGAATCATGCATAGGAAAGCAGCAGGACTTATTTATTTCTCCCTCCTTCAGTGTCTGTCCAGGAAAGCTTGGAAAGAAAGTTTGGGAAACATGGTGGAAGTATTCCAGTTGTGCCTACTGCAGAATTCCAGGATAGAATATCTGTAAGTAGCTGCTGCAAGATTTTGCTCGTTGCATATCTGATAAATGTCTATTGCAAAAAAGGAAACCAATCTGTGGGCACAAGTTGTATAATTGTCAGACTAGAGTAAAAATACCTTACTACTTAAAGTATGAAGGACATAATATGTGTTTTGCTTAGCTTCTTTCAGTGGGTTATAGTTCCAGAGGTTGCTGAATTTTGGAGGGGAAATGCAGTTTTTTTTATACCTACCCACAATCTTTGTTAGTCCATGGCAGCTCATGTTGAACATGTCGTGCTGTAACAAGCCCCAGCTGGGTACTAGAGGTGGGAGCTGGCAGACTCCCTAGATTGAAATAACTTAAAAGTCAGACCATATCAGTATGGCTGCTGTTGGTGGGTTACCAGCAGGTTGACACTAAAAGGGGTCTCTACTTGGGGGGGGGGTCACACAAGTGTAAGGCACTACCTCTTGATGCTTTCCTTTTGGTACCATCCCAGATGAATGTATTCTGACTAGTGAGGAGGAAAGGAAGTAAGTTATTGAACACAGTATGGGGTGGGAGCACTGCACTTTCTAGGTGAGAGATAGAGTGGGGGCCCTGAACGTTTGACAAAGTTGAATATTTATTGACACAGTACTCTGAAGTGTACTGAATTACATTCATGTTATATACATCCAGGATAATCTGTTGCTTGGCTTCCTAAATAGAAATTCCAGAGGGAATAGCCTTGTTAGTATGTCAACTGAATATAAACAGTTAAATTAAACGCATTTAGGTTGGTTTGGCTTTGGCTAGTTTCCTTTTCTATCCAGCAGTTAAAGGGGTATACAAAAAGTGGCATAATATATCAATCCCTTAAGCACTAATATTAAAAAAATACAAAATGGGGTCTGTGGCTGGTTTCAGACTGACTACTCATTGCAATTCTTTTCAATATAGGGTGCATCTGAAAAAGACATTGTCCATTCTGGTTTGGCCTACACCATGGAGCGTTCTGCTAGGGTATGTATTATGTAATGTTGGAAGCTTTAAACTTGTGTTGACACCTTATATCCAAAGGTAAATTGCAGAGGCACATAATAGGGTGAAATTGTTCCTCCTCGCTCCAGTTTCTGGGTTGCATTAATCAGCATTGGGTAACCTACACAGAACATTAAATGAACTCTATTATTTTTCTAACTTGCTGATGAGCAAAAAAATATTCAACAAGTAGTGGAAGCTGTTCTGCCTGGTGAAGTGCCTGGTTAGTGTACCCTGTTGTAAGCTCAATAGTAAGCCCTTTTGAGCAGAGTGTGTACATGCATATGATTGCACTGTCTGTCTCAGCTAAACCAGAGTGAATACACTGGGGCAGCTCCTTGTTTCTACCATCTGTCTGGAATGGCAGCTGACTTAAAATGGTTTGCTCTGTCATCAGTTCTGTGGTGTGTTTCTCAGCCTCTTCCAGGATCAGAGTAGCTGAATGTCAATGCCCCAACATTTAGAAAGAATGGGTAGGTCCCTGTGCTTAATAAATTGTAGAAGTGTTCAGTTACCACTTTATTGGCTGCCTTGTGCCATTTAGAAAATGAATATGATGCCTGAGCTAATTAAGGAGCATTATATTCCTTATTCAATGACTTCTCCAAGTCAGTTCATTATTAACATTGTATGTGTATTCAATACGAGCTCAGTAAATATTTTGTACTCACATTGTAACATTTTTGTATTCTCTAGCAAATCATGCGTACTGCTATGAAGTACAATCTAGGTCTAGACTTGAGAACAGCTGCCTACGTCAATGCAATTGAGAAAGTCTTCAAGGTGTACAATGAAGCTGGCGTGACCTTCACATAAACGGATAGTCATCTGCCAAGGTCTGGCACCCTGTTGCATACCCTCTTCAGAAAGCGTATTTCAAGTTTACATATAACCACAGAAACCCCTCTTTTCTCACTTAACTATAGCGGATATGATTCTCTGTTGGCTTCAGTTTGAGTTAGTCTTTCATCATTAAAAAAATAAATAAATCTGGGGCTTAGTGCTTCATGCTGAAAGATATCTAAAGATAACCAGTTCATATGCACTTGTTTTGGGGGAAGGGGGGAGGTTCTAAATATTCTTTGCCATGAAACTTTAAAAAGGTACCTTTTTATTGTATGAATCTGTGGTCTAGCCACAATAAGCAACCTAGCAAAGCTTCAGATCACACGAGTGTGTGCTATTGGAGTAAATAGCCAACTATTCATGCACTTTGGTTTTCAAACAATAACTCTCCCAGCTTTGGCACTTTGAATAAAGGCCTTGGATGATCAATGCGGTGGCATTATCAGCGACAGAACGGGCCTCCTGCAGGGAATATCTTTGATAGGATTCTCATTTTTACACTTAGCAGCATCATATACCTGGTTCCCCTTAGGCAATGTGTGTTTCTTTTTATAATCTGTGCTCCTGTTACAGGGATGCCTTTAAATCATGTACTCATCCTCTACTCAAGCACTGCAAGGTGCACGTAAAAAGATGGGTTCCGGGAGCTAGTATTTTTATAAGCTGAAGCAGTATCATTGTTGTACAGGCACCCAGCGAAATTATCTCTTGTGTTTAATCTTATCGCAGCATATTCATTAAACTTGTTTTTTAAAATAAGAATTGACATGTACTTGAGCATAATCTTAGGTAGTCCAAAGAACTTGTGTAGCCTCTTACTCAGTTGTGTTTTATTGTCTGAGAGCTTTTAGCGTTAGCTATTGCCTCAATGAACAATTAAATCATTGGCAACAAGGAGGCAAGCTGCTACTACAAACTTTGTGTAGTGTCCTAACATGCTGACTTTGTTCTCTTTTTTTTGGCGGTTTGCATATTCTGAACATAAATAGTTTAATACAGAGAGGGCCTTGAAGCCAGGACTCGATCACAGTTTTGAGGATTCTTGATAGGTATTTTGTCCAGAGGAGTCCTATAAAAGTGCCAGGTGTATTTATGTAATGAATATGAATGTTTTTTTAAAAAAACCAAACCCAAGCCTTCCCAGAACTCATGCTTTTTTCTAGTGACTTTGTAACTCATGACATAACATGGTAACAAAAGCAATTATTAAAAGTTGACCTTTCCAAACATATGCTGGTTTGTGTTTTTCATAGCTTTTCGCAACATCACGAGAGCTGAAATGTTCAGTGTAAATAGAATGAACCTGGATTTGGAATTAGACAGAGAACTTTTCATGCATCTTTCATAGTACTGGTAATCAAATTTGTACAATGTGTAAATGTTCCTTGGTTTGAATTGGGATGCTACAAAGGAGTTACTGATGCATTTTATTCCTGACGGCTATTCAACGTATGCAAACTATTTTTGGTGTTATAGATATCAAGTGTTGAGCAGACGTGTGTGAACAGTCCCTTGAGTTTTCTGAACTGTCCCTTTCCTTAAACTTTGCATTTCATCCTGAACCCTTTCCCCCCTTAATGTTTCAGTTCTTATACCCTTTCCACTTCAAACTGCTACATTTCTTGCCAGTGACCAACAGTTCCCTAGTTCGTCCAGCCAAAACTCTTACAGCTGTGTGGCATAATCATGCTAATACATAGTTTCCCTCAAAACTTTGAAGTTTTTTCTAAATAGTTTTAATGAAATGGAGTTTCATCTGAGCTTTGCACACAGGATCTTCACAGTGGGGTGGGGAGGGTCCCCCACTCACATAGAATGTTGTGTGGGACCTGAGGAGTATTTAGTTAGATGATGCATAGTTAAAGCCACATATTACATTTTATGTGTGGTGCCTACATGCTTATGTGTGCACTCGAGTCTCGCATAAACTGTATATGCCCACTTAACACGCCCTAGCACCTTCTGCGAAACCAGCCTCATGAACACTTCTCAATACAGTCATATTGAACCACCATGTAAAAAAACATGCACCTTGTTAAAGATTAATTTAATGAAATGTATAGGGATTTATAGCTTCACTTTTAATGAAGGTGTAAAGAATATATGCCAAACACCTGAATAATTTCGGTCCATTAAATATATAATAAGAGAAAACAGTATAATAGGTTTAAGTTGAAACCTTCTTCTCTTCTTCACTTTGTCCAAAGGCTTTGCCCCAGGCAGTTACCTGGCTTGTTAGGCTTTGTGCAGCCTTTTCTCCAGTATCCTGTGCAGCCTTGCAGGTGTCATCTACCACTTCAAAACAAAAAGGGAAACAATTTAAGGAGGTGAGAGACAATGGCTGACTACATATGTGGTTTGCTTTTTCCATAAGATGTAGAATTGTATTGGAAGTGCATGTGGGGAGGAAGCTATACATGCTGTTTAAGGAACCCGTTCACCAGATGAAGAAGCTGGCTTGCAGCAGTTCAGATCTAGTTCACTATTGTCTGCTCTTGACTGACAATGGCTCTGCAGGGTCTCTGCCAGTGGCCTTTCCGATTACGTTGGTACATGAACCCTTTTTTAAGCTAGATTTGCCAAGAGTTACACTTGACATCTGCATGCAAAGTGTGCTTTTCTGACTGAGCTTGGAAAGGAGCTACAGAATGCTTATTGTGTAGGCTGCTAACTTGAACACTAGCCACCTGGGTAGGTTCAAGGTAATATTTAGCACAGTGGAAAAGAGCTAAATTGGATTTTTGAGTTTTCTGTCTCCTGATACATAGAGTTGTCATATTTGAAGAGGTAAAAATCTAGACACAAAAAGTTGTAGAGCGTTTTTTAGGGCAATCGCCCGATAGCCCCTCTGCTGCCCAGGTCGCCCAAGTATGAACCAGAGCAGTCCGCACACACAAAACCCCCCCAAACCCAGGACATTTGTTTAAAAATGTAAAATTTTCCCCAGATGGGTATGTAGGACCCCTGAAGGACATGTCAAGAAATTCCTGGGTGTATGGCAACCCTATAATACCAGTTACTTGAACACAGATTTACTATTTGGAACAGAAAAACTGTTCCCCACTTAAGTCTGTACTGGAGAGGTGGGAGAAATCTGAATTTAGAAAGTATGCACCAAGTCTCTTCTACATTTATAAGCCATCCAGATACCTCACATTTTGAGAATTGTCCAGGTTATTAGAAGGATGCCTCCTTACCTTTCTGACCAGCTTCTGTAGCCTGGTCCAGTGCTTTCTGCACAGCCTGACCTGCTGAATTAACTGCAAGTAAAAAAATAAGAATAAATCACAGAAATAGAAAATTTACAATTTTCTGAATTGTACCAAGCACATGAATGGTGTATCCTGTATATTAATACCAAACTCATAGTTGGTTCTTGCATAGCCAAACAGCATTACCCCATCACACAATGGAGGTATCGGCAAGCCTTTATGGACTCCCAAGGTTTGCAGAAGGTAAAAAAAAAAATAGGAAAAACCTAGAAGAGTGGAGGAGGAACCCAGTAAAAACTGAGCATGCTTAATGGGTCAACATGCTGGCTTTGCTGTCGGAGGACGGAAATAGAAATCCAGAGGGAAAGACTATATAGAACAGAATCATGGAAGACACACTGGCTGGTTAAAATCCGAAACAGGAGCAGTTCACAATGCAACATTTTGTTGTTGATCCCACATGTTGTCGTAAATCATTTTCAGGAAGAGAAACATAGCTTATTACACTGGGTCTGCTGAGAGATTTATTTGCTTTTGGTTCTTCTGTATCTTACCTGGCAGTGGCTATTTCATCAGTCTATCAGAACTGTTCCTATCCTAGCTGGTCACTCTTAATTGCAACTTGATGAGCTGATGTCTGAGATTATTAACATTTTAAGATGCATTTCAGTTTTGCATTTCAGTGATAGTGAATACACACTGTTCAAGGAACTTGCATAAATCCTCCATGTTGCCCTGGGTCAGAAGATTTGCCAACTTTTCTCACCAGATCATGGGCCTTTTACTGCTTTTTGACCAAAGCAGAAAAATCTCAGCTGAAGCATTTCCTGGCAGGTTGGGAAAACTCCGTTTATGGAATTTCTGTTGGCCACAGCAGTCCAGCTCAAGAAAAGAAAAGAAGTGAATCCAGCATTTCAGAGAGAAAAAGCAATTTACGGTCTCCATCCAAACTCTTTAGAAAGACTGCCAGTTTTTCAAGCAAGCCATTGCAATAGCTTGAACAGAGCTGGATTTCTAGACAATAGCTGGTGATATTTCTCCACATACTGCAGAAAGTGTTGCCTGTTGGTTTTTTGCTGGCCAGGCTGTTTTCGGGTCAGTTGGCAAACCCTGTTTATATAATGAGTTTTATTTTGGAATCCTAAAACAACATTTTGTGCCTTGATTACAAGCCCTGGTATAAACACTTGCATGGAAAACCTGAACAATTATGAAACAGAGGGGTCTTTGTTTGGCTTTCTAGACCCATGCCCTTCCATAACTTTTATTTAAAGGTCAGGATAATTACTGTAGGCGGTACATTTCTTGACAGAAAAATCAAACCTTTTTTGTATCTATAAATAATAAATCCAATTTGAGGTACTTTGAATTACCGTATTTTTCGCCCTATAGGACACACTTTTTCCCCTCCAAAAATGAAGGGGAAATGTGTGTGCGTCCTATGGGGCGAATGCAGGCTTTCGCTGAAGCCTGGAGAGCGAGAGGGGTCGGTGCGCACCGACCCCTCTCGCTCTCTAGGCTTCAGGAAGCTATCCGCAAGCCTTGCAAGCCTGGCGGGAGGTCCTGCGGGCTCGCAAGGCTTGCGGGCAGCAGCCTGCAGCCCACAAGCTCGGGGGATAGCGGGGAGGCGCAGTGCCGCCACCCCGCTATTCCCCGACCTGATCTGAAGGCTGGCGGGTGCGTGGGAGGAGCAAGCTTACTCCTCCCCCCCCGCCAGCCCCACAAGCTCGGGGGATAGCGGGGAGGCGGAGCACCGCCACCCCGCTATTCCCTGATCTGAAGGCTGGCGGGGGGGGGGGAGAAGCAAGCTTATTCCTCCTCCCCCCCCGCCAGCCCCACAAGCTCGGGGGATAGCGGGGAGGTGGAGCGCCGCCACCCCGCTATTCCCGGACCTGATTTGGAGGCTGGCAGGGGGGAGAAGCAAGCTTGCTTCTCCCCATCGCCAGCCCCATAAGCTCGGGGGACAGCGGGGCAAGCCGCTGCCCCACGGAGGCTAGAGAGGCTGTCCCTGAAGGCAGAAGAGGGAGACGGAGTGCTCCGTCTCCCTCTTGTAGCTTGGGGATGGCTGTGCAAATATATATATCTAACTGAGGTTCTGCCCCCCGCCCCAAATCCTGGCTAAACTCGTGGGCATTGCAGTATGGTACACCCCCCCAATCCCCCCTTGTAGGGACAATACAGACATTAACTTTGTGGGGAGGGGTATTTTCTCAGAAAGGCAAGATCCAAAATGCCTTCTCATGAAATCCATGCTTGGTTTTTACCCCACCCTATTCCAAAGAGACTTACTAAGGCAGAAGAAGAAAGTTGAACATATATGGTAACAAAAATAAAAATAGGTTCCAGGCAGCTTTGCTAACATACCAAGAAAAAAATGACCCGATCTGCTCTTGTGCAATTAATACCCTTGCAGCCTTTTTTCCTATTACACTGGAGCATGATCAGCAGGTAAAATCATTGAAAGTTGTCTTACATGAGATCAGACTACTTTGTCATCAAGCCTAGTGCATTTCTGGATTCCTGTGACTCAAGGGTTTCAGGCAGAGGTCGTTCACCTCAAAGCTATTAACAGCATAGAGAATAAATTGATAGTAATACCTGTACATCAAGTTGCTGTTAAGACAACAACCCACCCCAAGTCTGATGTTGGCGTTACTTAAGGATAGATCTTTCTGTGACTGAAAAAGTAGAATATAGACTGGTGGTTTTACAAGAACAAAGACATAACCTCAGTGTCTTTACCTGCAACCTGGGAAGCCATCCCGGTCAGTGTATTTCCTTCCTCTTCAAGATTCAGCTTAAACATTTTTGTTTTTGTGTGGATGAGATCTCCTGCTCCCTGATTTGTAGATCTCCAACTAGTTGACGGACGGTCACTTTCTCAAATGCAGTCCAGCCCTGTTTTGTTGCTTCCCAAAGAGTTGGCTCTTATAGACAGGCAAACTCCTCCCAGCTAGGATCCAGAAAAACCCACAGAGCTCTGTTAGTCACCAAACTCCTGACTTCAAAGGAAGTGGAGGGATGTTTGGAATTACTGTATTCTTCCCCGCAAGGGAGAGGGTGGGGTTTGGCACTTTTAAAATCTTTTTTAAACCAAAGTAGTTTTCCACAGCTGCAAAACAAGAGTGGTTGTGGACTGGGCTGGCCAGCCTGCTGTTATGAAACGTTTCCATAATGATGGCTTTCAGAAGAGCTGGAGGTTTTATAAGGCCAAATAACGGTAAATTTCAATGTATGGGAAGGGGGAAATGACACCAGTCCAAAGATACTAATTACTGTGTTTGAAAGCACATAGACTTCATATCAGAAACCTGTGACCAAACTGGATGCAGCTGTGCAGGAGATTAATTCAGCCTTCTGTTTTTTTGTGGCACACCTGGGAGTGCAAAAATGGCACCAGGCAAGCCTCTGATCTGTGACCGACAAAACCATGTTCCGTCTGGTGGATCACAAAGTGTGCCGACCTGCTTGAATTTTGCCTTTCTGGAAAATGCCCTCAGTTGGGTTCGTCGGATGGAAGGACTCCTCCAGGGAAGGAGAGAGATCACTCTGTGTTAGACAATATTTTGCTTGCAGAAGGTTCTCCGCTGATGACCAGGTAACAGCAGGTGTGCACAACCTCTTGGTGGGGAGCCGCTGCCAGTCAGAGTAGACAAGACTGGGCTAAATGGACCAATAGTCTTGACTCTGGCGTTCACATAAGGCAGCTTCCTATGTTCCTGTGCTGAGGCTCATTGTATGGCAGATGGATTCTGCCTTTGCAAATGAGTGGCTTCACACAATCCACCCTTGTGACAATGCTATGTGATGAACTTCTCGCCTCCATTCTAGTCAAGGGTACCACTTGTGTGATGGGAGAGTTGGGACTGTGACAGGTGATACCTGTTGGAAGATGGTGCTGAAAAAAAGATGATGAGCATTATGTATAAGAGGATGGGCAATGACTCATTGCAGTTATGCCACTGATCCAGAGTTCTTGAACTAAAATCCAACCTTTGGTTGCATTAAGTCTCACCATTCACAAACTGGCCCATGGGGGTAGCCAGTTGAAGTCTATGGACTTTTCCATCTCTAACTCTTGGTTGTTTCTGACAGCAACAGCCAGCTGGCAGAAACAGTTACCAGGATACCTCACCCTTTTCCTGCTCCAGACACAAAGGTGCAGGCATAGGATGGAAAGTGCTCCATAGTCAGTGAATCACTTCCTGCCTGCCTGCCAATTCTCAGTTTCTGGTGCATTGGTTTTTAGTGCCAGGGCTTAAGCCAAACAAATGGTTTTTAGCATAGAAGCCTTATTTCTGAATCTGTTGTTCTCAGGTGCTCAGAAGGCAGAATTAGAGAGCTAATGGGTGGGAAATGAAAGGAAGCATATTTCAGGTAAATGTTAAGCTTCCTAAAGGTATTCAGCAGTTTAATGTTCAATCCAGAGTAGTATCCATTTATTTTTCCTTCTGCTGATGTTTTCCCAATGTTCAATCCAGGCATCTTGGGATCATAACTTTTTCTTTCTATCAAAGAAGTCAAAAAGAGGTTATCCAATTATATTATACCAAATCTATTATTTTGGTTGGTGGGCTGCACATCAATTATTCTGATTATTCCAGTAGTACCACCATCTCTCTCCCCCCCCCTCAGTTTTCAGGTATAGAAGAACCCAGTTGTTTAGGGGTTGTTCGGGTGGGGGCATTGGCTGAGGGGTTGGGGAACAATAGCCAATACATGTGGTAAAATGTATCTTACGTTTCACACTGGAAAGCTATTTTTGTCTCCTGAACACCTTACATTCTATGCACATTCATTCCTCCGGCGAGTCTTGGATTTGAGAAAGGGGAAAGGACTAGAAATCTCAATAACGTTAAAAATACCTATGAGAAGGTAGGCATTTTGCTCTCAGAACCCAGAGTTCCCTTGCTCTTTATTGATGCTTGCTTTCTATGTTGCTTTCTATGGTGTCCAAGGTACACTTTTAGGCAATGTTAGGTATGTGTACCAGCCAGCAAGACAACATGCCATATCGCTAAAACAACAGGTTATGCTTTTTTAAGAGTCCTTGAGGTAGGTTGACGGGCAAGACAGCCTCTTAACCTTTTCCAGTTTTTCTAGTTTTATGTGTACTGCCAGATACTGATCGGATGCCCTGAGAGTGACAAAATGCTCATTTCATACCTAAAGAAAAAAATGGGGAGGGGAAGAGAAGAAAAATCCCCCATACTTCCACGGTTTCAAAATTCAGCATTCATTAACAGTGTACTCTTAATACAGAAATAATATACTCAGAAATAAGACCTAATGAAGCTTTCCCCCCCAGCCAAAACTCACTGAAAACTCTCCAGCACCTCTCAGGTGGGCGCCATTGACATTGAAAGAAAACAAGGGAGGTGCTCATGGTGAGTTTTCTAGAAAAATAGCACTACTCACTCCCCAAAAGAGCAATTCTCCCAGTCTCTTAAGGTGGCAGTTGGCAAGCATCAGTAATTATTTGTACAGTTTCGGGTGAAGAGAAGAGTTTTCTTTCATGTTTACAATGCATATTGGAAAGCATATCTGTTCAGCTTGGTATGTGATGCAGCGATAAGGGCCTTTTAAGTGTTAAAAAGAAGGGAGAATTTTGACAAGTGTCATTTCTCTGATCTCAGTGCTTGCCGCTGTATGGGATGGAGCATCACAGAACAGCTAATACAGCAGAATGTTGTGTGGGTGGTCCAAAATAAGCCCACCACTCATGCACTATTATTATGTCAATGACATGTTGTGTCGTGCACTATTATTGAATCAATGACATTCCCCTGCCCCCCCCCCAAAAAAACCCTACAAGCATTCTGAAGTAGGCCCCTAGCTGCTGTCATCTGTGGTGATGCTGGGACCCAGTCCGACCATTAGGCAAAATGAGTGCTCCCACACATGATTCTGGGTGTCATGAGAGGGCAAACAATAGTTATTTGATTTTTCACCACTCTCTTTTTACTGTCAGGGAAGCGAGAGCCGCTTGCTTGGTTTTCGGGCTCAGCTAGCTGCCCAAATATCTTGCCTTGGTTCAGATACAGTAGTACCTCGGTTTAAGAACAGTCTTGTTTACGAACAATTTGGTTTACGAACTCCGGAAAACCGGAAGTTGTGTTCTGGTTCGCAAACTTTACCTCGGTCTACAAACGGAAACTGAATGGTGGAAGGGCACTGGTGGCGGGAGGCCTCATTAGGGAAAGTGCGCATCAGTTTAAGAATGGACTTCCGGAACAGATTAAGTTAACAAACTGAGTTACCACCGTACTTTGCACCTTGATTTGGGAATAGGAATGGAGGGATCTGTCCATTTTACTTCTCTCAATTTCTTTTTTCCCATCTTAAATTCAGTTTTCCACATTTCTGCACCGATTTACGGATTTTGAAAAATGAAAATTCACCAGTGTTTTACTACAGATTTCTCCTAATGCATGTTTATATGCAGTTTTGACTAATGTACACATTTTCTGAAGGAGCTTTCCCTACTACAACGCATGATTTTCAGTAATACACATATTAATTTTTATTCACTCCTCCCCCCCCAATATATACATTTTTGTAAGCATTGCTTAGGTCGAGAACTGCACTGCAAAACTGAGTTGTGTTAATTTTGAAGGATCGTTGTGTTTTGGTTCTTGTATTGTTTTGGGAAGCACGGATTAGGTATGTTTGCCTTTCTATTCAAACTGAATTGTACTCGCCCTGCTTCCCGATTTAGGAAGGGAGGAACTGCCATTCTTCTCTACCTAGCAGAATGCCTTGGGCTGACTCTGTGCACTTAGAAAACAAATTCTACTGTGGTCAGTTGTCTTGTTCCTACATGTGCCTTAATTTCTAACATCAGCACGCACTGCTTCACAAGCTGTGGAAAGAAAACACGGCAAACCCTGAGAATTATATTCTTAGGCTTCTACTCCACACCGTGGCTGGAAAGAGAAACTGCAGTAACACTGACATGTTATGCGAAAATGTGCATCAGTGTTGCTTAACCTGAGGCTGTTTGTGGAATCTGCAGGGCATCATCACACACACGATGATCTGGTCAAAGAGTAACAAACTGACATGGGTGAACTTATCCTCAGTGGCTTCATATACCACACAGAGGGGGGAAATTGGGTCTATTACAAGCAGGGCTATTTGTCCTGGGCATTACAAAATAATAACCTGTCTAAAAGTATCTCAAAATTTTGCACCACAATAAATGATGCAAATTTACCATTTGGGGTGTGTGCTGTGGATCTCTGGCCTTCCCTTGTCACAGCTTAGTCTTTTAACCTCTAACCCAAAACTCACCTCTGTAAAGCATTGATCTCTCCGTCACTCACACCAGTCCTCCAATCCCTGCACTGGGTCCCCATTGCATCATGCATCCATCTCAAACTCCATCCTTGGCTTTAAGGCCCTGCCCAGGTTGGCCCACTCTTTGCTATTTGTACGCCCACCTCCAGTGGGGCAAATATCAGATTGGGGAGGCCTTAGATGGACAAAATGTTGCAAAGGGAAAATGTTGACGCTCCATCTCCCTTTCTCTGATCAGAATGGTGACTCCCCAGGGCTGCTTTGAAGGTGTTTTTGATTGATTGATTGATTGATTGATTGATTCAAAGAAAAACACATACACCAAAAGACTGGCAGATCTAAGGGCCTAACTTTGGCATACATGAACTGGCAGGACAACGGGGAGGTGGAAGAGGATCCCGGAGAGGGGTGTAGCCGGAACTGTGACACACTGGGGCAAGCTGAGGATGGGGAATGAGAGGTTCATGTAGGAAGTACTCACAGGGTGATGGAGGATGATGAGAGGATGGGAGTCGGTGCACAGGAACCAGAGCAGCAGGACCTATCACCAGAGCCAGAGAGGCCCCTGTCTCCATGAACACAGTGGGCTCTGAGGCATAGGGAGCAGTGGGAGGGGTGCTCCAAGAGGCTGAGGCAGGCCAGGGCCCCAAACCCAGCTTCCTCACTGGCCAGGTGAGGCTCACTAGCTCTCAGTGTGTGATTCCTCAGCTGGAGTAGGCTTGGAACAGGTGAGGGTCATATGCCTCGTCAAGCCCAGATGCTGCAATCAGCATGCAAAAGGAGAAGCAGAGCTGAGGGGCTGTGTTTGCTCCACTGCCCATGTTGATAGACCTCAGCTTGGATGCTCCAGGATTTTTGCGGGACTGTGCTTCGGACACGTGGCTTGATCCTGGACTGACTTGCTGCCAGGTAGGCCAGGGGTTCAGGACGGAAGGGATGCTTTGCATACAGAAGGGCCCAAGCGCAACCCCTTGCTTCTTTAGGTAACTGCTCAGGGACTGGGTGATAGGTAAGATCTTTGCTGGAGACCCTCAAGAGCTGCTGGTAGTAAAAGTAAATGATTCTGGGCAAAATTGCTCAGTATAATTCAGCTAGCTAGATCCATAAGAAGCTATATCTTGATAGTGGATCTCCTGCGCCGTGCCGAATTTATTTTATTTATTAAATTTATATACTGCCCTATACCCGGAGTCTCACACCCTGAGTTGAATGGCTGAAGTGTGGTTTAAATAAAACCAGGGACTTCCTTGCTCCATGCCACATGATGCCCAGTCTCAAAGTGCCCCTACAGTGAAAGGAGGTAGGCATGGAGGGCTGGGTGGCTTGGACAACCACTTATTCACCTGTGATTTTATCCTTGCAAGTCACTGTCAACTCCCATGGGGGGAAATGCAGCATAGAGCTCAGTCACATGTAAGCACCCAAAGAATTCAGATTGTCATGCATATTTTTTATTATTAACATTCAAGTCAAGAAAAGGAAAGACATGAAAGTTAAAACAACAAATAGTACTTCTGTGTTAACAATTATGCTTTATGGGTGTTGCTATGACCTGTTGGTTGGTTGGTTGATTGTGTTTGCTTGGAAGAGAGCGAACAACACAGTGTTCCATTGCTATCCTGCACCCTCCTCAATAAACTTTGCAGTTTTGCAATAGTTGCCATTGACTGCCTTAAGAGCCATTCTTATGACTGCCTTAACATTGCGTCACTGCAGAGTTTTCAATACAATTACAGACTACTCTGCTAAAGAAAGCAGTCTGTTTCAACTAAAAATAGTGCAGCCTGGAAGTACACAGTACAATTGTTGAGATCTCAAAAACTGATCCCAGGTGGCAATGGGTTTTTCTGCGCATTTGTGATAATGCGTATCAGAAATGGTGGTAGTTCCTCTGATTGTTTGATCCTGCTTGGAGAACTCACAATGCAGTGTTGCACTGTCAGGCTGCACACCTCTAGCTCCTTGGTGGAGCAAACTAACACAGCATTAGAAACCATTCCACCTACTGTGTTTTAAACTATATATAGATGAAGCCCATTTCTCAGATAACGACCAAGAAAGGAGTTGATCTATTTCAAAATACACCCACCAGAAAACCTTCACAGGTTTAGTGGTAAAAGACATTATGTGCAGAAGTGCACACAAGGTGCAGGTTGGCTATGCACAGTGCAGTTGTTCAGATCTCAGGAAGACAAGCAAAGTTGCACATTGATTGTTATTTGTTCAGTAGCGATGGCAAATTGCAGTTTATTTGTGGTCCAATAGGGTGGAGGGCTAACAGTGCAGTGCTGTATTGCCAACCCACATTTTCTTGCAATGGGAAACATTCCAAGAAATGCACTACATGGCAGGCTCCTGGAGCCTAACAATTTTTTGGACAGGGAAAGTCAATATGAAAAACTTTGGAAAATAAAACCCTTCTCTCCTGGGTCAACAACTAGTGTTGCCAGAGGGGGACCACTTTAACAAGAGAGTAGAAGCGTGGCACAAAGCTTCACACCTTATCTACCGAAATGGCTTCCTGCCAAAATCCCTCTGTCACTGATGCTGCTCATTTCCATTCCTCTTTCGCCTCTAGGATTGGAAATTAGGAGGGTCATAAACGTACTGCTTAATTTGGCCCAGGGGCAGGCAGTTGACAGCTATTTTTTGAGAAAGCAGACAAAAGGGGAGTTAATTCCATCCTTGGTATGACTCCTGATATACTGGTGGTAGTATGATGTCTTGTCTTTACAAGAATGAGGCGTGAGACTGGCAGGGGATATGAAAATCTTATTTCGGAGGCAGCCCTCTTTTTTCATGCCATATGACAATCACAGGTGCCAAAATTCCTCAGACTAGGTAGTTAGACAATTCAGTTGTCCAAATCTGGCACGTTTTTCCTTCTGAAGGAAGGTGGCGATATGATCCTTTTCTTTCTTTTCTTTGGACTGCAAATCTACAAATCAGAAAAGGGGGCGTGGAGAGAATATATTTCATGCTTTCCGTAAGGATAAGGATTATGACAGAATGGAAGAGGGAAGAGTGTGAATCTGAGGATGCCAAACGTTCTTTGGTCTGATTTCAATATCACGATGGCCATCATTTCTTGAGTCCAATTTTTTTCTCGAGGTCGGTCACACCATCTTGAGCTGCCTTGTACACTTGGTCCACAGCTGTAAAAAGGGAAGGAAGGATGTTACTAATCGGGGTTTCCCAAGCACTTGGTTCCTAATGTGTAGCTTCGATGTGCTGCCCAGTCTGAACAACCACTATCCTACTGCAAAAGTAAGATAGCCCACTTAATATTCACTGACTCCTCATGTCCCAGCTTCCCCTTTCCCTAGCCAGTCAGAAATTAGGGATGGGATCTTGCTTTGAGGTCAGTTGTGATGTTGCTGCGTTTTCCCTGCACTTGGCAGAATTCCGGTGTGTGCGCCTTCCTCATTGGGATGACACTGGCAAAGACTGAGTCAGCTGCCGTGTGTTCACAGAGCTATAATTTTCAGAGTTCCCCTGGGAAAAGACATTATGTTTACAAAGCAGATGCTTGGCTACCGCTGACCTTATGCAACCTACCAAGGGTTGTATACACATACCATAAATGGAACAGGCACAGATCATTCTGAATTGACAATCTGCTTTTAAGCTAGTAGCAATTTCGAGTCCTACCTTTCTGACCCGCCTGCGTAGCTTGGTCCACAACTTGCTGCGTGGCCTGTCCCACCTTGTTTACTGCAAGAAAGAGAAAAAAAGAGATTTATTTAATAATAATAAAATCAGTTGTACAAAGGGAAGGCACTAGGAAAATCAAAGGGCAATATTTATTTTATTTATATATATCATAGGTTTCTTTCAGGATGTATTCTTCTCCTGGAGCAGTTTATAATAAAACGTGTGCAAACTGTAGGGGTGAGAAAATCTGTAAATTTGTTTTTTTTTATTTTTTTATAATCATATTTATTAAAATTTAACAGAATAGAAAAGATAAAAAAGATAAAGAAAAGAAAGAAAAAGAGAGACTAGCTTAGACCCTTCTTTTCATAACCTTCTTTCTGGGACTTCCTCCTTCCCCTCCCGACTGTATTCCCCTTTCCCTAAGTTGGTTCCACAAGTTCTCATCCCCAAATTTAAGCCTAATATATATTACTCATAAACCAATTTAAATTTACACAATCTTAACATCACTCCTCGTCTTATAATAAAACAAAATTTTCCCCCAAGATCAGCTCTCATTCCTTCCACGAGTTCCCCCTTTCTAAAAAAGGAAAAAACGAAAACATATAAGATCAAAGTTATAAAGAATATAAGATAGAATATATAGAAAAGTTCAAAAAATTGGTTACAAAGCCTTTGGATTCTAGGGTTCCCCCTCCCTTCCCCGGTTTTGATTCCCCATGTCCATTTGTCTGTATGTTGTCGGCCTGGAGATCTTAAGTCCACAGCCAAATTTTTCTCAGTCCATCTTGCCGGTTTCTTCAGATTTGGTTGTTTTAATAATATTTAACTTCATAAATCCAGTCTAATAGAGGCCTTTAATTTTCCTTAATCTTTTGTTGCTCCTCCCGTTGTTCTTTCCGTGTCGTATTTAGTCATTTACTCTTTTGCTTCTTGTTTTCTCCGGTTTCTGTCTTGTTCAGCTGTCAAAACATTCTTGTTTCAAAACTTAGTGTCTCTACAGAGGTTTGTTATTCAGGGACAAGGACTTACGTCCAGTTCCTTTCTTGCTTCAATAGAAGATTCTATTGTATTATGGTCACCTCTGTAGACAAAATAATATTTCAGTTCTGCAGCTTTCCCAAGAGATAAGACCTATGCACATCCCAGAGTAGTTTTCCACATACGACACTTGTAATGTCCCGAAACCCCTCTAGGGGGATTGCAATAACTTTGTATCCTCTAATCCAAAAGTCAATTTGTTGTTTCTTTTTCCCCGACAGTTTATATCCATATTTATATCAAATTGTAGCAAAATTAACCAGCAAAGAAAAACTTGTAGCAAAGTCCTCTTTATATTTTCCAGCTTTGACAGCTCCTTTGGCAGCTGTCAAATTCTCCATCTCTCTTCGCCAGGCTCTCCGAATCGCCCCGGTTCCCAGGGGGGGGGGTTGTCTTTTTCCTCTCACCCTCAACTCTTCTCCTCCAGCACAGTTCTTATAGTTCACATCGTGGAGTTAATAATTTTTGTCATCAATAAACTTCTGAATCGATCTTGGTTTCTCAGTCCTTGTTTTAGCATGTTTACAATCAGGGAGGGGACTGACTTCCTTTTTGGATCCCCTCCCGCTCGTGCCAAATCCGGAAAAATTTTTCTTTTTTCCTCCTTTTATGCCCGGTTACCCAATTACTCACGGGTTGTTGTTAATTGTCCGAATTTTCTTTGGAAGAAGCCAGCGCTCTCCGCCGGATGGCATGCGGCTGCGCCCGGCAGGGGAAGCGGAGGACTCAAAGCACCACGCCACTCCCCGGCGCCCGATCCGTAGCCTTTAAAAAGGCTCCTTCACAAGCCGGGATGGCGATAACGGTGCCAGCCGAGTCACCATGTCCACGGGATCCGTTCCCGTGGTTTTTGAGGGTCCCCGCGTCGCCGGCGCGGTAGGACCCAACCCCTGCCGAGCCGACTCCCTCCGGAGCTCGGAGGGAGTCCGCCATTCGGCGATGGCGCTAACCCGGAAGTCCGAAAATCTGTAAATTTGGGTTCTTTCAGTTGTTAATTTTCCCCATCTTAAGTTCATTTGAAAAATGTGTAGAAATTTTGAGATCATTTTGCAAATTATTATTATTTTTTAAAAGTCCTCATGAAAATTCACCATTTTAGTGTGATTCCGCCTAATGTACACATTCTTTGTATGCAATTTTGCTTAATATGCACATTTTCACAAGCAGTCCCCCTTATATAACATTTTTGTGCATTATTTTCACCAATGCATACATTATTTGTACACTTTACAATCGCATAGGCATTTTTGTACATATTGCTTGACCAGAGAACTGTGTTGCAAAATTTGAAGAAGTGGCAAATTTTGAAGGATGGCTGCATTTCGGTTCGTGTATTGTTTCAGGAAGTGCAAATCAGTTTGGCTCACCTTTTAATCTGATCTGAATCACATTTCTCCCCCGACCCTAGCAAAGTGTAACCCCCACCAAGCTGAAAACATCAGCAATACTTGAGGATCATCTGGTTTCCATGGTGTGTTTTTGCAGACCCATGCATGCATGCAGAAGCCCCAGAAGGGTTTTAATGAATCCCTGGCACATTTTCCGTTTGTAGTTGATGGGTTGTGAGATGCTCTTGGTGGGTCCACAAGCTGTGTGGTCCTCCATCATGAGGTTAGACTCGTGGTTCAGATTGCTAACTTTATCAGACACGCATCAGCAGAAAATAACAAGATGTTCTTTGAGTGCACACTGAGTACATAGATATCATAGGAAAAACAAGATCTTCCTTATCACAGCACCTGGGTGAATGGCTGTGACCTAGCAGATCAGTGGCATCTGAGGACATGAATGTACATGTTTTTCAGAACTGAGTTGTTTTTAGGAGAGAGGAAAGCAGTGACATCACAAGTAATGGGGTGAGCAGGAAAGGCTATTTAACTTTGGTACAGAAAAGAAATCTCACAATTCCTCTGAGCGTACTACAGTGATGGCTGGCTCACACCACTCCCTTAATTGATGTTGGGAAAGATTGAGGGCACAAGAAGGGGATGACAGAGGACGAGATGGTTGGACAGTGTTCTCAAAGCTACTACCATAAGTTTGACCAAACTGCAGGAGGCAATGGAAGACTGCCTGGCGTGCTCTGGTCCATGGGGTCACGAAGAGTCAGACACGACTAAACAACAACAACAATTGATGCTTGCATTGCTATTCCATCTCTCAGCCTGACCTATTTCACAGCATAGCATAAGAGCCAACTCCTAGGGGCTGAGGTCCCTTTGGGGGGCCTCATAAAATATTTGAGCCCCCCCCCAAATTGATGGGCATTGCCATTCGAATGGTCACTTCATGTGATCATTTATGTGGGGCGGGGCTCACTTGCCCCCCCCCCCAATTTTATTCAACTTGTCATGAGGATAAAATCGGGAGTGGGATACATTGTTCTGAGCTTTCCAGAGGAAAGGCAAGAGACAATGCAATAAACATAATAAAAGTAAGCTGCATCCACTTTAGTGGTTAGGACTATTAAGCAGACCGTATAATGTCAATCAAGAAATGCCATTGTTAGATCCCTGTTGCTGAAGGGCTAACCCTTCTTTGGTGAAGCTCTTCCTGGACTATTCCACTTCAGACTGCACATGGGTGGTTTTTTGTTTTTTTTAATGAAATTCAGCCTCCTTCAAGCATTTAAAAACAACAACACCTTGTTTATAGAAGTCTAAGGCTGCAGCACAACCTTCATCTGCCTCAACTGCAACAAAGCATGTCTCTCCTGTATCGGTCTCTACAGCCACAGCAGGCACTGTAACCTTCCAATATTTTGACATCACCCCCAAAGACGCACTCCTCCATTGTCTCCCAAGACAGACGGATACCAACAATCCTAATTATAATGCTAGCACTTCTACCCCAGATTTTAATGTTTCTTTTATACTGCCTCCCCTGTTGCATTATGGAACTGTGACTTGTTGCTCAATATACCACCATGTCGTGTTAAATTTGATATTGTAGAAAAAACTGTATGCTTAAATACTGCCTGAAATTTCTTCACCTGAGACTACAACACACAACTCCTGCAATTTGCTGAGTTAACTGGTTGTAAAATTGATTCCACCTCCCCCCCCCCGGAGCCAAATAACATGGAAATGTACACTAAACTTCTGCTAGATTCCGCTGTTTTTCCAGAAGTGGCTTTTACATTGTGGGAAAGATTGCATAAAGTGTGGAAATTATCAGATAAGGAAACTTTGTGAAAATGGAATAAAACGCTGTGTGGATGCAGCCTAACTTGCTATGACAAAGAGTTGTAGAATCATAGAGTTAGAAGAGTTACCGTATTTTTCGCTCTATAAGACGCACCAGACCACAAGACGCACCTAGTTTTTGGAGGAGGAAAACAAGAAAAAAATATTCTGAATCTCAGAAGCCAGAACAGCAAGAGGGATTGCTGCGCAGTGAAAGCAGCAATCCCTCTTACTGTTCTGGCTTCTGGGATAGCTGCGCAGCCTGCATTCACTACATAAGACGCACACACATTTCCCCTTACTTTTTAGGATGGAAAAAGTGAGTCTTATAGAGCAAAAAATACGGTAGTTCCTAGAGTCATAGAATCATAGAGCTGGAAGTGTCTTCAATCTGCAAGACACTTTTTCAGAGGGGTGCATTCTGGTTTACAAGAAGCAGAGACCAGGACGGAAGGAGACCAGCTTGATGCTACCGAGAATGTATAAACCAGCCCTGAGAACAAAACTCCTTTTCATTGGGCATCTGAAGTGAAACCAAGATAGATAGATAGATAGATAGATAGATAGATAGATAGATAGATAGATAGATAGATGATAGAGTTTCTTACCAGCATCCTGCACAGTCCCTTCAGCTTGTTGAGCGAAGCCCTTAAAACATGGTTGCTTTCCAGACATGGTTGTTTTCAACAGCTTCCGTCCTTAACCAAATTTAAAACATCAGCCTTCTAAACATTCTGCTGTAGTGTCTCCAGCCTATGCTGGTTTTATATACAAACCAAGACCCCCCCCCCCCGCCTTAATGCTCACTGGGCAAATATTTTCAATAGGTGGAGCGTTCAGGTGGCTTAGCATTTTAAGCCCAGATAAACGAAACTGAAGGCACGTGTCAAAATGCCAAATTCTTTGCCTTTCCCAGGTGGGAGGTGTGTCTCAGCAAGTGTTTTCTTTCTGCATCAGTGGGAACAATGCTCATCCCTTCCGAATAGAATCTCGGTGGAAAATAACTGGGCAAATGGCGGGCACGTCCGCACAGAGCAACACAGAGGCAGTTGTGTGAGAGAGGCACCAATGTCCATTCGTATCCACAGTGCTGAGGTAATCAACGTGGTGCCCCCCTTCCAATGTTGTTGAACCACAACTCCCCTTCACCCCCGACTATTTGTTGGATAGAGTACACCACATTATACACCAAAGTACACCACATTGGCTACTCCTGCCTTTGCAGAAGTGTCCTCAAAGGTTGCATTCCAATTTATTGCTCTGCATGTGGATTTCATTTCTATTGCACTAAACATTTACAAAGTACTATCCTTCGAAAAAGGGTATAGGAAACCAAGGCCTTTCCTACTTATCCTAGGCCTCCAAAAACACAACGTACAGTGGTACCTTGGGTTAAAAACTTAATTCGTTCTGGAGGTCCATTCTTAACTTGAAACTGTTCTTAACCTGAAGCACCACTTTAGCTATTGGGACCTCCCACTGCTGCCGTGCCGCCGCTGCACGATTTCTGTTCTCATCCTGAAGCAAAGTTCTTAATCTGAGGTACTATTTCTGGGTTAGCGGAGTCTGTAACCTGAAGCGTCTGTAACCCGAGGTACCACTGTACTGGTGCTCAGATGTCTCTGTCCAGGCCTCTTATCCTCCTTTGTGCACCATTCATGGGATAGATGCAGTATCTTAAATGGCTTAGGTTCGTTTAATTAATTTAAGTCTTAACAGTCTTTTGTATGCACACCCTCTTTAGGCAATTTGTGCATATTACTTTACTTGCTTCCAAACTCTTTCCTTTTTATTGATTTATTTAACAGAATTGGTATACCATGAAATGCAAGAAACTACTAAAAACCACTAAGCCATCTTTCCCCGTTCTGGTATGGTGGTGAGCCGAGCTTTATTTAGTGGTTCTTCTAATCCAGTCATGCAGCCAGCAGAGTTTGTGTCAATACTTACCTGAGCTTCCGTTCGCGGGATCACTGGTATTGACTCTAGCAATCGTATTGTCGAACTAGTGTGTTTTAGTAAATGAGGCATGTTTTGCTCACCATTTAATGCAGCGTTGGACAGGCCATTAATGTCTCTCATCTCTTGACTCGGAATTTTAAAAAGCAGAGAGAGCAAACAGCCACCTGAAGCCAGCAAACAAATATGAAGTACAGTCCAGATGTGTCAGGTGGCGAGGAAAGGAAAGAACCCGTCAGGCAATGCATGGACTTCTGAAAACAGAAGACAACAGAAACAGCTTGCTGCTGGCTTAATAAAACACACAGATGGGGTGTTAAGGCACCATTGAGGCAGCTGTCTTTTGTGTTGACCTTGAGCTGAGAGGTTCCTTGGAAGCTAAAACAAGGCCTGGATTTGGGACATTCACCCACTTTGGAACTTGGGGAGACATGAGGTGATGAAGCAGTTATACAGTAGGGAGGAGCCATGTCTTAGCAGCTGAGCACATACCGTATTTTGCATGGAAAAAACACCAGGTTCAAACACTGGCATGTCAAGGTAGGGTTGGCAGTGACTCCTGCCTGTCTATACAGTTGATACTGAGCTAGACAGACCAGTGGTCTGACTTAGGCCACATCTGCCCCATTTATTTGAAGCAATGCTAAAGCATTGTAACAGTCATGGCTTCCCCCAAAGACTCCTGGGAACTGTCGTTTGTTAAGGGTGCTGAGAGTTTTTAGGAGACTCCATTCCCCTTCCAGAGCTACAGTTCTCAGAGTGGTTTAACCATCAATTCCTCTTCCCAGGGAATAGTAGATATGTGAGGGGAATAGGAGTGTCCTAACAGCTTTCAGCACTTTTAATGAAGTTCAGTTCCCAGGATTCCTTGGAGGAAGCCATCATGTGGTATAATTGTGCATGCACATCACACATACAAAGAATTCTGGGAACCATAGGCTGGCCTCAACCAGAGCCAGGGCTTTTTTGGCTGTGGCTCCGATCTGGTGGAACGCTCTGTCACAAGAGACTAGGGCCCTGCAGGACTTGACATCTTTCCGCAGGGTCTGCAAGGCAGAGCTGTTTCACCAGGCCTTTGGCCAGGGCACAGCCTGACTCCCTCCTTTGGCAATCTTCACAGAACTCTAGCCCAATGCTTGCCATTAATTTGATTTGAATTAATTTTATAATGAAATGATTTTAGAATGTTGTATTATTTTATTGTTGTTAGCCACCCTGAGCCTGGCTTCGGCTGGGGAGGGCGGGATATAAATAAAAATTTATTATTATTATTATTACTGCTATTATTATGGGTGCTGGGAATGGTTGTCCTGTTAGGGACAAACTATAATTCCCAAGATTCTTGTGTTTCGAATTTATAGTGTGTACACACTCTTAGTATATGGCAGCTTCCTGCGTTTTGGATCTGTGTTGAAAAGCAGGCAGTTGAGCACCATACCATGTGTCAGTGGGGTTTCATTGTCCTGGCAAAGATGGTGGGACAGTACACAGAGACCCCAAAATCTGTGAATTGAGGCAAGGAAATGCCTGAGGAACCCCAATTTATGTTGCCACACCCAGAGGCTTTTCTTTTGCAAGAAACACCACCAGGCACACACATCTGGCTCAAGGATTATTTAGAAGTGTGCTTGTTTTTAAGTTGCAAATGAGAGGAAATATATGACTCACGCTGCTTGTTCTGGATCGTCTGTTTTGTTTTAATCCTTGGCTCCACCCAAGAGCTACTGAGCAAATCACATCAAATCAACTGTGAGTGGTCCCTGTTAAGAGATGAACACTGCCCTGGCTCTGCTCTTGCTGATTTGCAAAGGGAAGAAGCATTTTGCAGAAGCCTCTGCCAGGAACATGGCGACTTGTGTTTATCTTAGGGATGCAAGGAAAAGACGATGGATCCAAATGACAGCTTTGCATCCTCTTCGAAGTTTACCTTCTATATTCTACCTGCACAGATAGCTTCCTGGATGCCACTGGAAATCCCTTCCCTGCCAGTGTGAGGATTGCAAAATATATGAAAGAGGCTCTCCCCACTTCCTCAGCTGTATCACAAGCAAGGCCAGCCAGTGTTTGTGTGTGCAGGACGGCCATTTGGCCTGGACCTCAAGTTCAAAGGGGGCCTCAAACACAGACAGTTGTTAGTTGTTTGGCAAGCTCAGCATTATTATTATATTTATATGCACCAGACCACAATCTGATACACTTGTCTTACAGCTGCAAATTTAAGCAAATCTGAGATGCGATTTGGAGGAAGGCACACTGATATAGATTTGGTCATATTCAAGAGTTTAAAGCATTCATAGATATTAATGAAAGGGGATCAGCTCTGGCGGCACAAGATTAGACTGTGATGCATGTGTCCTCTTCGATCAGCTGATAATATAAACCAACCACTCACTCATTTCCCCCCATCTCTCTCATTTTTTAATGCTGGTATGGTATGCCTCTTATTAACTATTATAACCAACAAGACTCACAGTCAGAATGATGAATAAACTGAGAAGGCGCAAAGACTTAGTTGAAACAAGTTGTTTTATTTTGTCTCTCTTTTTTTCTTAAAAAAAAAAAGTCCACCATTTTTAGGGATCTCAAGTGCTGATGCTAATGGGCAGAAGACATTAACCAGCAATTCCAACCACGACTGTGCTATATCACGGCTACCAAACCACACGCTCAGAAGGCTTTGAAGATGGGGAAGGAAGGAAGCCACAAAGGAGACGGGGGGCGGGGACGGGGACAGACAGAGCTCTGCTGCACACAGTTTCCCTAAAACAGATGGTCAAGAGTCTGCTAGACATCTATGATATGTCGGTATGAGGCAAGTGAAAGACTGTAGTGCTGAATGAAGTTAGCCTAGGGGATGAGTGATTTCCCTGCTCTGGTGGCAGCTAACATTTCTGCATTTACTCCTGGGATTCCCACTTTTCACACTAGGAGGGTTAATTTCCTTCATTTTCGCCCTGGGAAGAAGAGAAACAAGAAAACAGGTTAATTTGCCCCCCACCAAAATCCAAGTTGACTCCGAAGCCAGAGGGGAAAGCAAGATCTCTATACACATGCAGAAAGTTTTGAAAAGGAGCAGTAAACATGCCTCTGAATGAGCTGTCATCAAATGCAATGAGTAAGTAGACCGTAGGAGGGGTTCCCCACTCTGCCAGGCAACATACATGTTGATATTTATGATCAGGCATGTAAGTGGTTATTTTAGTGGCACCATAGGAATAAACAAACAATAAAGTGTGCTGAGTAGACACCCTCCTCAACAAAAGTGCCAATGTCAGAAAAGAGATATTTCACCCTTTGCATCAATGAGAAAGAATATACCGTATTTTTTCCTCTATAAGACTCACTTTTTCCCTCCTAAAAAGTAAGGGGAAATGTGTGTGCATCTTATGGAGCGAATGCAGGCTGCGCAGCTATCCCAGAAGCCATAACAGCAACAGGGATTGCTGCTTTCACTGCGCAGCAATCCCTCTTGCTGTTCTGGCTTCTGAGATCCAGAATATTTTTTTTCTTGTTTTCCTCCTCCAAAAACTAGGTGTGTCTTATGGTCTGGTGCGTCTTATAGAGCGAAAAATACGGTATTTGTTATGCAGAAAAATGAAAATGTGGAATGACCCTGAGAAATCTGGAGGAGTGTGTGTGTGTGTGTGTGTGTGTGTGTGTGTGTGTTTATATTTATATGTTACCGTGTGTGCCTGAAATTTGCTGAATGCTGACATCCTAGATACATTTCCTCTCTAGGGTAGCTTGGCTATTCCATTGGGCAGAGCAATTGCCTCAGACAACAGATGCTGTTCCTCCTGAACTCCTAGGCAATCCGCCTTGTATGAGGATAGGGCTGGGTGCATCACACAGCTTGTCCTGTACCCCTTACACTAGCTTGCTGCCCCCAGGTGTGCTAGATCAGGGGTCGGCAACCTAAGGCCCTTGGACCACAAGTGGCCCACAGGGGTTGTTTAACCAGCCCCCGAGCCACCCCCAAACTGAGCCACCCACTTGGCTAGTACCAGTGCGCGGCACTAAACTGGCGCAGCATGGCAAGGGGACTCACTTCCGCAGTGCCAGAAATTGCGTCTGCCCAGACACATGCGCAATCAGGCCCATGGAGTGATCTCCGCTGGAGTGAACTGGCCCAGGCAAAGTAAATCTTGCCGACCCCTGTGCTAGATCATTCTATCCTACAGAGGTGGATTTAGGGCAGTGCGAGCAGTATGGCTGCACAGCCGAGGAGGGCACCTTCTCAAAGTCTGGGAAGTACTTGCCTGGCTGCAGGAAGGAGTTGTGAGAGCTCCAACAGGGTCCTAGAATCCTCCTGCCTCCTTCCCAAAGCCAGGCAAGCACTTACCAGACTTTGAGAAGGATGAAGGAGGCCTCTAGACCCTGTCAGAGCCTCACACTTCCTTCTCAAAACCTGACTTTAAGCCGGAGCCAAGAGAGCTGGGGGAGGAAGTCAAATGTTGGCCTTGCACAGGGTGGCATATTACCAACCATGTTTTCTGTTGCCAGTATTGAAGGATGCTTCAAATGCCATTCCTGTCAGGTTTTTGTAAATGGAATGGGTGGGGTCAGGGGAAGGGCATGTTGTCCTTTGCCTCAGGCAGAAGAATGTCTTAGGCCTGCTCTGATGATGACTCACGGGATGCGTCAGTCGGGAGTCGGGGCCAACAGTGGGTGGGACAGAGTAAGCCTGTTCCACAGTGTCGTATAACTTTCTTTCTCTGGAAATTGGCCGTTGAATTTGGAGGCTCCTGCTTAGGCAGAATGTGTTTCTAAATGAATGATCAGTGAAGAATCACAGACCCATTCAGCAACCATTCAGAGGATGCAATTCCCTTGTAAACAATTCAGGTTGCAAATTAACTCTGTTTGAGGGTTCTGTACATGTAGGCTGGCTCTGCACCGCCACCAGCAGATAGTCCCTGCTCTGCAGCAGCTGGTTGTCTCCTGCTCTGCTACTCACTTGCTCTGAACTATAGCAGTGAGCGGAGGGCAGCTGCTGGAATCTCCTCTGATGATTGGCTGGCAGACAAGGCACCTACCCACATTCCTGGTTTATTTCTCTTCTTTCCTTTTTGTATTTGTGGGATTCTCCACTGTCCTCCTTCCTATTGGGTTGGGGTGTCAAATGGAAATCACCTTCATCTGTCTCTCCAACCTGGAAGGACACCATGGCACCATTGGCAGGGTCCCCAGCTGAGGACTAACATGAGGACGGTGTGCTATCACTAAGCAAGCTCTTGGGAAGGACACACACACAGACACACCCAAAAAGCCACCTTAATTGGTGGCACAGGAGAAGAAGAAGAGGAGTTTGGATTTGATATCCCGCCTTTCACTCCCTTTAAGGAGTCTCAAAGCAGCTAACAATCTCCTTTCCCTTCCTCCCCCACAACAAACACTCTGTGAGGCGAGTGAGGCTGAGAGACTTCAGAGAAGTGTGACTAGCCCAAGGTCACCCAGCAGCTGCATGTGGAGGAGAGGGGAAGCGAACCCGGTTCACCAGATTACGAGTCCACTGCTCTTAACCACTACACCACACTGGCGGCACTACCTGATCAAGAAATGGTGTGGCAAAACAATGGGGACAAGGTGCAGTAAGCACTCCAGATACCTGAGTTCATTTGCTTTATTCATTCATGGAAGGGGGAAAGATGGCAGTTCAGATATTGATGGACTCCAACTCCCACCATCTCTGGCCATCAGCCATGATGACTGAGACGGATGGGAAATGGAATCCAATAAATCTGAAGGACACCACACTAACTTCTCCCGAGATATACCATTCCCCAAAGTGCACTGAAGGTACCTTCTGAGCTTTGCATCAGCTAAAGTTCTTGGCTTGTACTAGGGAGCCTATGAGCTAGCCATTTTCCCTCCGGCTAACCCTCTAGGTTTTGTTGTCCTAGAACTTAGGTCCACCAGAATGTGACTCAGTTTTATAGGCTATAATGAACCTGAATTATAAATTTTCCTTCCTTGCAAAGTATTTCTTCTAACACCCTTTTTGGTTAAAGTGATAGCTTTGGTATATTCATATAGTGATAGTATATTTGGTATATTCATAAAGTGATAGCTTTGGTATATTCATATAGGATTGGAATGGAGTTAGGAATTATAGCTGGAGTTTCTTACCTGCCCCTGGATGAATGATTGATATTGTGCGTGATTGTTGTTCGAAAAAAAGTTGCACTTGAAACTTAATTTTTAAAAATGGTTTTAAAAAATGAAATACAGTAGTAAAAAAATTGATATATACTAAGATTTAATATATGCACAAACAAATACGCCCAGTGCATTATCAAGGGGTCACTTGGTCTGGAAAAATGCTCCATCAAAGTCAGCTCTTAAGCTACAAACTACTTATTCTAGAATCATCCCAGTAAGTAGTTTGAGGTTAGTAAGCGAAGACTGGAAACAGATAGTCGTTCTTTTTTGACCCCACCCCGAGCTGCAGGCAGTTTGCACTACGTACACTGTTCTACTCTCAAATTTGATAGAAAAGTTATCTAGGGTTTTGCATCATTTGAGAAATCTGTAAAACCCATTTGCCGAGATGCAGCACGGGGGCTGCATACACACCATACATTTAAAGCATGTGAGTTTCCCGCAAAGGATCCTGGGAACTGTAGTTTGATAAGAATGATGGGAATGGTTGCAGTGTGAGGAATATACTACAGTTCCCACAATTTTTTTTGGGGGGGCGTATGTTTTCAAAGTATGGTGTGTACACAGCCTGGGACAAAGTACCGTATTTTTCGCTCTATAACACGCACCTGACCATAACACGCACGTAGTTTATAGAGGAGGAAAACAAGAAAAAAAATATTCTAAATGAAACAGGGGGTGTATGATTTTTGTGGTTCATGCTGTGGCCACAGACATGTGATCTGACGGTGAGTTTGGGGTAGCCCAATGCAAAAATCCTGAGGATCCATGTGGATCCATGCTTTGTAACCACGTTTTAAGTGGGGAGGGAAGGAAAAGCACTCAAGGGACAAGGAGCACGCATGGGGTGGGTGGAGGAGGATGCTGCTAATAATGCAGAAGAGGAGTATAAGGGGAGAAGGCTCCTCTCCTCTCCCACTTTGCTCCTTTAAAACAAGCAGGCTCTGCTTCTCTCCCTCCTCCCCGGCTTAGAGAGCTGAAAAGCTTTGCTGCTGTTTAGCGAGCTGAGTGGGGAGGAGAGAGGGACACAGAGCACAGTTGCTTTAAAGCAGCCAACCAGACAGGAGCCGCTTACACCTGTGTTTCAAAGCGAGCCACGAAGGAGGGAAGGAAGGGGAACCATGGATCCTCTGCTCACGACAGCAGTAGATCCCCCCCCGCCACCCATAGGCATTCGCTCCATAACACGCACAGACATTTCCCCTTACTTTCTAGGACGAAAAAAGTGAGTGTTATGGTGCAAAAAATACAGTAAATGTTCATGTATGCAATGGGAGAAAATCTGACCCACTTCCACCTATTGGGCAGGGTATTATTATTATTATTATTATTATTATTTATTGACGACTGTCTGCTTCCAGCCAGACAGGCCAGGAATGGGCTTGTAGCTGAAAAGACAAACAAAAGGGGAGTATTTTTGGCATTATGATCAGCAGAGAAAAGATCTGAAATCACCTGTATGCAGAAAAGAAATGGAAACCAGCTCAGCACAGAGAAAGTAAGGAAAGAGCAATAGATGGCGAGAAAAACCCCAGACCAGCCAAGGATTCTGGGGTTAGCTGGGCTGTGGCTGTGCTTTACCTCTGCACTGATTTCTGTGGCTTCCACTGGGGCGTCATCTTCAGCCGTGGCAGCAGGCGGCTCTTCAAATTCCACTGGGTGCTCTAAGTCCTCCTGTGGGACATAAACCACAAGGCAGAGCATTAGGAGGGCAAGAGCAGACCCTCCAACATTTCTCCGGTGAAAATAGGGACATCATAATCCATAATAATGATAATTTATACCCCATCCGTCTGACTGGGTTGCCCCAGCCACTCTGGGCAGCTTCCAACATATATAAAAAAACACAATAAAACATTAAACATTTTTTAAAAACCTTCCCTATGCAGGGCTGCCTTCAGATGTCTTCTAAAGGTTGTATAGTTACTTATTTCATTGGCTTGGTGGGTCACATAACTCTATACCCTCCAACATTTATCCGGTGAAAACAAGGACGTCCTAAGGAAAAGCAGAACCTTCCGGGATCAAATCAGAAACCGGGACGGCTTCTGTAAACCCGAGACTATCCCTAGAAAATAGGAACATACGTACTGCAGAAGAATACTGAGGAACTATTGCAGAGTTGTTTATATTTTTATCATCAGAGAAAAAAGGCTGAAGTGAGACTTCTCTGGATCCAGATCTCAAAAGATCTCTGCCCACTTGGCCTCACTGCCTCTCCTTAGCAGGGTTATTGCTGAATCCCTTTCAAGGTTATGCAACGTTCTTGCGACAAAAATGAAATCTGGCAGCTTTCCAACCAGCTTCCACCAGCTTGCTGTGCAGACATCAGCCAGGCAAACTGTGTTTACCTCCCCACGGTGTCACCTGCTGATTTCTGAATGCCAAGCTGTTCAGTGTTCAAGAGCAAGCCAGTCCATTATGGCGGCGGGGGGGGGGGGGAGCAGGGGGGAGTTGGCAACCTCAAAGGAAAATCAGGCTGGCAATGGAAGGCATTGAACCAGCTCCCCATGACCAGACCCCCAGGCAGCAGCAGACCTGGCTGGCTGGGCTCACATACCCATTTCCTTTTCCTGGTTGGATGCATATTCATTGTTTTACCTCCGGTAAATCTTTGGTGTCTAGCAAGAACAGATGCTTTGTTCAGCTTGGTCAGAGAGATGACATAATAACTACAGGGGTTTGGACTGTTCTAGAAGGTTTCTGATGGCGCTCGAGTGGGGTGTTAGGGGCAGGGGAACGGATATTTGCCAAACAGAAACTGTTAGAGCCTATGTTACAATCCTAGATTAGTTCCATCTAGTTCTCACAGCCCCTATAAATAACGGTCGCTGTCCCCATGGTGTTTTCCCCTTCCTCAAGCCAGTAGGTCAGTATATTTATTGTTTTGAGAGTAGGTCATCGCCAGTCGCTGAGCCACCAGGGGGAAGCTTGGCTATTGTGCCTGCTTCCTCCTTCCTCCCTTGCTACTCCTTCCTAGCACTTCCTCCCTGTCCTGTTCTGTTGCAGCTCCTATATCTCTATATCTCTATATATACATAGGTAGATCTGAGACACAGGCAGACTAACACACCAGGGTCAATGGAACCACTCGCAATTGCACTGACATTCCTCTTTGGCTCCTGAGATGTGCCACACATTCTGGTCAGTTCTATGGCCTTTTAAATGTGTGTGGGGTGTGTGGCGTTTATTATTATTATTATTATTATTATTATTATTATTATTATTATTATATGCATTTTGTTCCTTTATGTTGTAAACCCCTCCCCCATGATGTTTGGGTGAAGGGCAGTATATTAATTGATTGCTCAAATACTACGAAGCCTATGAATCAGGGGTGGGGAATTGGTGGCCCTCCAAATGTCGCTGGCCTACAATTCCCATCAACCTTGTCCACTGGTCATGCTGGCTGGAGCTCATGGCAACTGGCGTTCCGTCTGGAGGGCCACAGCTTTCCCATTCCTGTAATGGAACTTTAGTTTTCAAAATTAAAACGGGGGTTTATCGAGAAGCCGAGTCCCAGTATCCCATTCTGTGCTTTTTCTGGCGGTTGCCTACAATTGTGTACTGCATACATAATTTCCCTCTAACTGGACCTTGTATGTTTACTGTTGATTTTTTGAAATGTATGGTTTGTGGTGGGTTTGTGGTGGTGATAATATGTATTCAAGTAAAGAACTAGATAGATAGATAGATAGATAGATAGATAGATAGATAGAACCCGAAATATTCAGGTTCAGAAATGAAACATGCACACTGATAAATTGCCTCATTTGGAATTTCAAATTTGAATCTGAACACAAATTTGAAGGCTGGTGAGGACTAGACTGAGGACACTGAGGCTGAGGATCAGTAAGAAATGTCACTCTCTGACAGGGCTAAGCTGGGTACGTTGGACAACTGCGTATTTTAAGCATTCATTCTTCTGTAAAGCCAAGGGGGTTTGAAATGCATTTGAAAAGAAGGAGCATGTGCTGGTGGAAGAAGTGGAGCAAAACCCATCCTACGTCTCCTTAATGTACTTTTAAGCTGTTTTCCCCAGATAGTACTAGTGAGCTGGGAAGAGAGGGAATTGCTTAAATCTATGGAGCACAGCAAGGTAAGGAAAGGTTTTACACTCTTCTCTTACATGCTCCTTTTGGGGAAATCTCTCTCTCTCTCTCTCTCTCTCTCTCTCTCTCTCTCTCTCTCACTCACACACACACACACACACACATCCACCCACCCACCCTTCTTTATATGGGAACAGGACAAGTGTGTGTTTAAAATGTCCCGTTACTGGGTTAAACCCATAATGCAATGACACAAGTTAGAGCCTCCTCTGTAGTGGCCCCTCTTCTATGGAACCCCTTTCTTTGGATGTGCGGCTGACACGATTTCCATCAGGCTTTTGAACCTCTCTCCTCCATCCAGGCCTTTGATTCAATAAGGCTAGTGAAAATAGCCGATGTCCATGTACGGTTCTTGATTTTTTTTCAAATACGTTTTACACAAGTTGGGGCATTTTGTGGTTTCAGTTCATCAACCTTTGGTATGGTAAACCACCCTTGGGAACAGGGTTCATGGAGAACGGCTTAAAAATCAAATTAACATATAACTAATTAATCAGATGCCTGTGATTGCCCAGCATGCTCAGCTCCTATCTAATGATGAGTGACGTGCTTGAGAATCTTCTTCTGTTTGTTTCTCAGGCCGCATTCCACACACCATGATTTTACTTCTCTGACTCACCAATCTATTTTTAACCAGGCAGGAACAAGCCTCTTGAGATTTTCTCTTTCTCTGAACTGGAACAGTAGCGTCCGACACATTTCCAGGATGAAGGAGTGTCAGCTTGCATAATATATATTTAATTTAATTCCTCTCTCTCCTCTCTTCTCTTATAACTTCAAAAGTTTTCCCCGGTTAGAAGCACAAACTCCGAACATGACAGGGCAGCGCTTCTGGTTGTATCAAACAGGAGCCTTTCCATCATTCCTTTATCTTCACATGCCCTCCCAATATTTCGCACTGGCTGCCTGCAGACTGTCACCATTTTGCGAGAGGGATTGAGGCACATACCAAAAGCTTAGGTCTGTAGAAGTGTGGCTGCCGAAAGTGGATTTGCTGCATCCTGTGTGGGCATGCTTTTCATGTTGTCCTCATCCAAGTGGCAGCCAGCACTTCAGTTGTATCTCAAAAATAAAATACAAAATTGGCCACATCCACAGGTAAAAAGGATACCTGAATGAGTGCCCATGATGGACCTCAGTTTTCTGAGACTTGGTGAGGCCACACGTGTAATTTTTAAACATTAATCCACTGTTTTGTTCAAGTCTGGTTTGGTGGAAAACTTGTGTCTCAAAAATTGGCCACACACACTAATACCAGAGCTCATGCCCACAGTGGAACTTCCAGAAGTGGCAGAGGATGGGGCAGCCACAATACACACATTTTTAATCCACTGAAGAGTGGCATTTCTGAAGATGGTGAGAATATGTTCCTTTGCCTCTGATGTTGCTATCTTTACACAGGCAATAAGATAAGATAGTTGTCTTTGCTCTATGTCTGCCACTGTCTGCACCATGTGACTTTTAAATGCGATCCATAGCTTTCTATGCTCTGCGAGGAAAAACTCCAGCCAGTTTTGTTTCAGGGCTATGTCACAGAGAATCTACTGAATCAATTGTTCTTAAATTGTATTTTAGGATATATATGTGTTATTGTCATGTGTGTTGTGATTTTATCACTTATTTTTTGACGTGTTCTGGTCTTTGGCTTGAGCCTTAATAAAACTGTAATGGAACTGAGGCGATGCAGCAAAACAAGGCCAAGCACCTGCTGTCTGCCTAATTGGTCCAGCGTCCGCGGCTCACTTACAAATTGAGCAAGCATTGGCTGGTGAACGCGTGGTCGGTGCCTGCATTGCAGCAAGCAAGCTTTGTGCCGCATCATCTGAATGGAAAAGTTGATCCCCGTTCTGAGACGAGAACGGTTAAACGGAGGTTGTTTGGCACTGAAATTCACACATGCCAGGGCAGGAAAGAAAAAGCTTTGTGGTTTCCCTGAAGCACAAACATCTTCTCTGTTTGTCAAGATGCTAGGCAGAAAATGAAGACTCTGTAAGAGGAGTGTGTAAGAACTCTGGACAATGATGGTGCTATCCTGCCCCCCCCCCCAGAAGATGCATATAGCCATCCTGGGACTGAGAATACCTGCTCTTTTCCCCCATGTCATCTAAAGCTGCTTACACACTAAACCTTCAAAGCACATCTGAAGGACTTTTTCTCCCTCAAAGAATTCTGGGTACTGTAGTTTGTTCAGGGTTGCCAGGAATTGTAACTCTGTGAAGGATAAACTACAGTGCCCAGAATTCCTTGAGAGGAAGAATGTGCTTTAAAGCTATAATGTACACAGCCCAAGAACATTTCCGAGTGCTAACCATCTATACCGACCTTCCTCAACCTGGTTTTTGACTACAACTCCCACCAGCTCCACCCAGACTGACCAGTGGTCAGGAACAATGGTAGATGTTGTGTGAAGTATGTGGAGTTCCCCAGGTTTATTTCTCAGATGACCGAAGGATGAGAGGCGAGGTTGTCAGGGGTGAGGAGTTATTAATCCATCCAGCCTGCTTACTTTCCGCTACAAATAACCCACCATGGGCTTTACCTGGCAAGTCCAGTTTGGGGAACATGTGTTTGTGATGCTTATGTTCTGGCCTACCTTTTGTACAACCCCAGTGGTGGTGACAATGGTCTCTGCTCCTTCTACGGTCTGCTTTGCCACAGTGTTGACACTGGCCACTACAGATTCCCCCACCAGGTTGGCTTGTTCTTTGGTCTTCTCAGCAACTAAACATAAAATAGAAATAGGCAGATCTGATGAGCTACAGTGCAAACCATTCTCTTTTTTTTGGGGGGGGGAGACCTAATTATAAACTTTTGGCAAAAGTCTTGCCAAAGTCTTGCTTGCTCTGAAAGTGGCAATGTTTTCTGTCAGCTCTCACAGAATCTCACAGAATCACAGAGTTGGAAGGGACCCTGAGGATCATCTAGTCCAACCCCCTGCAAGGCAGGAATATGCAGCTGACCCTTATGGGGATCGAACCTGCAACCTTGCCGTTGCCAGCACTACGCTCTAACCAATTGAGCCATTCTGTTGGGAACAAGTGTAGTCAAAGAGTGTAAGTGTAGTCACAGGTATAAGAAAAAAACGCCACTCATGGAAGTGAACCGAAGGCATAAAATGGAACCTGCTAATTCAATACATGACATGGGAATTTGCAATGATCTTACCTGAAGTGACACTCTGCACTACGCCCTCTTTGGTTTTGGTCCCTGTAAAATGGAGGAAAAGGTATTTTCAGGCTTGTTTTCATTGATCCTTGTGCTGTTCTTTTTGTAAAAAAACAAACGGGGGGGGGGGGAGCGCCTTCAATTGACATTCACGGTAGCATGACAGTATGTACAGCAAAGGCATACTTAGGCAAAGTGCAGATGAGTCATTCATCCCCACACAAAAGGATCAGAGATTCCTGAATCCAAGACAATAGGCACTTCAGCTAAGTGGCATGGTGAGAGCCTGTACAAATGTACAACACAAAAGCCTTTTAGAGGGCATCTTTTTTTCCCGTGTGGGGAGGTGGGAATACAGAGGAGAAAGGTTTTTTTTGGGGGGGGGGTTCTAGACAGTTGCTATTTTGCAGGGAGGATTTGATCGCATACCAGAAAATTGCAGTTGCACAATTAAAATGGATTTGGCCCACTTGCACAACAAACCCACCTCCACCCACCTCTTCCCCTAAGCTGGACATTTTGTTCTTTGGACTTGACTTCGGGTAGTTTTGCATAAGAGGTTGGTACCTCCTAAATCAGCTAAGGCTACATCCACACTAGCGAAAGTGGAGAAACTTGGTTCAGTTTGCATTTTGGGGCAAACTTACTTTGCACCTTCTGAAATAATACAAGAACTGAAACACAGCCATCCATCAAAATGCACAGTTATTCTGAATTTTGCAGTGCACGTAAGCCAAATAATGTTGACATACATGCACATGCTGAGGTAAAAGCATCCATAAAAATGCATCTATATTAGTGAAGATAAGATACAAAAACACACTAATTTAGGGGAAACTGCTTTGTTAAAATGCGTGTATTAGGCAAAACAGCATATTAGGGGAAATTCACATTCAAATACTGGTGAATTTTCGTAAGGGCTTTTTTAAAAAATCACAGAAATGTGGAGAACTGAACTTAAAAATGGAAAAAATGTGAAAAAGAGAGAAACTGAAATGGACAGATTCACCCACCTCTAGTTCACACTAGGGGATTCAATCAATCAATCAATCAATCTTGATTATGATTACGATCACAGATCAGTTGCTATCAAAAAATTGCATATCAGCATGTATTGCATCAAACTAGGTCTGATGTAGCATGAACAAGTTTGTTTTTTTTTAGCAAACAAACAGCTACTGGGAGTGTGCCTCAAACAGCTCATTTGAAACTGATCCTCAAATATTTGTTGTTGTTTTAAGATTTTCAAGTGACCTGTTTCGCCAGAATTCCAAATATCCCTTGATTTGTTAGGTAGAGGCCAGTAAAACTTGAAAATAGGTATTTGTGGGAAAGGGTTGCTGTGTGTCTGTGTGGCATAACTGAAAGTGTGGACTTTCAAGTTTATCCACGTATTAAATAAAAGGAGTCTTTGGACTGTATGAAAGTGGTATAGTGTTAGTTTTTAAAATAATAATAATGGAGGGGAGTATGAATACTATCCACAGAGTGATATGAAATCTTCCACCACAGATTTGCTTGGTTGTGTTAACACAAGCATAGTGTGATTTCCTCCCACTGCAACTACACATTTAAATGCAGAGGTAGCCCTTCAAACATTGGTCAGCTATAGACAAGCTCAAACTTAAGGTATACTGTTGTTGTTTTTCAAAATGAGGTAGTGCTGGGGATTTGAATTTGCTGCCAGTTGACCGCAAAGCCAAAAATCAGCTGGCCAGGCAATTTTTTTCTCCTTGCGCCCAGGACGGGTATGTGTCTTTGCGCATGCGTGCCAGAAGTGAGGTGAGGAACGGAGGAAGCCCACAATGCCTGCCCAGCCGTCGATGCCTCTGGACAGCTGTTGCACGCTCATGCCAGCCTCCCTGAGTGGCTTTGGGAGGCTCAGATCTGAGGAGGGTGGCATGGAGAAGGGCACAATAGCCACGTACCTCTTGATCCCAGCCTCGCCACCTTGTGTGGCCGGGGTCAAAGGGCATGTGGCTGTTGCGTCCTTCTCAGGCCGCCCTCCCTGAGGTACTTTGCAAAGCTGAGATCTAATCAGATCCCAGCTTCGCAAAGCAGCGAAAGGCTGGCTGAGGGAGGGCGGCAGGAGCAGTGGCACCCCACCAAAAAAATGCGCCCAGGGCAATTGCCCCAGCAGCCCTCCCCACACTGTGCCCCTGAGTTGACAACAAAGCTGCACCCGTGATTTCTCCTCCACGTTTCAACCTAATTCTGGGATTGTTAATTTAATGAAGGGCAGGCCAGAAATGGAAATGACAAATAAATAAAGTGGGAAGGGGTGGTGCGTGGATAAAGCTAGCTCAGCCCTCAAGGAGAAGCAGATCACTCACCCCACCCCCTGTGCTTTTTTTTTTTTTTTTTGTAAGCCTGGAAGGGAAACTAAGCCTGTAGGAATAACAAAGGAGCATAACAAGCCCTAGCCTGTCTGGTGAGTTGACTGAAAACGGCATTGTGAATCTGTGTGCATCATTTGATTCTCTTTGAAGGTTTTAAAGAGCATCGAAAGGTTAGCACAGCCACACATGAACGCCGCAGCCTCGATCCACTGCCATCCATAGGAATTTAAACCCTTGATGAATGCCACGGCCAAACGAGAGCTGTGTGTAGCCTTTTAAAGGGTCCAGCAGGGCTGGTCCACCCGTGAGGCAAGGTCAGGCAACCGCAGGGGCCATGGATCTGGCCTCCAAGCAATGCGTTGCCCCATGCGTCTTGCATTTTGAAACAGTGCACCAGAGCCAGAGGAAACTGTATTATGTACATGTTTGATGTATTACAGTATTTTAATATTTTTTGGGAAGCCGCCCAGAGTGGCTGGGGAAGCCCAGCCAGATTGGGGGGGGGAATATAAATAAATAATTATTATTATTATTATTATTATTATTATTATTATTATTATTACTGCTACTACTGCTACTACTGCTACTACTACTACTACATGACCTTACTGGCACCATCTCCTTCAGATTATCCGGGAGGGACTAGCAGCAGCAGTGAGTGAGGAGTCTCACACAGTTACCGAGTTGAAAGTCCCTGCAAAAGCCAGGAGAAGGCAGCTCTGGTGTTGCTATTCTGAGCTTGTCTGGTCTGTTCTGTGTTCTTTAAGGACCACACCCAGTGAGTCAGGCTTCACGCTCGCCTTATGCATGGCATGAAACCCGACCTGCCAGCGCAAAGCTTTGCCAGCCAAGTACAGCTGTTGCCAACCAAAGACAAAATGGGTGTTGTTCCAGCAGCTTAAACTTTTGCCTGCAGCTTGGGTGTATAAGGTTACAAAGTCAACCCATTCCCCGCCACAGCTGGCTGTCGGAAAGCATGCTCTTTTCTTTCTTTTTTTCATAAATGAACTTGAGGGGTGTGTGTGGAAAACATCACACACAGAGAGTGGAGCAATTTTTTGTGTGCTAGGCCCGGAAACCTTAGGCAGCTGACAGCCATTTTGATTTCCCATAATGCTGCTGGTATAGCGCTGATCTGGGGCATTGTGGGAAATTTTAATAGTAGGCCCAAGCCTCCTGATGCCCATTGCAGTTACATAAATGGATAAGCGCACAGGATCTCAGTGACTGGAAGGCTCCCTCACAGAATGGTACTTGGCAGAGATCAAACCTGGAGCCAGCCCTCAAAGAGCTCCTCAGAATGGGTCAACACCAGGGTCTATTGATGAAAGAGAATGAAGGCTGTTCCCACATAACTTTACCCTGTGGTAGCATTTCTGCTCTCATCTTCACTGTATTATTTCTCAGTGTGGAATTTCTTAGTCCTTGCTAGCTCTCCTTTTCCAGAGATTCAGGCTGTATGCCTTGCCTTCTCTTCAAATTTGCCCCAGGCCAGAAATTCAGCTCCCAGCTCTCCCCATTGTGCAATCTGTCCATAAAACTTTGCTCTTCCATCTTCATATTTTTGTTATGAGTTTTGGTCTCTGTGAGTCCCTTGCTCTGCAATGGAGATGTCCTAAAATATAGCATGGGTGGAGACAAGGGGCAGGATAATGGGGTCTCAAGAGCCTTAATGGTCCACAGGAGAGGCATCTCTTACTCCATGCTTTAAACTCCCCATTTCTGCTCACCAGCTAGGAACATCATTTGGCTGACTGGTCTCTGGTGGTTAAGGAACAGAGCATGACAACAACAAGTACATGCTGCCACTGAGGGGAGATATCTTGGCTACATTATCTGAATTGCTCCTATTGGATAGTATAATCATAAAGTTGTAGAGTTGGAAGGGACCATGAGGGTCATCTAGTCCAACCCCCTGCAATGCAGGGATCTTTTGCCCAATGTAGGGCTCAAACCCACGACCCTGAGATTAAGAGCCTCACATACTCTTCAACATTTCCCTGATGAAAATAGGGACTTCTTCTTCTTCTTCTTCTTCTTCTTCTTCTTCTTCTTCTTCTTCTTTTATTAACATTAAACATTTAAAAAATCCCTATACAGGGCTGCCTTCAGATGGCTCGAGGGTCAGATAAGTCCATACTCTCCAACATTTCTCCAATGAAAATAGGGACGTCCTACCATACCCTCCAACATTTTTAAAATAGGGATATCCTAGGAAGAAGCGGGGCATTCTGGGATCAAATTGGAAACTGGAATGGCTTCTGTAAATCCAGGACTGTCCCTGGAAAATAGGGACACTCTGGGGAGGCTCTGGTCTCGTGCTCTAACACCTTGCAGAGCCTATCAGGTGAGCCACTTCCCAGTTGGCAGAACGAAAAAGGCCAAGGCCTCATAAACAGCACCACCACTCAAGCTGCAGTGCAGTCAGATTTGTGTTAACCATGTGAAGGAAAAACAACTCAGCTTTGAGTGTGTGCCCTAGGGGCGGAGTATGCAAGTTAGGCAGAGAGATGCTGTGTCCTCCTGCAGCAGCAGCAGCAGCAGCAGCCTTTGCAAGACCAGCCGCTGCTCTTCTCCATCTCTGCAGTGACTCATCAGTATTGCTACTGAGGCATCAGGCATAAGCCTGCATTTTATTAATGTTTGATCAGGACTTGTATATTAAAGAGAGCTTAAAGATTTTCAAAAGTTTCAAGCCAGAAGACCAGCAGTTTACAACCTTGGTAATGTTTATTCTTCTAGACAAGGGCCCCTTTGATTGATAGCAGAAAACAATTCTCAAAGTCGTAAAAGCTGAAATTACAGGAAACTGACCCTACATGTTACAGAAGATAAAAAAGGCAGAGATAAACATAATTAATAGTTGGTAAATAGTAAAATAATATCAATGTGCCTCCCAGTAAATGACCCAGATCTTCTTTCTAAGGTTAAAAGGCCAAGACCAAATGGGGAAGCATCTAGCTAGCAAGTCTTTTTGTCTAATGGGAAAAGCAGCTGGCTGAAGGAGGGGTTGTAAACTGGAGAGGCTTCTTTTGAAGCTGTTTTTTTACTGAGTTCCTTTTTACTTTACAAAGGCCTTATTCCTTTTAAAAGGCTACCTATGTTATGTATTAAATATATTGTCTTAAATGTAATTATGCAAAGGATTTAAGAAATGCTAGATTTCATATAGTTCTAAGAGTTGTATTTTGAAATTAAGTCAGCCACCAGTCTTGCCCCCCCTTGCTAGACAAGAGACGCCGTCCTGAGCAGTCCTGATTTATTAGTTGTCAAACATTTGTTTAGAAACCTTCAAATGAAGGAGATCTTTCAATGTTGATGTGAAACTCAAGATCCTTGACATATGTTTAAGATAAAAATTTAAGATTAACCATTTGTTTTAGAAGGCAAAAGGGCAAGGAGGGCAAGAGGTGAGCTGGTAATTAAGATTCCTTGTTGAGACACATGTAAGATATATTACTACTTATTTGTCATTTATAGATGTAACAATATATAGCTGTTTGTGTTCCATATAAGGACAGGAGGATGTGGGTGTATCTTTTAGGATTGGGTATAGCAATCAGCCAATAGGAAATCCAACTAGGCTGATTGGACAGAGGCAGCCACAGGAGGAGCAAAGGGGGCTGGATTAAGGGAATATAAGGGCTGGCCATAATGGCAGGAGCCAGGCCAGAGCTTGGTAACCATATACCACTGTGCCTCTCATTTATTTGTCTGACAAATAAATAATTATTTTAATTTCTCTATTGCTGCGTTGAATATTTCATTCCAGCTAAGCGTTAACCACAAGCAGGGTGCTACATTTTATGGTGCCTGCGACTCGGATAAGTGGTCTGCTGGAACGCAGCCCCTTCGCCCTACTGGGCAGGGTACAAGAGAGAGGATCTCTAAACTGCTTACCCAGCGCGCACTGGAAAGTTTTTTTCCAGGGGAACGCAGAAGTCTCATCTGTCTGATACCCTGCTCACTGGCGGCGACGGACCGGGGGGAAACGGAACCAACCAAGGGTAAGTGCACAAAGGGATTTTTGGCCCTCCAATTAATTGGGAGGAAGAGAAGTCTTGATCAAACTTCTGCGTCTCAGTAAGTGGGAACTGAGTACGCTAGGTGGTTGGGTATATCAGATGGTGGTCTGGTGGGGGAAAAGGGAAGAATGGGAGGTAGTGTGTGGTGAAGTATCTAGCGCATTGTATGTGTGAGAAAGTACAGAGCAATCTGTAGCTGACCTGAGTGTGGAGTGGGTAGTACTTCGGTTCTCAGTAAGGCGACTTCACTGAGCAAGGAAACTCACGAAGTGTGTGTGTGAGTGACTGAGTGGATACTTCACAGGGCCATACAATGGGAGTTGGGGGTTCAAAGGGGGGAAATACACCTCTTGAATGCATGTTAAGTAATTTTAAGAAAGCCTTCTCAGGGGCATATGGAGTCAAAATGACGCCAGAGCGCCTGAGAACGTTATGTGAATTAGAGTGGCCGAAGCAAAATACTGAATGGCCATCTCAAGGAACCTTTGATATAAATTTAGTAAGCAAACTTTGGTCTAACATCGCCAAAGAAACTGGAGGATGCCCAGAACAATTTTCATATATAGATTCCTGGCTGAGCACATTAAATAAAAATCCTCCATGGATAAGGGAATGCAAAGTCCAACGATGCAAATTATTGGCTGTAAAAGCCGAAGCCAGGAAAGGAATCTTGCCAAATAAACTCAAACCCATTTTTGAGGGACCAGAGGAAGAGCTGCTTCCACCTCCACCCTATGCTCCACATCGAAGGGAGCCTAATCCAAACACTCCACCAGTTGTAACCCCAAGGCAAGAAAGTGGAATGAATAATGGGGCTGGAGCCACAGAACTTGATTCCTTGATAGATTATGATAAATATCTTCAGGAGGCATTGGAGGCCTATAATAAAGCCCAAGCAGAAGTGGTTATTCCATCTGTGAGTCCCAGTAGAACTCCATCTACAGTCTCTTTTAGTGGAACAACTGATTGCCTACCCCAAACCCCTGTACATCCAAGTCCTAGAGAATTATTACAGAAGTTACAGGGAGACCTTAATCGGTCAGCAAGCAATACAGCCAGGCGTATAAGGCTGCTAAAAGAACGCCTTGGGACAAATACCATCCCCTATGATTTGAGGCCCCTAGAGCAAAGCGAAGAGAAAGATCACGTACTAGCCCCTCTCAGAAGAGTATTTGATGCACTTGAGGAGCCTGTGCTGGTTAACGGGCAACCCGGACGACGGCCACCTCGAACTTCGACCCTTCAGTACATTCCATTCACAACTACGGATCTGATGAATTGGAAAACACACACCCCATCTTTCGCAGAAAAACCTCAGGCTATGATGGACTTGGTGACTTCAATAATAAATACTCATAGTCCTACTTGGACAGATTGCCGCCAGCTCCTGAATACTCTGTTCACCACTGAGGAAAGGAGAGACATAATTGAAAAGGCACAGATATATTTGCGTGAGCAGGCCAGAGTGGGAAATGTTTTTAATATTGACCGTCATCTCCAAGACAACTTTCCCTTGGAAGATCCTAATTGGGATCCAAACAATGCAATTCATCTGGCCAGGCTTACCACCTACCGCCAGACGCTTGTGCAAGGTATCCGCAGGGCATGCCAGAAGCCCACTAATATGTCTAAAGTCTCAGAAGTAGAACAGAAATCAAATGAGAGTCCAGGAGACTTTTTAGAGAGGCTGCAGGAAGCCTATCGTATATGGACTCCTTTTGACCCTGAAGCCCCTGAAAACAGCAGAATGATTACTGCTACATTTGTGGCCCAGTGCGCTTCCGACATTCGTAAGAAAATTCAGAAATCAGAAGGATGGGAAGGGATGCTGATGAGCCAAATTATGGCCATTGCACGCCGAGTTTATCGGAATAGGGATGAGGCTGAGAAGCAAGAGAAGAAGAAGTGGCAGAAGGAAAAGATGGTAATGCTGGCCACAGCAGTGAAGCAAGACTACCGCCCCTTAAATGGAGGAAGAGGGCGGGGAAGGAATCCACCACTGGGAAGGAATCAATGTGCAAATTGCAAGAAGGAGGGTCATTGGAAGCGGGAGTGTCCTGAACCCCTGAGGTTGGAAGAAGTACGCCCAGGCCCAGGCCCAGGCCCAGGCTCCGGCCCAAGAAACCAGGGACGGGGACGGGGAATGATCCGAGATGGAAGATATCAGAGACCTGGACAAGGACAGAGTAGAGACAATTTCATTGGACTGGCAGAGGAGGATTTTACCCAAGACTAGGAACGACCGGACTCCATAAAGTTAGGCTTCCAGGAGCCCACGGTCACGATTCAATTAGGAAGCCATTTAATAGACTTTATGATTGATACTGGGGCTGAATACTCAGTACTCCCAGAACTATTGCAGAAAAAGGCATCCAAAAGTGTAGTCATTAAAAGTGCCACTGGTCAGTCAGCTAAGAGGTCTTTCCTCCAACCTTTGGAATGCCAGATTGGGGGGCATCGTTTAACCCATCAGTTTTTGTATATACCTGAGTGTCCAATACCTCTCTTAGGTAGAGATATGCTGTCCAAATTGCAGGCCCAAATCACCTTCACTCCTCGAGGTCCAGAAATGAAACTGCCATCAAAGGCAGCAGGAATAATTTCCCTCTCAGTACCTAAGGAACAATCATGGCGCCTAATGTCAGCCCTGCAAGTCCAACCCACATTGGAAACAGAGTTAAACAAGCTCCTCCGAACCCTACAGGTGCCACCAGGAGTATGGGCCGAAAATAGCCCACCAGGAATGGCCAAGAATATAGCTCCAATTGTAGTAACCTTAAAACCTATGGCTACCCCTGTATCTGTAAAGCAATATCCTTTACCCCGGCGAGCAGCAGAGGGCATCCAAAAACATTTGGACCGCCTATTAAAATATGGTCTGCTTAAACCCTGCCAATCAGAATGGAACACACCCCTTTTGCCTGTTCGAAAACCTGGGACAGATGAATACAGGCCAGTGCAGGACTTGAGGCTCGTAAACCAGGCTATCGAGACCTTGCACCCAAATGTACCAAACCCATACACCCTGCTGAGTTTGATCCCACCAGAAGCAACATTTTTTACTGTATTGGACTTGAAAGATGCATTCTTCTGTTGCCGGCTGGCACCACAGAGCCAACCTATATTTGCCTTCCAGTGGGAAGACCCTTTGACAGGAACAAAAGGCCAGCTAACCTGGACGAGATTGCCCCAGGGATTCAAAAATTCCCCAACTTTATTTGGCACTGCCTTGGCGAAGGATCTAACAAGTTACCCCTCAATACCTGGAGAAAAGGTGGTTCTGCAATATGTAGATGACCTTATACTAGCAGCAAAGGATTTTGATACCTGTAAAGAAGGTACAGAGGAACTGCTCCACTTGCTCTGGCAAGCTGGCTATCGAGTTTCCCAGAAAAAGGCACAGTTATGTTTAGAAAAGGTCAAATATTTGGGCTTTGACATCTCACACCAACAACGAGCACTGAGACCAGAGAGGAAAGAAGCTATTTGCCTTATCAAGGAACCTACCACAAGGAAACAACTCAGAGGATTCTTGGGAACAGCAGGGTTTTGTAGACTATGGATACCTGATTTCAGCAGTCTGGCCAAGCCCTTACATGAAAGCACTCGAGGTGCAGAAAAGGACCCATTCGTATGGGGACCTGAGCAGCAACAAGCTTTTTTAGTTATCAAACAACGACTTATGGAGGCCCCAGCCCTTGGACTGCCTAATTCAGAAAAACCCTTTCAGCTGTATGTACATGAACAGAATGGGATTGCAGCGGCAGTCCTGACCCAGAGATTAGGAAGTTGGAACCGTCCAGTAGCTTATTTGTCAAAACAATTGGACTCAGTAGCAAAAGGATGGCCTCCATGCCTAAGGGCAGTAGCGGCCACTGCCAGCCTTGTCAAAGAAGCTGATAAATTTACCTTCGGCCAGACGATGTATGTGAATGTACCTCATGCTGTTCTGACACTCATGGAATATAAGGGTAGTTATTGGCTAACGAACCCAAGGATGGCTAGGTACCAAGGCCTATTGTGTGAAAATCCCAGGATTCATCTACGAGTAGTGAATATGCTCAATCCAGCGACTTTGCTGCCCCTACCAGAGGTAGATGATGAAGAATCACATGATTGTCTCCAAATAATGGATGAAGTTTATTCCAGTAGACCTGATCTGAAAGATGAACCATTGAAAAATCCAGATGTTGTATATTATACTGATGGTAGCAGTTACCTGCATGAAGGTGCCAGACGAGCAGGATATGCTGTGGTCACCAATGAGGAAGTTGTGGAAGCTGAAGCTTTGCCTGCTGGCACCTCGGCACAAAAAGCTGAACTTATAGGTTTAACTAGAGCTCTGCAATTGGCAGCCGGATGTAAGGCAAACATCTATACTGATTCTAAATATGCCTTCTTAACCCTGCATGCACATGGTGCTCTATGGAAAGAAAGAGGTCTAATAGGAGCCCACGGGAAGGCCTTGAAATATGGACCTGAAGTAGAAATCCTGTTAGAAGCAGTATGGGCTCCAGAACAGATTGCTGTGATGCACTGCAAAGGTCATGGACGAGGAAGGGATCCAATAACCAGAGGAAATCATGCTGCTGACAAAGCAGCCCGAGAGGCAGCCCAAAAGCCTGTGGGAGGATTTATAGCAGCCCTCATACCAGAGGTAGTTCCAGAAGAAGTTAAACCTCACTATACCCCAGAAGAGAGGAAGTGGGCTGAACAGGAAGGAGCGGTTGTGAAGGACGGTTGGATGATCCTGCCGGACAATAGGATTTATGTACCTCATCACCTAGCAGGCACAATTGTAAGAAATTATCATGAATCTACTCACCTTGGCGGTACTGCAACCAGAGAGAGTCTCAGTCGGAAGTTGTATATTATTAATCTATCACAATTAGCAACTTGCATTTCACAGAAATGTGTTCTTTGTGCTAAAAACAATCCCAGGCAGGGACCGGTACAACCTCCTGGAATCCAACATGTGGGATATGTCCCCATGGAAAGCCTAATTGTGGACTTCACAGAGCTGGTCCCTTCTAAGGGATTCAAGTATCTCCTTGTGTTTGTGGATACTCTTACCGGATGGGTTGAAGCTTTTCCCACCCGAACTGAAAAGGCACGAGAGGTAACTAAGAGACTCCTCACTGAATTGATCCCGAGATTTGGGTTACCTAGATGCATTGGAAGTGACAATGGGCCAGCGTTCATTGATCAAGTAGTACAAGAAGTATGTCGAGTCCTACAAGTGAAATGGAGACTGCATGCAGCCTATAGACCTCAGAGTTCAGGGAAAACTGAAAGAATGAATCGGACTTTGAAAACCCAATTGGCAAAATTAACCCAGGAAACGGGATTGGGATGGGTAGATGTGTTACCCATAACACTGTTTCGTGTTCGGTGTGCACCCACAAAAAGACTTAAGTTGTCACCTTTTGAGCTCCTGTATGGGAGACCGCCCTCCTTTGTTCAGGATATTTCAGTTGACCTTAAACAAATAGGAGACCATGTGACACAGGGACAAGTGCAATCTCTCTCCCGTGTTTTTGTTTCTCTTAACAGGTGGGCCCTCGAGCGCACGCCGTGCAGCATTGCCGAGCCGATTCATCAGTTCCAGGCTGGCGATAGCGTATGGGTGAAAGAGTGGAAACGTGATCCACTTGCACCTAAGTGGCGTGGACCTTACACCGTCTTGCTCTCTACTCCAACAGCGGTGAAGGTAGCTGAGGTGACCCCCTGGATTCATCACTCCCGTTTGAAGAAGTCCGAAGGCAGTTGGACGTGCAAAGGTGACCCCTCTAATCCTCTTAAACTGACTCTCTCCAAAAACCCCTGTATCTAGCCCTACCGGGAACGGGCTAGGTCACGGGCAACATTAGACGACCGGCCTGCTGCAGCCACAACCTGGAAGCTGGCTGACCTGCGCACGCCTGAAGCTTGAGGAGCATCTGAACCAGCGATTGTGAAAGGAAAGATTCTCTTATACAATTGATTGACTGCCCCCCCCTTGTGGAACAATTATCAGAGATATTACTCATTGGGGATCCTCGGGATATATGTTTTGGTCTTGGTGGTTCCCCATTCCTGTCACTGGGGGAATTATATTGGGACTAATATTTATTTGCTATCACTATAAGGTAATCTTTTGTGGAAGGAATGCATATGCTAGACATCAACATGATTCTATTATTAATCCTGATCCCTTGGGAAGGGGAAGGGTCCTTGAATCTGGCCAAATTGACTAAATATGGATTCCACCATGACCACAATATGTGGGTAGGTTTAGCTGAAATGGTAGCCAATGTTGCAAATAGGACCAATTGCCTTGTTTGCTCTCTCGGGCCAGATGATTCAGAGGGAGGTATGCCCTTATTACCGATACCATTAGATGCCATTGGTATGGTAAGCGAAATACCACACCAAACAGAAGTACAGAATTTCCCCGGATGGAACTCAACTAAACCATTACGAGTTATACCTGTACAAGGGGAATTCTGTGTACATAAATCATCAGATGCAGCTGATTCTACCATGATAGGCTCTTCTCATTGTCACTATACTTGGGATAATATTAAGAATACCTGGGCACACGATACTACCTATCGAACTCGGGATGCCTTGCCCTGTGCACCTCCTTTTATTCATGCATGGAAAGTGGTATGGAACATAACTGTGACAGAAAAAGGCAATCTAACATACTGCACTGTGAACTCTCTACCTCTTTTGCTATTTCGCCTTCTGTACTCCACGTACCAAAGACCTCAGACACGATGGTTGTGGTGGATATGTGGAGAATGGGCATACAAGAAACTCCCCTCCAAATGGAGTGGGACTTGTTTCCTGGGATGGGTATTGCCACCAATGTGGATTATGCCCACTAATTTGGCCAAGCGAACACGAAGAAACGCTGATATTTCTCATATAGCAGGAGGAAGTACCCAAAGTTGGAGCGGTACTGATGATTGGCCACCAGAGCGCATTATAGCCTATTATGATCCTGCCTCCTGGAATCCTGGTGAGCTCATACAAGGGGCACGGGATCCTATTTATAATCTAAACAGAATAATTCGATTGCAAGCAGTAGTGGAACTTGTAACCAATGCAACGGCCCGGAGTTTGAGACTTATTGCACAACAGTTGGATGAAAGTAGAGCCGCCATTTTGCAGCTGAAAATGGGAATGGATTATGTACTTGCCAAGCAGGGAGGCCTATGTGGAGTCTTGAACTTGACAGGGAATGCCTGTTGCTTTAACATTTCAGATAATGGTGAGGCAATCCGTGTGTTGGCCACAAAGATGGAGAATATAGCACATGTCCCAGTACAAACATGGGAAGGATGGGATATGGGATGGCTCACCAATTGGTTACCTAATGTCACAGGACTCAAAGGGATACTATTGTCTTGCTTGTTTTTCTTGACAGTAGTGGTAATGGTTTTATGTATGATGCCATGTATCATTTCATGTTTTAGAAGTACAATTAGCAAGATGGTTTCAAATGAAACTCTACCTCATATCATGGCCCTATACAGAGCTTTACCTCAGGAATATGATGAAGGTCAAGCTATCAAGGACACTTGGGACGAAGGTCCTTGAGCTTGAAAGGGGGGAATGAGGCATCAGGCATAAGCCTGCATTTTATTAATGTTTGATCAGGACTTGTATATTAAAGAGAGCTTAAAGATTTTCAAAAGTTTCAAGCCAGAAGACCAGCAGTTTACAACCTTGGTAATGTTTATTCTTCTAGACAAGGGCCCCTTTGATTGATAGCAGAAAACAATTCTCAAAGTCGTAAAAGCTGAAATTACAGGAAACTGACCCTACATGTTACAGAAGATAAAAAAGGCAGAGATAAACATAATTAATAGTTGGTAAATAGTAAAATAATATCAATGTGCCTCCCAGTAAATGACCCAGATCTTCTTTCTAAGGTTAAAAGGCCAAGACCAAATGGGGAAGCATCTAGCTAGCAAGTCTTTTTGTCTAATGGGAAAAGCAGCTGGCTGAAGGAGGGGTTGTAAACTGGAGAGGCTTCTTTTGAAGCTGTTTTTTTACTGAGTTCCTTTTTACTTTACAAAGGCCTTATTCCTTTTAAAAGGCTACCTATGTTATGTATTAAATATATTGTCTTAAATGTAATTATGCAAAGGATTTAAGAAATGCTAGATTTCATATAGTTCTAAGAGTTGTATTTTGAAATTAAGTCAGCCACCAGTCTTGCCCCCCCTTGCTAGACAAGAGACGCCGTCCTGAGCAGTCCTGATTTATTAGTTGTCAAACATTTGTTTAGAAACCTTCAAATGAAGGAGATCTTTCAATGTTGATGTGAAACTCAAGATCCTTGACATATGTTTAAGATAAAAATTTAAGATTAACCATTTGTTTTAGAAGGCAAAAGGGCAAGGAGGGCAAGAGGTGAGCTGGTAATTAAGATTCCTTGTTGAGACACATGTAAGATATATTACTACTTATTTGTCATTTATAGATGTAACAATATATAGCTGTTTGTGTTCCATATAAGGACAGGAGGATGTGGGTGTATCTTTTAGGATTGGGTATAGCAATCAGCCAATAGGAAATCCAACTAGGCTGATTGGACAGAGGCAGCCACAGGAGGAGCAAAGGGGGCTGGATTAAGGGAATATAAGGGCTGGCCATAATGGCAGGAGCCAGGCCAGAGCTTGGTAACCATATACCACTGTGCCTCTCATTTATTTGTCTGACAAATAAATAATTATTTTAATTTCTCTATTGCTGCGTTGAATATTTCATTCCAGCTAAGCGTTAACCACAAGCAGGGTGCTACACTACTTGTGCATAGTCAATAGGGATCTTGAGGGATATGCCAGAAATCCCTTTCAGTGCAGCAAAAAACTGGCTGCTAATAAACGGCATGATTTGATGCCAAGGCCAAGAATATCTCCAGGCAAGGGACTGGTTCGCTAAGATCCCAAGGGAAAGAGGGACTTTTCCCTCACATTGGATCAAAGAGTTTCTCCAGGTTAGGATGCAAACCCCACTCCCGGTCTGCAATTCTTCAGTGTCTCAATGGAAGTATGTTGTGCTAAAATTTTCATAGATGTGGCAACTTCCTAGGTCAGACTTAGCTAGTTAAGATTAAATCAGAAAGAAGCAGTGTATTTTAAAAGCACTAGTTTTGCGGCTGTTAAAACATGCTGTTAAATGTTATCTGCACAGACTAAAGTCACCCTTTTTGTAAAAAATGCAAAAGAATTTGCGCCCTTTGGCTACTACATGGGCCCGGTTTTTGGTTCACAGGAGCCACTGGTACAATTTCTCCCATTTACTTTGTTTTTAATGTTTGGTGTTTTATTATGTTTTTGTATTTGCAGCCACGTCATGCTCATAACAGCAAATGAGGGGAGCCAGGCAGTAGAAGCCTTATTTCCTCCTTTAGTGGGAGATTTAAAAGTCTGTGGCCGGAATCCCTGAACTGTCCACCTCCACTGTCGGAGGCAGGTTGCTCTCCAATGCCAGGTGCTGGGAATCACAAGTGAGGAGAGGGCTCTTGTGCGCAGGTCTTGCTTGCTGGTTTCCCACAGGCCTCTGGTGCGCCACTGTGAGAACAGGATGCTGGACTAAATGGGCCCTTGGCCTGATCCAGCCAGCTCCTCTTATGTTCTTAACCCTACAGCTAGTGATATATAGCCTGACACACAGCAGGAGGCTTGTACTGCTTTCCTTAAAAGATGCCCCTGGCCTAAATGCAGGGCTTTGTCATGGTCATTAAAAAAACCCAAATACTAAGCATTGGATAGGCAGGTGAATCTTTGTCATGCTGGGAAGTCAGCTAGATCCAGAAGCAGGCGGAGTTCCTTCGTGCACCTTCAAAAGTTGTGCAGAAGCAGGGAATTTGTTAGGTCATGCAAGGCTGAGGAGAGCTGCCCCTGTTAAAAATCCCCTTGTATAAAGTTGTGAAATATACAGGAAACTTTTTTGCCAGCATCTGAAGGCAGCCCTGTATTAGGAAGTTTTTTAAATGTTTGACGTTTTATTATGTTTTTGTATGTGTTGGAAGCCACCCGGAGTGGCTGGATGGGTGGGTTATAAATAATAAAAATATTATTCTAGGTTTGATAAACCTAGAATACCCCTCCCAGATGCATAGCTAAACAAGAAAGGCGATGCAGACAACAGTGTGGTGACCACTGCAGTTCTGATAGGATAGCCGCTATTGCAGAATCGGAATCTTAACACATGCGTCTAGGCCGGCCCTACCATTACACAGAGTGAGTCAGCTGCCTCTGGCAGCAGATTACGGGTGTCATGAAAGGGCAATGCATTGTGAAGCGATTCTGTTCATTGTTATTGTACTTTTCCTCCCAGGGGGAGGTGCTTGTGGGGTTTTCTGCCTCAGGTGCCAAAATAACTTGGCTGGTTTTGAAGAATACTATGCATCTTGATAGGGTCTGTGGGTGTGGTGTGGGTTTGCTGCTCCATCTTAGGATGCAAAATGTCCTGGGCCACCCCTTATTGAAACCAAACCACAGTAAGGATGCACCACCACTGATCAAGTGTGATGCTTTTGCTCAGAAGGATGCAATTACCATGGCTGAGCAGGGAGGATATAGAGCGCCTGTAATCAGAAAAGGCAGCGTACTGTGCCCGAGAGGGCTGGAAAATGCTTGATAATCTACCGCTGACAATCTTGTTTTAAGCTTCCTGAATAAGCTTCAACATCTCTCATAGCTCTTCGGTCTTTCTCCTCCAATAGCCCCTCTCTGGCACTTTTTAGTACTGAAAAGCTTCAGTTACGAATTACTGTTCTTTGTATTTAAAACGGACCATTTCCACAATGCATCACTCAGGAGCAGCTTTCAGAACTGGTGGCAGAGCTCTATCTCTAAAGGCCACATCAGATCATTGCAGATCTGAAGGGCAGAGATGGCAAACTTCAGAAGCAAAGCTGTGAATGCAAGCCTTTTCGGTCCTTGTGAAATTTTCAGCCTGAATCTGCAGAGCTGAACGGAGAGGCTTCACCTGGGCACTAGTTTTCAGCTGTTGTTTCTTGACCTACAATGTGACCATCTCCCTCCCATTCCACACGACTGTAACAAAGCAAATGTGTTTGCCAAGGTGATGAATGGGCACTTCCGCTCCAAGAGGATGAAGAGCGGAGACAAGAGAGGGGACCAAAACAGAGAAGGGAAGATGGATGCCTGGGTGTCCAGAGCGGGGAGTTGAACCATGATATCTAGATTGACAGCTTTCATTTAAACCAGCATTTGTATATCCTGATATACAAAGCAAAATGCACACACACTATTCCTCGTTTTGTGTGTGAGAAACTAGCTTGCTCCCTCTTTTGGTGTTCAATTTTTTCCCTCCCCCGCTGGAAAAAATTCCTGTGGACACCCAAGGAAGAAGAATGGAGATGCCTCAAATATTTAAAAGTGGATCTTGGGAGCATGTGACTGAAGTGATTGAGGACTACAGTACTAGAGTAAAATCACCAGCAGCACTGAGAATTTGAGAGGAGGGTAGGAAGGAACCTTTCATGTCATTTTTCAAAGTGTTCTGTGAAGTCTTTAAGGAGGATGTTGCAGCCTTAACATTTTGCTTTTGAGCTGGGTGACCTTATTTTCTATTTTGCTTTGAAATGGAAGGAGCCAGCTCTGATAAGTTATTGACTACCTTTCCAACTCTGGCCATTGGAGATCCTGGCAAATCTGCTACTATAACAGGATTACGAGTGGTTCAAGCTGAGTTTCAGAGCACTGGTTTGTCGCAGTTTCTATGCGCTTTCAGACATCCTCATGGCTTTTAGAGGGTGAATGCTTCTATTATAGAGAATAGCAGCTTGCACCCTTCTGGGTGCAACAGTCTCCCTGTGGAATGGGAACCATCGAAGGAACTTACAGTGCAAACTCATGCATGTCTAGTCAGAAGTCAATTCCGTTGAGGTCAATGTGGCTTACTCCCACAGTGATGAGGTTGCAGCCTTTAAAAAAAGGCTACAAAAAAGGAAAACAAATCCCTCATCTAGTCTCAGACCATGGCCATGTTCATAAATGCTTCTCCACTGTGTGCCTGGCTTCAAGGGCAACTTGGTTATCTTCCTTTCAGGGCAAACTGAAGCCAAATTCCACTGAGTTTCTAGAAAGAACAAGAACTTCTGCAGCCCTTAATTGATAACACAAGCCACTACTTTGTGTCAGCCAAGTAAATGCATCAGAGCAGCTCCTTTTGCTGGGAAAATGATACATAACTAAATGCAAAAACCAAGGCAAGGCTGAAAAGCACTTAAAAATATATATATACAAAGCACCCACCACCCACCGTGGCAGCCACTTGACCCTTGCAAATCTTCCAAATTGCAAATTCAAGTGTATCCCTATTGTGTTTTATGACTTCCTTGATATTGTATGTGGGCTGGAACTGGTCTGTGACCAAAATAATAAATTCATTCATTCATACCCCTTCCAAATCTTTGGGAAGACTGGTGCATCATGAAACAGATGACCTTATAATGACTTAAATGCTGAATCATAAATGATCTACCTCAGGTTTGCCACCCGTTTTCCTACCTCTGCTGCTAGAGCAGAGAAGTAGCTGGCGAAGCTGTCTCCTGGAGCGGAGCTTTGCTTGCCTGCCCCTCCATCCTTTGCAGAGGTATCCAGAAATAAGTCCTGCTCCCTGGGATGTACTCCAAAGGAAGTGCATACAGAGAACCGCAGCCTTTACATCAGTGCATTTCAAACCCTTGCTAAAAGCACAGGTCCAGGGGAAGTTGGCATCACTCTCACCATGCCATGTGCTTTGTCTTTCCAAAACTAGTTCATATTATGGGACTCCTTTACTCTACCCTCTTTGAAATATGACTACCTGCCCCTGGGGTATGAAAAAGGTAGCATCATTCCCCAAGGTCACCCAGCAAATGTGGATTTCCCTCCCCCCCCCCCCGTTGCATTGCAGCAACAGCCACTCCTAATAGGAAGAGATCTCTTAGTAATAGGAAGAGACTCTTACCTACATACATCACCCCTTCTTTGGTCTTCTCTGCAGCTTCGGTCACTCCCTGCTTGGTCTTTTCGGCGGCCGCCACCACACCCTCTTTTGCAATGGAAAACCCTTTCTTAAAGACATCCATGCCGCGCTGCTCTTGCGGTACCTGCCGAGAGGTTCCCTGTAGAAAAGCTTTGGGAGATGGAGTGGTACTCTGCCGGCTCTCTGCAGTGCCACTCTCCTGCTCACTTTCTCTAGCTAGAGCCTCCTCCTGCTCTTATCCCTCTGCTAGATGAAAAGCAGCGCCTGGTGGACTGTATCGTCCTTGCCAGCTCTTATTGATGAGGTACGTTGCAGCGTAGCCAATGCCTGCGAAGTGGCTGGTGCTGAAATATTAATGATATGGATTTGCCTGGTAAGGTTTTAGAGTGGTGTTGGGGGTGGGGGGGAAGAAGGATGCCGAGGTAAGTGAGAGACTTTTTGGAAAGCATCCAGATCATCACCTTTAAAGATCTGCTGCAGTGCTCACTCAAGGACACTCTGTAGATGCTTTTCAGCTGGAGAGGGGGGCTTATTTATTTATTTATTTATTTATTTCTGCAGCCATGCTCCCGGGAACTAGACTTTTTTTTTAAAAAAAGCAAAGATCTCGAGGGGCTTAGCATGTATAGCAAATAGGAGATGCAGAGAGTGCCTGGATTCACAGCAAGCAAGCAAGCAAGCAACCTGTCTCATCTTTCAAACAGGGTTGTATCTGAGCTAGGGATGACCAGGGCTTTTAGCTGCAGAATCTTATCATAGTGCCCAGTGCTTGGGAAGGCTCTACTGAAAGGCTCATAGCCTGCTATCAGCCCATCACACCCTTTGGATTAGGGGCGAATGAGGATTTCCAGATCACAGAGCAAGGCGTCCAGGCAGGCCTGGCCCACTTCTCAATTCAGAAACTGAATGCTGCTCTTAGCATGTCCCCTTGCCTCTCTAGCCTCTTCCCTCCATGCTGGCCCCACATCCTCAGCCTTTGCGCATTGGACAGATAAGTCTGGAGTCGTAGGAGGGGGCATTTTCATGCATTTGCTGAATGCACATAGAATTTTCCCAACAATCAGGAACCCTCGTTGCAGGGAGGTTTACAAGTGCATTCAGCCCAACATACAGAATAATCTCCCTTTGGATCTTTGCCCCAATATGTGATGGTCTGGGGCTGCAGCTAGCATGGACAAGGGCAAGGGAAGCAGGACACCACTCAGCTGATTGTGTTTGTGCGCCCCATTTGTGCAAAATTAGCACACTTGAATCAGCATGATGGATGTCAGGGATGAAGACAAAGGGGATGGGAACAAGCAGACAAGATCTTCAGCTGGGTTCTTTTGGGGGAGGAAGGGAGGGATATTGATCGAAATAAATAACTAAACAGCAATTGCATGCATGTGTTGGCTAATGAGGTCAGCTTTAGATGGGGGAAATTTGTATTCCTTCTAGATCAGGCTTCCTCAGACTTGGCCTTCCAGATGTTTTGGCCTACAACTCCCATGATCCCTAGCTAGCAGGACCAGTGGTCAGGGATGATGGGAATTGTAGTCTCAAAACATCTGGAGGGCTGAGTTTGAGGAAGTCTGTTCTAGATCCAAGCCCTTAGACCCGACAAAACTGTGGAGAGCTCTGGTGTTTCAGTGACGTATTGATATGGGAGCCAAAATGGTCCAAGAGGAAGCTAAAATGGTTGGAGGAGATAACTCATCCAGACTCCTCCTCTAGCCCAGAGGAGTGTGTGTGTGTGTGTGTGTGTGTGTGTGTGAGAGAGAGAGAGAGAGAGAGAGAGAGAGAGAGAGAGAGCTGGTTCATGCACAATGTTTAACCTTAGTTTGCAATAAACTGTGGTTTAATGCGCACAAGTGCTTTGATGCTACCCAGCTAATGCCCACCCTTTATCAGTGGTACTGCTGTCAATCACTCGCTGTAGTTGCTGCTGTTGGTGCATGCTCTGAATGAGGAAGCAAGCAAAAGAGGAGCAGAAACCTGAGCACATCTGGTTGTATCTCCAGAAGATGATCCAACTGGGAGAGGGAGAGCCAAGCAAGTAGGCAGCAGCAACTGTGTGAAGGAGGAGAAGGCCCCACTGTGAGTATCTTGACCAAGGGCCCACTCCCAAGGCAAATCTAAAAAAAGGTGGTATAAGCACTGATAACTGGGAAACACTGGCCTGCGAGTGCTCCAACTGGAGAGCTGCCTTGACCAAAGGTGTCTTGGACTTTGAAGAAGCACGAACTCAGGACGAAAGGGAAAAACATGCTAAGAGGAAGGCATGCTTGGCAAACCTTCACCGTGATCAACTCCTGCCCGGAAACCTATGTCCCCACTGTGGGAGGACGTGTGGATCCAGAATTGGCCCCTATAGTCACTTACAGACTCACTGTTAATACCATGTTCATGGAAGACAATCTTACTCGGATACGAGTGATTGCCAATGAAGAAGAAGAAAGGACCCACTGGAACATGAACCAGTGCTGCTTGAAAAACACTTCATGTTTCAATTCAGGTGAAATTCACTCTGTGTGCAGAATAACTCTGAGAAGCTTTATTTTGCCTCAAACATTCTGCCTGAAAAGGAACACCCTCCCTCAAGCAATTGTCAGAGTCCCAGTGGTGCAGACCCTCTGCCTCCCTTTTGAAAAAGTGACTGGGTACAGGAGCTGCCATTTAAATTTCCCATAATGCTCCAGAGTGATGCTTCATAGGAGTCATTGTGGGAAATTTAAAGGGTGGCTCCTGGACCCAGTTTGGTGCTGCCACAAGGTAAGCCAGAGGAGACCCACTGTCACTGAAGCAGGGGTACTTCTCAAGCTCTCTGATTATTAGGGCTTCTGCTGATATAAAATTGAACAACAGGAGGTATAGCAATAACTACCGTACTTTTCCGTGTATAAGACTAGGTTTTTTTCCTTTTAAAAATATGCTAAAAAGTGGGGGTTGTCTTATACATGGATAGTGCATAGGGTGGACGTTTGATTGGTTGCTGCCATGGCTGTCAGCGGCTATTGGGCGTGCTACTGGTTGCTGTGTCAATGACTGGTGTTGATTGGCTGATGCTGTGGCAATTGGGCGGGTGATTGTGTACAGATGAGAGGCGGATTTTTGGACGCGTGTGGGTGAGCGATTTTCGGCAATCCAAGCTCAAAAACTCTGGCAATCCTCCCCTAAAAAAGCTCAAAAACTCTGTGCCATCTCCCACCATTTTCTTGAGACGGAAAAGTGCGGCAATCTCTTTTTTATTATTAGGCTTCCTTAGGTGCAGAATAAATAATTGGGTCCTTGAAAATGTGGCTTCCCAGAACTGGACAAAACTGGAAGTGTTAGCAGAGAGGCCTGCTAAGGAATAGAGAATATGCCGCAGTGTCATGAAGAATAATGACCCATAAATCACTTGCGCAATAAACACATAATAGGAGTTTGACTTCCCGGATAGCTATGAATTCAATCTTTTGCTGCATCTCAACAGGAGTCTAAATGAAAAATGACACACACAGAGAGACGACTCTCATGCCTATGCTGTATGAGCGATATTCCCCTCTCTCATATGAACAGGTTGAGCAGGGTAATATATTAATGGACAATGGCATCCTTTACAATGATGGAACTCTCTCCTTCTCTAGTGACCTTAAGGAATTTGAAAGCAGAAGTCCTGGAAGGAGAACTGTGGAGAGAGGCCCACTTCTAAAGGTCTGTCAGAAAGACTGTGGCTCATCGGAAGAGCTTCTGTTTTGCAGGTTCAATCTTCACCGTCTCCAGTCAGGACTGGGAATACGCCCTGGCTGAAACCCTGGGCTAGATAGACCAATGATTTCATAGAATCATAGAATTCTAGAGTTGGAAGGGGCCTTTAGGATCATCTAGTCCAACCCCCTGCAAGGCAGGAAGATGCAGCTTCTTCATACGGGGATTGAACCTACAACCTTGGCATTATCAACCGAATGAGCTGGATGGAGAGCTCTACAGAAGCTTCTTTTGTTCCTAAAGGAATCTTTTTGCAGAACTTAGGCCAGTTTGTTAACTCAACGGAACATAAGCTGAATTGACTTAGTCTGGATCCAAACCAAGCTTGTGGACACATTATTCCAACAGGTCAAATTCTGTGGTTTCCAACTACAAAATATAATTTGGAAGTTTAGTCCTGAATACGCATATGCATTTTTGCATTTGAAAATCCCTCCTCTTTCAAAACACTAAGGAGGAAATGAGCTGAACATTATATTCTGGACACCAGGCAAAGAGTCCTCTGTGATAAGCACGGAGAGAGATGAATAAATAAAATATTGATCCAAGTTGAGATTAGAGCTGCAGTCCACTAATCGACATCTTGTTACTGACACAATTAGTTTAAAAGGGTTTTCCTTTCCTTAATATTCTTTTCTCCTTTTGACCTTCACTGGCTCCTTAGAAAAAGTCATTTGAGTTTTCAGGCATGGTGTGCAGTTTTCTCAGGAGCTAATAACCGAGAGAAAAATATGAATGTATCAGCAAAGCAAAGATTTCAGAAAACACTTCTGAAAGCCACCACCCCTGAATTCTCACTATCAATGTTACACCCAAAGCAGAGACTCACAGGGGAGTCTGTAGGAACCCAACTTCTGCCCTGTTGGGTTTGCCCATTATGCAGTGACTTCTATAAACAGAGGCTGTGGAGGCAGGGCAGATTACCTGGTTTCTGCTTATGTTGGTGCTGCTGGAAGAAGGGACAAAATACCAGATGGGTCACGTGAATCAGCCCAAAGATCTTACATGCAAGATCCATGTGCTTGGGGGGATCTTGGAGCACATGGTGACAACAAATGTTAGACATGTTGATTCAGAAAAACAAATGGTCTTGCATGAGTTGGACATCCGAGTTGACACAGGTTAAATGACTTCTATGACATTTACTGCCTGAGTACAATCAGCCTTGCACATGGAGGTTTAATAGTAATGTTTAGCATTTGCGAGTGGGAACTGCAATGAAATGTTGCAGTGTGGAGTGCTTCTCTCCAGCGTTCTAGCAACTCCATTCCATTTTCCCCTTCACTTGTCCCAGACTGCCTCCAACAGTGGAGTTAGGACAAAGCCATCGTGGCTAGTAGCCCTTGATAGACTCCATGAATCTGTCTCATCTTCTTTTAAAAACATACAAGTGGGTGGCCATCTCTCCCTCTTTGGGTAGTGGATTCAGTCATGTAACCATGCACTGTGTGAAGAGTTTCTTTTTCCTGTCTGAAATCTCCCAACTTCCGGCTTTGTTGGGTGGCCACAATTTCTAGTATTATGAAAGGACGGGAAAACTTCTCTCAATCCACTTACTCTACACCAGGACTTTGCTTCTCATTTCCACCTCAGTCTGCTGTTTACCTGGACCAAGCATAGGAGCCAACTCCTAGGGGCTGAGGAGTCTTCACCCCCCCAATAAAATATTTGTGGGGGCCGCCACCTCCAAGTTGATGGGCATTGCCACTCAAATGGTGTGTGTTCACCACATCATGTGATCAATTATGTGGGGTAGGGCTTACCTGCCCCCCCATTTTATTCAAGTTGGAAACCCTAGGACCAAGCCTGAGATTATTTTATATGGCGATTCTGTAGACAGAAGTTGGGGTTTTCTGCATGCAATCTATTGCTCTACCAATGAGCTATGTACCTAGTCCAGGTCATAAGGTAATGGGACCCCTGACCATTAAGTCCAGTCACGGACGACTCTGGGGTTGTGGTGCTCATCTCACTTTAGTGGCCAAGGGGAGTCGGTGTTTGTCCACAGACAGCTTCCAAGTCATGTGGCCAGGTTGACTAAGCCGCTTCTGACGAACCGGAGCAGTGCACGGAAACACCATTTACCTTCCCACCGGAGCGGTACCTATTTATCTACTTGCACTTTGTGCTTTCGAACTGCTAGGTTGGCAGGAGCAGGGACTGAACAACAGGAGCTCACTCCATCGCAGGGATTCGAACCGCCAACCTTCTGATCGGCAAGCCCTAGGCTCTGTGGTTTAGACCACAGCGCCACCCGCATCCAGCTCATACCCTTCACCAAAGGTGGAGACTATGTGGTCCTCCAGATGATTATTAGTCTTCAATTCCAGTCCTTCATTGGTCATGCTGGCTGGCGCTGACCATCTGCCCTGGACCATCCTTGGTCTGAAATGGATCCAGATCTGCAGACAGCAAAATGGCATTCCTCACAGACATCTTCCCTCCTGTGCCTGAGTTCCTGGAAGCTTTGCAGAGAATTTTTATCCATGCGCTGGTGACTGCCACTGGGGCTCCACGCTCAGAGGCTCATGCACATGCACAATTGATTTTTGGAGATGGGTGAAGGAGGATTCTTGCTAATGCAACTTCCATTGGATTTGCGATAAAGGCTAACTACAGGTCTTCATGCTTGCATATTCCTGTCATTTGCTTGGTACATAAGAGAGCCAAGAGTTTTTAAAGAGAACTGACCTGCTGCACTTAGCACAGTTGTTGAGTTGAAGTCCTGGACTCTGTTTGGCCATCTAAATCAGTGGTAATGAAACCATGCTACTTAAGGAGGGGGAAGCAAACATGTTCTGCTCTGAAGAATATTGAAATTATGCACCTAGGCAGTCCAAATTCTGCCCCAAGAAAAACGGGATTCTGTGAACAGTAAGAAATATGCCTATTGAGCACATCTGCGTAATTCTCTTTCTCTGGATAATTTTTTATTTTATTTTATTTTATTTTATTTTATTTTTGCTGTTTGCTTTGTGATGCATCATAGCTGCTGGGAAATGTTATATGCTTCCAGCTTCTGAGATTTCTCAACACACTTTCAAGCTCATTTCCACACTAAAAGGACTAGAAACTTAAATTAATATTAAGCAGTGGATACCCAGATTCTTAGAAAGCTGAATTCTGAAGCCAGTCCTGCATTCTGCTATGTTAGGCGCTTCTTCTCACCCAGTGGATGGTGTTTTGTGACCCCTTTCTTTGATGGATCCCTTTCTTTAAAAGTCTAGATTGCACTTTACAGGGCATACAAGCTGGAAAGTTAAAACAGTAACACCTATTGTTTATACAGGAGTTTCCTTAAGTGCTAGAGATCATCACATAGACTTCCTTGAACTATCTTTACAACAATTTAGTAAATTGTCGTAGCAGGTGTGGGGTCAGAGCTGAGAAAACGTGCTGTTTAAGGGTACCCAGACATGCCATATCCTGAGGTGAAATTTGGACCAATGACTTTAAAGCTCATTCTTTCAACCATTAGACTACATGCAGCAAGTGGTGTGCTGTTGAGCAAGATCTCAGCCAGCAATCTTTCCCAGCCCTGCTACCTGAGACTATTTGAGTTCAAATTATCTACAGCATACATTTAAAGTACATTACCAGACCCTCCAAGTGTCCCTATTTTCCAGGGACGTCCCTGATTTAGAGAAGCCATCCCGGTTTCTGATTTGATTCTGGAGTGTCCTGCTTTCCTTAAGATGTCCCTGTTTTCATTGGAGAAATGTTGGAGGGTATGGAGTTATCCAACCCCCCCGAGCCGTCTGAAGATAATCGTGTATAGATAAGTTTATTTAATGCTTAATGTTTTATTATGTTTTTATATATGTTGGAAGCTGCCCCGAGTGACTAGGGCAACCCAGTAAGATTTGTGGGGTATAAATAGTAAAATTTTCATTATGGAATGGGATGAAACTATTTTCATCAGAGAAATGTTGGAGGGTATGCCCTCCTTCAAAGAGTCCAGTGAACTGTAGTTTGTTAAGGGTGCTGGGAACTGGGGGGCTCTGTGAGGGGTATTCCCTCAGGATTCTTTGGAGGAAGTCAGGTGATTTAAATATGCTTAAAGTGGATGTGAGTGAGTGGGAAGGAAGGAAGGAAGGAAGGAAGGAAGGAAGGAAGGAAGGAAGGAAGGAAGGAAGGAAGGAGAGAGAGGGGGGGCAGGCAGGCAGGCAGGCAGAATGAGTCCACACTTTCTAAGTTGGGTGTATAGGTGGTAAATCCACACAGCATTCCTATATATTCACCGAGAACAGCCGAATCCTTGTTCCAGTTCTGTGAGCATAAAACTCCTTTAAATTATTCAAACTATATGCAGAGAAATTATGACCCTGAGGAATTGCCATCAAAAATATGTCCTAAAAAGATTCCAGCTGGTAGGGCTTTTTGGGGGGTGTTTTTACATCTTTTTCTCCCTGACCTTATTATCAACAGCAATGTAATAACATCCTTTGTGTATAAAGAACTTGCCATGCTTTAGCTTGTTATAATCCTTACATCATCAGCCCTGCATGCCAAATCAGTATCATTCCCCGCACCCATTTCACAGACAGAGGAGACTGAGGCTGAGAGAAAGACTTTCCTAACGTTATTGAACTGATGTTCAAAATTGTGTTTTTTATGTTGTTGTAACCTGCTCTGCAATCTTCTGGTGGGAAACTCTATAAACAAAAAGCAAGCAAAATTTAAATTGGGGGGGGGGGACTAGCCATGATGCCATACCTCCACTATCAAAGGCAGTTCACCTCTGCAGACTAACTGCTGAGATGCACAAGTGGGGAGAATGCTGTTGTGCTTAGATTTAGCTTGTGGGCTTCCCCTGAGCATCTGGCTGCAGTGGCGTAGCAAGGTCAGGTGGTACCCGGTGCAGAAAATTTCTTGTCACTCCCCCCCCCACATTGAAATTATTAAAATAAGGAAAGATACAGTTGCAAGTGTTATTTTATGGTTTATTTACTTGTGAACACAAGCACTTAAAACCTTTTCCCCCCCACGATAATAATTTCTTATTTTAAAAACACATATTTTTGCCATTTTGTCACACACACCCTCCCCAGTGATGACACCTGGGGCGGCCCGCACCCCCCTTCCTACGTCACTGTCTGGTTGGCCACTGTGAGAACAGGGTGCCGGACTAGATGGTTGAATCCTAGGTTGGAGAGCAATGAACCAGGGATGGTAGTGTCTGAGAGTTGTGACTGGGCTGGAAGCTGGAGACACAGGCAGCCTTGACTTTGCCTGTGGACTGAATCCCAAAGCTATGGCTTTGGTGGTGGTGAGGTCTTCACTGGAAACCTAATGCGGAAGCGAGATCTGTTGGAGTCTTAATGCCGGGAGCTCATCCATCCTGCACTCAGGTTAAAATAAAACCATACACCCAAAAGACAACATGGGCTCCATGGACCTTCATTCCAAGGAACTGAACCCTGGAGTGGGGAGCATGCAACATGTCAGTTGGAGTTGCCCTGTTCCTGGTATCCACTCCCTCTCCCAGGCAGGGCTCCAGAAATCCTGGAAGGAGGAGGATGCATTTCAGTTTCTAAGTGCGTTAAAAAATGCGGGCTCAGGGTGGCCACTAAGACATGACATAATGCACAGAGTGCGTCATTTCCCAAAGAACAGCTGATCAGGTTAGTGTTGAACAGTTGTCATGGAAGGAAACACTATTTAGGAAGCTAGATAAGAACCTTGAAGTCTCTCTCTACAGACAGAAGAGCAACAGAAAACTCCTGTCTCTAACCAGATACAACTAAGTCCAGCGCTGCCTAGTGGCCAAACTATGTAATGGCATCTACAATAGGATGGTGGCAATTTAAAAAAATTGATTTTTGTTTATTTTTATTGAACAGAAGGAACTTAGGCAGACTAAGGGTGGTAAATGAGATGAAGCAAAATATCAAACATGAGAAAGCAGCAGCATCCATACAGAGAACTGTATAATAGTTGACAACACAATACAAATTAAGGGATGTAAAGTATAGCTTGTAATAAACAGAAGATGATGGATTATTCCTGGAGAGATTCATTTGTCCCAAATGTCTTGTGAAACTGGGGCATGGCAATTTTATCCTAACAACTTCAAATCCCCAATCTTTCTAGCTTCTATATCAGTGTAAGCCAGACTACTTTAGAGTAAATGAACAGTGCAGCAGGTGGAAGAGAGTGTTGTCAATGTGATAGTATGGATGGGCAGCTCGGGGAATGATCTTTGCTGTGAGAATGGCATGTTTTAAATGCGCAAGAGTTTTCATCTTTGAAATACTGAAGGTTGTAAGATGGTCCTGCGATCAGCGCCAGATGTAGGGCAGTGTGGGTGGTTCTCCCATACAGGGCCCCTAGTTGAAGGGGCACAAATTATTAGTAAATATAATAAATCCTACATTTATATGGGTACTTGCTCAAAGTAGGGGGCAGATTCCAAATTTTGTCCTCTCTCAGGGCGCCATATTGGTCTGTATTTGGCATCAAAATCTTGAAGCATTCAAGCCATAATGAGGCCACCATCTTGGTAAAGCTAAGCAGGTATGGGTCTGGTCAGCTGCCCTGGATGGGAGACAGCCTGAGAACTACATGTAGGTTGCCTTGGGTTGCATGATGAAAGAAATGTAGGATATACAGTGGTACCTCGGGTTACATACACTTCAGGTTACAGACTCCACTAACCCAGAAATAATACCTCGGGTTAAGAACTTTGCTTCAGGATGAGAACAGAAATTGTGCTCTGGCGGCGCGGCGGCAGCGGGAGGCCCCATTAGCTAAAGTGGTGCTTCAGGTTAAGAACAGTTTCAGGTTAAGAACGGACCTCCGGAACGAATTAAGTACTTAACCCAAGGTACCACTGTATAAGGTAAGGAGATATAGAAATAAATTGTGGTATTTGCTGTAACCAGCTTGTACTAGTCTTTAAACAAGACTGTGGGTCTCCACTGGAGTTCAGCAAAGGAGCAGAGAATATGGAAATGGCCACAGAATTCAGTTTTCTGAAAATGTCAGCCTTCGCTTCTTTAAAAAAAAAGCAAGTTACTAGACCTCATGACTACAAAAATATAGCCAAAAATATGTAAGCAATAGCAGCTGGATGATTTTGACTATTTGCTGTGGGATTTCAATGCCCTGCATAGCTCCTTGCTCCTTCCCATGAATAGCAAAAACAGAAAGCATTATGCAAAACAGTATTATGTATACAGGCTGCAGGATCTCGGATCCTGTTTTCTTGGTGCAGAATTTGGACATCCTGGGCACAGGGTGTTAATATGTTTGAGTGCAAAGTAAATGTAGCCCTGCTTTTATGTCACAGCAATTTTCAGCGTGTTCTGTGGCTGCATCGGGCTGCTTAGTGTGTGGCATGCGGCTTGGGAAACTGCTCCATCACTAAATATTTTCTTTTCCTTGCCTCCTCACGAAAGCTAACATCCTTTTCCTGCTCCCCAGCAAGAAGGCAGCTGATAAAAGATCCAGTTCTTGTCTGTTGATAATTTCAGAAGCTAGTAAGGAAAACACACAGAAGTCCCCGTCCCCCCGCCCTTGAATCAACCACGACCACCCCCTGCCTCTCTCCTACACACAAACTCACACACCACCTCCCCGACTGAGGTCTTCGGGGGCCCCCCACAGGAACCCACATTGTCTGATGACCTTTAACATTTCCACTGTAGCTGGGAGGGCCGATAGCGTTGCTTCCGTTCTTTGTTACGTGCCATTCCTTTTTCCAAGCTTGAGCTTAAGGAATGGTGCAAAGGGGATTGCAGGAGCAATTTGATTTGAAGTGCAGGGAAGTGTAAGAGCACCAAGGAAGGAGCCCACGATGATAGCTAAGGTCTTCCTCCTCTGTGGCACCCTAGTGCTGGCGGAGTCAGACCTGCATTCAAGATACCCTGGGCATCCAGATCACAAGCAGAGACCCCAGGACCGCAAGATGCTAACAGAAGATGAGCCATCTTCTCAGCCGGAGGAATATTGGGAGAAGGAGCACATCAGAGAAGAAGCCGTCCACCCTGCTGCCACCATCGTGACCGATGATGTGAAGGATTATGATGATGCCAGAGAACATCAACCTCATCATGAGTAAGTATCGGCCAAAAAGACATTCTATGACATCTATGTTGCACCCCATTCATGAGTAGACACATAGAAGGTTGCCCTGAATATGTCAGCTTCACTCAGAATAAGTCACATTCACCAGAGTAAGTGTGTATAGGATTGTATTCATAAGGAAATAATTCTGGAATTAGAAGGATAGTTGGAGATTCTAGATATGCATTCTAGGAAGGGGTGAAGTTTATTCTAGAACGTCACTGGACCACACAGCCATAGATACGGAAGCATCCCATATTTTTCATTATTCTTTTCATCTTGTAAGCCTATTAGCAACCGAAAGCAAACAAATGGGTATTAATGGTAGCAAGGGAACGAGATGGTTTGTTTCTGTTCAATGCTTAGACCTAACTTGTGCAAGCACATTAAGTTTTACAGCCATTCACCTATAGTTTAAACACACACACACAACTGATGAAGAGCTAGCCTTGGCTATTATTTGTAATATTTAGTGAAGCTGGAAATGTATTTGTTATAGTGATTTATATTTCACCTTTTACTCGAGGTAGCTCACCATTTGAAAACAGAAACAATCAAATTCGGAATAAAGCAAACAAGAAATTATTAAACATTGTCAGTGTAAAACAGGGCAGAAGAGTTAAATGTGCTGTAGAACTTGGAGCGTTGTTCAGCTAGAATCAATTACTGGTGTCTTTCATGTTGACTTATTCATCAAAATCAATGGGATGTGCAGTGTAATCCTATACATGTCTACTCAGAAGCAAGCCCCTTGGAGTTCAAAGGGATTTACTTCCAGACGGGGTTGGCCCACCCATAAAGTGAAATCCTGTGGGGCTGCATCCCTATAGGTGCCCTGCCACTGCCACAGAAGGAGCAGCAGCTGCGGCAGCAGCTCCTGGCAAGGTCTCGTGAAATCTCAGGGCTCCACAGTGCATTTCAGAGATGTCCAGGGCATGTAAAGAGGTCCTTAGCTGACAGTGGCGTAGCGTGGGTTGTCAGCACCCGGGGCAAGGCAAGTAATTTGCGCCCCCTAACCCGTGGATTTGCGCCCCCTAACCCTAACCCCCAGATGTTGCGCCCGGTGCGGCCGGCCCCCCCTGCACCCCCCACGCTACGCCACTGTTAGCTGATGAGATATAAAAACCAATGTAGAAAGCTTAATGAATTTTTCATTGCAATACATCTTAGTGCAGAGCTGTGCCTGCAGCAGAAGCAGCCGCAGCAGCAACAACAACCAACTCTTTATATTTACAACTCTGTGCTGCTAACGTTTGGTTCCTTTGCTTTGAAAGTCTCAGTTACCATAGGTAAGCACCCACCTTAGCTGAGAAATGTGGAAAGGGGTGTGTGTTTGTGTCTCTTACCATCAGCTTACTGGATCTCCAAAAAACCAAAAAAACATGGTCTCCATATTGTGTTTGCTGTCCTCCATTGTGCTCTCTTTCTTCTGAGGTATGTTCAACATGGTGCCCCTTCTGTGTTTGCCGAGGGTTTAAGGGTCCCCAGAACATGGGCTCATGGGAGAGGGTTGATAGAACATGGGACTCTTAATCTCAGGGTTGTGGGTTCCAGTCCCATGTTGTGTGAAAGATGTAGGAGGTGGGACTAGAGATGACTCTTGTGGTCCCGTCTGTTGAGATGTATGGCAGCCGCATATGAAGCACTCGAGAGTCAAGCTGCATTTTAAGCAGGGCTTTATTCCAGTTGCAGTCTTGCATCATCATAAAGCAGTCTTCTTACATCCAGGAATCAGTATAGGTACACAGGTGGGATTACATACAGGGGAGAAGTCAACCATACCTTTTCATACCAGCTGGCTATAAACCAGTTAGGCAACACCCCGTGTCTCGTGAGGCTGACCCATCACACGATACTGAGTCAGCATTTCCACTTAGCACAGAGTGTAACTCCTTGATATTCACAACACTCCAACTACGATTCTACGAAGAGGCACAATGCAGCCACTGGTGTGCAGAGAATAAGCGCGCCAAGTTCTGAAGGAGAAATTTAGCGCGCGTGCACACAATCCACACATAAGCTGTGTCCGCACATCATATTAAGCCATAAACTATCACTTAGCATGCATGAGTGAAGTGCACCTACTTCGTTCCTCCCCGCTCATTCTGAAAGGAAACAAACCAAGGTTTCTGGCTTGGCAGAGATTGTGGTTTGCTTTGGGTCATCTCATCCCATTGATGAAATGCTGGGGTGTTGGGAGTAAAAGAAACAAAGTTTGTAGTTGTTTACCTGAACTGGGCTGGGTCTATAGACGGGCAACCTGTTTTTCCTCCTGTTGGTTCCTTCTTTGGTAGCTACTTGTTGGCATGTACATTACTTCTTTTCAGGCTTATACTTCCTCCTCCTTCTCTAGTCAGTCTTTCTTAGCTTGTCCTAGTGTTCCCTTAACCTCATGACTCCATAGTGGACACACATGAGCTTGTGCCCAGGATGACGTTTGCAGGAGTTAATAGAAGTTAACTTCCTTTTATTCATTCAGGTAGCAGTCTTACCAGACTATTTTCTGCACACAGCTGCAGTATATTTACCAAACTCCAACGAATGATACACACAATGTTTTTTCAAGTTGGTTGGCCAGGTGTGCCTCAGGACTTAAAAGAAATCCAATTGGAAATCCATAACCATATAAAGCTACCTATTGTTTCATCCCACTGAGCTATTCCAAATGGCAGAGGTAGATCTAAGCCTCCAAGGCACCAGGTAGATATTTCTGGTCCTACTACCTGATATATTTTTACCAGAGAAGCTGAGGGATGAAATGCAGAAGTCTGTGTGCAAAGCATGTACTCTACTGCTGACCAAAGCCCCTTCCTCAAGAACTGCAGCACCAACCTGACTTTCGTTTCCTCTGATGATGTAACGTATGTTACATGCTGCGGTTGTGTTGGTGCTGCAAACCAGAATTATTTTGATGACATTTTGCTTGTTCATGCATGTGATGAGTTGTGAATCATATTGGCTGCTGATCTTTGTTTATCTTCACGGCATGATGAACAGGGCAGTTAGCTGCGTTGACATCTAAGTTACCCTGATGGAGCATTTGAGACACTCCCTTCTTAATGCGCCTGGAGTGGCTGACACCTGAGGACTGCAGGGCAGATTCCTTGTGGGGAGATCAGAATCAGTTAACCTCAACTGTAAGGACTCAGCTTCTTCCTTCAACCCATCCGCAGCTACAACACAGAAGCCACTCTTTAAAGAGATGCCAGCACCCAGTGGCATGAAACTAGCGCAGACTCAACCCTGAAGGTGCAATTGTTTGTTGAGGCCAAATACTTGGTGACGTGTGACATGGTTTGAGCTGTTCCTAATTGTTTTATGACAAGTTTCCTTGCACATGCCGGTGCACACACACACACACTCCCTAATCAGAAATGCCCAGGGCATTCTTGGGTTGAAGACTGAAATCGAGAAGGCAGCCAAAGGGGGAAATGTCATAGTAATGAGTGATTAATGTAACCCTCACAGAAACTGGCTACATGCCTGTTCTGGTTACCTCTGGTAACATTTATATGCACTCCTAAATACTGTGCCCTGGAACAATTGGTCATGGAACCAATCAGAAGGGAGGCAGCCCTGGGCTAGATAACCCTCATTGTCTCTTCCAGCTCTACAGTTCTATGAGTCTAACACTGGACTTAATCTTATCTGGTGGGAAATGTAAGTACAGTGGTGCCTCGCAAGACGAAATTAATTCGTTCCGTGAATTTTTTCGTCTAGTGAATTTTTCGTCTTGCGAAGCACGCTTTCCCATAGGAATGCATTGAAAATCAATTAATGCGTTCCTATGGTCAAAAAAAGCCCAAACAAAGCCAAATTTGGTACAACAAGAGTTTATTAAGTGCTCTTTAAAGTCACACATACTGTAAAGAGCATTTCAAAATTCAAATCCAGAATTTTTTTAAAAAAAACAGCACAGTGGCCCAATGGTCACAGAAAATCATACAAATGCAGGAAAAAAACCCACAAGCTTCCAGATTCTTGCGAACCCCTCCCCAACTGTTCCCCCAGCCACCCAGCACACAGAAATTCAAATCCAGATTTTTTTAAAAAAACCAGCAGAGTGGCCCAATGGTCACAGAAAATCATAAAAATGCAGGGGAAAAAACACACAAGCTTCCAGATTCTTGCAAATCCCTTCCCAACACCAAGTCCTTGAATTCCAAACACCCCAACCCAAAATCCAAACCCCCCCAAAAAAGTTTTAAAAGCTTAACTTACCAAATGTCTTGCGGGGCACCACTGTATTGTTGAACTGGTTGGAAACAGTGAAAAGAGACAAAATTTCTAGACCTTACTCACAAACTAAAAATGAACAAATCACTGGGTCCAGGTGGTGTCTACCCAAGAGTTCTTAAAAAACTCAAAAGCGAAATTCTCGACCTTCCAAGCAAACCACACGACTTCTCCCTAAAATTGGCTTTTGCATCTGATGACTAGAAAGTGGACATCAGTTTTTGAAAAGGGATTTGAGAGGGGATCTGGAAAACTACAGACTGGATAGCTTAACGTCTGGTCTGGGAAAACTGGCTGTAAACACTGGACTCCAACTCCCATGAGCCCCAGCCACCATGGACCAAGGTCAAGGATGATGGGAGCTGTCCCGAACCTCTGGCCTGACCTGACGGCAAGTCAGTATGTCAAGTCCCCAGACCAGGGTCAGTCCACATGTCCAAGGAAGCACAGTCCCACAGAGATCCTGGAGCAGTTGAACAGACACAGCACCTCAGCTCTGTTGCCCTTTTATACTTTGAATGCTGATTGCAGCATCTGGGCTTGACAAGGCATGTGGTCCTCACCTGCTCCAAACCTACTCCAGCTGAGGAATCACAACCCAGAGCTAATACGCCCCACCTGGCCAGCTAGGGAGCTGGGCTGTGGGCCCTGGCCTGCCTCAGCCTCCTAGAGTGCCGCTGCTCCCAATGCCTCAGAGTCTGCCGTGTTAATGGAGACAGGCCCCTCTGGCTCTGGTGACGGGTCCTGCTGCTCTGGTTCCTGTGCACTGACCCCCATCCCCTCGTCATCATCTGTCACCCTGTGAGTACTTCCTACATGAACCTCTCCTTCCCCATCGTCAGCTTGCCCCGGTGTGGCCCAGTCCTGGATACACAACTTGCTGGCATCCTCTTCCTCCTCTCTGTTGTGCTGCCACTTCATGGCGGGAACTATCATCTAGCAATATCTGGAGGGCAACAGTTTCCAGTTCAGTAGGAAAGAGTTGGCTCTTGTGCCACTCTAAAAACTGGGACGACCAGACAGTGGTGTCTTTGAGGGCGACAGAGAATGGCCATCCTTCACTTTATATGGAGAGAAATTAAGCGCTGCTCTTGGAAATAGCACTGAATTGTGGGGGGAAACATTCCCTGTGTTCTGTAATGAACTTGCTTCTGTGATTACCATCTTTTCTGTTCTGGGATTCATTTTGTATTTCCCTGCCCCTCCTCGCTGTTCCAATTTAGTTCTACTAATTGAATTTCATTGATTATATATGTAAACTGCTTTGATAATTTGTCACAGAAGTGGGAGGCGGTATATAAATTCTCTAAATAAATAAAAATAAAAGGTACGCATGTGTTCCCTCACGTACACATCCGGCGGTTGTGATGGTCTCCATGTGGCTTTTGCACATTTTCTAAGTTGAAAGGGCTTTCCATGTTGGAAACGCACCATGTCTGAAAAGGCCTCAAGTGTAGGCGTGAGAGGAAACCATTTCAGTTGCCAGATGGAGACATCCGTTGGCTATATATAAATCTATCCCGGCCTTTGGATGTTTTCCCACACAAGGTCATATACAATGTTATACTGTCGGCTCATGTCTCACAACAGGTGGTTGGTTCAATGTATGTCTGGAGGAGGAGAATCTGCTATTTCAATACATTTTCCGGTATTTTGCGATTACAAAGAAGATATGGAAAGGAAGTTTGGTGATGTGACCGGATACAAGTTCTAAGATCAGGAAATTTTGGAACTCTCCCCCCCCCCTTTTCTCTAAATCAGAAATGGCTGTGCAGGCCCCAGACGAGTGTCTAGATGCAGTGGTGGGCTGGATGGGAACTACGGTAATAAACTGAGCCTGGATCCTGGTGAGGTGGCATTTCCGTGGGTGAGAGGGTTGCAGGTCTGGGAGGTCATGAAATTGCTGCTCTTGAATGGGGCCACACTCTTCCTGAAGGAACTGGTGTGGAGTCTGGGGGTGTTCTTAGATCCTGCACTATCACAGTGTGGCCAATGGTCAGGAATGATGGGAGCTGCAGTTCAGCAGCATCTGACAGGCCACCAGTTCCCCATCTCTGGAGGTTGGCTCTTGCTCAAAAGAGCAAAACGCTGGAACTGTGTCTTACGATGGTGCAATTCTGATGAATTCTGGTGTCATTCATTTATTTGTATCTTGGGTCTTATCCAGATGATACATTTTTCAGTTGTGGAAGCTGCATACTTCCTGAAAGACAATGCAGTTTGTCACTGGAACGTTGTGGTTTCCGGAATGAGCAATCCTGACATACTTTCACTCTGTTACCTTATTTGGCCCGACTTTTGTCATCAATAGATGGACTAGCAGGCAGACGCTGGAATTGAGCAGTGAAAATTGGTGTATTAACCTGAGAATCAAATCTACAAGAAATTTTGCCTGTTCCTTAGAAGGGGCTGTGCTGGGGGTGGTAGCATTCTGAGAAATGGTGTGGTGTCAAGAGAAAACCATCTCTAAGCTTTTGTTTACAGTCTACCCAGGTGCTTCAGCAATGGGGAATGATGGGATGTAATTGTGAATATGTGCGCTTAAAGGCTTTGAATAGCTGACAATTACTTGTTGGCATCCATCTGTCTCAGGAGAGACAGCTCTGGGGGTGAAGTCAAGTAGCACCGAAGTGACCTCTCCAGGGTGAAAATTTGGGCAGTATGGATGGAGGTCCTGGGCTGCCCAGATGACACGACTTCACTCTTGGCCTATGTGGTGTGGTCCAACCAAAAGCAGAGCAATACGTTTGGCACCAGCTTGGCTGCAGGAGTTGCTGGAAAGAGATGTACCAGGCACCATCCAACCGTTTTAGGGAATCCGCTCTGGGTTTGTGCAGGGTTTACTCCTCAGCCTTTTCTTCTCCTGAAGATGTCCTCCAAGCCAGAGGAGGTTTAGGACCAGAGTTTTCCTTCTCCTAGACAGGCTACCTTCCCAAGTTGATGACAGTGGCGTAGCGTGGGTTGTCAGCACCCGGGGCAAGGCAAGTAATTTGCACCCCCTAACCCGTGGATTTGCGCCCCCAATCCATGGATTTGCACCCCCTAACCCCCAGATGTTGTGCCCGGTGCGGCCGGCCCCCCCTGCACCCCCCACGCTACGCCACTGGTTGATGAGCCCTGATGATTATGCGGTACTGGCATATCCCACCTGCTTGGGGGAGGGGAGATAAACAGCTGGGGAGTTGGCGCTGAGTCTGAATTTTTATAGCTGATGATGCCACTTTATAAACTAGCATTGGCAGGTTGGTAGCCTGTCCCCTACTGCAGCTGCAATAGGCCAGAGAGAACATGAACAAATGTGTTTTCATTTTCTCTCTTCTCTCCCCCAGTTCAGACAAATTCCTTGGCAGGGGGGGTGGAATATTACAATGCTATGGGGGTTTTGAGGGACACAGGTGGCGCTGTGGTCTAAACCACTGAGCCTCTTGGGCTTGCTGATCGGAAGGTCGGTGGTTCGAATCCCACAACGGGGTGACCTCCCGTTGCTCGGTCCCAGCTCCTGCCAACTTAGCAGTTCGAAAGCATGCCAAAAAGTGCAAGTAGATAAATAGGTACCACTCCGGTGGGAAGGTAAACGGCGTTTCCATGCTCTGCTCTGGTTTGCCAGAAGTGGCTTAGTCATGCTGGCCACATGACCCAGAAGCTGTCTGCGGACAAACGCCAGCTCCCTCGGCCTATAGAGCGAGATGAGTGCCACAACCCCAGAGTTGTCTGTGACTGGACATACCGTAACTGTCAGGGGTCCTTTACCTTTTCATAGGGGTTTTGACAGTGGGTTTTTCAGTTTTGTGTTTGTTGGCCTACACATCCTTGGGCTGGATTTGAATATTGAAAATTGCATAACTGCAGAGCTAGGCTAGGAATGGCTACAGGTCTCCAATAAAGTTACCTCATAGGAAATGGACCTTGGTGTGACCATGGCCTGGGGCTTGTTACTGAGGAGGGAAGTCAGAAGCCATGAAGCAAGATTTATTTCAGGTGCGGCGGTGTTATCACACACTTGCACACAGGCTCCCCTGCTTTCGATAGGCTGGCCAGATCTTTAATATAAGCAGCTTCTCATTTCCGACTGTCGTGTTTGGGTGATAAATCGGGGTTGCAGGAACTCTCCTAAGTGCTGGAAGCAGATAAAAGCAGTGCGAAAATCCCCACTGCTCTCCTTCTAGGGAAGCCAGAACAATGCTCAGGCTTAATTGCTTGTTTGCTTTGCTTGGTTGTACCGGAAAACATTTGTAGTTCTAATCAGGCCCCTTTTTCAAAGTGTCAAGTTTGCACCAAAAGTGCTAAAAAAAAAAACCCAAACCAAACAAACCCCACCCCTGTCTCAGGTAGGGGGGGGGGGATCACAGACACTGTGATCTATGTAATCTGTCTGTCTGTTGTTATTTTTAAAAAAATATTGCAACACTTAGAGGAAGAAAACCCGTCTGGCATTGAGTCCCTTGAACTTCAGCTGGGAATGACTACAAGTCAGAATAAGGCCTAATGCTGTGATTGGGTGAGGGGGGGGCGGGAATTCAGGCAAGGCTTTTTTCAGCTGGAACTCACCAGAACTCAGTTCCTGCACCTCTCGGTGGGCTTCGCCATTATAAGAGAACAAGGGCGGTGTTCATGGTGAGTTCTGGCACCTCTTTCTAGAAAAATATCAGTGGGTTCAGGGAATGGTGGGCCACTTGAAATAGCTCTGTGGGCCTGATCCAGTTTATAGGCCATGGGGTTTCTTCCTCCTGGAGTAGGCTGAAATCATCTCCACCTGGAGACAGACAGGGGAGAACTTGACAAGAAAAGCCAAACTGCTGCCATTCCATGGGGTATCAGCAGGTATAACATTGCATGAAACAGGGGCAGCCACACTAAAAGCCCAGCTCTGAGTTGCTGTGGAAATTTGGGGGACATTGAGGAGAAATTCTCCTGCAGAACATATGTAAGGGATAAGGTGGCCTCTCAAGCAACCTGGTCCTTATATGTTTGTTCTGAAACCTTGTACTTGGCTTGGTAGCAGATTGTCTACAGGATCTGCCAAAGTGTTACTGGTATATGCTGGTAGCAGTTTGTCTCCAGAAGTAGCCCCTGTGTTATGGACAAAAACATATTTAAACAACTGAAGACCTTCTTCTTCTTCTTCTTCTTCTTCTTCTTCTTCTTCTTCTTCTTCTTCTTCTTCTTCTTCCTCCTCTTCCTCTTCCTCTTCCTCTTCCTCTTCCTCTTCCTCTTCTTCGTCTTCACAACTGCCTTCCAAAGCTAAGATTATTTGGCCCTTTGAGATTTATGTTGATTTGGCAAAGGGGCATCATTGATTAGTGTGATTCCTGAAGGGATGGTTTCAGCCAAGTCATAGAAAGAACAAGCTCTGATGACAGTGATTTAGAAGGAAACATGGAGTTGTTCAATTATTCTAGACAATGGCTTTGGACTTGCCTGCACAGGGTAGCTAATGTAAGGGAAATCTGAAATCTAAGCTGCAGTTACTACAGCGGACGATCCCTTTGCGTAAAGACGAAACCAAAATGCAAACCACTTTCTGAGTTGGCTGTACCTCTTCTGTTGCGGTGGCCATAATGTGAATTAAGTAGGAACAAAAGATGCTTTCAGAAGAGAGAAAACATTTTATCATTGCATTAATCTAGTGCAGGGAAAGTCTTGGACACATCTCAGAGGATCAAAAATCCATTTTCAGCCTGCCATCTTGTGACCTTGGCTTCCTGTAATGCTTCTGAATTGGCGCCTTTGGACTTTGGTCTAATGAGAACGTTTCCCATTAGGAGACGGTGTCATAAAATGGGTGATCTCATCCAACTACACTTTCGTAGTAGAGAAACCCCATGAAACCATCACCCCTAGGGCCAGCCAAACGAATGTTGCTGCCTGAGGCAAAGGACAAAACGGAGTCCACCGCCAGTCCTGTATCTCACATGCATTTAAAGCCATAGAAAACGTCAAACTCAAGAACTTGAGAGAGCATCTTCTCCCCTATCTACCTCCCCATCTCCCTAGATCAGCAAAGGAAGACCTCATAATGGTCCCCGTGTTGGATGAGATATGAGGTGTGAGTCCCTGGGAAAAGGGCCTTGCCGTGGTGGCTCCATGTCTATGAAACTCTCGTGGCCCAATTCATTCTTTTAGACAAAAGGAAAATATGTACGGTACCTCTTCCACCAAGCCTTTGGAAGTGGAGCCAGGATTTTCCCCTCTTCCCCTGGACTTCCCTCATATTCCCATTTTGTTTTATTTCCATATTACTCACCCTGTGTGTTTCCCCCCAAAATTTTCCCAATACATATAATCTTAGTTTTTGTTATATACAACTGTGTTTGTTTATTCAAACCTGGAGGGTTTGGATCAATGTTATAAGTTTTCCCTTGATGTACTGTTGTTTTATAAGGTCTTAAAATCAATTTGGTATAATTTTCCTTAAGTATGTACTTCTTTTGCTTCTGTATACTGCCCTAAATCAGGATTCATATAAATCTGTGAATAAATGGAGGTTTGCCTGACGCCTTCATTATACACTTTCAGGTGCCAGGCTAAAACGTTCTTCTTCAACCAGGCTTTGGGCTGACAAACATCCTATGTCCTTTTATGTTTGGGGGGTGGGGCATTGTTTTGCTTTGCTGTTATTCTTGCTTTCATTATGTGTTTTGCGTTTTTACCTTGTGTTTTTATAATGTGAACTGCCCTGAGATCTACTGATGAACAGCGCTGCACACATTTAATAACTACTGGTAATAATAAAACAATGGATAAAATAATGCAGGTGCCAGGCAAACCTTTCTGGGGAGCACATTCCACAACCAAAGTGCCACCACAAAGAAGACCCTTTCCTGTGTCACCACCGGCCTCATTCTCTCTCTCTCTCTCTCTCTCTCTCTCTCTCTCTCTCTCTGTAATTTATTAAATTTATTAAATTTTCTGTTTTACAGTTTACAAATACTCATTTTACATCCTTAAGATACCAGTGACTTCCCTTCTTCTCTTTCAGTGGTTCATTTTACATCTCATAAATCCCTGCATATTTTACAAAAACTATACCATTCGGTATTCCATTATTGCATCCATCAAAACTTATTTACACTGTTGAACTTATCTTAATGCTGCCAGCGTTTTCAGCTGTGCACAATTATTTCCTAAATATTCAATAAACGTTTTCCAATTTTCTCTAAACGTATGTTCTTCTTGTTCTCTTATTCTATGTGTTAAGTCTGCAAGTTGTGCATATTCTGTCAACCTAAGTTGCCATTCTTCTTTGCTTGGGACCTCGCTCATTTTCCATTTTGGGGCTAACAAAACATGGGCCGCAGTTGTAACATCCATAAATAACCTTTTCTGACACCTGGGAATTTCAGTCTGAATTATCCCCAAAAGAAAGGACTCTGGGTTTTTTGGGAGGAAAGTACTTTTAAATGTGCTTAACTTTTGGCTGGATTGCGACCCTTGTTTTCAGGGCTTGCTTTCCTTGGTTTCCTGCCTCAGTGTACTGGTTGCTAAGTTCCCGCTCCTGCAAGAAGTGACCTCAGCCTCCTTTCTCCTGCTTTACGCACTTTCCCATTGTTTCTGCCACTCTGCCTTAAAGCAAAAACTTTCCCATGTATGGCGATTATCAGAGATCAGCTCCCACTGGAAGATATAAAACTGCAGCTAAGTCCAGCCATTCTTTCGTATGTGCGAGCTCTCTCCACGCCGACAGAAAGCCGCCCAGTTTCAATGCAAATCTGACTACAGCAGCCGAGTGGAAAGATCTCCTGACCTTTCTGAATTGCCTGCATGGCGCTGGTGGCATTGTGTGGAAATGTTACATTTTGTGTTGTTGTCTGCTGGCCTGCCTACTTCTTGGGAGAGAGAGGGATGTTTATATCAGCACAATGTTGTTTCTCAAGAGAGCTCATTCGCAACCTGCGTGCCAGCACAGTTCTATGTGCAACAAGATGGGAGGCCCCTCACCAAACAGCATTTTGCAACATTGCACAGGCAAAGGGCAGCCTTTTCCATGTTTGCAAAAAGGCCAACTGTCTGCCAACTGTTAGTTTCAAGAAGGTGAGCTTTGGGACCAGGTCACAGCACAGTCTTCACCAACTCCAGATGTTGTTGAACTACAACTCCCATCATTCCTGACCATTAAACCATGCTGGCTGGGGCTGATGGGAGTTGGAGTCCAGAACTTCTGAAGGGCACCAGGTTTTGAAAGGCTGACCTGTGAACAGAAGAGGAGAGGAGGAGTTTGGATTTGATATCCTGCAGGTGAGTGAGGCTGAGAAACTTCAAGAAGTGTGACTAGCCCAAGGTCACCCAGCAGCTGCAGGTGGAGGAGCGGAGACGCGAACCCGGTTCACCAGATTACGAGTCTACCGCTCTTAACCACTACACCACCCTGGCGCAGGGTAACCAGAAGCAAACCAGGAGTTTTGTGACTTTAACAGTGCCTTTGAAGAGAGGATTTTTTGCCACAACACACGGGAGACAGAAACCAACAGAGGAAGCATTTCATTAGCAGCATGATGCACTGATTGGAAAAGCTCCCCCTGTGAAATTCTGCCTGCTGTGCACTCATGAAAGGCACATAGAGGAGGGAATGTGGACCACTGGTACCAAAATGTAGGAGAAACTGACCTATTAGAAAATATAACCAACACATTTAAACTAGCAAAGGGACAAGCAAAGGAGGATGCCTTCAGCCCGGTGTGGCTTGCCTTTATTAAGAATATAGCACAACAACACAATGACCTACTCCCCCACCCCAGCATATGACTCAGTATGGTTAATCTGACTCAACAATCTCCCCTCGCTCCATATTCAAGCAAACCACACCCCAACCAACCAGAGGCATCCAACCATGCCGAACGGACCCTCCAATCTCTCGCAATGCCTATATATATAGGACCAACCCTGTGATACTGACACACAAACCCTGCACAAGCACTACGCAATAGAATGAAAGATCAATATCCCCCATCACTCTCCCCCCTCCTCCTTCTCTCTCTCCCCCCCCCAATTATATAATGCCTATGACAACAGTGCCTCATACCAAATGTAAACAAATTGTGAACGAGACTCTATGAATCGAAAGTGAAGATGCTATATGTACACTGGTACCTCTGGTTGCGGATGGGATCTGTTCCGGAGGCCTGTTCACAACCTGAAAAGAATGCAACCCATGTCTGCAGGTCACAATTCGGCACTTCTGCACATGTGCATGACGTCATTTTGAGTGTCTGCACATGCGCGAGCAGCGAAACCCGGAAGTAACCCTTTCCAGTACTTCCGGGTCACTGTGGGATGCAACCTGAAAACGCACAACCTGAAGCAAACGTAACATGAGGTATGACTTCCTTTGTTTGTTGCACAATACAATCTTCAATAAAAACTGTTATGTTTGGCTGATATAGAGACCAATGGTAGCTGTTCTCACAATTCCTGCCTGCATTTCCCTCTTCTCCCCTAGGAACTGGTGCTCGTTTCCGCAGTCCCGCCTGGTCACGTATATTGCTGTTTGCAAGACAGAGAAATACGTAATTAAGTCTCAGCAACCATGTCCAAATGGGACTCCAGATTGCCAGAAGATCATGTAAGGGTGACAGCCTCTTTAATGGGGTTTTGTGAGAACTTTAAGGCCTTGCCTGCACTATGAATATCCTGGAACCCCTGTTCCCCTCACATTGCTATAGTGCCCAGGTTATTTGTTTCCAGAGATTCCTAGAGGGCAGAGAAAGAGCAGGTTGCAAGTTGGATGTGATTCTTAGCCGAAGCCACTTGCACTTCCCCGATATGTGCAGAGGCTGCTAGGTTGCTCCTAGAAAAATATCCCAACACTATGAGTCATAAAGAGATCGTTCAAGTTATCCAGAAAGAAGGATGGAAAGAGATCAGAAGTGGGACCTCTCCTCTTGCATGCATTCCTGAATGCTATGCTTTGCTGCATGCCAGCTCCCACGAGGATGAGGCATTTTCTACCAGGTTTCTCATGGAAGTTCCCCACCACCACCACCACCACCATAGGCTAGGTTGGTGTCATGGACTGGTTGGATGCAGAGGAATGGCGGGAGGAACCAGCTGGGGAACTACCAAAGGAAGGATCAGAGCCTGAGGATGAGTTGAGGGACAATGAGGAGGGGTCAGAGGGAGAAGAGAAGACTGGAAAGAGGCGTTGGAAGCTGGAGGAGCAACAGGGCTTAGTGAGCTGGGAAGAGACTGTAGCAGAGAGAAGTTGAGAATCGCAGGTAGAAGCTGACGCAGGTGAGGTGGAGGAGGGGAGGCCAAGAGGCAGTGATGAGTCATGGGTGTCTCCCCCTCCTGCTGTGACAAGCTCCCTTCCTCCCAGAACCAGAAGAGGGCTGAAATGGGCAGAGCAGCAACAGACTGCATGCAGGCACAGTCTCCAATTGCTTTGGGAAAGCCCTGGAGAGGAGGGGACGTAGATGGCTATGGGGAGGCAGCGCGTTTCAGTCTCAGCAACTGTTTACATGGAAGAAGACTGACAGGGACTGAATTGCAGTGCTCATTAGGCCTGACGCTCAGTTAAGTCAGTAGTGATTGTGTTTTTGCTAATAAAGCGTTAAATTCTGAATTGCGGGTGATTTACCAACTGGTACGCTCTGTGACAGTTGGCATATTTCTCTATCATAAAGCCAGGGTATCAGTATACCCAATTTCATCATCTGAAATTTTGTTTGCCTGCTATCTCTCAAGTGTTTGCTTTCCTACCTCTAGGTACAGAGCGGCTTTGAAGCCACTTTACCAGGTTAAACAAAAAGTCAAGAACATTTTGCATTGGAAGTGCTGCCCGGGCTACTTTGGCAAGAACTGTGAACATCACGGTAAGCAAAGCCCTAAGGTGAATAAATGTTTAGGCTGGACACAGCTGTAGGGATATCCCATAAAATATACCGGGGCACTTTATAGGATGCATCTAGTTTGTGCTGGGCATGTGATAGGCTTGTTCAGTCGACCTGGGATGCGGGTGGCACTGTGGTCTAAACTGCTGAGCCTCTTGGGCTTGCCAATCAGAAGGTCGGTGGTTCAAATCCCTGCAACAGGGTGAGCTCCCATTGCTCTGCCCATCTCCTGCCAACCTAGCAATTCAAAAGCACACTAGTCCATGTAGACAATTAGGTACCACTGTGGCGGGAAGGTAAATGGCCTTTCCATGTGCTCTGGCTTCCATCACGGTGTTCCGTTGCGCCAGAAGCGGTTTAGTCATGCTGGCCACATGACCCGGAAAGTTGTCTGTGGACAAACGCTGCTCCCTCGGGCTGAAAGCGAAATGAGTGCCACAACCCCATAGTCACCTTTGACTGGATTTAGGTAAAGGATCCCTGGATGGTTTTTACCTTTTTTATCCCAAGGCCCCTTGGGTCACCCCCTTTGCAATGTGTCACTGCAGTGCAGTCTGCTCCTTGCTACACTGCAAAGGTAACAGCAATGAGTCTTGTTCAGATGGGAGAAGCAAAGGGATGGGCATAGAATCAAAAAATTGGAAGGTACCCCAAGGGTTATCTAGTCCAGCCCCCTGCAATGCAGGAATCTCAACTAGATCATCCATGACAGGTGGCCACCCAGCCTCTGCTTAAAGACCTCCAAAGAAGGAGAGTCTACTACTTCCCAAAGGAGTCTGTTCCACTGTCAAACAGCTCTTACCACCAGAAAGTTCTTCCTAATGTTTAGTCACAATCTCCTTTCTTGTAACTCAAAGCCATTGGTTTGAGTCCTACCCTCCAGGGCAGGAGAAAGCAAGCTTGCTCCATGTTCCATGTGGCAGCCCTTTAGATATTTGAAGATGGCTATCATATCTCATCTCAGACTCCTTTTGACCAGGCTAGAATTACCCATTTTGGTTTTTCCCATTTCCCATTTCTCAAATTCAGTTTTGTTGGTGGTGGTGGTGTTGAGAAAAATCATAAAAATTGTCAGCATTTAGTGCAAATTCATAGGCGCCGACTCCATGGGGCTTGAGGGGGCCTGAGCCCCCTCAAAAATTCGTTTGGGGGGGCTCTGCCCCCCCAATAATCTCCGGCGCCCCTCCAGCAGAGCACCATCGCCGCCCCTCCCCCAGCCCAAAATGCACAGGGTCGGGCTGCCTGCATGCCTCCTGCCCTCCCTCCCGAGCAAAAGCTCCACCCAATTTCCGCTCCGGAGCTGATTAATAGGCGCAGCACGCTCTCCCCTATTCGCTCACGAGGAGGCGGCGCCACTTTATTTGCATATTCATGAGCTTATTTATTATTCATGAGCTTTTCCAGGCCCCCCCAATATTTTTTATAAGTCCGCGTCCCTGTGCAAATTTCTCCTAATAAACACATTTTATGCAGTGTTGACTAATATACATGTTTTCAAGCAGTTACCCCTAATATAATGTGTATTTTTATGTGATTTCCCCATAAAATATGTGCATTTTCATACACACTTTTCCTGGATACACATCTTTTTCCATTTTTGTCGTCTTCTGGTAGAGTAGGGGGATGAGATTGGAAGAGGTTGGAGAAGTTGGCAAAGTTCCTATTTTTATTTTATTGCATTGACCTTAGCCTATGTGCTTTGGTCTCATTCTGCCCCAACTGCTGAAATATGGGGATAATATTGGCCTACCTCACAGGGCTGTCGTAAGGATTATCAGAATGATTGTCAAGTGCTCTGAATACTCGTAAAGTACTATGCTGATGGAAATTATGTTTATTTATATATTAGGTGCTATAATTCTAATTCACCAGCATGTCTGGAAGCAAGAGAGTAATGCTTTATGGATCCAGACTCTACCTAAATGAAAAGAATATCTTCCTCACAGTGCTGAACTGCAAAAAGAGAATCACTGACTTGGCAAATTTAATTTGCAGATCCTAATTTTCTTCCGGTGTCCACCAATCAGCCGGAAAGCTGGGAGGAAGAACAAGAAGAATTCTCCAGCCAGAGTACGTTTTAATTCAATATATTGTTTCACCATTAGAATAATGCATCCCTTAAACCATTTATCCGTCTGCATGACATTTCTTCATAGGATAGAATATTTTTGCAATGTATGGTGTTGGTCTATTCAAGCAAAGCATAGCTGCCTGAATATTAAGCATAGGGTTGCAGCCTAACAGAGCTTTGCAAATGGATGAGAAACTAATGGCCCAAATCTCCCTTAAGTTGCAGTCATACATCTTGTTAACGTTAGGTTCAGGTTACGTTCTTTCAGGATACGTACCGCGGTGACCCGGAAGTAACAGAACGGGTTACTTCCGGGTTTCGCCGCTCGCGCATGTGCAGTCGCTCAAAATGACATCACATGCATGCGCAGAAGCGGCAAATCGCACACCGCGCAGAAGCGGGTTGCATTCTGCTCAGGTTGTGAACTCGGCTCCGGAACGGATCCCGTTCGCAACCAGAGGTACCACTGTACTTGAACAATGGGTATTGTAATGGTTCTCCCTGACATTTCTCCTGGGTCTATAGGGCTGGGGGTGGAGTGGGGGGCAGAGTGGAGCAGGCAGCTGTTAGCCGTGTGCAAGGGTGTTCTGCAGTGTTTCCTAATGCTTTCCTCCAAGTAATGCTACGTTTCAGGCTGAGGTATGTCGTAAATGGTTTCATTTGTTCCTGCCCTTTGTTGTCGGGATCAGGAGATATCGCAGAAGCCCAAGAAAGTCACGAAGCCCTGCTGGAAGATCTGCAGAACGATATTCACCAGGCCACAAGCAACTTGGGAGTCTTACAGAAGGTGCTTCATTATAACGGCAGCAGCACAAGGCAAGCAGCGAGCCACAACCAATCAGGTGAGAGCACAGCCACAAAAGGGTGGGCAGAGTTGCGTGCACAAGTCATTGACGGGCAGGACTCTTGACAAACTGGAGGGTGACTAAATGAGGGCACATTGGGGATCTGGAAGCCAAGCCCTATGCAGAATGGTTGTGCGTTTAGCTTGGAGAAGTTTAAGAGGAGGCATTTGTATTTGCAAGTTTTGACATACCCCTTGCACTCATAGTCCTGGCTCCAGATAACGGGTGTGTTTACTTGTACGTAAAGAAGGATACTTTAAGTAGAGCAGCCTAAATGTACAAACTCAGCAGCTGGAAAAAGAGCAGGATATAGTCAAGATGTTCTTGCAAGGCAAAGGAGCTGCAACAATAAATCCGGTCTGAGAGCAAGTGCCAAGGTTCAGGAGTCTGAGAATAGCAGCAAGGGTTCAAAGACTGCACGGGAGCTGTGAAGTCGTTCCAGCAAGTTTTGCACCTTGCCACGTAGTCTCTTCCTCCCCTTCTGAATCCTTGTCCTCAAGTGCCTTCCACTCCTGGTCTAAATCAAGGATGCTCAGAGGGAACCATGACACAAAATTACTGGCCGTAAAAATCTGCTTCAAAGTCTCCTTCCCCAGCTCAGTCATCAAGCTCACTGTCTGAGTTTGGATTAGCCCGTTTTTCATGGGTCACTGTGATGATAAAATGGGTGTGTGGATGTGTTGAGCACTTAAGTCACTCTGAGCTCACTGAAGGAAGGGTGGCAATTACCGTATTTTTCGCTCTATAAGACGCACATTTTCCCCTCCAAAAATTAAGGGGAAATGTGTGTGTGTCTTATGGAGCGAATGCAGGCTCCTTGGCTTCAGTGATAGCAACGCGAAGCCTCCGAAGTGCAGTGGGAGCACTCCCGCCGTGCTCTGGAGGCTTCGGGTTGCTTTCGCTGAAGCCTGGAGAGCGAGAGGGGTCGGTGCGCACCAACCTCTCTCACTCTCCAGGCTTCAAGGATAGCCACCTGAAGCCTCCAGAGTGCAGCGGGAGTACCCGCTGCGCTCCAGAGGCTCCGGGTTCCTTTTGCTGAAGGGTAGGTGCCCCTTCAGCAAAGGCGCAGTGCCCCTTCAACTAAGCGAGAGGAGCAATGGAAGGGGCTCCGTTTCTCCTGCCGCTTCGCTGAAGGGGCACTGTGCAGAGAGGGGGAGAATTTTTTTCTCTTGTTCTCCCCCTCTAAAACAAGGTGTGCCCTATGGTCGGATGCGTCCTATAGAGGGAAAAATACTGTAGTTGTATTACATAATAATTCATGTGCTGCTTGTCCTGCCCTAAGTATATTTGCTGGGGGAGTGCTTGAGCTGGCCTGAGTGTTCAGGGTTGGGTGAGCTATGATTCCATCATCGGCATCTAATGATTATTAACTGTATTTATGAGTCACACCAATCTGGTGTGGTTCATGTAGGGAGAGGTGGCCCTTGAGCTATGGGGGTTCCTGAGTGGCATACGGTTTTATAGGTCCAAACCAGCACTTTTGAGTTGGCTTGGGCTAATTGGTACCCAATGCAGTTGTGCCACAATAAAGTGTTATCTTCTTGCACTGTCTTGCTCCAGCCAGCAGTGCGGCCATTGAATTCTGCACCAGCTGCAGTTTCCGAATTGACGTCAAAGGCAGCCACACAATTCTAAAGGAATAACTGCCCATGTTACCTTATATTGTTTTTATTTGTATTTCAGAAGTACAGGAGCAATTCCTCCAGCAAACACTCTTTCCCCATGTGCAGAGTTTCTTGAAGGGGCATTTCGACCCAGTCTGGGCAAGCTTCAATAAAAGTCTACAGGATCTTTCTGCTGCCGTGAAAAATCTCTCAAAGAATGTCGAGGCCAATCGGAAAAGTATAGAGAGGTTCCAAGAAAGCACCGTGCCCAAGAAAGATTTTCAGGAGTTGGGAACGAAGTTTGAATCCAAGGTTCAAACCAACATTTTGAGAGTGGACCATGTGAAGAGAGAAATAGAGAGTAATTTGCACTCACAGCAGGCAGCCTTACACTACAATCTCACCATGATCAAAGCAGACACTGATCTGAAGCTCAAGAGACACCAAAAGACACAACACTTCTATTTGTCAGCCTTAAACAGCAGCCTGACAGACATGAGACAGCAGCAGAACAAGCTTGAAGATGAGCTCAAGACTCTGAATAGAAATTTAGCAGTATACCCAATACAATTTGGCAGCCAAAACGAAGCATTTATTGAGAGGGACATTCAGATCCTCAATGAGACCCTGGCAGCACATGCACAGCAGCTGACCAAAATTTTTGATGAGTCTGATGAGGACTACACAGAACTAACCGATTCCATTGCGAACTTGAAAGCCACCTTGAAGCACGACCTGGAGGAGTTCAGAGTTGATTTAATAGAGAAGAGTCTTATAATAGAAGAATACAGGGATGATCTGGAAAGGAAGATTCTTGCTCTCAACAACACTCTGTCCAATATTGAAGACAGCCACTGGGATCTAGAGAGGTCTCTGAAAGCATGTCATTGCGAAACACCATCTTCACATGTTGTTACAGAAGATCTAGTGAACATCACTCAGGTCAACAGAGAAGAAATAAAGCAACTTGAGGCACGCTTAAAGGATCTTAATGCAGCTTTCCCTATTATACATCAGGTTCTAGAAAGCCAACAGAAGCAGAGTCAAAAGCTGGAAGGTGGCATGTCCCTCCTCAATTCTCATGCAGAAAAGCTGTCTGACAATATTGGCATCCTAGAAAAAAATGATGAGAAGATGCACGGGCATATCAAATATCTCAACAGCTCTTTTAACTCTTTGTTGTTTGATGCAATGAGACATGAGCTAGCACTAAAGGCCTTGCTTGGAGAAGAAAACATGGAGATCTTGTTGGAAGAGGACTCAAGTCCTATAGAATTATCCATAGAGCAGCTTCAAAAGACTATCAGGCTAATCTCTGACGAACTCAAGGAGCAAAATTTTACACTGGAATATCTTATGAAGACAATTCACTCTTTGGAGATGATGGACCATGGAGACAACCCCAATGTCCATATATCTCTTAAGCATCCTATGTTGGAAAGGAAAACAGAGGACACAGTGCAGGAGGTTACCACCCAACGCAGTGGAGTGGAACACATGGAGCCAAACCATGAAGCTGCCATGGAGGATCCTCTGGATAACCCAGCATATCACGATATCATGACTTTGAAGAAAGAGATTAGGCACCTCAGCAGGGAGATGCATAAATATAAGATGCAGAGAGATGGTGCCAATTTCTGCTGTAATTACACCATAGCCAGCCTAGTGGAACCACTCAGTGGCTCAGTGGAGAATTTGAGGGAAGACCTTGCGTCAGCCCAGCAAATCCTTGAAGAGCACCTGCAGATCTTTCAAAAGCTGTTTGGAAGCAACAAGGAATTAGCCGCTGCAAATGTAAGCTTGGATGTCACAAAGATTCAGTCGCTGGTGGGCAGGAGGATGAGGAAGCAGCTTCAAGAGGGGCAAAAAATGAGAGACAAGAAAGAAGCCAGCAGTCGTAGGGAAGGTACCTTAAACGGAAGAAACAAGATACATGCAGAGATCCTGGAGACAGGTATGTTTCTTCCATCAACTCCCTATAATAACCTCATCATGCTTTACCCACCTGAGGCCCTCTAGATGTTTTGGACATCAGGCCCAGCCAGCTTGGGAAAGTTTATTATATTTCAAATATTTCTTAACTACCCTCCATCAATATGTTCCAGGGTGATGCAAAAGAAAAGTGTAAATATTTCATTGACAGTGGTACCTAGGTTGTCAAACGGCTTGGCTCCCCAACAAATTGACTCCCAAACGCCGCAAACCCAGAAGGAAGTGTTCTGGTTTGCAAACATTTTTTGGAAGCCAAACTTCCAATTGAGTGCAGGAAGCTCCTGCAGCCAATCGGAAGCCGCATCTTGGTTTTTGAATGGTTCTGGGAGTCAGGCTCCCAGAATGGATTAAGTTCAGCAACCAAGGTCCCACTGTACTTATAAAAGTATTTATATACTGCCCTCTCACAAAACGTCAGGGTGGTGCACAAAGGAAGTCTCCCAAGAGATGCCTGCCGAATCTCTGCTGGAAGGGTGTTCTACAGCTTGGGAAAGCCTGGTTAGAAAAGAACTAGTTCACATCCATGAACAGCTGCTGTCAGTCAGACTAGGCAGTTGTGGGCTTGGCCATGGGCAGGGAGCCCTGGGACCCTCCGTGTGCTGCTGGACTCCAGCTCCCATCAGCCCCAGCCAGCGTGGCCAATGGTCAGGAATGATGAGAGTTGGAGTCTAGCAACATACAATGGGCCAAAGATTCCCCCATCCCTGGCAGACAAATAACCTGACCTAGCATAAGGCAACTTCTTAAATTTCAATTGCATTAAAGCATATGATATTGTTGTTGATTATGATGATAATACCCCACCCATCTGGCTGAGTTGCCCCAGCCACTTTGGGCAGCTTCATGTCCACAGGAACTTCTAGATCTATTTCGTATTTCCTCTCGGCAAACTCCACTCGTATTCTGAACTATTGATCAGGAAGCTTCTGGACTTCATCAAGCCAGTCCTGTCAATAAGTACAGAAGAGAACATTTAGTCCACTACACTCTGAATTTTGACGGAACACGTCCTAACAAAGGCACAAGAGCCATTATGATGCCAGCAGTTTCTGAAGCTTAGCATCAAATGAGCGTTTTCAATTTAAACCAGAGTTTGCTTGGAGCGTGGAAAGTAGGCAATCCATTGCACAGAAAGAAAATAAGTATTTAAAAGTTGTTGAAATTCCCTCTTCTATAGGAGTGCCACTTTTGCTTACAGGGGTGGGTTTGCATGGAACAAAAGGGCACATAAGATACTGTAAGTTTCACAAATGGGGGCAAAGATAATACTGGGTATTTTAAAGTCTTATCCTATCCAAACGAACCTTAGTTTCCACTTGAATTGTTTGGAACTACTGTATTTCCTGAAAGGGCGGCATGGGTGCCGTGAGACGGCCAATTATGTAAAACGGTGAAGAAAATAACTCAGGGAGTTTGTGCTAAAGAGGCACGGAACTCAACAGTGGTTTCTTGAATTAGTTTGCTCGTTGAATTACAGTGTAGCTCCATCTCCTGGCAGAATAGTGCTTTTGTTTTGTTTTCCCTGAGCTGTAGTCTAGAAAGGTGTGTTTCAACATTTTGACAACTGGGAAAACCCATACAAATTTCCAGAGCCAACCTGCAGATTTGGTAAGATGGTCTCGCCACCCCACTGCCCCCCCAACATCCCCTCCCTTCTCTTCACCTAGTGGCAGCTATAACAAATGTACACTAAGAGGTCCCCCCCCCCCAAAAAAAACCATTATCCTGTCATAGTTGCCAACAGTGTGCCATGGAATATTTCCCGTTACGGAAGCCCTTAGGGCAACTACCACTCCCATAAGCCCAAAAACCTAGTCAGAGGGAAAGAAAAATACCTCCACTCTTGCCTCCCCATTCCCCTCTTGCCTCATCCGAGTACCTGGCAAAAGGGGGGGTGGGTGGGGCAGGGGTGGCTTTGTAATGTGAGGAGGCGGCAGTGGCAAATCCAGGAATTATCCAGCTGTACTCAATATCCAAGCGGGGAAGAGTTTGGGGAAATGGAAGACTTACCTTGTTTTTGAGATGGAAGCTCACTTCAACGCCTGGCCTGGGACACACTTGAAAGCATCTTGCCTGGTAAACTGGAAATGTTCTGGGACTTTGGATAACTGTAAGCACTGTTATGTAAACTCTCCCTCTCCCCCATCTAGGTACCTACGTGGCCTTTTATGTGAGGTATTCGGAAGCCAGAGGAGAGCTGAGCCTCAACGGAACATATCTTAATTACGGAGGGGGTTATTTCCCTGAACACGGCTACTTCAAGTCTCCTCATACTGGGGTTTACCTTGTTGCCATCAGCGTGGAGCTTGCACCAGGACCTGCCTTGGGGCAACTGGTCTTCAGCAACCGGCAAAGAATGACGCTCATCGACACCAAAAAGAGAAAGGCAAGTGGAGGCTCTCTGGCTACTTTTGCACTTGTGGAGCTCAAGAAGGGTGAGCTCATGTGGTTTGAACTGGTGCAGGGCACTGGAGCGAAGCAGAACCCAGCTGGATTAAGCATGGCTGGATTTCTGATATTCAAAACTTGAAAAATAAAAGGTCCCAAAGTCATAAATGATACTTTGCTATACACACACGGCTAACCTGTACTAGCCCAAAGACGGCGAGTTTTGCTGTGTGCACTTTTAAATGTAGTCCCAGCCCTTGATTCGCCTCAGTGCTGCTTCCTAGAAATAGTTCAGTTGTTGCTTAGTGGTGTCACAAATGAAGAAGAAATGGAGTTTGTATGTTGCAAAGGCTTTATGAAAAACGCTAGAGCAAGGATGGGTCACTTGTGGCCTTCAGCTGCTGCTGGACTCCCAACTCTTCTTGGGCCTAGCCATGATCAGTCAGGGATTATGGGAAATATCAGGAAGCCCCAGGTTTTTCGCACTCCATCCCTTTGATAGTTTATCATGCATTTGATTCTATTCTTCCTCTTGTCTTATTTATAAAAATATTGCTCATTCTTCACTAGATATAAGTTTCCAGTGGAATATCATTAATTTCAAGATTTATTTTTTTATAATAAAAAATCCTGGACAGGACAGGCCCTCCTAAATAAAAAAAAAGTGGCATGCTAGCGATATCAGAAATCACACAGGAGGGACTTTCAGATGAACAAAAATGAGGCATTTCTATTCCTAAAGTGTTATGAAATTATGGTGTCTATACTTACGAGAGCTGTATCACTTTGCGTACATTCTCAATAAATACTCTTTGTTTTGTACACCTGGCTGTAGTTTTGCTTTGCACATTTTAATAGTTCAAGTGCAGGAATCATAAAACTTCCACTGATAAGCATTTAACCCAGTTTCATGTAGATGTGCAAATACCGGACATCAAATGATTATTTCAAGGCCAAATTATTGTGAATAAAACTCCTCATATGCATGATTCCAGCTAAGTTATAAAACTGCAGAAAGATAAATGTGAATATACATTATCTGCATGTACTTTGATAAAACTAAACTATGTATGTGGTTTGTTTTATAAATGCTACAGAAAAAGGTTCAGCAGACAGGGGAATCCTAAGGTTTATGCACGTATGTAATGCGCAACTTGAGGTAAGCGGTCTCACATGCTACAGGGGAGATGAAAGAACAAAACAGAGGAAGGGGTAACATTTTTAACAGCAGCCTGATGCTGTGTATGAAGTATAATTCTGCACTGAGATTCAACAGATTTTTCTTGTAGAATGGTGGAGGGAAACTTCTCACAAGGTATTTTGGACCCTCGTTTGAACACATGGGAGTGCACATTGTTGCAATTATGAATGGCCTGTTTTACTTTGATCATTCACTGGTTCTGTGTATTTTTAATGTCTGGGGCTCCACTTTTGGTGCATCTGAAAAGTTACCAGGAAAGACTGAAGTAAGGAAGCAATTGGAGTATTATTTTGTATAGTCGTACCTTGGATCCCGAACGCCTTGGTACTTGGATGTTTTGGCTTCTGAACGCCGCAAACCCGGACGTGAGTGTTCTGGTTTGCGAATGTTCTTTGGAGCCTGAACATCTGATGGCACTTCCTCAGCTTCTGATTGGCTGCAGGAGCTTCCTGAAGCCAATCAGAAGCCGTGTTTTGGTTTCGAACGTTTTGGAAGTCGAATGGACTTCGTTTGACTTCCAAGGTACGACTGTACTTCAGTACAAATTACTTGTGAGACATGACCTTCAGCACTGATTATAAAGGCAAGGCATACAACCATGTGTGTGGATGTTTGATCACCAATATGCAATGGTTAACAAACAAATATATTACTAATGTTTACTAAAATAAGGTTATTTACTTAAAAATGATACATTGACATAAATTTGTGTACAGAACAAAGCAATTCATGGTAAACTTAAGGCACCTTTTAAATCAGATGCTGTACAAAAAGACACTTAGCCTGTTACAATTAAAAAACATTCTAAACTTGTGGTATATATATAACAAAATGAGTATAATCATACTGCTTCTTTCACCCTCTCCTTTTTATTTACATCTTCTATAGGTTAGCTACATTATTCTTTCTGTATACAATATAGTACATTTTTATATTGGGCATGGGGTAAGTCAGAGCACAAAACATGAATACAGTATGTGGGCATCTATATTGCATTCAGGGGTACTATACAACAAGGCAATTGTTCAATGAGATGATCATTTGCAGTATCGTTAATTCCACAATTGATACAGGAAATAAGTCTTTCATTTTGGGCACAATCCACCAGAAATTTTAACACCAGTTTAGAATGAGTGGGAGTTGTGAAAGAACACTCCTGTTTACACAACAATCTCCCTTTTATTTTACTGAGGCTTGTAGTAGAGAAGGGTCTGGTGACCTGTCCCGTCTCTTTTTCTACAAACTTCTGCAATCCACCAAAATGGGTTTTGGAGACATGATATAATATGAATGACTAGGCCAACAATAGCTACCATCACAAGACGAGGCAAAAGGTACATAATTACTTTTCTAAAGGACCAGCCAAATCTGAGTCCTCTCACATTGAAACTGGGCAGAAGACTCAGTATTTAAATTAGTATGCAGCGTGAAAATAATTAAGTTTTGTTCTAGTATTTCAGATCACACCTTGATGTCAGACAGCATTACTGCAGAGAAGGCAATCTACAAATCTGTAGTGTGTCAGCTTACTCTATTTAAACAGAGAAGTTGTAGTGCTCACAAATATATGGGGGAAACGGAAAAGTCTGTTTCCCATGCACTGGAAAGGTACAGATGCAATGACAGTAGTGTCATGAGGCCAATGACAAATAATGTTTAGAGCTGAGAAGAGTATCAGGGGAAAGCATTTATCAAAATAGACATGGGAAACCGATGCTGTTAGCGACACAAACAGGCGTTATGGGTTCATAAAGAAGCTGATTCTTGGAATATGAAGGTGTTACATCAAGCAACAGGTGACAGCAGCCACTCAGGAAATGTATTCATGGAGGTAGGCATTTTTATGGCATAAGAAGCAAATAGGTTTGGTTTTTTTATGGCACTAGTCAGAACTTATTGAAATGATGGCTTTTTGCTTTTTTAAAAAAGAAGTGTGATACTCAAAATATATACCAATTGTCTTGGCTGATTGTTATTAGATAATTAGTAAGTTCTTTCAGACGACAATGGTAAATGGGAGAAAACTATTTTGTGGAGCAGAAAACACCACCCACATTTAATTACAATATTGGCTTTCAGGAATATTTTATAAAACAAGCAAACGGAATTCCAAGGGGAGATTTCCATTCATTCTTGTTCCTCTAGTATTCCTTACTGCAAAATACATTCAGCATTTTGGTTAATTTCTTAACACTAACCAACCTTCCTCACAGGCTTAAATGGAGCTGCCCCTGCTGCTTTCAAATTCCCAAGGGTGGCACAGCTTTGCAAAATGCTGCAGCTTCCTTAAAAAAGAGGGAGAGTTGAAAAGTCTCCTTCATAATAATAAACAAGGGAGCAATCAAACCGTTATACTTTTTCATTAATCTATCATGATACTCTCAAAGCTTCAAGGTACACATTCGTTTGCAAGTGGGAAATTATTTCAAAAGCATACTTCCAAGGCACAAATGCACTGTTGATGAACTAGTGTGCATAGTACAAAATTAAAGAATTGACACACACACATAATAAACGTGGTCTAATAAAAGATAACATTAGCATGAAAAAGTCTGAAATGAGTCTGTTGGCGTTATGATAAGGCAATAATGTTGAAAAACATACCAATTCTTTTGACAATGGTATAATTCAATTTTGCCACATTTAAGGTCACTTCTCACTCTTTGGCTGTGATGTCATGGACACTTGAAAATGCCTCTGTGAGTGGCCACATCCTTCATGTTGTATTGGCTCACCAGGTGAATCAGAAATATGTCATTTTGTCTGCAAGCTGCCACCAGGAATATTTGGTGGTAGCCTGGAGATAAAACCACACTGCAGGAGCTCATATGTGAGGTTGTTTGGCCACCAAGTAGTAAGAAGGAGTCTATCACACATCAAGTGCAACCATGTAGCAGAATTGCTACTTGCATCTACTCCCAATTGAAAATTAATTTACAATCATGAATTAGTCAAACATTTTTACAACTGCTGAATTAGTATGAGTGAAACAAATGACTTCCAAGCATAGCTTTGGTCAGATCAAGAAGGTGATCCACAGAGGTGTTAAAGATGCCCTTAAACAACAAACCCCAAAATTGGTGGGACATTCATACAGCTGGTAGAAGGGATCCAAAGAAACATGGACACAGAATGATTAGTACCATGAAGACAACGGAGTACAATTTCTCCCCTTGCTCTTATGTAAAATTGCCAAGGAGTGGAGGGCAGGAGATCAAAAATAAAATTTACTTTAGTAAATGAGATTTTGAATCTTACTTCCATGTGAACTCAAGAAGAAAAAATTAGCAAAGGTCACAGTTGAGCTAGCTAAAAGAACAAAAATTTTCATAAACATTATGTTAATGGTACTAAATTTTGGAAGGAAATTATTTCAAAACTTGTTTAACAATCTCAAGCCTTTTTGAGGCAAATTTCATTTCTACTAATTGCATAGCTGGAAGGAATGTGGCGCTTCCAATTAGAAAGTGAAATGCCAGACATCTGTTGCTTCTACTACAAAATGCAATGTGTTCAGAAATAATGGGCTATTCCCTCTGCTCTAGCTAAAATGTCTCCTAAGAAAGTATCAGGGACATGAAATAGTCCATAGATATGTCTGGACTCTAGGAATAATGGACTAAATCCAAACCATGTTAGTTAAACTTAGGTTCCACTGAATTCAATGTGAAAAGTTAGTCATTACTAAGTTAGTTCTCATTGGGAGAAAATGTGGCTTAAGCGCAAATAACTTAATTTGGATGCAACCCAGTGGCTCTGAGATAGTATTGGCATTTGCTTTATTTTAGATTCTCAAGTCAATATTAAAATTAAATGTCAGCATATAATGCACCACTAAAAAAGCTACCCAACTTACATGGCACTTAAAACAAGAAAACAAATATTCCATTCTGGATGATGGAAAATATACACCTCACCAACTATTCTGACAAAACTTGTAAACATATATTTGTTAACATTGTATTTTAATATAGCCTACATCAGTTTTCAATCTGCCCTCCCAGGAATCCTGGGGTTCCTCAAGAGATTACGTCAGAGGTGCCTCAAGATGATCAGTAAAAGCAGACAGGCTTCCCAAGCGTCTACCACTACTGATCTTCCTCTGCTATTCAGAGCCATAGTGGATAGCTGAAATTGTCCTAGAGTATATACTCTGCTTACGAGAATGTAATATTGAGACCAAACAGGCCCAGCAAGCGGACCGAGTATACCTACAAACAATTCTTGAATCTTCAAAATACTCTGTGACTAACAGCAATCCATGCAGAAGTTCTTAAACATGTCAGTTAACGGTGGAAAGCGTTCCCTGAAAGCAGTAGTCTAGTGTAATAATTTGATTTATGGCAAATATTTACCAGCTACCTGTGCAAAACAAAACAAAAAGACATTTTAGAACGTCAGCCCAATTGCTTTCCTGGTACTGGACGGAAAAGAAATGACACACCTTTGCTCAAGATCCGTGGCACAATATTGTCTGTGACTTGCTGCATTCAAAATAAATTAATTAATAGCTTATGTATCCCGTGAACTGTTCAGCTGATACTAATACTTTAAAGGCATCACTGAAAAAGCAATGATTTAAGGAAATGTTAAATAAGATTTGTACATCTATAAATTAAAAAAAAATACTGCAATCCTTTGCCTGACCATTTACTGTTTGCAACCTATAGAACAAAATTTTAACACATCCTCACATTTATTTGAATTCACTCTAATATTGCATTAAGGGTCTTAATGAATGCCTCTAAAAGGGAAATTTTTATATCTTTGTAGTATCATGCACATACTTTGACAGACTATCCAACATTTCTGCAAGTCACATTCACCTTGAATATGATTATTAAGTTTCATTATTTTCAGATGTGAGTATGTTATGTTTACACATATACAAAAGAGCAGGTATGTAGCAAATAAAAGTACACTGAACACTATATAAATAACTTCCCTTTTTTAAAGCTAGCTAAGATACAGTTTACAGTACAAGATTACAGGCACTTAAATTATTGGAGACGTTTAACTGTTCCATGTTGTGTGCTCAGTCTTTGGGGAATTCATAGCACTGGGAGTATGAATTGTATTCTGGTCTGTTCTTCACATCACACTTGATGGTGACTTACTGCATAGGTTTATAGTAGCCATTTTGGTTTTTGGTCATGAAACGTATATAATTTTTCCATGCAGCACAGAGGAAGGCAGAAATTGATTTTCTTTGAAATCCAAATAGGTTCCATATGCTGAGCCAAGGCATTGCAAAAGAAAATAGTAGTTTTGCATGAAATTAAATGGCTTCTTAGGTACTCCAAATGGCATCAGAAAAATCCTGGCACGGCCACACAAAACCATAAAAGGCATAAGGAATTTTCAAATTATTTATACCCCAGACTGCAGGCTAATCCACCAAGACTTGATAAGGTATCATCAGGTAGGCAAAAAGCTTATTCCCCCCACCTCCGCTGTTTAATTCATTTAACTTACGGCTTTCACAGAAAGCACTATCATCTGAATATGAAATTCAGAACTCAATGAGTTTTAGGGGAGTTTGAAAGTGTGAAGAAAATCTCAACGCAGCTCAAAACAAAAACAAAAAAAGTAAAATGAGGCTATCCACATGTATACCATATAGTGTACGTGGATACCATTTTCTACAAAGTACTGAAAGATTTAATATTAGCAGCCTGTAAAAGTGGTGAGGAAGGGGGCTGAAAATCAGACCCAGCCCCATCCCACCAGACCCTATACTTGCTTGAGTGAAGAGGCATAGCAGTCCAATGGCATTTCTTGGTCAAATCTTAACATCTTGAGATTCTACCATCTTGCCAAGTGTCTTCTTAATCCTCAAAGCTGTAAGTCTAGAGGCAGGATTGTGGGCCCAGCATTCACACATTAATTTCAATATTGCTCTTAAACACTGAAAATAGAAAAAGGAATTCTTGCATGAACAATTATGTATTTAACAGGATTTGTACACTGCTATACTAACAACTGTTGGTTCATTTTTCTAAACCACTTATAGGCTTTTATAATTAAATCAAAGCTTTTAAGCGGTTTACAAAAATGAACCAACAAGCGAACTGCAAAAGAAATAAAGTCAAATGTTAAAAACAATGACTTTAAAAATGCAAAAGATAACTAAAACCATCAATTTAAAAAAGATACATAATCAAATACAGTTATGTTTTTAAAAACATGTCAAATTTACATTTCTGGGAAGGTGTGCCGAAACAAAAAAGTTTTCTGCAGGCACCAAAAACAATATAGTGAAGATGTCTGCCTAATATCAAATACAAGTGAAATACTGTTGCTGTTTGGAGTTAATTATTGTTAATGTGCACAGCAGATAAGTAAACCTTTTCTAATAAGAGAAGAATAAAATGTTGGTAGTGTTCATGCATTATGATAACTAATAGTAAAAGGTTTTACTGGTAAAAGTGTGAAGACTTGGGGGGGGGGGGAGAATTCCAATCAGCAAACAATGAAAACTTCTAAGTTAATGTTTCCCTTCAAATCTAAAATTTATTTCCGTAAGTGGGGCAAAAAGAATTGTCAACTAGATTCTCCTTCTTTCAGCATGCTTACCTCATCACTATTCCATCTATTAGATACTATAGGGCGCAGGTGCTTAACACATATGACCTCTCTCATGTCCTCGTATGAAGGATCATTTGGCACCATGTCATAATAGGGTAGTTGGTACTCTTCAACAATACCTGCAAATAAATGATATAAATTTAAGTATGCAATTCAAAATTATCCCATGTGCTGCAGACAAGACTAATATACCAAACCTGCTTCTGATTTTAGGCCATTACCAGACTTAAGAGAGGCTCTTATTTTTGCATTTCAAAAGGAAATATTCCCCCCTACTTGCAAGCAGTTCGGGTGGGGGGCATACACAGAGGCTGAGACACCTGCACATTCAAGGGAATAGGGAACAGCAAAGAAAGGAGAAACTAAAAGAGAACATTCATGCTGATCTCAACAGATGCTACACTTGACAGAATGGGCAAAATAGAGAGACAGGTTGCTTTGTCACAAAACCATATTGCCTTCCCCATTACCCATGCTACCCTCCAAGCCCCACACAAGTTGGGTTGGTAGAAAAAGGGAATGCTGGGAGTAGCAGTATTTAATGTACAGAGCAACACTAACTTTATAAATAATCAGAGTCACCGATTTCAATTTCTGGAGGCCATGTTGCTGGCAAGAGAGATTGTGTGTGCAGCACATACACTTAGCAGTCAGGGGATTGCCTGGCACATCCCTTGATTGTTAAGACAGGGGGTGGGGAGTGCTAGGGGATTCATGGAGAAAAGGAAGAGTTGGGGTCTAGAGGCTTTAAGACAGCTCCAGAGCTGCTATTCACTCAAAAGGAGGCACAGGGATTTCTTACAGCCTTTTACAAGTCCCCCTCCGATCTCAGAGACTTAAAAGGGAAGAACAAAGAGACCTGGAAAAGGCTTTGTGAATCTTCTCTTGCTTTCCCTCTTAAGTCCCTGCGATTTAAGTGTAAGGGATTTTGACAACTATTAAAATTGGCCCATGATGCAGATCCTGGTAAGGATTTGGCCCATGAAGCAAAAAAAGGTTCCCCACTCCTGACTTAGGACATACGCATTATCATATTTTAAGACTAGATGTAGGCTTTACCTCCTGTGACACAACGCCGAGCCATTTCCCAAATGATCAAGCCAAAACTGTAGATGTCAGCCATAATGTATGGCTGGAAATGATTTTTATTCAGACTTTCATCTAGGACTTCTGGAGCCATGTAACGCTTTGTTCCCACTCTGGTATTCAAAGGGACATCAACTTCATTTGTATCACTGCATTAACATAAAATGTTGTATGGTTGAAATCATGTAAAACTAGCATGCAACAAGAAGTAGCAGCTACAGTAATGAAGCTTTTTCCTTCAGTTGTTAAACTAGTGTTTTTTTTAAACAGTGTAACACAGCCTTGGTACTAAGCCCCTAGAAAATATCAGCTTGCAAAAATGTTCGTTTTATGAGCAATAAGCAGACTAATAAAAAAAAAGGTGCCAGCTAGAAGGGTCCATGAGGCCCACAAGCATTCCTAGCAAAGGAAGCAGGTGGCAGTTGCAGAAAAGTGCTTTGCCAGCCAGTTTGGCTTCCGTAGTGTCCACAGAGGAAGGGATGCCACGTACTCTGCAGGCAGCATAGAAGCTGACTTGGCTGGTGAGAAGAGTGCTGTGTTGCTGCTTCAACAGCCCCAAACCTGGGTGGAATTCCATGCACTCACTTCCTGGCTGCCAATGGCTACCAGATAGATGACTGACACACAGAATAGATGCTTTTTGGTGGTGGCCCCGCAGTTGCGGAACTCAAAACAGTGGTACCTCTACTTACGTTCACCTCCAGTTACGTATCCTTCGGGATACATACGTGGCAAACCCGGAAGTATTTTTCTGGGTTTCGCTGCACGCGCATGCGCAGAAGTGCTAAACCACGCCGTGCACATGCGCAGAAGCGGCACCTCTGATTGCGAATTCCTCGGGATCTGATCAGAGCTCTGGAACGGATCCCGTTCACAACCAGAGGTACCACTGTACTACGTGATAGCAGCAAATCCCATCCACCAATACTTTCAAATGGGCCTTTAAGACCCACCTCTTTGCCATGATCTTCAGTGGCTAATTGTAAGATGAGCCATAGAAATGGTGATATGGTCTTTTTTTTGTACCCTTGAGTTACACTGGGTTATTTGTTGTTTTTGTGATGGCTCTGAACAGTATTACTAGGAAGATATTTTAAATCATTTATTGCATTATATTTTATTGGTTATTTTTGGATGTGTACCTTGCAAGCTGTCTTGTTCAGAAAATATCTTAAGTAGTAGGTTATAAATCTGCTAAATAAAGACTAGCATAACCAACCTGCCTGCTAATGTGAAGATCACAGGAGTAAGGAGTCTTTTAAACAGCCTGCATGGAGAATTTTTATGAAGTAAACTATTTGTAGATGAATGCATATTGGATGCAATTTATAGCTATCAGTTCAATTTGTTTCAAACTGAGCATTAAAGGGAGTGAAGTGTCTGAAACTGCCACGGAAGAATAGAATGCTGAACAGTAACAACATTTGTCTCCCTCTTCTTTGAAAGAAGGGTAATTTATTTTTGTGTGCGTGACATTCCGAGATCTCTAGTCCAAGAACATTTTGTGGCTATACCTTGTCTCAATTATTCTTTCCCAAGTCCACTTTTGCAAAGAAAATATTTATTCTTTCGGGAACATTCCTGTTATGCACAAAGATTCTGCAGTTGTGAACCAGCCAAATGAATCCATCACACTTTTCAGATTTTTGCACAGAGACCTCCACGAGTTTACAAAGGATAGGATTGGATTACCTACCTATTGAATTTGACAGCTAGGCCCAAATCAGCAATACAGCAAGTCCCATTTCTCTTTATCAAGATATTTTTACTTTTCAGGTCTCTGTGTGCAATAGCAGGCTTGCCTTGCGTTCCATATATCTCTGTGTGCAAATGGCACAGGCCACAAGCAGCAGAGTAAGCCAGTTTGAGCAGAGATCTGTTGTCCAGAGTGGTACACTTCAGGAAGTCATACAATGACCCATTTTCATGGTAATCAGTAATCAAGTAGAGTTGGGTCCAGGAGCCTGTGCCTTTAATATCTGCTGCTATAAAACCTGCGGAAGTTAGAAACATAGTTAGTGCTGAATGTTCCCACAAATAGTGAAATTAACACTGTGCCAGGGATGAATATTGAGCAGACGTTTCTGTGACGTTTCTTCCACCATTCCAACCCATTTAAACATCTAACTCCCTGGCAACAAAACACAAGCCTAAAAGACTTGTGGTCTTTTAGGAAGAGAATTAAGACCTCTCAATCTGCCAGGTGTTTTTTTTTAGTACAGTCTGACTTTGAAGAGGCAATTTCATAATCTGCTGTTGATTTGTTTTTATTGTTTGATAACGCTTTTAGCATTTGTTCTGTTGCTTTATGTTTTCAATTACTAGGGCTCCAGGTTAGTCAGGAAAGTAGGGTATACATTTGAAAAATAAATAAATTACACATACTACAAATCTCAGATTCCTAACTTAGCAGTAGTTCTGCTGAGGATAAATGGAGTTTTGCCGTGGGAGTGACTGGAAAGTACTACAGAGTTCAGTTTCCATAAAAAACAACCCTGAAAACACCCATCGTCATCCCTTTCAATTTAACAGGATTTCTACTTTGCAGATGAACTACATTATTAACAGATTTTAGCAGGTTTTGTCTTTCTTCTCAGAATGACACTACATCTTGATCCAAAAACAGTTTTCAATACTTACCGAGTATATTTTCATGGCGCATGAGAACTGTCTGGTAAATCTCAGTTTCTCGAAACCAGCTGGCTTCTTCAGTGGTGAAAAATACTTTCACTGCCACTTTTTCACCCCGCCATTTACCCATCCAGACTTCACCATATCGCCCTTTTCCAACTTGCCGCACCATTTGAATTTGTTTGGCTATTGTCCGCTGGACCTGAAGAAGAAATCTGAAATCACTGAGTGATTCTACGGATGCTGACCAAGTGCTTGGAAGCTCTTATTCGGACATTGCTTTTTCACAGAAAATAGTGGATACTCAAACAATTCATTAAAAAGGAGCTGTCAAGTTAAACAAAAATCTGCCACTAATTTAACAAGCTAAATCATAACCAGATCAAGAAATGAATTCTTTCTTATTGTTGCTTATGGAACCAATCCACATATTTGAAATATTTGGTCTTGGGTCAACACAACATGAAATGAATTTCACTGGAACTATGAGAAGACTCGGTGTGCAGAAAAACCCTGTTCCGACATAAACATGTCTTCAACAATCTGATGTTTATCTTTTAACCTAAGATCAAACTGTGTGAGATTTTTTGTTTGTTTGTTTTTTTTTACCCCATAAAGAACTGGTTTACCCACTTGGCCAGAACCTGTATTCTAATAACTTGGCTCCAGGAACCCTGATTAGGATGAGTGAGGGACAGGAGACATCCACACTCACCTCGTTTCCATCTATAATTGTTCCAGTCAGTGTCATATGTGCTTCCCACACCCTGAGTACTTTGCCCTACTTATTTAAGGACCATTGCTGAGGCAGTCCCCAAGACTACCCATCTGACTGTGACAAACTTCTTTCACCGATTCCCCATAATCAGGGGCTGAAATCTCTGCCTTCCGGGAGCTGACTGGACAAGCTATTTCCACCTCTGCTCCCCTTTTCCCCAAACCGGAAAAAAAAGCCCTTCTCTGTATAAAGATGTCAGCTGCTCCTTCCTGAAAGGAGGCATTGACCTCCCATGATGTTTTGCACATGCTTGTAGTTTAAGACCTACCTGAATTTTCCAAATGTACAGGAAAAACTAGCAGAAACTATTATTTAACTTTATAAACCTGTCTCTCTTGAATACTTTCTCTGCATATCCCAAATGGTTTGACGATCTACTTTGACTGGTGAATCAGTTTCCCAGAAACCTTCCCCGTTTGGGGAACTACACTGTGGGATTAAGCAGAAAGCAGGACAGACTAGCTGAAGACTTGCCCAGCAGGGACTGAGGAGATAGTGCAGGCTCCTTTCTCCCAACCCAGGGAGTCCATCTTCCACCTAATGTGGCTTCAACCTAGGGGACTGAAAGATCTGGGGTCAGGGTCCACCTCTCCCTTATAGGTTCTTCAGATTTATTTCTAAACAAACAAATTGTGTATTTAAATTTCCACACACACACCCCCCAAATAAAACTGCCTTCCCAATAAGTTGTGTGTCTTTTTTAAAAAAAAAACAAACTAGCATGCTTGGAGACTAGTAGTGCCAGGCAAGCATGGAGGAGGGGAAGTACCGTCCTCTGAAGACAGCATAGAAATTCAGCAGGCCCAGAGAAGAAAGACTGCGCAATCTATCCCACCTTGCCAGCCTCCTCACTCAGCTTCAAAAAACTCCAGGCAAGTTGTTAACTACATGACTGCTGTAAAATAAAGAACTCTCAGCTGAAGAAGCACTGGCTTACCAACAGAGGAAGTCCTGAACCACTGCCAGAGCTCTGTGATTGGTCAATAAGATCCTTAAGTGACTCGCCAGACGGAATAAAGGCTTCACCCTGCTCCAGGTCACGATTATAACATCCTCTCTTTGCTACCCACTTGCAATAATGCCTGGGGGGGAAAAACACATCTTGATATAACATGGTGTTATTTTAAGTAACTATGCATACAGTGCCATAATTCCAAAAACATTTCGCACTGCCGGGTTTTTTAATCAATTTTTGCATCAGTGAACAAATGTTGTCTATATAGTTTCATTTCTTGGTTTTCAATTTTGCCTGACAAATGCAAACAGCACGCGGAAGTGAATACCTGAACTGAGGGGCCAATGTCATTTGAATTTGTGGTCTCCTTTATTATTATTGGCTCTGGATATTAAACCCACATATCAAATCGTTGGATCTCCCAGTTTGTTCTCTGCATGCTAAGCAGAGTGGGAAGAAGAGCACAAGTTCAAGGTCCCCTTCTGATTTTACTGTGTACAGAGTTAAACTCAGATCAAACTGAGCAATTCATAGCTAAATTAGGACGGTGGCACCCTAATCCTGAATATGTGTGACAATGAATAAGCTTGTGGTGCCACTGTAGCCTTTCTGCAATGCTGGCACTGAGGCAACGTTTCATGGCTGGTGGGTGGGTGGGTTGCATAGCTGCTGCTATAATCCATTCTAAGCTCTCAAGTGCTGATGCAGCAAGTGACTGAGCCAGATTGCAACTTTGCTCTAAAAAACAAAACCAAGATGAGTTACAAATGGCAAGTTTCAGAGGTAAGACACTAAATATGATACAAAAATAGTATCATGCTAAGAGTTGCCTAATTATAGGGTTTAAAAATGCCAGTGTCACATACTGCTCAGATTGCTATCTTTACTCTGTATTAGGCCGATAGGGCAATCCTCTATATGTCTACTAAAAAGTAGGTCCCAATGGGGCTTTATCTCAATTATGCGTGTATAGGATTGTAGTCTAAGGATCAGTTCACAGAGTCCTCTGGTGCATGCACAGGATGGAGCACAATACCGAGTCTCCTCTGCTTTCCCCATTCTCCCGCCTTGCATATGGAACATCAGATCATAGAATCAAAGAATCTTAGAACTGTAGAGTTGGAAGAGACACCAAGGATCATCTAGTCCAATCCCCTGGTATGTATGTATGTGATATGGTGTGTATGCAAACACAACCATAAATAGACTGACTGCCATAGAAAAGGGTATACCCCAGATCACATGCAGTGCTCTAAATCAGTCTTCCCCATCTTGGTGACATCCAGATGTTTCGAATCATTAACTATGTTAGCAAGGGCTGATGGGAGCTGTAGTCCAAAAGTACCTAGAGGGTGCTAGATGCAGGGTGGGGACAAGGCCATATGCTTGAAACACACCCCTATATTCCAGTATATGTAGAGTGCACACAATAGTGAGCTGTCTGTGTCAAGTTTCACGTCAGATTGGTTTCCATACATATGACTATTTTCACAGTGATGCAAATCAAACTGTGTTTGATTCTAGAATACCTCCAGACATTCTTAGTGATCTAACTAGTTAGCAACAAATCTGCAATACGCTATGCATGAAAAATAGGATATCACCCAACAAGATTTTTACCTGTAGCAGAAACAGCTAAATAAGATGATCATAACTATTATACAGACTGCCATAGAAATAAATGCAGCCATCCAACGTATGCTGCCATCAAAGATGCCACCTAAATAAAGGAACAAACTATTAATATAATTAAAATGAAAGGTAAATTTATCTCTCGGAAATATGAGACAAACTTAGGGAATATTGGAAAGCTATCCATCCCCACACTGCACGTTGCAACTCTTACATAGCTACATATACAGCAATTGTGTGGAAGGCCTCCTTTTAATCAGTAGGCATGCGGGATCCCCAAGGATAGGGCTCCTGTACTCGTGTGCTAGAAACGTGAGTCAGATTTTGTTAATTCTGTGAACATCAAGTCATACGAAGTGCTATTCTGGTTCTATATTACAAAACTCCCCATTTTTATTTTTAAGAATTCACTCATTCTTTTTAATCAAATGCAGTAAGACTTCAGTGCGTGATTTACAGGACATTTTCCACTACCACTCCTCTGACAATCCAGCTTGGTTTAGCTTCCTCTGATGAAACACAATAACTATTGAAAAACAAGTTAGAGAAGCAAGGCGGGGGGGGGGGGAGTTAAGGTACAGGTTATGCTTACTACTTTCTTATTACTGCACCAGGAAATAAATACACGCTTTTCGGGGGTGTGAATTAAAGCAAAGTTGAGACTGGTGAAAAATCAGGAAAGTGGTGGGGAGACTGCTGAAGGCAGCAACACTGATGACTGTGATGATAATAATCACGATAATTAACATTACCACTTTCAAGTGGTCAAAGCACTTCCCATGCATTATCTGAAATCCTTACAACAAACTTGTAAGTCAAGTTAGTACTATTAATTTCCATGTTGCAGATGGGAGGGAAGATACCAAGAGTGAGTTGCTTGCCTAAGGCCACCTAGTGAGTTCATGACAGAGCTGAAATTTGAACCAGGGACATCCTCATTCACAAATGAGCCCGAACAATGCTGATAGCTTGGGGGCAGGTCCTCACGCGCATCCATAAAAATGCTTTCCAAACAGCAAGCGGCATCCTAAATTTTTAATGATCCTCTGGAGCCCCTTGAGAGGGCTGGATAGTTTTTTTGGTAGCCTAATGAGAATAGCGGTAGTGATCTCTTGACTGGCAACATGTCACTGTTTGCCTGTCAAGATGCTATAATCACTTTAAGGTCTCCAAGCTCCTCAATCTTGGTTGGGGTGATGAACAAATATGATAGTCAATGCAAAGTATCAGCATTGGCAGAACAGCAAACACAGCTAACTTGGTTCTATCGCATCCAAAGGAAGAAAAGGCAACTTGGCCTGTACTGAGATCCTCATATGAAATGACTTGTATATTTAGTTGTAATAAATATAGTACATAAAATGACAGAGGGCTGATTCTAGAAGGTGGTGCAGTGTGACTGGCATTTATACTATGGGGCTCCAAAGGGTTCCTTTCTGCCATCCCCTTTAATATCTACATCAGGAGTGGGAGGGAGAATTTACCCCAAGGGTAGCATTCCCTCATAACTAGTCTTCTGTCTGCCTGAGGCTATGCAGCTGGTAGTTGGAGAGAGGGATTTATTGGCTGTGACACCATCTTTGGAATTCACCCAGTATCTATTCCAACATCTTTTTGGTGCCAAGCAAAGATAGTTCTATTTCCCCAGACTTTTTATCTCCCATTATGTTTATGCTGAAATAAACCAACTTTTTGATGCTGTATGCTGCTTTGGGTTTAGCTGCTGCAGTCAAGGGGACTAGTGGGAAGGGTTTGTGACAGAAATCCTAGTGCCCATGCAAAAACCTGGTTCACATCCCTAAGGATCCTGCCTGTGGAATATTTATTCATTTTCTTCCATTTATGGTCCACATTTTTTTCTGCTGCAGAACCCAAGGTTGTGTGACATGCATGTATTTCCCAGGTGGACACTCATCCAGGCACTAACCAGATCCAGCCTGATCATCTTCAGCAGGTGGTGGTCTCACATACCTTCAAACCCTACTCTGGAAATACTAGGAAGCACCATACCTGGACTTATGGGAGGAGGTAATGTGGGCTGCAAATCTCGATTGCAGAAATCTGTCCGACAGCATTCAATTGTCCGTCGTGGTTGTGCTTTTGGAGAGTCCTGTAGAGAAAAAGAAATGATGCCTATTTTGTCACAAGTATTCTCTGAACAACCCTCTATAGCTACATAAGTTACAACAAAGGGAAAGATTAAAGCTATGTAGATTTTTGCTAAGTAGATTGCTGTAAAGATTTTAAGACAAAGTATTAATGTTCGAAACAATAAAATTGGCAAAGAAATAAATCTCCCAATTTTAGGCTTTTGGAGCAAATTACTTGCATGAACAGCAAATGTTGGAATTAAGTGTGAGGAGCTGCCTGGGTTCACATGCAACAGAAGACAGTTGGAATACCTTGCACTGGAAGTCTGAGCCTTCATACTTCATGCAGCCTGAAGCAAGTGTAATTTCGCCATTTTCTTCTTCTTCGATTATGGCAAAGCAGTGTCCATTAGTTCTGGAACAGATGAATTGACTTCAGTTCTCCGTGTACTGTTCTGCATTCAACCAACCTATTTATATCTATTAGATTATTGTCTTGTATTCTTCCTTCCAGTATAATGGACACATGGCACTCATGATACTGCACTCAAAGGAAACAAGGGACTTCAGAACAGATAAAACAGGGTTGGGTTTACTTAATGGTGTGGCAAAGTCATGGTAGGTACTCCAGGGAGGTACTCCAGGGAGATGAGCTATTCCTGAAGACTACATTCTAAGATTAATGATAATTATGAAAAAACCTTTAAGACTCCTCCTATACATTAGTCATGCCTATCATGTGACACTGAAAATATTGTACATACCCATGGAAAATCAATCCTCTATTGCCTGCAAAAATCAGCACTTAAACCAATTCTTATTCAAGGCCTAGTAATTAAGCAAACAACAATTCAATGTTTTCAAAATCTGAAAGCTTCTCTGACTGCATCTCATAATTTGAACTGTTTTTAAGAGAAGCCAACTGAAATACGGCTCTTCAATTACTCTCAAGCACAAAATTAAGTAATGAAGTCTAGATTAATCTCCCTCAACATATGTGCCAAGATCCAAGTCTGTTTCACCAAATAGATATCATTAAAATTTGGTGCTACAGAACTTTTCCCACTTTCTTTCTTTTTCTTTTTTCATTCTCATCCTATCCACACATAAACAGTATCACTGATTTCAATAGACTTTGTTTCCCATTAGCTGTACTTGAGATTTCAGCCTTTGAATGCCTGGAGATTCAAGGCAGCTAAAGGTAAAACGGCCCCGTCGGGTCAGTAATAAAAAAGTAAGAAATCTTTCAATTCAGTATTAATAACATTTAATAGGACATTTATGACCAATCAAAACATATGCCTTCAAAATTATTTGATGGGTTTTCCATTTTAAAAATTATATCTACTAGATTTATCAACTACATGAACGTAATACTTGGATATAGAAACTATATAAAAAACAAACACTAGAGGGCAATAAAAAGCAACAATTCTAATGTGACCAACGATTTGACCAAATCAGATCCCCTTATGCTATGCAAGAAGAACAGGTTGTTTAGCTGTACCTGTAGTTCTCTGAGTTGTTATTTGTGCAGACACACATGTGCAGACATGTAAGCTAGTCTAGAGATTTGGCAAGTGCCCTGCCCCCACCTCCCATGCTCACGCATTCAGGGACAGAGCTCCTGCATTCTTGATCAGTTCAAAAACCACAGCCCTATGCAGGAGATAACAACCATACTTACATCTACCGTGGGGAAAGAGAGTGGGTTGTGTGTCTGCACAGATGACTATTGGAAAGTCTCAGGTTACAAGTAAGCAACCCGTTCTTTGTGGTCTCTGTGCTATTGCACACATACGGGTAGTAAAGCAAGCTAGCTTACTAGAGGCAGGAAAGATACGATGAGGTCAAGGACGCAAGTGCAGCCCTTCCAAAAGACATTGCTCAGTTCCATTTGCCTTGTAATCAAGCAGATTACAGATGAAAACCAAAGGTTGTAGCCAAGTAGCAGCATGGTGGAGGTCCAGCAGTGGACCTTGGAGGAATACCATGGAAGTCACTACAGCTCTGGCTTCACTTTGGAGTAGGGAACTTTGGAGGTCTGTAAGCATAGGCACGGGTGAACCATTGAAGATACTAGTGGGTGAAATGTTGGGTCTGGCACCCTCATAACAAATAAACAGATCCAGACTACTCAAGAAGCTTTTGGTTCTGGAAAAATAAACATTCAAAACTCTGAAGCTAGGTTACGGAAGACAATGGCCTCATTGTGGTGGAACGAAGAGGCAACCTTGGGAAAGAACAAATATCTGGTTTCAGTACAACTCTGATCTGGTGTATGGGAGTCAAATATGGGAGCTCAACACTTGGAGCACACTTATAACTCACACTCGTCATCACACTCCTCACCAATGTAATTGCCACTAAAAAGGTACATTGGGAGACAGTAGGTTTCCTGAATGAAATTTTCTGCAGGTACAGAAACCATGTTTGTGTCTCCTCAGAGGCCACAGACAAGGTATAGCCAAATTCTAAGAAATATATTAAAAGCTTTTAACCAATCCTCAATTCAGAAAGTCATTTCACCTGACCATAATAGTATATGAACTGAAAAAGGGTGGAACAAGGGAACTGAGAAACAAGAACGGACAGTGAAAATATTTGAAACCTCTAACCTTACTATAACTTGTACGTATGAGGAAACAGTCTTTATTCTGCCCACAACACTTACTTGCATGTATTGTTAATGGCATTTTCTGGACAGTGCCCTGAGCAGTAGCACTGCAAAAAGGGCAACGTGTCCTCTGGAGCTAGGGTGACTCCATCTTCCTGCTTTTTCTGATCAGGATCAGTCTTCATCCCTGTCCCATGGAGCATGCTGTCTAGATTCTGCCCTGTATAATGTAGATACAAAAATAATGGTTTGTTTCGGAAGGCAGGGTTACACTGAAGGTTTAGAACTCTCGGCTGCAGTAGCCTCTGTATAGTCCTTCTGTTTTGGTCCCAAAGCAAACCTGGAATGCTCATTTGCATACTTAAAACCTAACTTGAAAACTTATTTACCTGTAAGTGAACCACCACAGATTTCTTTTTAATTTTTTTAAAATCTAACTTTCAAATTAACAAGCATAAACATAAATTAGCATAGGTAATTGAAATATCAATGTTAACATTCTGATATTGCAGGCAGCTGAGCATAATACAATACTTATGTTTTAATAACATAAATGTTAGTTCTGTCCTGATAATTATATGAAATTTTATGGAAATGAATTCCAAATGCATTTCTCTTTTTTTGACATTATCTCAAAAAGTAAGGTGTTTAAAATTTTCATTTGGTTGTTGAGTTTTTATTCCTACTAAATTTGTACAAACTTCTACTTTGCTTAGGATCATGCGTAGGAATACTTCTATAGCAGGGGTGAGGAACCTGTGGCATTCCAGATGTTATTGGACTACAATTCCCATCATCCCTGAATATTGGCTGCACTGGCTGAGGCTGATGAGAGTTGTAGTCCAAACATCTGGGGGGCACAAGGTTGGGAAGGCCACATCTCTCAGATTAAACTGAGTTTCCTCTAACAAATATTCATAAAATCAGAATATTATTTCAATTACTATTACCATAATGGGCACAGAATCTAAGTTAGCCTTCACCAACATTGTGCCCTCCAAGGACTGAGCATGCTCAACGGAGTCCAGGAGCCAAATAACGTTGTTACTGCTTCTTCTAAACAACCAGTTGCATTTCCATTTTATTGTAACTTTTTAAAATGATGCCTGTTGTGATATTCTTTTGTGAACCACTTAATGAGGTTGAACTGAGCAGCAGTATTTAAATACTTTAAATAAATAAAACAGGCAGGTATCTTTGGATATCTCTAACATCTTTGCTTTCTCGCTTAAATGAACCTTCGCCTATGCCTATAAATTTCAGTTGATTGACTTTTTCCATGACTCAGCTCACGGTTTACATAGTCTTCTGGGTGATTCAGAGAGGCCTATACCTGAATAATGACTTTGCAATTAGTCTCAAGTAATTAGTCTCATAAAAACAACCATATCTACCCTGATTCCCTCCTTGTCAAAAGGAGGCTAGCAGACTCTTCTGACTAGCATCGTGTGCTATTCACTAGGTAATCTTCCCTGTGTGAGGAAAGAACTTGATAGCTTAGATTCCTTAAGTGCACTGTGCCCTTTTTCTTTTAGGGCCTTTCGTCTAAAAATATTATAGCCGCCACATTAACTCAGAAATATCTGAAGCTTTCACTGAATTAAGACTGTCCATAGAGATGGAAATTAGTCAACAGATGCAAATGCTGCACCATTTAAAATACAAAGGAATTTTATCATTGAGTTTAGTATGAACTGCATAAATAATAACAAATTATTATTATTATTATTATTATTATTATTATTATTATGCCACCCATCTAACTGGGTTGCTCCAGCCTGGGAGGCTTCCAACAAATTAAAACATCAAACAGAACCTGGAATATTTTTTTATAGCAAAATCTTAACATGTCAATGAAAGTCAATTAAGAAGCATGTACCAAATCAAAACATTTCCCAGCTTTCAGTACTAAGGTCTATTATAGTTAACCAGCCCCCCCCCCCAAGTACTGGTTTTGAAATAGAAGACTAACCAAGAAAACCTGCTTCTTGGTAACCAGCTCTTATATATTACCAATAAAGTGGGATCATAGTACTAAAAGGTAGGCAGCATGTCCTGTTAACAACAGACAGTTTCATAGACTCTGTATGAAAGTTATGTTAGAAATCTCCCTTTCTGTAAAAATGTAACTGATGTTTTTTGTTTCAAAGCAGAGGGTTTGAGAGTTGCTGAAAAAGATGGAAACCATTTTCAGGTGTGCACAAAAAGTCTTCCATTTCAACAGCTTTCATGTTGTTTCTACGTTTCAAAAACTACAGCAGCTTATCTGCATTTATTTCTGACTGCAGTTAAAACATAAAATGTTGGCTATGCACATGAACATTCCATACATCAAAAAACTTTCTTTTTCAAACGTTTTACAAGTATGACTTTACCTTGAACTTGAGAAATGATGACTGCATAGAACCCCAGCAATCTGATGTAAACTTTCAGACAAATCATTGTTCGAATATAAATCCTTCCTGTGCACTGTCAACTTTGGCAAACTGCCCTGCTGCTTGACAAGTTCTAAGCTGGACTGTTTAGCAAAATCTGCTAGAAGACTTGGTGGCCAGTTGAAGCAATGGTTTAATTATTCCAATTTGTTTTCTGGAAAAAAAGAAACGAAACAAAATTGCATTTTTGAACAGATGAATAAAATTATGCAATTTCCCCAAACCCTGAAAACGGTAGGAGGGTATCAAATGGACAAGATACAGTAAAAGCTTGAAGTGATAAAACATGTACAAGTATATTTAAAAGACTAAAATATGACCTATTTGTATTTTAATCCATTGGATAACTATACAACATTTTAAAATTAATAGTTGACAACTAGCTGATTGATAACATCTATGTAGCTAAAAATGTGAAATTGCTGTAGAACTTAGAATTTTAAAAAAATGATAGTAATTCCATTCTAACACACCAGTGCACAAACATCTACTAGAAAAAAAAGATTTTTCTTTAAATACAAAGCTGTCTAGAAAACACTTTTCCAATGTTTGCTCAACTGCATAAAAAGGAAGGCAGTAAAATTTGCTCTACCATTTTGAAGTACACTTCAGAAACAAAGTGGGCAAACATGGTTATATTAAAATGTAGCAGCTTTTAGTAATCTCACAGTGATGTTTTTGAAATGATTAATAGGGCCTAACTAGGTCTCAGAGGAATAAACAGCAATTTGGACACCTAGGTAGTTAATATAGACAATACAGATTCTGTGTTAAGATGAACAGAACACTGATTTTGCCTTTCTTTGGCCTCTTGTTTGAGTGGGCTTGACCTCCTGACCCCTGTCAGCCTGGCGCTATTCTTGAATGAAAAAAACTTGTATTTGTTCAAGGATGTGCTGCAATTACTGTTAGTGGCTGCTTCTACCATAAATAACTCAATCTGTCTGTTGGCAGGACCCAAGAACTTTTCATTTTAATTACTGCTTCATAGGCATTTAACATGGAGGCAAATTACTGGCAGAGCATAGAGGTGTCTGTCACTTTCAATTTGCGCATGCAGGGGGCATGCAGCCTTCGACCTGTGGCCTACTTTTCACACATCTGTGACTTCTTAGTAATGAAGAAACAAAGCAGCTTCCTCACTACAAGAAATAGAACCACTGCAATGGAATAGCCTATCTGTGGGTACAGCAATTGATGCATATTCAACGTTGGGCTATGCCCAGAGTATAATAGTTATCCAGAATATCTCCACCTAAAGCTTCTTTTAAAAGTCTCAATGAGTATTTTAGCCTTTAGGTCTCGGATAGTGTTGCTGTTTCAAAAAGTCTTCAGCTTTTATTGTATTGATTTTACATTTGCTTTATTGTGCCATTTCAGACTGTACACAGCCCTGAATATTGTCACAGAATCGATTCTTATTTAGAAAACCTTTTAAAAAAGTGACCTAAAGTTTTTATATCCCTGAATCACGTTTCCATGACTGGCAGATTGTCTCCTTTCAGTTCCAGAATAATTTTCCCCAGTCAAAATTGTTGTGCATGTGTAATGGTCATGAATGCACAATGACCTCAGATAACAATTTAAAAATTAATAAGTTGGGCTGTACGCCCCGTCGTAAGTTTTGAATCATCCCAAAAGAAGCATTCAAATTTCTTTTATAAGATGGTATTTGAATCCAGCCCAACACTTTCCTTCAGTGCAAGTCAGTGTCAAAATATAGCATTCACATGCCAAATATAGTCCAAGAACATAGGAATGACTAAGAAACTGTGTGTGACCCCAAAATATTTTTGGGCACCATAAATCATATACCCACAGATCCAGGACAGTGTCCTCAACAAGGTGGCATTGAATCACATCCAGCCCAAAGCTTTCCTTGGGTGCAAGACACTGTAAAATGTGTGAACTCACACAAATCAGCACAAAAGACTGTCAAATATGGGGTCCCCACACCAGTAATAGTCAACATTGCTGGACTTTCTCCTGGATGTGTGAGCATTTGACTTCTGATGGCCCAAAAACAATAGGGTTAAAAGGACCCATGTATCCAAAATTAAGCTGATTATATATAAGGGATGAGGAGTTTATCTAGAACCAAGTGTAAGAACCTAAGACAATGACCATGACTTTAAGATTATTTTATTTTATTTTTTACTTTCTTTTCCCCCTTGAAGAATCAGAGATTGCAGGCAGGCAGGCAGAGCTGCAAATCCTGCTTTCATGACCCATATCCGGAGCCAGATTGCAGTTTTCCCTGGGGATCAACTGGCTGATGAGCTGGTGTTTTTTCACCTTACCACATAACTTGTGGCACAGCTAACTTGCATAAACCACTAGGATTTAGTTACACTAAGCTTATGCTTCTAGAGTGGCAGACCTTGGTCGTTTGTGTTTCCTGTATGTAGCATACTAACTTACTTGATTTTTACCTCACCCTATCAACAAGGGCTAACACATACTCCTAAAATAAACCCTTGCTTATCCTGGCCATTTAAAGCTTTTCTCTAATACATTCTGAAAGATGCTCAGACATTTGAGTTCTCTGAGAGCCAGAGGAAAAAGCCTTTCAGAGTTGTTTCAATGCCATGTAATCGTTGTAATAAAAAAGAAAATGAAGTAATTAAAGTGCAAAAAATGAGGCTATGTTCAACAAAGAAATGCTTTGATTAGGAGGGTTTCTGGGTGCAATTTAAAGAACAAAATGAACTGGCTTAATGTTTTAGGATCAGCTATGTAAGATTTACATGCACTTGTTTGATATTAATAAAATGCATTACAAACAATTTGCCTATAACAGAGGACTGTGCATTTCAGAATATTTTAAAAGATTTTAAATTGCCATGTTTGTTCACAACTGGAGTGGCCAATGTGATACTCCATGTGACACGCAATAGTGTCCTATCCCTGGCTCACTACCCACTTTGTGATGAGGGTGGTTACCACACCACCACCCCTCCGAAAGTACTAGAACTTAAGAACAAAATTAGAAGAGTAATGCTCTTTTTCACTTCCTCTTTCAGCTCTATATGATTTTCAATTATCAAATCAGAATTTGTGTAACTGGAAAGTGGAGTAACTGAATGAGGAGGGAAAGGGGAGGGAAAAATGAAGTAAAAATGAGTAGTAGTGGTGGTAGTAATAATAATAATAAAAATAATTTATTTATTCCCCAGCCACCCTGGGCAGCTTCCAACCGCATATTAAAAACAATACAGCATCAAACATTAAAAACTTCCCTAAACAGGGCCGCTTTCAGTTGTCTTTTAAAAGTAAAATGGTTGCTTATTGCCTTGACATCTGCTGGGAGGGTGTTCCACAGGGCAGGTGCCACTGTGGGGAATGAACGGCACTACAAGCGTCAGGAGAGAGGGAAAAGGAAGGAAATCAAGAAAGAGAAAAAGAATGTGAGTGTAAATGCGCATGCCAGATTCATTAGAATAGTCTGAATGCTATATACTTTTTTCATGGTTTCTTTCCCCACTCATCAAATCATCCTTACAGGTGCTCCTAATTTTGACAAAGGATCCACTGAAAACCATCATCAATTTGTGACAGCTGCCTATTCCTGCATTGCAGGGGGGTTAGACTAGATGATCCTAAGGGTACCTTTCCAACTCTAAAATTCTGTGATCTATTCATATGTCACTTCTGTGCCTACAGACATGTTCTGTGATTTGTTGGTGGGTTTACTGTCATCCAGTGTATAAGTTGCTTAGATTGGGGGCTGCCATACCAGCACCGACAAAGGCGTTCCTTGGCATCCCCAAGGCAACCTGTCATCACTCAGCTGTTGTTGCCCACCAGCCACATGGAGCTAACACAGCTGGCACTCCCTTTGTCTCGCAGAGGATTTTTTTCCTTAGTGAGGAGGGTGGGTAGGAGGCAAGAACAAAGAAGATAGTGCTGGAGCTTCCGGTTGTGAGCGACGCCATAGCAAGCGGGGATTGCTTCCAGGCGGAGAATCCCGGGTTTTTCGGAGGATTAAGGGGGGTCTTAGGGCGCAGCGACCCCCCGAAGTAGTGTCTGGAGGGTGTACAGACACTCAGGCTCCCGCGGAGAGCCAAAACGCAGACCACCTGGCCGTCAGGTAACTCCACGGAGCGAAGAGAGCGGCGGGGAGGAGAAGCGGGCTAAGGGGAAGCCATAGCTAACTCCGGAAAACGAAGCCCCGAGCTTGCCGGGGGAGCTCACAATTCTCGAAATTAAGGAACCCGGGCTCAAAACAATTCCAAGACAAACCAGGGGTATTAAGGAAAGCACCGGTGGATCATATTTACCTACGAGACCAGCGCTATCTCCAATCAATTTGTACGCGTTGGAGAAGCAAAGTTGCCGAAAGTGAAAATGTGTTGCCGCTAGCGGCTACAGTTTCTTTCCCCCCTCAAAGCTGCTACAAACCGTCTAATACAAACTAATTCTTCGATTGAGAAAGAAGAACTTAAGCTAAAAGGGGGGAACGGATGGTTAAGAGTGGGAACTCTAAGGTCCTTTTTGGAACTTTGAAAGAAGAAGCTGAAAAGAACAACCTTAACTCCTTTTTTTCTTTTTTTTATTTTTTAAAAAAAGGCTGCGTAATAGAGGAAGTGCTTTTGACTCCATTATACGGTCAGTTTTTCGGGCTATTTCCGTTCCTGTCCCTGTCTTGCTCTGCAAAATTCTTTGTGTGGGTGCCTCTTATGTAACCCACTTGGACTTAATTCAAAGTATTGGTTTCTAAATGGCATCAGAGAATTGAGGAACTGGACAGGTAGTTGAAACCCTCTTTTTCACGATACTAGGGGTTTTTTTTCTTTTTTTTTTCCTTCCCCCCCCCTTTCTTTTTGGTAGCTTACCCAGCTAACTTTAGGAATCTAGGACACCCAGTGGCTAGAAGAGTAATTACAGCTAAGTTACATCTTTTTTTTCAATCAGTCTAAATTATCATATGTGTTTTATCTGACTTCTTTGTTTAAAGACTGAACTGGACTGAATAATTTTACAATTACTTTATAAACCTTACAAGGAATAGCCCAACTGGGGTAGAAGGTTATTATATATATACATATCTTTATATATTTTTTTTCTCCTTTTTTTTTTTTTTTTTTTCTTATTCTCCCTTTTGGTTTTTGCTATTTCAATTTTGGACTGGGGGAAGAGGACTTGAATCTTGAATTTGGAACTCTTTTTTTCTTCACTTTTTTTTTTTCCTTCTTATTATTTATATGCACTCATCTGGAATTTTTTATGGCAAAACCGGACTATAATTGGGAAAACTACGATATCTAAAGGGACTAGCCTAATTGGTGGCAAGAAGATTTTTTGGTTTCTGTTCTGTTCTCTTTCTCTGCTTTTTTCTTCCCCTTGCCTTCTCTCTATGGAACTTTTTGGACGCAACTAATACCTCACTTCCCATCTGTGCACCACTTGACTCCCCGGCTGGGAATCCGAACTAAACCAGGTTTTACAACTACTTTAAAAGAACTTATACGGATTCCCCAATTGGGGGCAGAGGATTGATTCTCTCCTGCCTCTTTCTGCGATTGGAACTTTGAACTTTGATCTTCTGTACTCCCCTCTATATGGGACTCTAGTCCCCCGTGGTATAACCGGAGTATAAACTCTTTCCCTTTCCCCCCCTTCTTCCCCCCCTCTCTTCCTTGAAGCTTCCCAGACGAAACAAATCACTCTTCCACGATTTGGGGGAGGAACTTGGCAACCTTTGGTAAAAAGGTTAATATCGATTCTTCTAACTTAAATCCAGAGGAATTTGGGACTGGGAACTATATTACGAAGGTTGTGAGTGAGTAAGGAGGGAACTGACATAAAATTGAACAATACTAGGGGGTGCTAATTGCCGTTAAAGGCTATATTGGAAGGATGTCTCACGTGCCTAAGAAGGGTGCAGAGGGCGGGACACCAGGAGATAGGAGGGGATCTAAACCAGATGCAGATTTTAAGACAGAAATTTTGAAAATGTTTGCTGAAATTAGACAGAGTGAAAAGAATATGGAGGACAAATTGGAGCATGTGAATACAAGAATAGAACAGGTGGATATGAGAATTGGGAAAATGGACCAAAAGATAGAGGAAACTGTAAAAGAGCTAAGAGGTCAAATTAAAGATATTTCCAAAAGAACACAATCTCTGGAAGAAGGAATGAAAAAAACAAGAGTAGAAATGAAGGAAGTGAAACGGGAGGAAGAAAAACTAAAAGTAGGATTATCGGAAGTTAATAAAACACAAGAAGAATTATGGGACGCAATCGCGATGAATGAATTGAGGCAACGGGAGGTAAATCTTAGGTTGAGAGCAGTCCCTGAAATACAAGGCGAAAACATCAGAGAGAAACTGATAATAGAAATAGCACGATGGTTGGCAATACAAAAAGAAGAAGTAGAAAGATCGGTTCAAAATGCATTCAGAATAAGAACAAGAACATCTAGAATAAAGAAAACGCCGGGAGACTGTTTGATTACTTTTAAAGATAAAGACATGAGAAGCCTAATTCTACAAAAAAATAGAGAAAAAAGGCTAAATATTGATGGGAATTACATAATCATTTTCAAAGATATTCCAGTAAGACTTTTGAAACGAAGAGACCCATACAAGCAATTGGTCCAAATTCTCAAGAAAAACAAGATTGAATTCAAATGGGAGTTCCCTCAAGGGATCTCATTTACCTACAAAAGCAAGAAACATAGGATTATCAACCCGGAGGAAACAAGTAAATTTCAGAGGCGATATAAGGAGTTGATGGTGGAGGAGGAAGAAGAAAGAGGAGCAGTTGGAGGAGTCGATCCACTGGAGAGGAGGTATTGGGTGGAAAAGGAAAGGGAAGACAGAGAACCGGAGGAGGAGGAGGAGGAGGAGGAGGAGGAGGAGGGAGAGGAACAGGAAGAAGTCGGACTATAATCAATTAGATAAATCAATTAGATAAATCAATTAGATAAATAACTTAATTTGGAAAAAGATGGCGCTAAAATTATGGAATTGGAATATTAACGGTATGAATGACAAGAAAAAACGAAACAAAATCGAACAATGCCTAAAAAAGAAAAATCTTGATATTATCTGCCTCCAAGAAACACACGTGGCAAAGAAGCACAGGAAAATATTGATTAACAATAGATTAGGAAACGAATTTGTGTCCTCTGATAAAGGGAAAAAGAGAGGGGTTGTATTATATGTAAAAAAGAACATTGAGGCGCAACAAATCTTCAAAGATGAAGAAGGTAGAATAATTGCAATACAGATTAAATGGCAAGGAGAAAAAATAATAATTGTTGGGATATATGCACCTAATGGAAATAAAACTGATTTTTATAAAAACTTGGAAGAGAAATTGTTTGAATACATGGACCAAAAAATGATACTTATGGGGGATATGAATGGGGTGGTCTCGTTGGAAATCGATAGATTTAGAGAAAAAGACGTAAGTAGAGAAGGAAAATTGCCCAAGACTTTCTTTACTATGATAAAAAACTTTAATTTAATTGATATATGGAGACTTCGACATCCGTTGGAGAAGCAATTTACGTTTTATTCGGAACCAAACAAGTCTTTATCAAGAATTGATCAAATCTGGGTTTCCAGTGAGCTAACTCCAAGAATTCGACAGATTGAGATACAACCAAAAACAATATCAGACCACAGCCCAATAAAAATGGAGGTTAAAGGATATGAAGAAAGATCATTCAGATGGCGACTTAATGATTATCTCTTAGCTGACCAGAAGCTTGTTCAGGAGGCTAAGAAAAAATTGATAGACTACTTTACAGATAATATGAACAAAGGCACAAAAATGAGCATAGTTTGGGATGCAAGCAAGGCAGTTATAAGAGGATTCTTTATTCAACAGAATGCGATTAAGAATAAGAATAGGGAGAAAGGGAAGAAGGAGATCTTAAAACAAATAATGGATAATGAAGTAAAATTAACTAAGAACCCAAACAGCTCAAAAATAAAAGAGAATATTAAAGTCCTGCAGGCACAATTTGCAATGATTATTAACAAAGAGGTGGAATGGAATATCAAAAGGCTTCGACAGAAAAACTTTGAATTCGCTAACAAATCCGGCAAATGGCTTGCGTGGCAAATTAAGAAAAGGAAAGAACAAAACACAGTTAATAAAATCATCTTAGAGGGAGAAGAAGTTGAGAATCCCAAAGCCATTAGGAAAGGATTTTTGGATTTCTATAAACATTTATATAACAATAGAGAAAAGAATAACATGAGGAAAATAGAAAGATTTTTAAAGGAAAAAGATGTGAAAAAGATCCCAACAGATAAGAAAGACCGACTGAACGCCCCAATAGTAAATGAGGAAATAATAGAAATAATAAAAGAACTGAAGAAAGGGAAGGCACCAGGACCAGATGGTTTAACATCTAGTTACTACAAAGAACTGAGGCACGCCCTAATAGTACCAATAAAGGAAGTCATGAATAACATACTACAACAACAGGATATCCCCGGAACGTGGAGAGAGGCCTTTATTACACTTATTCCAAAGCAAGACACTGATTTGACACAAGTAAAGAATTATAGGCCAATATCTCTGTTAAACACAGATTACAAGATCTTTGCTGGAATATTAGCAAAGAGATTAAAGAAGATATTGCAAGAAATAATCCATGTAGATCAGGCAGGCTTCCTTCCGGGCAGGCAGATGAGAGACAATGTTAGGAACATAATTAATATTTTGGAATATCTGTCTGTAAGGACTGAGAAGCAAGCCTTATTAATGTTTGTGGACGCAGAGAAGGCTTTCGATAATGTATCGTGGGAATTTATGTTAAAAAATTTAGAAATGATGGAAGTGGGGAATGAATTTTACAACGGAATAAGGGCAATTTATTCGGAACAAAGAGCTAAATTGATTGTGAATAATGTATATACAGAAGAGTTTAAAATATCGAAAGGTACCAGACAGGGGTGCCCTCTCTCGCCGTTACTATTTATAACAGTCCTGGAAGTCCTTCTGGGTTCAATAAGGAACAATGACAATATAAAGGGGGTTACAGTCGGTAAAAATGAATACAAGATCAAAGCTTTTGCGGATGACATAGTAATAACGATTGAAGAACCAAAAAACAGCTTGAATGAGGCATTGAAGGAAATAGAAGAGTTTGGCAAAATGGCTGGATTTACTTTAAATAAGAAAAAAACAAAATTAATGGCTAAGAATATTGATCTGACTCTGGTGGATGAGTTGCAACGAGAATCAGGAATTGATGTGGCCAAAAAAGTAAAGTATTTGGGAATATGGTTGACCCCCAAAAATATTGATCTATATCAGAATAATTATACTCAGGTGTGGAACGGAATAAAGAAAGATTTAGAAACCTGGGGTAGAATGAAACTGTCCTTTTGGGGCAGAATATCAGCGGTCAAAATGTGTGTGCTACCAAAGATGATATTTCTGTTCCAGATGATCCCTATAATCAGGGGAATAAGTGTATTTAAAGACTGGCAAAGAACGCTTTCGAGATATATCTGGCAGGGCAAGAAGCCAAGGATACAATTTAAGCTGTTGACAGACGCAAAAGAAAGAGGCGGTTTTGCCCTGCCAGATCTAAAACTCTATTACGAGGCGTCTTGTCTTTGCTGGCTAAAGGAGTGGATAAAACTAAATAATAATAAACTGTTAGATCTAGAGGGCCATGATAATAGATTGGGATGGCATGCCTATTTATGGCGGGAGAAGAAGAAAATCCACCAAAGTTTCACTAATCATGTTATTAGGGGCTCCATAATAGAGGTTTGGGACAGATACAAAAATATTCTGGAATTCAAAACTCCGCATTGGCTGTCTCCACTAGAGGTAATGTCGGTAAAAAAAACGAATATGAGATCAAATTGGATAACTTATGGTGATTTGGTAGTGAAAGAGGGGGAAAAATGGAAATTTAAGCCATATGAACAAGTGAAGGAGCAGGTCTATGATTGGTTACATTATTTCCAGGCAAATGCAATGTTTAACAAGGATCTAAAAGAAAGGGGATATATAGAAAAAGTGTCTAAATTTCAATTAGAAATAATTGACAATGATGTGAAGATAATTTCGAAAATGTACAAAATACTTTTAGAATGGCAAACAAAGGACGAGGAAATCAAGTCGGTTATGATTAAGTGGGCCAGAGATCTTGGTCACAGCATACAATTAGAGGATTGGGAAAAGGTATGGAACGAAAATATGAAATTCACTGCATGTACAGCACTGAAAGAAAATATAATGAAGATGGTGTACAGGTGGTACATCACACCGGCAAAGTTGTCTAAAATGTATAAGACATGTAATAAGTGCTGGAAATGCAAAGAAAAAGAGGGATCTCTCTTTCATATGTGGTGGGAGTGTAGGAAGGTGAGGGGCTTCTGGGATTCGATTTATTGTGAATTGAAAAAGATCTTTAGTTATTCGTTTGTTAAGAAGCCAGAGTCCTTCCTACTAGGTATAACAGGAAGAGAGATAAAAAGACGGGACTATAAATTGTTCCAATATGCTGTGACAGCGGCAAGAATACTGATGGCCCAGAGGTGGAGACAGGAGGAAATGCCGACCCTGAGCGACTGGAGGATGAAACTTATAGATTACGCGGAATTAGATAAATTGACTGGAAGAATAAGATATCAAAAAGATCAAAAATTCACCGAGGACTGGGGGAAGTTTGCGGCATATCTGGGAACTATATGTGATCAACAAACAACGCTAGTGGGGTTTAAAGAGACTTTGTAATACGGTAAGGAATATTGCAAGATAGGAATAGAGAGGTGTAAACTAATGGTAAACTAGCAATACTATATAGGGAAATGCGAGGAAATAAGAACAATGGATGATTGTGGGAGGTGCTGGTGGAAGCTCAAAAAAATGTAAATATGTAATTAAGTTGTAACCAATATAAGCAAATGAAAAACTGAATAAAAATCTAAAAAAGAGAAACAAAGAAGATAGTGCTGTTCATTAAACATGGCTGCCTGGCAGCCATGCTGAACTGGAGAGGCACTTCCTTTGCCCTGTGAAGGAGCTTTTCTCAGTGAAGTACAGTGGACGCTTGGGTTGCGAACGTGATCCGTGCGGGTCACAATCTAGCGCTTCTACGCAAAGCACGATTTTGTGCTTCTGCACATGCACCGAAACCCGGAAGTAACCCGTTCCGGTACTTCCGGGTTTGGCACGGTGCGCAACCTGAAAATGCGCAACCAGAAGCGTCTGTAGCACAAGGTATGACTGTAGTCAGGGAAAAGGTGGCAGAGATAACTTCCATTCGCTCAGCGTTGTTGCCCACTGACAGATAACTTCTGAACTTGAAGCCCCTCACTTCATAAAATTCAATACAGTGGTACCTTGGGTTACAGACGCTTCAGGTTACAGACTCCACTAACTCAGAAATAGTACCTCGGGTTAAGAACTTTGCTTCAGGATGAGAACAGAAATCGCGGGGTGGCGGCGCGGCAGCAGCGAGAGGTCCCAATAGTTAAAATGGTACCTCATGTTAAGAACAGTTTCAGGTTAAGAACGGACCACCAGAAGTTCTTAACCTGAGGTGCCACTGCACATACTGAAAACTGAAAATAATCTGCTGCAGGTTCATATTTATTTATGATACTTAAACCTTACCTATGGAATTTAAACAGCCCTCCCTTTAAAGTATGGTGAATTGCCAACTGCCATTAATAAATGTTAGTATTATGTTACAGAATGAATTCTCCAGGTGCCCACTTTATTGCCCCTTGTGCAGAGAAATCATAGCGTTCAAAAAAGGATATTAATTTGCTATACAATTGGTATTTCTAAGAATTCATCATCTCGCTTTTACTACCTAGTATTAGAATACTGAAAAGATAATAAGCCAAGAAGAAATGCTTGCTATCATTCTTTAGCAAGACATGCAAGCTGATAACTTTAGATTACAACATTCATTCCTTCAGGAATAGGTAAGCCACTTAAGTAGAACTCCAGCTGGATGGTATGCCTCATTTCTAACTGTATAGAGTGTGCAGATGAAGATTTTGAAAGGTTGAGTATGAATAAATTAAATAAAACACTGCCAGAAGTTAAATATAAAGGCAATTAACAGAATTGGGCATTTTGCTGGTCAGTGATTTGTGTGATCAGATATTTTAACCATGTAAATCTAACAAAACCCTGTTCAAAGTCAGCATCTTCTCTTAAAATAAGCTTTTTGTAATATTTATGGTTTTATGTCAAAATCTTTTCAAGCTGAATTTGAGGGTTCAATTGCAGCCATACATTAAATAAAGCCAAAGCTAGGGTTTTAGTCTATGAGAACTGAAAAGCAGATTTCAGAAACTCCTTTCTCTCATCCCCCTCATCTTAATTCTCTCTGTCTATGTAGTAAGGTTCCTTTCTTTGGTCATCTGCCAGTTCCATAAAATAACTTGGAGTAAAGCGCTCCCCTTTTCTTGGGCCCCTCCCCTTAAGCAGCCCTAGGCGCCCTGTCTCATATGCTTTTCAAGGCGTGCTAGACTACACAGCAGACTTTCTGGCTCCACTTCCATTGTTTGCATGGCTGCATTGCTCCTTATCCACAGACTGGATTAGCATAAGAATACTGTCTTCTCCTTCAGTAAGCAATCTCCCCCTCCTGCCATCCCCTACAGACAAAACAGTGAAGGACTTTATTTAAGGATAAAATGTTAAAAGCCGTTGTTATGCAGCTCAGTGTCGCTATATAAAATATTAAGTAATTCAGAAGAATGAGGCACACAAATTCTTGCATACCCACAGTGCAAGAAAACTTGGTGTTACAACTTTCAGCCTTCTTTGTATGCCAGCGACATTCCAGACAATTAAACAAAGAACTATCAGAATATTTAAGGGAAACAAATATTTTGAATTAGATAGGGCTGGGTTTTGGAGGGGGTGTTTGGGATGAAGAGGAGAGAAATCAATTGTCAACACATTTTTAAGGGTGCAATATATTAAAAACATAGGGCATGACCCCATGTGCTCTGCGGATTTTAATCTGTGGAACTGGCTTCTAAGATTTTGAATGGGGTAGACGTGACATATCTGCTGGGAGGGGGGAACCCCAGCTATAGTTATGGGAAAGTGTTTGAAGAGTGAAAGTGTAGAATGATAAGTTAAGACCATACAATTTGTCATCTCAGGACTTACGCAGATGAACTTTGGGTCAGAAGATTTGCCCAACTCGTTAGTATTTCATTAACATTTGTGAATCTAACTCGAAGAATGTAGAGGGGCAACACCGACATTTCAGATTTAATACTCCTGGTTGCTTTACAATAGTTAAGTAATCAGAATCAGACTGTGGAACTTCCTCCCTTCCTCTCTACCATTGGAGGGGGGGTGGGGGAGTCCAAGGAAGTGGGAGAAGCAATACACGCAGCTCACTCTATTATTCTTGCATTACCAACTGCTAAGCTAAGAGTAGTATTACACAGAGCCCTAGCATTTATCAACACCAGGCTGTAACACACTTTTGTTTATAATTATGATCTATTTCACAGCAACTCCTTCTCATTTATGCACAAGGTAATTAATGCACTCATTTTATAGAGTGAGAACTGAGGAACTGATGATTCTAAATTGTACAGGATGGTCAAAACACATCACAACTGTGAAGAGCTCCAAAATGATTTCTAAAAGTTGTGTGAATGGGTTGTAAAATGTCAAAATGCAATTCAATGTAAACAAGTATAAAAATGATGCAGGGGGAGACGACTTAATTTCGCATAGGATACATGGTCTTGATGTCTGAACCGGTGGTAACTGACAAGAGCAAAACCTTGGAGTTGGGAGAGAATAGCTTGATGAAGATGCCGACCCAGTGTGTGTGGGTAGCTGCAGAAAAGGCAGATTTCATGCTAGGGAACTTTCGGAAAGGAATTTAAAATGAAACTGCTGATATAATTCAATTATACAAATCTATGATGCAACTACACTTTGAATACTAAGTACTGTTCCGGTCATCTCACTTCAAAAAGGACAGTGTAGAGCTGGAAAAGGCTCCAAAAAGAACAACAAAAATGATTGATGGGATAGAATAGCTCCCCATGAGGAAAGGTTTTAACATTTTGGGATTTTCATAAAAGATCAATAAGAGGAGACATGATAGAGTTGTACAAAATTATGCATTGTGTAGAGAATGTGGATAGAGACAGGTTTGTCTCTGTCTTTCAACTAGGGGACATTCAATGAAGCTGAATGTTGGAAGATTCAGGACAGGCAAAAAAATATATATACTTCTGCACACAGTGCACAGTTAAACTATGAAATCTGCTCCCATAGGATGGCCACCAACTTCAATGGCTTTAAAATAGGATTAGACAAATTCATGAAGATATGGCTATCAATGGCTACTAACCATGGTAGCTATGTTCTACCTCCACTTTGGGGTTTCTCAATATCAGTTGCTGGAAACCACAGGAGAGAGGAGGCTTCCCACAGGCAACTGTTTGGCCACCGTGAGAAGAGGATGCTGGACCAGATGAGCTACTGGCTTGATGCAACAGGCGCTTCTTATATTTTCATGCTGCACATTTATTAAATGTCCTTATGTTTTGAGGTGCTATTTGCATGGCATATTCTGTTTCCAAAGGAGCAGATTTCCTCCCGATTGGTGAAAAGAGGGTAGTATCTCCATTTGTCTGGACAGGAAAGAGTACCCACAGCCAGAGTGAGCAAACTACAGTGGTACCTCCGGTTACAAACTTAATCTGTTCCAGAGATCCGTTCGTAACCGGAAACCGTTCATAACATGAGGCGCGCTTTTGCTAACGGCGGCTCCCGCTGCTGCCGCGCCGCTGGAGCACGACTTCCGCTCGCATCCCAGGGCAAAGTTCGCAACAAGGGGCACCTACTTCCGAGTTAGAGGAGCGCAAAACCTGAAGCATTCTTAAGGGGGCCAGTACGTAACATGAGGTACCACTGTGCTGTGGAAGAACAGAGTCACACAAGAGTGTGAGTTACCAACAGTGGCATTCATGGATCTTTCCCTGCTGAAGAATGGAGTATAGTGAAGCATGGGCATAGCCGGGGTGGGGGTGGGGAGCAGATGCCTTTTGGGCAATATTTCTACCAGTGCTTTCCTCTCAAAAAGCTCAACAACTTTGGCTGATCCCCTAAAAAAATGCCTTGCCTGCCCCCCTAACGAAAAACCTAGCTACACCAATGCAATGAGGGCAAAAGGATTGACAGAAACTACTTATTCAGTGAGTTAAGGACTACTGGAATGAAACTAATGGTCAAAGCAGATGCAACCTTTTAATGTGAGGTGAAAAATACTTTAACACACATTCCAGAATTTGTGTTCAAACCATTCCCACTAAACGCAAATTGCGCTCTCTCTCTCTCTCTCTCTCTCTCTCTCCACTCTAATAGAAGTAGATGGAGGGGAACTCTGAACTGGCCCTTTCAGATGCACAGTTATCTTAGGATCACCATTTAAACTGAAAAGATCTAAAGTCAATCCAACAATTCCCAACATCAGGTTTGTGTGCTGTTATACTGCTGGAGTGTTTCATTATGAGAAGTCTGAAGGAAACAACAGACAGGAAAAGCCAGGATCAGAAACCATGGATTGATTCTAACTTGTTCCAATAAACCAAACTCTAGAGTAACTGTAGTGACAACCATGGTTATTTTAACCTGAAAGCAGATTCTTCCAATCTCATTTTCATGCCTGAACTAGAAAAGAGAGGGCAAACCCAAGGCTCATGCCCAGATTCATTTATATAATACTGAAACTATGGTTTAAGCATGATGTTCAAACTCGGCCAATGAAACCCACAGTGGTACCTCTAGTTGCGGACTTAATCCGTTTCAGGGTGCCGTTCACACCCCGAAAAGTCCACAACTAGAGCGCCTCTTCCGTGCATGTGCGAGGTGCAATCAATCACTTCTGCGTGTGCGCGAAGATCGCTTCTGCACATAGCGCGCAGATTGCTTCTGTGCATGCGCGGGCGGCGAACCCAGAAGTAAATACTTCTGGGTTTGCCACATTCGTAAGCTGAAAGTCCGTAAGAAGAGTGGAACGCAACACGAGGTATGACTGTATTTTGCACTGATTGGAATTAAATGAGTGCATTGTGAGCAACTGTCCTTAGGAACTATGGCCAAAGGAGTTTCAATAACAGAAATACCAGAGTTTTCAGTGTTGCCCACAAAGGGTATCAGAAAACTATTAAGTTGAGCAGAACAGTTGGCTGATAGTAGAGGAAGTTGTGGAGCAACATTTAATTCAAGTTTGTAAGGACTCCTGTTTTGTCTCTCTTAACAAGTAAGTGGTTGATTTCAAGTTAGAGCAAGATAAACAGGCAACTATGTATTTTTAGGTATCATAAATGTGTTATGACTAAACAACTATGGACACATTCTTTCACAAAAATGTATTCCCTGAAGCTCAAAACAAGGTAGTTCTAAAAACAGTTTCAAAACAGACTCTAAAACCAATCTTAAAATTTCAGTAGATGAACAAAACAGAGTACAAAGATAACGTTCACACTTCTATAGCAACAGACTTGTATTTTCCCTTAGTTTTTTTAAGTGTTAAAATAAAGTTGTTTCATGGTACCCCCCAATTCATGAAAATCAATGCTAAGCAGTGTTGATATCGGGGCGGGCGGGGGCTTTTTATGAGGAATCCCAAAGTTCCTTAGCGTAAAATTATAATGTGCTTGAAAAGGAAAGCAAGTGCTTCATTTCTGTGGAAGATGAGTGTGAATTTTAAAGGGACACATATTTTAAGGAAATGTTGCTTGGGATCATTATATATTTTGCCATGTACACAATATTTACCTAAATTTCCCTATGATGCATTTTTATGAATCTTTTGTTATGTTTCTCCACAATTTCAGTATTTGCAACATAAATACACACAATTTAAAACTGAATGTGAAATAAAACTAGATACTGGATCCAGAACTTCTCACAAAAGTAAGTACAATGAAAGCTATCTGAACAGAAACAGAATCATAATTTTAATTATTGAATTATCTCATTTTAATAGCAAGTGAAAATTACAGTAATACCAAGCTAAGTGTTTTACTAGAATGGGTTTATTCTACTTGACACTCACCATTATGTCCCAAATTTCAATATCATAGATGATTTTTTTCATATCTTTCCTTTAAGTTGCCCTGAATTTTTCCTGCTATTTGTTCCCTTGGACTTTGTTTACTATTACTTCATCAGTATCTTCTGCAAACTCCCTTTTGTGCCTTATCCAATGAGAGCATTCTGAAGGGGATAAATGTATCCAAGCCTATCTTTCAAACTAGAGAGTGAACAGGACCTTTCTCTTTAAAAATACTCAGAAGTATAACTTTGCCAGTAAGATTTTATCACCATTCATTTAAAACAGTGGTTCTCAGAGGGTGTGGTGCACTACACAAGTGTGGCGGGAGAGGCTGGAAAGTGTGCTGCAAAGATTCAACGACAATCAAAGAAACCTTTTAGTGTAGTATAATGTCAAAATATTTTTCTATTTTCAAAATATGAATAACTAGCTTTTCAAAATGAGACTAGGAGCATCAAGTGATACTGCAAGCTCACACCTGTTATTGAGTTTGTATACATACTTAACATACATGTGTAAGAGGCTCATTTAGAATTATATTTTGGAAATGAGTCATGTTCTTATGTAGCTGCATTGTTTCACACTTTCTGGATGTCCCATGATCATGTTATGAAGTAGTTGTTTTCTATATGATAAATCAAGCACTGCTAGTAGTTGTTTCTTCTTGTTTTGCAATGTACTTCTTATCAATAAAATAATGTGGTGTGGTGTGGCCCAGAGAAAAAAGCTTGAGAACCACTGATTTAAACAATGACATACTAATGTCCATCTATCTGGGCCAGTTTCTGCTGAGACTCATTATTATGCGTTCAACCATGAACAAACTTCTGCATGTAATGATAGATCAGATATTGGACCAATTTTACCCCATAAACGGAACAGCAATAAAAAACATCTGAACTGAGGTAGACTATTTTTAAATATCATATGCTAAACCAGGCTTCCTTCACCTCGGCCCTCCAGATGTTTTGAGACTATAATTCCCATCATCCCCGACCACTGGTCCTGCTAGCTAGGGATTATGGGAGTTGTAGGCCAGAAACATCTGGAGGACCAAGGCTGAGGAAGCCTGTGCTAAACTATTATTATTTTTCTGCCAAGGGTTAAGGCACCATCCCTTTTGATCTTCTCAGCCACTCTGACCAGTAGGATTGGTTGATAGTTTGCCTAGAAGTTTACAAAGTGCCTGAAAAGAGATTTAATCAGCCTCTCCAACAAGGAGAGCCAACAGGCATTTTATATGATATTTTCAAATATGAAATACAATGGACGCTGATTGTCAATTATGTTTCAAGTGCCTGTAATGAAACTCATGCCCTCCTGCTACAGTGAGGACTAAAAAACCAGCACAGCAAGGAAGGCTGGTTCTTGTTTTTTTGTTTTGTTTTGTTTATTTGCAGCTTTGAATCTGACCCGGAGATATATTATAGGCCCCCCTCCCCCAGAATTTTGCTAGCCACCTTGAACTTTTAAGATAGGCAGGATATTGGTGCTTTAAATAAAAGTTAACATTTCTAATCCAACAGCCCATAAGAATGTTATATTTGAATTGAGCCCCTTTTTGAATGGATGTTTGTTACCTTTTGCTGATGAGTGGGATGAAATGGTGCTGTAGAGTTGATATCCTGCAAACTTGTTTCATCTGTATTTCCACTTCATCAATTCCAAAATAAAATTGTAACAATGCATATTTCTTTAAAGCTGTAAGACAGGAAAAGAGTTGGAATTTAATTTTAAGCAGGCTTTTTAAGAGCTAAAAAGATGTCTATGTGTTTCATCCTACCAGCTATAGAGTATTTGTGCGCATAAATGTTAGTCTGCAAATAACACAAACTAACACTACACAGCCTCTCTGTACTGTGTAGCAAAGTACTTTGAAGGGGCTTTCAAAAGCAGTCTGTGATAACACCATGAAGAGATCAAAAATCCCACTAGGCATGCCTGAGATGTTGGATATGCCTAAAGTAGTTATCTGGATGCTCGCCATCATCTGTAATAATGCACAACAACACAATTCTTCAAAGTGTTACATACATACAGGCTCAATTTTCATATTCAATTAACTGTATATAATTCAGGATGACAACCAACAGACTTCTATAGTCTTGGCATAGTCAAAAACAAAAACAATTGAAGTGGGGATATAAAACTTGGTGTAGTAACTATGTTAACTTAGGGAAGGACTGGAAGAATCTTAGCCATCTGTTTGCTGAGGCTTCTAAAAACGCTATCACTCAGGAATTTAAATATTCTCTCAGTTTCCTATGTGATCTAGTGCCTTAAAGAACCTGTAATAGTTCCTAGCTTGGCCCTCAGTTTTAAATAAATTGTTGCCATAAATAAGCTCTATTTTGACAATCACTCCCCAAAATTGCATTCCCATCTCTTTTTTAAAAAAAATAAAAAAGCAGTTCTATGGGGAAAGGCAAGTGATTAAAATGGTCAAAGTTGGCTTTAAGTTAAGAGGAGATATCTTGCATTGTGAATACATATTTTGGAAGGCGGGGTAGTATGCTGGCTCCTGGACTCTGTATAGCAGCTATATGGCTGATAGGGTGGGGGAGAAGTGGAAGAGGTTGAGAAGTAGGTTTGTATAACTACAGCAAGCCACTCCTGAAAAGTAGGATAATTATGCTGGGCTGAATCTTTAGAGGAACACAATTCTCTGCACAGACTCTACCTACTGTAAACTTCCTCCCCACCCCAGCAAGATGGATAGGTTTGTCTGACACACACACACACACACAGGAACATAACACTGATGAAGGCAGAAGCAGCTGAGAAAAATGTCTACACAAAGGCTAACACACAATCTGGGAACCACAGACTCTGTAGCTTGTTATGTACCTACTTCAAAAACACTAAATATGTTCACCCCACCTTCTGTTATGCCATCAAGTGAAAGAGCTGAAAAGTTACGAGCGTATTTTGACACCAATTGATGGTTGCTCTTCACCTCCAGTGGGAATGCAACATGGCCTGCAGCATACTCCTACCAGCTGCCAGAAAGGCTGCATGACTATGCAATAAATTATGCTACTTCAATACTATTAAAAAACACTAAGAACATAAAAATGATGCTGTTGCACATGCATATTGATATGCAGCTGGGCAAAAATAAGGGTTCTAAATCCTAAATCAAAAGTGGGACATATGGAGAACCACAGGTGCCCCATTAGTGCTTTAGGATTTTGAAGTCGATTTTTGTCCAACTACATTGTGTCAGCATGTAGAGTTCAAAATCTTGAAGGTCTGGGTACCTGTGGTCCTTCAGAGGCTGTTAGTCACCATCTCTTCTCAGCCCCTACTAATGTGGTCAATGGTCAGGTTGCTAGGATTCTATTATGAAATTTGTAGTCCAAAAGCAATTGATGGGTCACAGGTTCCCCAGTCCTGTGCTAAAGAAAGACTTCCACATTGTCCATAATGTTCTGGTTAAGCTGAACACAGCAAGCTAATGAGCCTGACTCAAGCTAATTCCAAAGGTTAACACGTGCAGTTCTGCCTTTGGCGTGAGCAGACAATCAAGCACTCAGCCCTCAAAAAATTAAGTTTCAGGATTGCTACATCAAAGCTTCATAATAACATTTGTCATTACAAGAAGGTCATAATGTTGTGCCTCCATGCACATTCGTAAGTATTCCTATCATTGGTTTAACAGGCCTTGGGAATCAATAATAAATTTGTGTAAAATGGAGCAACCCGAAACTAACTCAAATATCAGATAACACCAGTTCTTAAAGACTGCAGTCTTTGCTGAATAGACAGGCTGACATTAAACCTCATTATCAAACACTCTTTTTATATTTGGAAAATTCTTGTTTTTTCCACACACTATAGAATATAATTATAAAGCCAAAACATAAAGTGTTTTTCCTATGCATTTGCTGAAATCTCATTAATCTTGTTAATGTCTGTTGGAACTCATATAAACCACTGAAAATAGGTTCTTGCTGTACTGACACCAACAGAATATCTGCTATATCATTTTTCTGACAAACCTACATGTCCTATTTGAGACCTTATTAAATTTCCCACAGTCACAATGTGTGCGAAAATAACATCCACAAACAAGCCCAAGGTTTAGAACAGATGGAATCCTGAGACGTTTTGTGGAAAACTGTGGGGCCAGTTAAAGCCCCACCCCAATACCATCAAGGAGACCAGAAGTGACTCAATCCTTGATAACTCCCTCTCCTATTGCCACACCTTATAGCTAAAATCACTGACTTGATCACCTTCTGCAAGAAGAAAATGCAGGCTTGTGGGAAGGGCTGCTTCAGAAATGCAGACCCATAGGCTTTCATGGTTTTGACCAAACTGCGGGAGGCAGTGGAAGACAGGAGTGCCTGGTGTGCTCTGGTTCATGGGGTCACGAAGAGTCGGACATGACTAAACAACAACAACAACAACAACAACAACAAGGCTTTCATCGAAGAGTGGCACAAACTTCAATGAGCTGTAAGGAAGTTCAATGAACTTCACAACAGAACTGATATAAAGCAGCCTGTGTTAGTTCAGAGGGCATATAACACACAGTAAAGTGAAGCTTCTTCCACTTGATAAGTAATTGCAATCAAGATGGAGGAGCGCTCCCACAGTATGCCGCTCCCACAAATGCCGCTCAATTTGTTAATAAGCAAGTTCAGTTCATCTATTCTTTCCTCCAAAATACAAAAAAGGTTACCAATCCAAAATATTAAGAATTCCTCCCCATGTTTTAAAAATCTGCTTAAGACCTATTTCCATGATTGCATGATTTAGGCATGCAGAAAGAATCAAACCTCAATTCTACCTCTCCTGTATTAAGGGTAAACAAGGGAGGAAAATGCTTGCCTAGGAATTTCAATGCCTTAAGGCTGATCTTAGGAAGAGAAGCAACTACTTGTGTTGGCTTCATATAAGAAGCAGGTGCTATTGTAGTACTGCCAGGGGAAAAATAGGGGAATAAAGTTTTTCAAATGTGAATCAGTTGTGGGATAAAAACTAGAGGCTAGATACTGCAACTGAACTGAACTGAACTGGCCACAATTATTCTCTTTCCCCAAATTATGGCAAGACATCTTGAACCCCCCCCCCCCATTTTTCCTGTGGTTATGTCTATGGATTACATATTCTGAGGGATGTTTCAGAAGCTGTTTACTAACTATACATGCCAATTTCATTACTTCTCTAATTTTTGCAAACACAGAAACTAAATACTTTACAATAGTGTGTGTACATCCCATCATAGGGCTACAGTGGTACCTCAGGTTAAAGATGCTTCAGGTTACAGACGCTTCAGGTTACAGACTCCGCTAACCCAGAAATAGTACCTCGGGTTAAGAACTTTGCTTCAGGTTGAGAACAGAAATTGCACAATGGCGGCAGCGCGGCGGCAGCAGGAGGTCCCATTAGCTAAAGTGGTGCTTCAGGTTAAGGTTAAGAACAGTTTCAGGTTAAGAACGGACCTCCAGAACGAATTAAGTTCTTAACCCGAGGTACCACTGTACTTCACAAAAATACTGTAGCCAACGACTTTAAAAGACTATAGAATTTTTGCAGGACCACAAGCAGTTACAGCAGTCTGTGACAATACTTTGCTAAAAACTGCGAGAGCCTTTTTTCCAACTCGCAACTTAAAGAAATGGTCAGAGAAATCTCAGAAACACGCATATTTCAATCTGGCTGAGACTTTTACACAGTGCTTCCTGTGTATATCCACACTTGGAGTATAATAAAAGCAGACTTTTCAGTCACTACATCTTTAACTAGCAATAAAGTGATCAAAGGTATCATTCTTTTTTCACGGTTCTGTTGCATGCATACAACTAACTGCACGAGTTAAAAATAGAAAGTCCATATTTTGCATGTCTGCAAACTAACATCACATCTTTGTGGAACTCAATGTACTAAATAGCCATGCAAGACATTATTTATTTATTTTAAAGGCAGGTATTACTAGCTGTAAGAATGATCGACTTAGTATAAACACAAAAAGTTGAGAGAATTTTTTAAGCAATGTTCCATTAAAGTTAGACATATTTCTTACAAATGTATTCATGTAAGGCAACCTTTGATTTTTAAGTAGCTAACTGCATGGATAAAATTGTGCATTTGCTTATGTAGTCCCAAGATTAAAGGCAAGTGGTGCCTCACACAAATAGTTTGAACTGGATTCCTCCTCCCCTCCCAACTAAACTGATTGAACCACCATCTGTGTGTTTCCAAATTCAAGGTGTATGGCAGACATCTTTCAATCACCAGCTTGTATAAACTTAGATTGATGTGCCTTCCCCACCCTTGCTTTCACAATCTGCCCCATATATATTAATCCTCATATGGTCTCATCAATTTCATAAATGTGTCTTAAAAGGGAGAAGTCAAAGTTATTGGCATAATGGGAAACTTTAGCCTCTTGAGAAACAAAAATCATGATTCGTCATTGTTCTTATTTTGCTCTACATCATAAGCTGTGCTCAAGACCAACTCTTTTCCTACCAATGTCCCTGATCAGCTATGGGAAACCAGCAATATTGTAATAAACATAACCATCTGATCACCATGCCTGCCTCTCTGAATTGACCCCCCAAAATGTATGACCCTTGCTGATTAAGCTGTCATCTCTCTCCTCCCACCCCACCCTCCCTGCAACCTCCTCTCCACCATTAAGAGGTATGTTCTTACAGGACGTGGCCAGGACAGGAGCATACTGTCCTGACTGGAATGAAAAATATTGAGGGAGAGAAGAAAGAGGTGCAAGCCTTTCTTGCTTCATTTGATTACAACTGAGCTGAAGAGCTTTTTGAGCATGAGGAGAAAATACACGTCAATGTGTAACTATTACTAATGGTGCATTTCTTTTACTATGTAAGAGTGCATGCAGCCTTGTGAGAGAGAAGTCAACAAGCAATTTCCTCTATTCCTTCTATAACGGAACATAGAAATAAGAATAAAGTGCCACCTCGTGCACACAGTTATCAACTAGATAGGTTAGTTTTTGTTCACCCTGAACAAAAAGTAAAGGGACCAAACTTTCATACGCGTATAAAAGTAAAATTTGGCAAAGTAATAACTAAAAACATGACAACTGTGATTATATGATCAGCATAGTAGACGATATGGCAGCTGCACTTAAAAATTCCTGGAGAAAAGAAAAATTGTTTTCCCTTTCCAGGCCCCCTTTAAAGAAAATCTCTTTTGGTCTTTCCCCTGAGTGGGGGCAGGGCTAAAGACGACTGGCAACTGTGTATTCTAGCCAGCATGTCTCCAGCCTTCAAGTGTAGTGGTAGGCTCTGGAATGAAGAATGAGTAACTTGATCTTTTCCCTTCCCTTCTGCTTCACAGCAACATTTAGAAAGTAATTTAACCTCTTAAAATGGCATCTCAGCACTGGTTCATAGAGTTATTCTGCTGAAAGCGGGAAATATTAGGAGTTTTAAGCTTTTTTTCTTTTCTTTTTTTAAAGGAGAATTTTAGAAACATTTACTGAAGCATATCTATTGATGTGTGTCTGTTTTCAGGAATCGAGGCATCTTGGTTTCACAATAAACTTATAGCATAATGCTAAAAATGTTTACTCAGAAATGTTATTGATTTCAGTGGAACTTGTTTACGATTAAAGTCTGTGATCCACAGCACTTGATAGTGTAGCTCATACAGTGGTGCCCCGCAAGACGAAATTAATTCGTTCCGCAATTTTTGTCGTCTAGCGAATTTTTCGTCTTGCGAAGCACGAAATCCCATAGGAATGCATTGAAAATCAATTAATGCGTTCCTATGGTCAAAAAAAGTCCAAACAAAGCCAAATTTGGTACAACAACAGTTTATTAACTGCTCTTTAAAGTCACACATACTGTAAAGAGCAGTTCAAAAATTTAAGGGAAAATAAATTAACTTTATAAACAAAACATGTCTTTGTTTTTAGTCAAAGAAAAAAAGTCGCGAGACGTTTTCGTCTTGCGAAGCAAGCCCATAGGGAAAATTCGTCTTGCGAGGCAAATCGCGAACGGAAAAAACTTTTGTCTAGCGAGTTTTTTGTATTGCGAGGCATTCGTCTTGCGGGGCACCACTGTATCTTGAATTATCTGCAGTGCTCTCTACATGTGTTACTTGTTTGCTTAAGCTGAACAATTGTCATTAAAATCACTTATATTCTGAAGATTTCCTCTGCTCTGCTTTCTAGGGAGGCTGCTGTCTTCTCTGATGAAATAGATATTCTACCAATTACAGGGGAATAACCAAGATGCAAACAGTAAAATGGATTTGTTATTGGTTATACTGTGTATATATACACCGGTAAATGGCACGCACCCAATACAAATAAGCAAACTGTGCAAATGATTCCTGGACATGGCTGCAATTACATAACAATTTCAATACCGCTCTTTACAGTCCATTAGTACATTAACCATTATAAGAGCCACAGCAAACTCCATTTAAGTTCTGTACAGATACTTGGTACTTTGTTTTCTCCCATCCAGGTTCAGGGTAACTACAGTGTGCTGTTAAATCTAATCAGTTTGCCTACAAACCAGCATTACAAGCTCAGTTCAAACAATAGTTTCTCATTTTGGTTTGAAAGTAAACAATGGCTCACACTGACCATAGCTTGCCTCCTTCAGACATAAAGGTAAATTATAGTTACCATGAACACAGAACTGAAAAGGGGAACTGGGAGTGCAAAAGGGGAGAAGAGAGCATCTTATTGTATGGTATGGTCAATGTGTCTCAAACAAACATGAAGTGGAGAGTCACTTATCTTTGTTATACACTAGCTGGGTTCACATGTAACACTAAACTATGGTTCAGTGCTGTATATGTTAGCTGGAATTAACCCAAGCAAAGCTTACTCCTCCCATACAACAGCAAGTTTTTTGTCTGTGTTTACTTCCAGTTTCCCCTAATCTTGCCTTTTCATGAACTAGAATCACAGAATCATAGAGTTGTAGAGTTGGGAGGGAGGGAAAACAAGTCACCTTGATTTGAAACTGATTATTTTGTGATAGATCATGATCCCTAATCTGCTTACAAGAACAAGTTGGGTGGGGCAAACATAAAAGTAAATACTGGCAAAGTCCTTCTCATTCCTGCACTTGGAACTTCAAGTTAAACCAAACCATAGTTTAGCATTATGTGCTAGTGAAGCCAATGTAAAGCACAGACAAATATAAAATTAATTTCAGTAACATAGAGCTGTATATTACATGTACATTTTATTGTTCATCCACGACTTCCTTTGTCCAGGAAGGCTGATTCACACTGTGACAGGCTGGGGGGGGGGGGACCTTACTCTGGCAATGTTCTGATGAGCCAGCATTTCTCTATAAGACAATAAGCTTTAAGGACAGGGATACAGAAATACTTATCCGCCCCCCAGGAAATCTCCTACTGTTGAACACTAAATTAATATGGAAGATATGTTAAACTGAAAAAAATGTAGCATCAGAAGATTAACGTCAAAATTATTTGGCATCCTAATCAACATTTGATTTTCACCAAAGAATGAAGCAATACAAAGCCCTAGCTATAGTCACAGCTCACTTTACCACTATAAAAAAGCAACAGTACAGCATCCTTTATGCACTTTCATAATGTCTCTGCTTTATTAGGCAAAATAGTCTCCATGCACTCATTCTGGCATCTTTGAAAATAAATTAAGAGAAAACAGATGCATTGGCAGAGATGCATGGAAAGCACTCAAACTTCAACCATGTCAGGGATCTATTGTGCTATAAATATAACAACATGCAACCTAAGGAGGCTTCTCTACTGATACACTTGTCTTTTCCATAGCAGCAGTAAGCAAATATGGATTAAACGCTTCATGAAAAAATGAGAATGCCCTTTGTTACTTCTGTAACACGGTCAATGACAACAGGTTTAGCTGACAGAACCACAGCTATATAAAACAACACAATAGTGACCAGTACAGTAATAAAAATGTATTAAGCAAGCAGTAAGCTTCTCTAGTATAGCAACTAATAAAAGAGGGTACAATCGATCCCAAGCTAAGCTCCTTTAGTTATTCTGATTCCAACATGATTTAAGCTTCAATGCTACAGTCCCTTATCTGGGAGTGCTTTGGGAGGCAGAGGTGGCCTCTGTTGCATGGATTTGTTACCAGCTTAAGTGAAATTTGGAGGGTCGCAATGAGAGAGGGGGCCCTCTCAGTGGTCACATCCATCCATAGGAACTATCTACGCCAGGATGCTTGCCTAAGGCATACATTACAATCCTTTTAACCAATGTAGACTTGCAACTGAGTACAGTACACATGCATAGGATTGCACTGTTTAAACAGCTAAACTTGGTTTGATTGCACTCAAAGAAGGCTCATGCACAGCAGCCCAATTCACACTACCAAATGTAAAGAGTAGTTTAAACACTATGGACTATATCCAATGCTACTACTCCATTTGTGCAATGTAACTTTCCCCTCCTCTCCCCTGCACTTCAAAATTTGCTCCAGACCATTGTAGTACCTCTGATATAGATTTGAGGGTTGCATGAGCAGAGAAGAAGGGAAGACCTTGTTGTGTGACTGGAGGTTGTTCATGCAGCATTGAATACATTCCTTTATTGGGAAACATTTTCTTTAAAAAGTGTGTTTTACTGCCTTTCCTTTCCTTTATATCTTTATCTGATCTGAGAAGGAAGTGAGGGTAGTTACCTCAGCTTGAACAACACAAGAATCATGACCGAGCTGTATCTTGGGGTAGAGGAGATAATATGCACCTGCAAATGTCCTCCTTTTCTCCTATGACAGCCATATTTGGAATCCTTTGGAAGTAGGAATGGGTAAGACTGATTAAAACTACTATATAGGATAAAATGATCTAGAAGAATCTATCACTAGCACTACTAAAAGGAATCAACTTAAACCTAGGTTAAACAAACATTTATTTCTTTATTACATTTATATCCCACTTTTCATCCAAGGAAGTCAAGATGTCATACAAAGTTTCCCCCTCCTTGTTTTATCCTCACAACAACCCTACAGGGTAGGTTAGACTGAGAGACTGTGATTGGTCCAAGGTCACTCCATGAGCTTCATGGCTGAGTGGAATTTCAAGCCATGGTCTCCCAGGTTACAGTCCAACACACCACCACTAGATCACACTGGCTCCCATGAGATATTTCAGGTATCTCTTCTATAAACATGCTGATTGATTTTATAACCATGAATGAGGTCCATCATATCATGAGCAGATGCCCACTCACACAATAGGCCTTCATCTTTTCTTCCCCACTACAACTCCCCACAACTCCAAAATCTGCTCTTGAGTCTTGGGGGATCATCTGGAGCAGATTTGGGGTGTGTGCAGGGAGCTGGATGAGAAAGAAGAGAAACCAGAAAGCCAGTTGCATAAGTGCATTTTCATTGCCAAGTGGCTGGACATCATTCAGTATCACTCCATTGAAGACCTTCTCTCACAACAGACAGAGGTAGAGTTGGGATGTTTGTGCAGATTTTATTTCCCCTAATGTCCGAACACACTGCCAGCACACATATGTGAGCTTGGGCATCTGCAGGAGGAAGGTAAACAGAGTTCAGGTGGGCCCTCTCAGAATTCTTGATGAGCATATACTGCATATCACACTCACTTATTTACCACTCTATAAAACCATAGGTATCTGACAGCACACTTTGGAAGTAGACCTTGTGCAGTTACAGGAGCAAGGGCACTCAGGGTCCTTTACTTGAAGGCCCAGTCCCCAGAATTTTTCCAGAGCAATAGCTGGTAGTGAGCACCCACCCCTGCCTGGATGGGAAGTAGATGCTCGTGTCCGGGTTTCAATCTGAAACTGAATTGGTTGGTATAAAATAGGAGTATAATCACTACCCAGCAGTGTTAGAAACTGGGATAGAAAAGCTAGGAGCCTGTGGGCACCAAAACAGAATGTCTAGTTGCCCGGGGAGGAGGGGCAGCAACACTTTTTATTTATTATTTGGATAAGCACAAACTAATACACAATTCACATAAATGACACATTGTTAATATCACAATTTAGTAGAAATTATGTTTACAGTTTTCAAAACACTCTACTATTTATTGCTAAACTCCTTAACATATTGTCCATCCTTAACATATACTCCGAGGCTTCAAAGCACATGCATTTCAGTAATCAGTCAGCCAGGCACAAATCAGTGTCAGCCAGGCACACACAAAAATAGTACCCAGCCTTTTTGAGGTGCTCACAAATGGAGATTCTTTAGGCACGAATCTTTAGGCCTGGCACCCTGCTAATTTCGAGCCCTGCCACCCAGATAGACACAGTAGATGACCCAATGAAACAGGATGGCAATGATACAACGGCTTTCTGTAAAGCTAATTCCTCTCATCCCTTTTTGCTCACTCATGTATAACATTTCAGCAATGTATTTTTAGATTATTTCTTTCACAGCTGTACCTCTCTGCAGGCCTCATGTGCAACATAGGCAAACCTACTATCTGTTGGAATTCCTGCTCCGTGATTGCAGTCATGGGATTGTTGTCTTTCACATGACGGTGTATGTTTTGACTCCACAGTGTGGGAAGTGATGGGAGACAGGATGCTTGTGTTACTGTGTTCCATGAAGTGGGACTATTGTCCTTTGTTCTTTCTTTTTGCTGTCTTATGCTACAGAGAGAGGGAGCCATGTTGATTAGCCAAAATACTGAGTTGCTGAGTTCTGTTACGCAAACTCTGCAGATCCCTAAGTGTGCCGATGTCTGTTGGCATCGGTCACTGTGATGTTTGGGCAGAAAAAAGCTTTTGACGCTCCCGAACGATGACCAGGAGGGAGAGAACATGCCACTCGGGCATGTGTCTCTACCAGGGTCCTACTCGAGTGTAGGACAAGCTCCTGAAACTATCTACTGAGCCAGTATTTCCTTGATAAAAGTTATTTTACAGTGCAATCCTATGCCTAACTCAGAAGCAAAAACCACTGAACTGAATACTGAACAGTGCTCACTCCTAGCTACGTGGTTATAGGACTCTAACCTTAATGTGGGGGGAAATCATGTTAGTGTTAAATTCCCCCTCCCATGCCATTCTTATACAGTGCAAATACCAAGTAGATTTTAGCCTTCACAAATACACACACACATGTATTTCAGGAAGCACATTTGGATTTTAGAACAGAAGATAGACTGCAAGTCAAATCATATGAACAACGAAGTTTTCTAGTATATCCTGGTACATTTGGTTAGATGTCAAATTCTCAAGTGAAGGCAAAGTACTATAGCAAAATAATTTTAATCTAGAGTCTGACATGCTAGAAACATCTCTCATAATAACCCAATTGATGGGCCACTGGCCTGGGTCACAGCAATGTGTTTTTTTTAAAAAAAAAATTCAGTATAACATATTGATCAACTAAAAGGATACCCCTAATCAAACTGGACAGAAGGATTTTTTTTTTTTTAATTTCCAATGCTTATAAAACCCTCAGGTGCCAACCAACTTATTCAGAGGCATTCTCCCTTCTCTCAAACACAGGAATGCCTTTACCAAGATTATGCCTACAAGGACAAATGTGTGCATCTCTAAAAATTAAGTAAACATGTTTTGTGCTTCAGAAATAATGCTTTCCCATATGCAAATTTAACTGATTCATCAGTTATTTAATTCAAAACTGATATGAGTAATCCATTAGAAGCTGTAACCCTAAAAATATTTGAAATTTTGAAATATTTTGGCATGCCAGTATAGAAGTGTCCAGGCAAAAATGATTTTTCTTTCTCTGAACTAATCTGTGGTCACTGCACTGGCAATGAGCGCCAGTTCCAGACTAAGGTACTATAGCCATAGCTGCTGCTTAAACACCCAGCAGCTTCAGTGCACAACTGCCTTGCAAAATCATATTCATAATATGTGATTCAGGCCAGCTATGGTTCAGCTTTGCAGCTGCAACTCAGGAAGGAGCAAAAGGTATAACCTATTGCCCCTCCCAATCAGCTGCCCCTGTTCTTTTTCCTTGCATTGTGGGGGCAGGGGGGTGAACAGAAAACAAAGCGATCCCTTTTTCTTTTGCTTGTCTGCTTCTGTCTCTACCTACTCTACTCCTGAGCCACAGAGGCAGACGGGTACATGCAAGTGAGTGGGTGAGGAAGCAAAACCTGTCTCTCAGCTCGCACTTTCTCCTTTATTTCTTTGCTTCCTGCTTCTTTAATAGCACCCTGCTTGTCAACTTCTAGCTCACTTTACTCAACTTAAACTTAAGTCACTTGGGAGTAGGGGTGATGTGGCACATTCATTTCTGTTTGGTAAATAAACCTTAATCAAAAGTATTCAATGTTCATTTTACACGCTGCATAAATACTAAATATTTTACAAAAAAACAAAAGCATTTAAATTTATCTGAATGGGGCGGGGATCAATAAAGCACACTTGGGTAGCAATTTGTTTGGAATTTGTTTTTATTAGGATACGTTAGTTAAAGTTTAAGAAAAAATTAAGGTACTGAAATTGTATGTAGGCCTGTGTGCAAGTACTTCCTAGGGACAATCATCTGGAAAAAGTTAATTACAACATTACAACTAACAGCTATTTGATTCATTATGTTAATGATTAATTTTATGGGGAAAATGTATTTTTAGGAATGGAAAATATTGCACAGAAAAATATAACAGTGGAATTTTTTCCACTCGAAGTCACTGTGGGTGGGTGGAAAATAGGGCTAGGAATAAGATTTTTTAAAAGAGAATTTTATTATTTTCATTAAACATTACAAACAGCACACAGACTTATTTCAGTTACAAACCTGAACAAAGCAAAGTAACCTCGGCCCAGTATACCTGAAGGAGTGTCTCCACCCCATCATTCAGGTCCTCCTCCGAGGGTTTTCTGACAGTTTCCTCACTGCGAGAGGTGAAGCTAGAGGGAACCAGGCAGAGGGCCTACTCAGCAGTGGCATCCTCCCTGTAGAACGCCCACCCATCAGATGTTAAGGAAATGAACAACTACCTACCTGACTTTTAGAAAACATCTGAAGGCAGCCCTGTATCAGGAGGTTTTTAATGTTTGAGGTTTTACTATGTTTTTATATGTACTGTAAGCCACCCAGAGTGGCTGGGGAAACCCAGCCAGATGGGTGAGGTATAAATATTATTTTATTTATTTATTTATTTATTTATTTATTTAATTAATTAAATTAATTTCTTCTTCTTCTACTACTACCACCGAAGCAAGGAAAGTACCAGTAAATGTAATATTACTCATGCATTTGGAGATTCATCTTTCTGCAAGGATCCTATGCCTCATGCATTAACCCACTTTCAGTGAACCCCCATGTGGCCTCCCCACATAGGTGCTTGGGAGACTAAGATAACAAAAACCAAATCTCCTCAAGACTGTCCCTTTTTAACACACCCTGATGGGCCGCCTTCTCTGTTTAAGACAATCTGAGAGGGCTATGTCCTAGAATAATTAATCCAGGTCTCCACTGGTGGCTCTGATTCCACTTTCCAGTAACAAGCCACAGTCAGTTGTGCAGCTGTCAACAAAAATAACTTAATCACTAAGTTTCTGCTCATGGTAATAGGACTAAGGATGTGATAGGCTTCAATTCCTGGTCCATAATGGAAGGGACGCTGTCAAAAACATTTTCTCATTTTTTATTTTGCATTATATTGCAGGCCCACCATGAATGATAAAAGAATCATAATTTCCACAGCCATTCCAACATAATGGCGATCAAGACTTGTTTATCTTGGAGAGCAGTGTTGGAAACCAATGCCAGTAGAAGAGAACCTTAAGGGACACTTCTTGAAGGCAAGCAGAGTTTATCTTTAATGGGAGGCAGGACCATAGCCCCTTCCATTTATGCTTGTCAATGTCAGTCCCAAAGTCCCCCCCTTCCCAAGCTGGTGAAGGCAAGTAAAGCTGCCCCTAGAGTGATCTATCAACACACTAAAAAGCATGAGTAGGCAAACTAAGGCCTGGGGGCCAGATACGGGGGCCAATCGCCTTCTAAATCCGGCCCATGCACGGTCCAGGAATCAGCATGTTTTTACATGAGCAGAATGTGTCCTTTTATTTAAAATGCATCTCTGGGTTATTTGTGGGGCATAGGAATTCGTTCTTTTCTTTTTCTTTTTTCAAAATATAGTCTGCCATCCACCCTCCAAGGTCTGAGGGACAGTGGACTGGCCCCCTGATGAAAAAGTTTGCTGACCCCTGCTATAAAGCATAGAGACTGGTCCCCTATCTTGTAGATTTGTCCCCTTCCATAGGGATTTGCTGCAAATGAACATGCCTGAGGCAGCTAGAACCATGTAAACAATGTACCCTACAGCAGCACAATGACAGAATCCTTCTTAATGACTTGTTCTCCATATAATACGTCACTAATTCTATAGACTCCCCTAGATTCCCAGGCCTGAAGTTGCTGATACTTAAAGCAAAGTGATCCAATATTGAGGTGAACGGTGGCACACCCGGGGCCCAAACCAAACTCCACTCCCTCCATGTCAAAAGGGTTGCTTTCACGAAGAGGTTACAAATTTTCCTCAGTGCTGCCCTGGACACTCCCAGAAAGAGATGGAGGGGAAGAGCTCAATCTGTACCCAGGGTGTCTTCCAGGAGCCCCTAATAAGGGGAATTAGTTGCTTAACCTGAAAGGCAACATAATTTAACTTTGAATGGAACACATGGTCTAGTCCTCCCCACCTCAATGTACTCTCGGAAGACTAGAGAAGAGACCCTCCTAAGAATATTAGGGGGCTGGGCAGGGGAAGGACTAGACCAAGTGAAAAATGAACATAATCCTTTAGCTGCAGTTCATTCATTTTCAGCTTTGCAATCTTGTTATAAAAAAGTGAACCTGGACATTCTGTTGCTACGCCCATAACCTAGGCTTAAGGTGCCATTTAGCTCCTAGCTTTCATATCTCCGTTTCTAACACTGGGCAGTCAGTGCATTTGGAAGCTGCATCCCTGTGGGCATTTAGGTAGCTACCCTCAGAGGACTGGGTTTGATGAGGGAAAGATCAGGCTATATGGTTAAGAGACAGGAAGTGTTGGGGATAGTAGATATACATTTATTGGGAGCTGGGTTTCTTGTACAGTGGTACCTGTAGTTACGGACGCTTCTAGTTACGAACACTTCAGGTTACGAGCTCCGCTAACCCGGAAGTAGTTGCTCCTGGTTGCGAACTTTGCCCCAGGATGCGAACAGAAATCACACACCAGACGCAGCAGGAGACCCTATTAGCGAAAGCGCACCTCAGGATAAGAAGGGTTTCAGCTTAAGAACAGACCTACAGAACGAATTAAGTTTGTAACCAGAGGTACCACTGGTTACAGATGCTTCAGATTACAGACTCTGCTAACTCAGAAATAGTACCTCGGGTTAAGAACTTTACTTCAGGATGAGAACAGAAATCGTGCGGCGGCACAAGGCCCCATTAGCTAAAGTGGTACCTCAGGTTAAGAATGGACCTCCAGAACGAATTAAGTTCTTAACCCGAGGTACTACTGTACTGAGTATGACAGAAGCTTTGGAATGAGAACGGGAAAGGACACTGTGACTGGCAGGGCTCATAATGGTTGGGTTGGCTGCATTGCAAGAGGTGAAAGAAACAATGGGGACAGTTAAATGGAGATTTATAGTTTGATTGCAAACCTTCAAAATAGGATGGAATATAAATGTAAAGAAATAGAAGGTGCAATGTGCCACATCTTAGAATTTAAGAAAGACATATCCACAGCTGCCAAGCAGATGTTTAATTCCACATTTTGATTCCCTTTCTTCTAGTTTATTTTTATTGGACAATCTCAGACTTCAAAGCTGACATCTGTTGTTTGACTTTCCACAATTTAATTTACACTCTCTCTTCTAATTCCTTATGCCAGAAAATTTTTCAGCATAATAGTTTCACATTAAAAAAAGGTGTGACCCGGAAAAGCACTATTAAGAGTGTGGAAGTCAAGAAGTAACCTGATTAATACTGCTTTAAAATTCATTAACAGAGCATTAAAAAATCCACACTGAGATCCATAGTTTCTGCAGAATACAGCTCTAGGGGCTTAACATATCCATCCCAGTTTACAAAATGTAAATTAAGGGTTTATTTGGAGTAATAAGGCTATGCATATTATCAAACAGTTTGTATCTGACAGCAAACTGTATATTAATAAGTAAAATTATCAAATTTTAATGCATCTAAAGAAAATAAAAAGCTTTATTGGAACAATTTATCTATATCTATATTGCTATTCATCAGAATAGTTTACAACAGTGACAACAGTCACCCATAAAACCATACAATAAAAACTATGCAAAATTTTAAAATAAGAAATCAGCTAATTATTATGAAAAGATGTAGAACTCTCTAACACAGATGCCAGGTGCCCTGAAACTAAGGATGGAACCAGTATAATACAATGCCTTGGATAACCATCCAATTGAGTCAGTCCAGGAGGATACCATGGTCAACAGTATCAAAAGCCACTATCAAAAGCCACTGAGAGACTGAGCAGAAATAACAGAGTCACACTCCTTCCCATGTTTCTCTCATGAGAAAAGTCACCCATCAGAGTGACCAAGTCTGATTCAGTTCCAAGGCCAGGTCTGAACCAGCTTGACATTATAGTAAGCTTAGCAACAATACCGTTGCTTTCAGCAGCTACTTGTCCATATTATTTTTGGTTACTGTCTAGGTTTCTAAGGCAAAGTTGTTGCTTCAATGCATGCCACCTTGTAGAGAAAGCTTTACCTCTGGCAAACATAAAATTTGTATGAGGCAGTCCACTTCATTCCTGGATTCATCTGAATCCAATGCACATCCCTAACATTTACAGTGCAATCCTATACATTTGCACTCAGATGTAAGTTCTATCGAGTTCAATTGACTTTATTCCCAACTGGGTAAGAGATTACAGGTTTATACGGTCAGTCAAAGGCCCTGGATACAGACTTCCCATTTTTTGAAGAAGTGCTGTTCTATTAGCTACCAAATCTTGCTTCTGAATAGTTCTTAGCATGCTGTCTTCAAGTAAGTGCTCTTCCTTATTGTCCTTATTAATAGTCAAATAAAACCATTAGCAACTGTGAAAGCTTTCTGTCTTTAAACACATACAAAATCTGTAGTGCAAAAGGCATGTGGGCTGCATTGTGTTTAGTAAAGCTAGGCCACTTTATTACATTGCAAAAAAACAAACACAGAAAACATTTTGTTTTAGCAGCCAAATGGTATGCGTGCTTGTTCAAGAAATAGATGTATTAACATGGAAAATGTGATTCACAATCTGGTTTTTCAGTGATTAAAATCAATCTAGTCTCAAAAATCTCTGTTAGACTGACACTTTTTGCAGAAAGCATTTCATAGTTCTATTCAGTCAATTATAGTTTGGCTGAAAGATTCAGCTGGCACGTTGTGAGAGAGATTACAAATCACAGTCTAGACTTCAGAGGAGATGTGCTGCTGCTTTTATTATATGCCACATTAATGATCAAATGCATATTGCTTTAAGTTATGCAATACTGGAGCACTTCTGGGGATTCTTACATTTCTACTTGAAGCTCAATACACTTTGCTCTGAATTAAACATATCTACTACCAGGTCCATTAGTAGAAGTGTGCAGTCATACAACTATCTGTGGTTGAGGAAACAAAGTTTTTCACATTTAATAAATCCTTTTTAAAACAGCAGCTTCTGAATACTGTATTGCGGGAACAGTTGTGGAACTGATCACTTGCTGGTAATGTAGTAGTATGTAAATGAGTCTTAATTTGGAGCAAAGATTTTAGAGCAGTGCAACACATTGCTGTATGCAGCAGAATATTTTCCTATTTCTGGAACACAAGTATAATCCTAGAATATCACAATACACACTATCATGACCATGCAAAAACAACAAACCAACCTAGGCTTGCCCAGCTGCAAATAAGAATTGTCTCTAAGCAACTAGATAGGGAATCTTTACAAAGACTGCTTCTTTTAATTTTTATTTTACGCCAGATACAGATATATGTAGGCAGGTGGGTTAGTAATTGCTTTGTGAGCTAGCAACTTCAGTAGGCAACTTCAGTAGGCTTGTTAGGTTAAACAGATGTGACTCACACAAGATTCAAGAGTAATCAAGCCAGATACAGTATCTACATTTTGAACCTACAAAACTATTTTTTTTAATCAAGAATTCAACCTTGCCTTTGACCTGTTTGCCACTCACCATTAATGCTTCAGTTTGCTTTCTTAGTGATTATTAATTTTCAAACTGGTTTGTGCTCACCCTGGTTTCCTAGGTTTTAGATAATCTAATTTCAGTGCTGTGAACAACAGTAAATGTGAAGTTCAAACAAGTATGCATTCCCAGATATGTATCCCAGAATCCCTAGTGCACACTGCAGACATCACTCTGGAATTTTTCCAGGCCATCTGTTTATAACGCAACAACTGTTCAGTTGTTGCTCATGTGTTGCAAGGAAGCCAAATGTTTTCCCTCAGGGAAGTGCTTGTATCTCAGGTATAATGCAATTACTATATACTGTGGCTGGTAAAAATGTGATTCTTCAGCAACCTCGCAGCACCCTTCCAATGAGCAGTTCTGTCTGGAACATACTGTCTAAGTGTCCAAGGCATCAACCTGACAGCCAGGTCTTGTTTGCAGCTGGAACTCACCGGAACTCAGTTCTGGCACCTCTCAGGTGGGTGCCATTGCCATTACAAGAGAACAAGGGAGGCATTCATGGTGAGTTCTGGCACCTCTTTTCTAGAAAAGAGCACTACTGACAGCATCCATGGCATACAGGTGGTAAATAACTTCCTCCGCCTCATACTTGGTGTGTAGGTGACAACACACTACAACAGTCTACTCAGGCATGTCCAAAGTCCATTTCGGGGGCCCAACTTCAATCCTAAAAAAAGCTCAACAACTTTGGTCAGCCCTCACGGCCCTTCACTTCATCAAATCTGGCCCCCTTTGAAAAAAGTTTGGACACCTCTGGTCTACTTGCAAAAGAAAAGAGGAAAAAGAAAACAAAGCACAGGAGCTGAAAATGAGCAAGGAAATATGAAGATATGTCCAATGCCAGTTCTCTACACTACCTGGGAGCAAATCTTCACACTTAGTGCAGGGGCACACCATACCAATACCTCAGTGAGCCACTTGTTATTTTAACAAAGTGTTTTCTTTTTAGCCTATTCTATTAGTCCCTTTTTGCTCTGGTTCTACTACTTCTTTGAATACTTCTCCAATAGCTTTCCCTCATTTTCTTTCCACATACCATTCATGCTTTCTTCTCTCTGTGTAGTATAGTGCATCTGTCATTCCTACCAACACAGCTCTTTTTCTCAATTATCCATTCTTTTTGTTCCTGCAACCCATAGAGCAGGTGAGGGCAAACTTTTCAGAATTAAGAGGGGAAATGGTTGGGAGCCAAATTTTGATGGTGGGTGGAGACACCTCTTTTCTGCCATCCATATCATGGCAGTACAATCTCTCAGACCAAATGGGCCACAATAATACCTCAACACAAGAGCCCAGGAACCACACGTTGAATTAAATATTAATATTGTAAATTAAAGTGTTCACAATATGTTTAATAATATTTAATATACACAATGCTTGTTCACAGACACCTACCCATCCCATCTATTGGTGCATCCCAAAGCTCAAATTTCTCTGCACTATGGTATATTGTAGGCTACTAACAGAAGCAGGAACTAGGAGGAGGGGAAGAGGTGATATCTTCTTCGAAGTTACAAACATGAAGAGTACAGAATCCAATATATGCACATAAGCAAAAATCAGGAGCACCAAGTCCCTCTGCCAAACCTTTCCCTTTTGGGTGGGATCTGCAAGGCAACAGCAAGGGGAAATGAAAGAGGTGGACTAGCCCAGCTTGCAGTGTGGCTCTGAACTATGAGCAAGGCTACGAAAAAAGAAGAGACTTAAGCTTGCTTGCAAAAGCCCTCTCCCAAACTGTGCAGCTACTTAGCCCAAGGCCTTTCAGAAAGCAGTATGAGAGAAGCACAATACTGATGGGTAGGGCAGCATGCACATGCCTAACTCCCTATACACATCACACTCACCTCAATGAATTTGAGTAATGAAATGCAGTGATGAGGAATGTGGGATTTTAGTGGCATCTTGGGACACCCATGGGTATTGCACAGAAGGCCTCTGAGGGTCTTATGTACCTCATAGGTTGCTCACATGTGGCATAAAGGTAATGTTTCAAGACTGCCAGTAATGACTGGACTATCTGTGCTTTCTCTCATGCCTTTAAACAGCAAAGATAGGTACCTAGATTGTATGGGGAGGGGTGTTGCCCACATGGAGTATCCCAAGAGAAATTTACTTACCTGAGGACCCTTGCTACCTGCCTAAGGTAAGAAAAAGTGGAAGGTTGTAGTAGATTTTAATGGATCAACTTTCATTACATTCAAATTTAAGAACATCAGTGGGCAAATATTTATACAGTGGTACCTCGGGTTACAGACGCTTCAGGTTACAGACTCCACTAAGCCAGAAATAGTACCTAGGGTTAAGAACTTTGCTTCAGGATGAGAACAGAAATCGTGTGGCGGCGGCACGGCGGCAGGCCCCATTAGCTAAAGTGGTACCTCAGGTTAAGAACAGTTTCAGCTTAAGAACGGACTCCAGAACGAATTAAGTTCTTAACCCAAGGTACCACTGTATACACTAATTAATATAATTAGCTAATTAATATACATATTACATGAGAGAAGTAACAATCCTACCCATGTCTATGTGAAAATTAGGTCTTCAAAGGTCAATGACAGTTATTATCTGGGATGTGTGTTAGCTAGACATATTTACTAGGGAGTAAGCTCTATTAAGAGGGACGCGGGTGGCGCTGTGGGTAAAACATCGGTGCCTAGGACTTGCCGATCGTACGGTCAGTGGTTCAAATCCCCGCGGCGGGATGAGCTCCCGTCGTTCAGTCCCAGCTCCTGCCCACCTAGCAGTTCGAAAGCACTCTTAAGTGCAAGTAGATAAATAGGGACCGCTTTATAGCGGGAAGGTAAACGGCGTTTCCGTGTGCTGTGCTGGTGCTGGCTCGCCAGCTGCAGCTTCGTCACGCTGGCCACGTGTCTTCGGATGGCGCTGGCTCACGGCCTCTAGAGCGAGATGAGCACGCAACCCTAGAGTCGGACACAACTGGCCAGTACGGGCAGGGGTACCTTTACCTTTACGCTCTATTAAACACAGTGGGACTTTCTTCTGAGTAAATATATGTAGGAATGAACTATAAACAACATTTCTTACTCATGAAGTACAGTATTCCAAGTAGCCCAACTGAAATCATGGAACTTTAAAAAACAAAAACAAAAGCCTAGTTCAGTGAATTTGTTTAGAATAAAGTTACATTGCTAGAACATAAAGTTACATTGCAGCAGGCAACTTGCTCCAAAGCTTACGAACTTTTACCAATTATATATTGGATATATCTTTCTTCTACTTAGAACCCATTGACCTGCAAACTAAATAGTCTTGAGGATGGCCTTCAAAAACATACCCCCTTAATCTTCTTTTTGTTATGATGAAAATACCTTTAATCTCTCTCTCACACACACACTTTCAGCCTAACTTTTATCCTGCTTCAGAGGGAGCTTTATCAGAAGGAGATGCAACTTCAGAATGCACAATTTAAGCCCAAAACAATGCTAGTCAGAACATTCCATCAGAAAACATGCTTAGTCTTTAAGATCTCATTCCACTGCTTCTTCAGAACTTTCAGTAACTATACCTTAAAAAACTTTGTGCACTTGAAAGTTATTGTCAAGAAGCTAACATTCTGCAGTAAGAAAGCTTCATTTTCTACAGTATGTTTTTAATGTAAGAACACTAGTTTTGTGATCGTAAGACGACAGACTGAAACTAAGGACCTGCAGCAAAATGTTTTAGCATAGGGGTACTCCTGTTCAGGATTGGAGCCGAACAACAATTCTCCCAGAATGCTCCATTTCATTTCTTCATCACCACCCCTGTTAGCCATCCACTGACCATGCTCAGTCCTCATTGGGCTATTTCGGGGGTTTCTTCCCAGGCCCATCTGAGCTAATGGAATAATGCCTCACCAAACCTTGGCTCCTTTCCACCCCTGGAAGCCTTCTGATACCTTCTTCTTGTAAACAGATGGGTGCTGTTTGGCCTACCTAAAGGATCCACACTTAAGAGAACTGAGTTTATTATTAGAATTTGGGATTCACAATGGTTCTCAGGAACTGATTCACAAAACTGCTGTTCAAAAATTAATGATATGTATTGGCCATCTGAACAACATGCCTTCACATACAAGAAACAACATGCATCAAAACCAAGCCCTAGGCAAAGGCAACTGCAGTAGGTGCACTTTTACATATCAGATCAATACAAAGACTCTCATGCTTCTTAAAACGAAGGAAAAGATACACAGATGTGATGTAGTATTTACACAGTTCAAATAATTGAACATAGTTGCTAAATGCATGAAAGGTAGAACAATAACCCTCAACACCTTATTTAATTTCAAGGAACCAAGCTGCAATCTTTAAACTATTAGGCATATATAACCCTAATTCACTTACTTGGAGGCAAACTGCATTCAAATTAACTGGGCACAGCCAAGTCTAGTGTGAAGGAGTGTAATTGGTATGAATGCTTTTCATAGATTTGTGCATTACAGTCTAAATATGAATAAATCACAAAATATATTGATCTTGCATTCAAACAACTGAATCCACTGTGTGGATTTAGTTTGGGTTTTTTGCACCAATTTGTTTTGAGCTTGGAAGAGTATATTTCAAGAACTGCAGGACCCAAACTTAATAAATGCAATTGTCTTCTCTGTTAACTTCACATTGATTTTTAAATCCTGTATAACAGAGAACTAGGATCAGGACTTCTGGTGTGGTGCCAGTTCAAGGCATCTGCAAGTCAAGTCATGTATTTGGAATAGAAAATACACCTGTTAAACTCTCATAAACATAACTAACTGGAGAGTTCTAATTCACATGAATTGTTATGACAAAAATGTAAAAAGAAAATGCTACAGTGAATTTAACACAGTGGTGGCCAACCAACAAACAAGTTCACTTGGTGGACTTTCCACCTCTTGTCTAAAGAGTGAGTGCTAGGCAGGGAGGCACAAGTGTACAAAACTGGGTAAAAGGACCCAAGTACATCTTAACATCCCACTTCCTGAACCACTTTTGGAACCCATGTTGCAGATTGGCTATCCAATGATTTAGAACATACTTGTGAAACATTTAGCTACAATAGCTGTCTATTATAAACTATTTTCTTTCCTTGTATCACACAACTTTCATTTTATAGAACTGTATTGGAAGACAGGAGTGCCTGGCGTGCTCTGGTCCATGGGGTCACGAAGAGTTGGGCACGACTAAACAACAACAACATTACCAACCCATTTCTTTTACTTTTTTTTACCTGTTACAGAACCAATGAATATATCATCATACTGGATTTATCAAACCAGATGTATCAATTTTCACCATACAAAGAAACAAACAAAAAACAGCTAGTCACAAATGAATGTCTTGCCTCATTAAAGCTAATTTATTCCTGGATATGTGACTGAACAAAACAGGTGCTCCAACCACCACATTCAAACACCAAAACCTAAAACGTCCAGAGACATTGAGGTTGCAATCCTGCAAGTAAGCCCCATTGAATTCAAAAGGACTTCTGAGTAGACATAGCCACAACTGCACTGCTGCACTCATTTTAGTAGATTTATACTTTACATTTTATAAAATTTCATTTTTCAAAAACTAGCAGTCCACTGCTTGGAACCAAGGCCCACTGATTTCCAACCAAGTAGTAACTGCAACTGGGTTACCTAGTCACTGTAATATTGTAATATTGAATACACTGCAGAAAAGTAGCACACACCGCACTACTGGAGCTTGATTAACACTTCTAATTATGACGGCTATCAACTCCTTTAATATTTATTGCTTTAATAATTATTGGTGGCTGCAGTGGAAAGGATATGAAGTAATTCTGTTAATTAAAAAGCAACACTACAAATGAAGGGCCTCTCCCCTACATAAGTAGCACCACTCACTCCAGGAAGACAACCAAGCGCAAAAACTTACACCAAGATCGGAAACGGAAAGGTGAGAAAGGGCAACTTAAAAGTGCCAAAAGGCTCCTCCTAGCAAACGACCAATCCCAGGATCCTCAAAAAAGAAAAAAAGACCCCTTCTCCAAATGGTAGCAGGCAGAGAAGAGAAGAGAAGCAGCAATGGAAACGACCTATTGTTAACTTGGCCATTTCCACGGCTGGCAAACAGCTCAGGCCGAGTTATTTAATTACTTAAACCTGGGGCTTATTTTTTTTAAAAAGTTATGTAGTGAGACACAGCGGGTCGCTTTTCGGGGCGGTGGAATTGGAGGCGTCGATTCTCCGTCGACACCAAGAACTCCGGGACCGGCCGACTTCGCTTCTCTTCAGCAGCCTGATCCTATACTTAATCCGGAGTGAATCCCACCGAGCTGAACGGGGCTCACTCCCGAAGGAGCGTGCGCACCACCCGCTTTAAGGAAGCCTTTCCTAAGTTTTAACCTTTTGTTGTGCGAGTGGCTGGGGCAAGCCAGTCAGATGGGTGGGGGGTACAAATAAAAATGTATTATTCTTAAATTCAAGACGGGGAGGGCAGCCTTTCCCTCAGGGCCACTGGCCAGGCCTCCTCTGCACCGGTTGCGAGGGGGAAGCAGACGCACTCACGTCCACACGTCTCCCCTTTCAGACGAGGAGGCGGGAGGGCGAAACCCGAGGGAGGCCTGCCTGCGGACTCCACACCTTCCCCCGCCGCCATTTAGTCGCCTCCCTCACCTCTCTCCCCTCCTTCCCCGCCGCCACACACCGCGCCCCACTCACCCGCGTCGGGGGCCCGTCATCCTCCTGGCCAAGGGGTTTCCTTTCTGCCCCCCACCGGAGCGGTCCGAGCTTGAGAGGCGGGTCAAGAGGGTCGTCGTTTGGGGAGGGGAGAAGAAGGCGCCCTCCGCCTCCTCTCCGCCGCTTCGGCCTTGCGACGCGGCTCTGGGCTAGACGGCGGGAGGCGGGGAGCCGAGAGGGTGGCTGGGCTGCCCCACAATACACAGGCGCGCAGGCCTCTCTCTCTCGCCTCCCGCTCACTCGACGCCCGGGCTCGCCGTTCCCCTCAGATCCGCGCGCGTGCGCATGAGAGTGCCCTAGGCGCGCGCGAGCGAGATATATATATATATATAACTGGGCAGAGGGGTGAGCAAAGACGACCAAGGGGCTTCTCGGGAGCGAGCGAACGCCCGGATTATTCCAATCACGGCCGCTGCCTCTGAAAGCAGCTCCAGGAGCAGCAGCAGCAGCAGCCCCCACCACGGAACGGGAGGCGGGGAGAAGAGAAGAGAGGCGGCAGGGCGTCCAATAGGAGGCCGAGGAGGGGGCGCGCGCTCGCTCGCTCGCAGGGGAATAAAAAAAAAAAGGAGGGGTGGGAGGGGGGAGAAGAGACGGACGCCGCCGCGCGCTCTTTCTCCTCGCTGGCAGGCACCGTCGAGGTGTCTGTCTGTTTGTCTGTCTCCCGTTCTCCTCGCGTTTCCTCGACGGAAACCCGCCGAATAAGACGGGCCTTAGTTCGACGCCGCCCGACGCCGTCTTGTTACTTCTTTCCCTTGCCTAGTACAGTACGGGCAGCAACCTGGGCTCGTTCGGCGGCGCTCGGCCACCTCCCCGCCCCTCCTCCCGAAGGAGCGGCCGAACGCGCGGCGGAGATTGCCGAAGGCCCCGAGGCGCTGTGGAGAAGGGGGGGGCGGCGCGGGGGAACATTCCTCCGCCATCTCCCTTCGCTGGAAACCTTGGACGGGGGTGGGGACGTGTTTCCTTACTGCACCAAATCTCCTCACCTACAGTACCTGATACGTGGAGAGGGAGTGTCGGATTAACGTATAAGCTAAACAAGCTATAGTTTAGGACCCCACTCTCTTGGGCCCCCCCCAAAAAAAAAATTAAAGAGGAAAAAAACTGGGTGTACATTTCCAAAATATAAGATAAAAATAAAATAAAACCTATGTACAGCGACAGCGTGTTGTGTTGTGTTGTGTAGTAGTGATGTAAGTAATGGGCACCGCCTGCTCCCTAAAATATCACTGGTTTGCTCATTTCTGTATACAGTATAGGGTGCCTTCTCATGGACTGTTTGCATGGCAACATGTGCAAAGGCTTTAGACAGTGGCGTAGCGTGGGTTGTCAGCACCCGGGGCAAGGCAAGTAATTTGCGCCCCCTAACCCATGGATTTGCGCCCCCTAACCAGTGGATTTGCGCCCCCTAACCCTAACCCCCAGATGTTGCGCCCGGTGCGGCCGGCCCCCCCTGCACCCCCCACGCTACGCCACTGGCTTTAGATACCTATTAGGTCCATAAATTGCCATATAGCATACATTCAACGCAAAAAAAATCAACAATTGGTTGTTGACAAAGGAGAGCTGGACATTATAAAGGGCCCCATTACCTTCAGTAGCTTAGTCAAACCTAAATCCGGCCCTGAGTCTCCCTGATGTGATTCAGTCCAATATCTCCCCCCCCCAACTTGGTATTACAGGATGCAGAAAGCGCTGACTCTGCCGTCGTTTGTTGAAGCCGTGCTTCCTATGAGAGTTGTGAATGCGAATGCTGCCCTTCCACCTTGTTTGCAAGGTGCTGCCAACGCACCTGTACGCATATAGGATTGTAGAGTTTGGAAGGGGGCACCCCAGAGTCATCTAGTCCATTTGGCCCCATGGGGTGCTTAAGACCCACAACCCTGAGATTAATAAGAGTCTGATGCTCTACAGACCGAGCTATCCCAGCTGTCCCACCCTGTATAGACATTTCCCCAACTGGCAGATAATCCTCTAGGTGTGGGTGTGCAATTCCGGTCACCACACCTCAAAAGGGATTTGTGAAGCCGGGAGAAGTGCAGAAAGCAACCCAAAATGAGGGAAGCAAGTTAATTCCCCTGCGAAGGAAGACTGTTCTGGCCCTTTCAGCTTGGAAGAAGAAAATAAAAGAGAGCCTTGGAGCCAACTCCTAGGGGCCAAGTTGGCTCCTCCAGCCCACCCACCCCCAATGAAATATTTGAGGTGGCCAGGGCATTGCCATTCAAATACTGTGTGTGCACCGCATCTTGTGATCAATTTTGCAAGGCAGGGCTAACTTGCACCCCACCCTTATTTTATTCAAGTTGGCACCCTTGAAAGGGAGGGCAAGGCCAGAGGCATAGAAAAACACTGCACAGTGTGAAGAAAAGTGAACTGTGAGATTCTGGAATAAGGCCTGAATTGTCCAATGAAGTTGAATGGTGGGAGATTCTTCATGCAGCCCATAGTTGAACCTAGAAATTGCTGTCACAAGATTTAGAGACGAGCCACCAAAACTGTTATAAAGCACCATTGATGTTCCATCTGTTGCTGCTAGGGTGGTACAGTGGAACTCAAATTTGATCAGTGAGGATGATACAAAAGTCTCTGAGATATGTAAGACCCACATTATTAAAGGTTTATAGGTCGATAACGAGTGCCATGAAATATTCTTAGAAGCCAAGAATCTTTTAAAATATGCAGTGGATTCCCGGGCCATGGGTTGTCAGTGATGTCAAGCAAAACATTTACGTATTGTTATCTCCCACCCCCTCTTTTGTTATACTTATGAAATAATGTTGATCTCATTATAAGAAAACTCATTACCCCAGAGTTTGATTAATCCTATCTTACTGGACTAACTTCTGTAGGAAAACAGTTATCATTAATGGCAAAGCTTGCATCCATGAGACCCATTTCTGGTTTGCATTTACCATATATTACCATTTTTATGTATATTTTATGTAAGCCGCTTAGGGCTTTTGATGATTAAGTAGTATATAAGTAATAAATTAAGTCTCCCACTGCGCCTGCTTTTTCTTCAAACATTGTGGCCAGCTTGCAGTGCAACTGGCTCAAGGGAAAGGGAGGAAATAGGTGTACTGCATGCAATGTTGATACAGTATCCCAGCACAAGGGGGGGGGCTTTCCTTTTCTTGCCTAATGCTCAAGAATGGTTGTGTCTAGCTGCAAATACAGCATTGCTCTGCTACTTGGAATGTCACCAGCCAGTCACCCACCCCTGATAGGTAAGCTCACCAACAGATGAAGGGATACTTTGCACTCGCTCCCTTCAAACCTGGTGTCAGCCATGTGTGTGCAATCTAGAGTGGGAAAGCTTTTTGGCTCAATGGGCCAGATATGTATATCCTCCCACTCCACTGGCCAACTTTAACAGATGTTGTGATGGCAATGTGCAATCCTTTCCGCTCCTACTGCTCCCCCCCCCCCGCAGTCCCCCCCCAGCCACATTTTCCACAGTGGATGTCCCTAAAAGCGTGCCCCAAAATTCTGGGTGCTAAGTGTTAAACTTCTCTGCACATGCCAGCCCTGGTGCTGCCATTTTGCAGCAGAGAAGCATCTTTGCTGCCAAACTAGTTTCATCCCTTGCAAGTTATTTGCGCGGGTATCTTCACTCACTTCAGTGAGAGGGGCAGATCACACAGTGCTCTCATGGTCAAGCCAACAGTGTCTGGGATTGCACAAATAATCCTATTTAGCAGTTTTAAGGTTTCTAGAGTGTATTCTGCGTTCTGGGGCAGTTTAGAGGCACAGGCCTCTTTGTGTGGGTGGGTGTGGAAGAGTTGTTCAGATTATCCTGAACTGAGATAGTATGCTGAAGAGATCTTCTGTATCTTCAAAGTAAACTAGGTGTGTTTCTAGTGCTAAGGTGGCAGATCAATGAAAGGCAAAGAACAGTTCCTGTTGCATTGGGTAGAGGTGAGGTTTATTTTTTAAAAAGGGGGGGAGGAGGAATAAAGCAGATTGAATTTGGGTAATCAAGTGACCTTTATGTTTAGGAATGCTATTTTATTATAGAAGAGTTCTTTCAAAACATGACAGTTCTATAAAGTACATTAATTTTATTTTTATTATTTCAGATCTCCCTGGCTTGATAATGTCCATTGAAACACCAATTTCACATGGTTTGTTCCCCTACCACACACACACACACACATATATAGATAGATAGATAGATAGATGATATAGATATAGATATAGATATAGATATAGATATAGATATAGATATAGATAGACAAGCCTCATGTGGGTATGCTGCAGACAGCATTAGAAAATGTTGTTGCAGTTTTGGCAGCAAATGTTGTTAAAGTGAGTTGCATTGTCTGTGAAATCTACTGTAGAAGAACTCTTAGGTTGTGCTAACATGCTTTCTCTTCTCCTTCGCAACTGGCTAGAAGATTGTTGCCCAGGACATAGTGGCACTTTCTCATGGCAGAGTGCCCTCTTTAGTCAAGCAATTTCTAAAGGGTGCCTGATTGGGAATAAATGCTTGAGGCACTTAAAATTGGCAGCTGGCCTCCAACAGAATTCTGTGGGAAACACTGGCGTATATTGTCAGAGGTCCAATCCAATATTGTAAGCTAGCAGGCAGAATGAAGAGCTGCTGCTTCAGCTGGGGAGATGATAGCTTTGGGCTTGAGAGCAGTACTCTCAATACAAGAGTGTTTGAAACACTTCGTACATGCTGTGTTCTCAGCAACCCCCTACAGTTCTATTCATTTTATTCTGTTTGCAATTCTTTTATTATTCTTTTACGACGTATTGTTTTAGATACTGCAAGAAGCCTGGAGAATCAATTACCAAATTACAGGGCAAGGATGTTTTAAATAAATAGTTAAATACAATAAATTAATTAATATCACACTGTAAGAAAGTCCATATCTGTTATGTACTGAAGTTCTCACCCTGGACCAGCAGGGGGATACTGTAGATAGTTATGCAAATAAGGGATTGAAAGTGACATTCAGTGATTGGATAGTTTTAGAAAATTGTTACAGTTACGTTGTACTGGAGCTCTATGTAAGCAGGCTGACTGAACCGTTCAGTTCTGTTCTGGCCTGTGAATAAACAAGAGCTGTTTGAAGAATCGCTGTGTCGTCTGATATGTTCACCCACAACTTAATAGTATCGCCCCACGTTGCAGACTGGGTGGTGGGTGGGTGATTGCTGAGAGTTCGTGACTGAGATGAGATATGGCTCACAGCTCACACTCTTGCCTGGCACCATTTCTACTGGATCCCCATTTCACACATCAGCTAGTACTAATTAACACAGAATAATGTTGCAGTATGAATTTTAGCTAGGGAATGACGGGAGTTTGTGACTGGCCATTTTATCCTCCTTGCATTGCTGGTATCATTGAGTGGTCACTTTACACATTACAGCTTGCTTATATGGAGGGGGTGGGGTTGGAAGCAAAAAAAATAGAAGCTTGTGTTAGTATACAAAGTGGGTTGCAAGTATATATGCATTGAAAGGTGCAGTTACACCAGTCAAGATACTGTTTCCCATAAATACACTGACTTCAGGAATAGTCTTCATGCAGAAAAATTGTAATGTGTAAACCAGTCCTGAAATCCAAGTACAGGAAAGTACTGTAAAAGCAAGCATGCAGCAGAGGGAAGGCAATGATTATTTTATTTCCCTTTTGTTTATGTGGGGAGGGTGTGTGAGGGGGTGGGGAGTGAAAGAATGACTGAAAGAGACTTGTCCAAGGTCACTTAGTGAAGCATGGTGGAGGTTAACTCAGATTCCAGACTTCCCTGTTGCAAGTCTGGTACTATCTGTAACAAAGAAAATGCCAACTTTAGATTAAGGGTTTTGCATTTTTTACATTCTGTTTTAATATGGATAACAGATTTAAACAATAGAATGGGAAGTCTGTGTTATCTCTCCCAGACAGTAATGTGAAAAGTCTTTTCCTATGAAGTGCCTCAAATTGTGGAATATGTGATGGGGGGAGGGGGAAAACAGGGTGTGTGTGTGGTGTGTGTTAAAACAAGTTCAGTTATAAACCTTGATGTGGAGTGCTGTGTTGTTCTTCTTTTGTAAACCAATGGTTGCCCCAGTTTGACTGATCCCAGAAACCTCTTATTTCTTCATGAAGAAGTGTTTTTGCTTACCTATCAAATACTTTTTTTTAACAAGTATGCTATCCTAAACTTACTTACTAAGGAGTAAGCCCCACTGAAGGCAGCGGTGGTACTTCAATCTGAGAAAACATGCTTAGGATCGCACAGTTAACTGCTTATCTTTTTTTCTAATTCTAAATGCTATCAATTGAAACCTAAAAAAATAATTGTTGATGCACTGAGTGTAGGATAACCAGCCTCATATAACCAAAATGTTTATGTCCAATTCATGCATGAAGGGGTTAATGCCATAGAGTAAACTGTCCTGCCAGGCTTAGCAAGGTCATTCACCATCACCTTGAGAGGAGTGGTCTATGCTAGATGAAGTGGGAAATTTTGGAAGGAATTTAGAAGGGCATATTTTAAAGGTCTAACAGCCTATATTTCCATTCTTTACTTTGCAGCATATTTTTTGTGATTTCAAATCACTGCTGGGGTTCCCCAAACCTGGATCTTGCCACCCAGAGAATTCTCCTTTTATTTACCTATTTCCTTGCCAACCAACACCGAGTTTATTTCCAGCTTCATAAGCCCTATAGACCTTGCTCGGTTTAAGCGCTCCAGTTGTCCATTTTACAGTTTGCATGTTGGATAAATTATTACCAGCTATATGACAAAAGTGATATAATTGCTTAATAGCGGGAGCAAAAATTGCACGACAGTATTTTTTATATTCCAATTAATTACGTTTTATGAATCAGTGTAGCATTTGCTCTGTTAACAACTACCTTAAAACCTGAAAGCAAAGAATCAAACTTATTTTATCCCTTTGCTTTAGTGCATGCAGGCTTGCACTTTTCCCCATTTACATGCCCAGAATAGTGATAAAGCATTGTAAATGAAACGCTCAAGATTTTAAAAATCACAGCACAACCGCTAGAGAAGTTTATGACACGATCCAAAACCTTAAACAATAGTTTCTGTTGCAAACGCAGCCACAGGAAGCTCAGCTGTGCTTCTCTTACAATTAATTGCTTCCGCTGTATATAAAATTGAAAGTATTGGGCACTCTGGTGCGGAAAAAGGATATCCTCATACAGTGCTCCTATTTCCTTACCAAGGGCTATTACTGAGCCTTTCACCATTAATCCATTTATAATGAATTATCCTGTGATGACAAAAGAGAGGCTGAAACAGAAGGCCAACTATGACCCTTAGCGTTTTGCATTTTTGTGCTCTTTTCCATTTGGATCATATTTACAAAGTGCACCTCTGCTAGAAGGTGTTTGCTTTTAGGACTTCAGAACTTTAGAAAGAACAAGGGCTTAACTCTAATCCTAGAATTGCCATCAGAAACATGAACTTTGGGGATGAGGCAGAGGGATAAGCAGCCATGGAATGGGAACTGGGGTAAGGGTTAAGCATTCCTTCCCCCCTCTCTTCTCTGCTCAAAATGGCCTCACAAAGCTACCTTTCCTTACAAAAAGGGCTACGATTATGCATTTGTGCATAATTTGGAGTTTGTCCCTTAGAGTAGTCTGCCTTTGGAATAATCGCTACAAATTCCCGTTTTGTTTTTAAATGTCTTTATACTGCTATTTTATTGGTTCCTGGTTGCACTTTTGTTTTATTTTTAAATGTATTTTTTATACTGTACAATGCTTAGAGATTTTTTTAAAAAATTAAACATTTTATAATGCTTTAACAAAATAAATAACATGACTTGAAGTAGGCATGTGTATAATATATCCGTGACATTCCCTCCACCCCCGATTCTGTGTCTGGAGTAATTCATATGCATCAACCAAATCTGTAACTCTTTAATAGGCATAATCCATTTAGCCTCTGCTACCCAGGGTTCTGAAGAATTCTGAATTATTTATTTTGCAAGGGCTACAGGATGGGAGGCAAAATGCAAGAGAAATGGAAGAAATGCCAAAGGTTGAATATTACCTGCTTCACAAATAACAGTAAACCATGGCTTTTAAAACTATGGTTTACCAAACCATGGATTAGTGTTATGTGTGAACTCAGTCCAGCAACTGAACTATGTCTTATTAAATATGTATAAAAGTCACTCATTAAGCAAGGTTTGTAGTTGGCTCCTAAATCTTAGTCAATGTTAACCATAGCTTAGTGTTACAGGCAAGCCCAGACCTCCTCTTTAAATATGTTTAAGGAACTGTCAACCACCCAAAGGCTACACAGCCATGAATGAAAAGGGGCAAAAAATCAAAATGCCTCAGCATTTTGGTTAATGTTAACCAAGTTGTAATGTTATGTGTGAACCTATGCATCTCAGAACTACTTTTCATAAAACAGTTGAAAACAGAAGATGGCTTTTTTAATGAGAGTATTCCTGGCTGATAAATTTTCTTTAATTCTCTATAAAGTTGAGAAAGAATTTTCACAGCATTGGGTCCTTTTTCTTTTTTCTTTTGAAGGGTGCAGAATATTTTATTTGTGTTGGCACATATAATCCATGCAAAGTATATTCACTCACACCTCACAAATCACACATTACAATGAACATCTGAAATAAAAACCTAGGTGTTCAAAACCAAACCCATATGTAAAAGTAAGGTCACTTGTGGTGTCAAATCAATATTTCCATACATTTTAAAAAGCAAGATGCATAGTGTGATTGCTGCAGAGACCAAATCACTGAGCTGCAAATGCTAATAACTTTCATTTTTTTACAAAATATCAGCACCTATTACCAGGCCTTCCTATTTAAAATTACGTGACCTAGCAGCAGATGCTATTTTTTACTTACTGCTGCAGCATCCATGTTACTGAATACAGAGCGAGCTTTGAAATAAATATTTCATCCAAGCTACTGACCGCTGAAGGACCAAACCTGTGCCATTTGCTTGTGTGTATCGGTTTTATTTTTGTAAACTTGATTTTTAGCATGCAGTGGTAAATTACATGAAATGCTTTTCTGAATGTCTATGACTTATGCAACATGTATTGTCCTTGAGGCAAACAGATTAAAAGCCAACTACAAAGGGGTTGCAAATCCAGATGGAAGGTTTGCCATGTGATTCAACAGGATGTGGATTGCACCCAGAAAGTTTTAAATAGATATTGGTGAGTTTCAACTTTAGAAAAAATAAAAGTTATAGTGTTTACTTAAATATCATTTCATATAATTTATCAAATCCCCTAAAATGATTTAATGCAACTTTCACCATTTGGTCATTCACAGGTACAGTATTTGACTTCTAGGAATAAAAAAAGCAAAAAATAATCACCACTCTTGCTAGTGAAACAAAATAGGAACAAAATTATTTTAGTAGGTAATAGTTATAGGTTACAAAGACGGTGAACAGCTGAACCTGCCTAGTGTTTTCCTTCCCTCAGTAGTTAATTTTCTACTTGACTATAAGCCCTACTCTGTATTACACATGCATATTCTTTTTCTTAAAAAGAGTGGTCTTGGCGGGGCAGATATGTGAGATACTACTTAAAGTTAACTCTTTGATGCTAGATACATTTACTGAGCAGTAAGAGCCACTGCAGATGTTACTTTCAGGCAGGCATGGCCAAACTTGGCCCTCCAGATGTTTTGGGACTACAACTCCCATCATCCCTAGCTAACAGGACCGGTGGTCAGGGATGATGGGAATTGTAGTCCCAAAACATCTGGAGGGCCAAGTTTGGCCATGCCTGCTCAGGGCTTTGCATGTGAGAATTATTTATTTATACCCCACATTTTCATGTCTTACAGATAAAACAGGAACAAGATAAATGGATAATGAAAACGGCTGACTTGCATGAGTCATGCAACATGGAAAGAACCCCCCCCCCCGTGGGAGATCTTATCCCCTTATCTGCAACGGTTTTATAGTCGCAGAAAGGCAGCCACAATCTCCCATTTGTGCCCTCCTGTATTCTACTATTCATTTGTGCAGAGCAGCTATTTCTGCAGGTAAACTAGTTACAGCAACACCTGCCCTGGCTCTGAGCAGCCGCCAGCATCAATGGAACCCTTTTCAAGTCAAACGTGTTTAGGGTCACACTCTACAACTACCACCTAAACATGCAGAGACTTCTGGCAAAGACGTATACAAAGGGGTATTTAAATAATGGCAGGACTGTGGCAGAAAACAAAGGGGCAAATGCACTTAGGAACCACTTAGGAACAGCGGAGCAGGTGAGAGATGCTCACCCTTGTGGTTTTAGTCATCCAAACGTTACTGGAAGAGCATGGGATCCAGTCGCGGGGCAGCAACAGCAATGCTACCCCTGCAACTTAAGAATGGGCCCTAAGTGACAACTGAGTGATTAATGACAGAGTTGTCACAGTGCAGTTAACCCATGATCTATTGTAGGGTTTGTCATTCTGTTGTGAAGCAATAAATGTGGCTCACTGTCATTTTATTGGTAGAAAGTGCCCGCCAGAGATAATCTGAAGTGGAAAAAAGAGCAGTGTGATAATTGAGTCCTATTTGTGCGTGGTTGACTTCTCAGATCACAGAAAGTTTCATTGCCACCAACTATTCTAATTGTCTCCGGTTCCTAAGATGTAAAGAGAAAACCAGCATGACTCGTATATAATTTTTTTTTAAAAAAAGTTTGACTAAAATGCTAGAGATTCTTTTAAAAGAACAATTAACCACACAGTTCTGCAGTCCTTGTTAAAATGACAAGACCAAGAAGAATTAAAGTGCTGTACTTGCATATATTCTGGAGGTCAGATATGCTTAACTATCCAACATAGAGACTGAGGGAAAGGAGCAAAATGTTGCATACAAAAACATTAACCTTGTGGTTTGTCCTCCAGTCTAAGGAAAAGGGGGGGGGGGGGAGTTGAGCACCTTTAAGTCAAATTGATTTGACTTAAAGCATATGCTAAACCAGGGTTTCCTAAAACTTGGGTCTCCAGCTGTTTTGGGACTACAACTCCCATCATTCCTAGCTAGCAGGTGGCTAGTGGTCAGGGATGATGGGAATTGTAGTCCAAAAACAGCTGGAGACCCAAGTTTGGGAAACTCTGTGCTGAACATTCTCCTGCAGAAATCAAAAGTGGTCTTAAAAGTGCATTCCATAACTTATTTATTTTAAAAAGGCATAGTGTTTGAGAGCAAGATAAAGCAGGTCCCCCCCCCAACTTTTTGACATCTAGTAAATAATAAAACACTACTTAAAAGGGGGTGCTATTTAAATACTCAATAGTCCAATAGTCAACATCCTTAAAATCAGATGGTTCTTTTCCCTTTTCATGAATGCTAAGTATGTGTTACTATAACCTTCAATTCCAAACCTATTTTCTGAAGGGTATAACACTGGGATGATTTCAAAGTAAATGGCTTCAGATTATGACCATTTTGCGCACTCAGATGTTACTAACACTGACATACTCCTTCCATGCCTAGATCACAGATTAGGATGCTCCTCTGAGTAGACAGTTGCTTGATACTAACTGCTTAAATATCCAAACCTACAGACGGAATAAATACATGCTGCCAGTCTCAATAATACAAAAGCTACAATAAGCATACTTGTTCAGATACTGTGCATGATTTGTTCAAAAGGCGTTACACTAATACTACTCTAATATCCAAAAGCTTCGTTTTCTTGCAGCAGCAAACACAATCACACTTCAGAGGTGACGTTATCTAAGAATCTAATCACAGTTAGAACTGAGCATGCAGGTCATTCTGGGCTGCCCTGTGAACGGTATCAGTTTTAGCAGAAATAAGGGTTTGAATTGCCCCTGGCTGCTCTAGACTCCATTGTCCTTTTGGGAGCTGAGATTACACTATCTATTTTCCCTGCACCCATAAGATGAGAAGACAAGCAAGAGGAAATGCTTCTCAGCTACACAGAGAAATACAGAGCGGATCCTCTCCAGGCTTTCCTCTTTCCTTATGTAGCAGCAGACTGGGGGAAACCGGTTCCCTTGTGATGCTCTGAATGAGGTAATCAGCAAAAACTCTTTAATGCTATATGCTCTCTGTTGCTTCTCTTCTTCTCAACAGGAATTATAGTTAACCACCTTATTTCCTCCCAGCTCGCTTGCTCGCTCTTCCTACCAACCACCCCAACAGACAATTCCCTTCGTACATATCCAGAGCCTTGTGGCGACAGCTTCTCTGTAGCTCTATCCCACAGGATTGCTTCATGCACGTGAACACCGTAACAACTTGGGCAAAGCTGACTGCATGGTTTTCCCTCCCTCCCTTGCTACCCAAATGCCACTCTCCTTTCTGGTGGGAAGACTCATGCAATGAGCCCTGTACATGTGGTTGTGGTATAGACACGCATGTGTCATGGCCATAGCATCACAGTGAAATGGCTACCATGCAAATTCAGGTATGGCCAAAATAGGCCTGAGCTTACTCCACACTCTATCCCAACTAATATCAGGGCCAATTCACAGCCATGGCAGCAAGGAAGCTGCTGCCCCAAGGTGGACTTGTGTTGCTCCAACAATGCAATGAGATGCATGGGAACCCAGGATGTGGCTTATTTCTATTCAAGTATTCACCAGCTGGGAGGGAGCACAGTGCTCATGCAAGGAAAGGACCACATCATTGGTCCCGCCTTCCAGCATTCCTCCATATTCAGTTACCAGGGTGATGTGGAACTGTACATACTAGAAGGAAGACAGTTCCACATCCGTGTGATGAAGTGTGGACATGCCCTTTGCTGTGTTCTGATTGCAAGCCTTGATTACGTTAACCAATGGGGTGTTTTTAGTTAACGCGATGAGGTTTATAAAAGTCATTCTAGAGTCTAAACTGTGTTTGTTTTGTGAGGAACACTCAGTTGGCCTATCACTATCGACTATAAAAGTTATGCTACGCCTACTATTTTGACACTTTGAGTTGTAAAGTAATACTAATAATGGTGGTTTTCTAAAAGCACTGTTGTGTAGTATAAGCTTTAAGTGTACGGTGCTGAACACACACACACACACAGATATTCAGTATTTGTAATTTTATGCAACCGTTTTATAAATGATCCCCCCCCATTCATTTTGCTCAAACCTTTGCAGCAATCTTTCACTGTCAAGTTTTGAATATTCATTTCCTTTTTTAATATGAAGTATGTAGGAGAAAGATCTGCACATAGAAAAAGCAGCTGAATTCAATGTCAGAAGGTTCAAAATTCATTACCTCCCCTGACCCCTCCCGTCCCGGTCATGAGAAATCCATAACTATCTATATTTCATTTGTTGAGCCAACTCCTAAACTTTTCACTTTGCCTTTAGCTTCTAGTTCTTCCTTTAGACATTGATGGCGTGTGCATGCTTCTTGCATAGCGGCTTATCCTTCTTCGAATAAAATGGCTGGCCTTCCAAATTCACATGGCACACCTGAAAATTAAGAATACAGGGATATTACGTGTAAACAAAGAGGGTGAAAGGCAGCATTCAAATTTCACGAGTTCAACAAAATGGCGTGTGAGTCCACCCCTAAGAGAAGAAGAAGAAGAATTTGGACTTGATATCCCGCCTTTCACTCCCCTTAAGACAAGGATGTCCGAAGTTCGTTTTGGGGGCCTAATCCTGGTGTAAAATCCCAATTTCCTGGTGTAAAATCCCAATGAAAGGTCAACAACTTTGGGGTAAAATTGTAAAAAAACCAACTTCATTCTTAAAAAAAGGTCAACCACTTTAGCCAGCCCTCACGCATGTTCACTTCATCAAATCTGGCCCTCTTTGAAAAAAGTTTGGGCACCTCTGCGAAGGAGTCTCAAAGCGGCTAACATTCTCCTTTCTCTTCCTCCCCCACAAAAAACACTCTGTGAGGTGAGTGGGGCTGAGAGACTTCAGAGAAGTGCGACTAGCCCAAGGTCACCCAGCAGCTGCATGTGGAGGAGCAGAGACGTGAACCCGGTTCACCAGATTACGAGTCCACCATTCTTAACCACTACACCAGGCTGGCACTAACCTAGGCAGCGAGAGAGAGAGTTGCACACAAAAGCATAGACAGTTGTGGCAGGTCCTTTAGTGTGTATGGGGCACTGTCCCCCACCTCAGTCGGCCCTCAGGAAGCCCCTATCTGCACCAAGTGAAAAATGCCTTGGAGGTAGAAAACTAGTGCATCAGGAAGAAGACTACCCTAGAACCCTCCTATATAGTGAACCTCCCACCCACTGCAGTCAGAATGCTACAGTCCAGAAAGAAACTGAAGTGCCACGAATTTGCTGCACGGGAAGATTAGGAACAGGAGGTCTGCAAAGCCCCAGCATGTTTTGATGCAAGAAACCTACAGCACAAATGAAGCAGGTGTCATGCCAAGTGTGTCCAAGGGCTTCGATGAACTTATCTCCTGCTTCGACAGGGAAGTCGCACCCATGGCATTTGGTGCTGAACAAGGCCACATAATCTAGAAATGGAAACAAAAAACCAACATTTAGAACGCAAAACAGCTTTCTTCCAGATCTGCTGGGTTTATTGTTGTTTGGAATACTATTCTTCTGCCTTACAAACCTGTTCTGGAATGGCTTATTTCTCTCCTTCTTCCTACCTATCCAAAACATCTGAGGGCAAATCCATGTGCAAAGTGTGGGCACAGTTTCAAATGGGAGGGTTGGTGGGGAGAATAGGCGCAGTGCCCAGTTATTCCATTCTCTTGGACAGCCACACTTTTTGCTTGCATGCAGAGGTTTCCGAAAGAGCAGAGGGCTAGGGGAGCATAAGACACTGAGCAACACTGTCCGTAAGATTTCCAGGAGCATAAGCTGGGTGTGCAATACCTTTCTCACAGTAGGGCTCTCCATCCTCCATATGGAAGAGGCTATTCCCAAATGGCTTCCTGCAGGCAGCACAGACAAAGCAAGTTGTGTGCCAAGTCTGCCGAAGGGCATGCATCACTTCCTGAAAGGCAAGCAGAGTAGCAGATGTATTGTTCACCACTGAAAGGGCATTCACGGAGAGAGAGACAGATGTGTCAGGCCAGGGCAGTGAAGGATAGGAGGACGATATGTTCTTCCTTAACTGGAGGGAAGAAGCCTTGGGCCAAGTGGAGTTGGGAGGGGGCTAAACCCTTCCCTCCCCAAGTGGCTTTCTCCCGCAAATCTGCTCTGCCAAATGTTTTGCCACAGCTGACACAGATCTGGAATGTCGGCTGGGGGGCAAATCAGCTGGTAGGAAAGGGGTGTGTGTGGATTAAGCATCTCCCACCCGCCCAAAACTTCTGTACAACACATCTTCCTAGGCCCTATTTCCCCAGAAACAGTGAGTGGGCTTTAAGAGCACAAGGTCAATGTGGCCTACAATCTGAGTTTAAAATAATCAAGTTCCTCCCTCCAGGTTCCGGCATCAGCTCAGATGTCTTTTTCAGATGCAAGAATACAAGCTTAGGCTGGCACTTTTTATTTTGGGGAGAAAGCCCCTTAAGCGGATGAGCACAGAACTGCTGTTGCCCCACAGGTGACCATTAAGGTTGGGGCTCCGAGAGGATATTTATGGAGCCCAGAGCCAATGAGACAAGGTCCTCTGACAGAGACATAATTTTGTATTTCTGGGATGGGCAAGAGATTTCAGTTATGGACCAAGACCCTGAGCAAGCTTTAGAGACCTGCTTTTGGACAGCAGCCATGGAGGACCCCAGTCTCAACTGGAGCCCAGGCCAGTTTCTTACCAACCCCCTGCTCTGCGGGTGGGGAGGGGGAGAGGGGGGTGACTTTGGCATAGCTTAGGGTCCAGCATGGCTGCTTTTCTATCACAATAAAAATAGCCAGGTTACGTGCACATTTTAGAGAGCGTTTTTAACAAATGAGAGAGAAAAGGGAGGGGGAGAGAGAGAGAGAGAGAGAGAGAGAGAGAGAGAACACAGAGTAATTTATGCACCACTCTGGCCACAGCTAATTACATGTCAGGCAATTGCTTAAATGTGCAGGTGGTGCTATAGGAAATGCTTCCTCTTTTCAGCTTTTTAATTCATACTTACACAGATATTATGCAATTTGATCTGATGCTCTGCCCTTTTCGCCTAGCGCCGACAGCCCACCATCATTTAGGTCAGTAGCATGTCTCATTAGTGAGTCACTGTTAGCAAGTTTAATTAACTTTAATGAATGCGTTGCAAAACAACCCAGTAAATGAGCTTAGATTAAGTTATGGAGTTCACAGCAAACAAAATTCAGCTTGCGAACAGAGGCATGTTTGCTTACTGGCTTAAAGAAAAACCTATCAGTCATGGGCAGCCTGTGCTACTTACAACCTGATCAGAAACTGAACCAAATGGAAGCCAAGACAGCACCCTGAGGTTGACAGGCCCAGAAACTGCCTGACCTCTGGTGCTGGCAAGGTCACAATTCATCCTTTTTGATTGCTACTTTGCAGGCCTAACTCTGCCAGAACTCTGCCACAAGTCTTCTGCTGGCATTTGGCTGTGCTTGCTTGCAGACTTACCCCCATGATCTTGGTGTGGCATCTGGCACAGGTAGGGGCAAAGAATTGCTCATAGCAACGCTCACAGTACACACTGTTCTGCTCCTCAACAAAGCCGACGTCAGCCAGGGATGCCTTGCAGTATGCGCAGTAAAATTCCTCAGGATGCCAAGAACGACCCATGGCTACCAGGAAAGGACCCCTGTAAATAGCAGGACAGAAACATTCAAAGGTTGCAAATGCGAAGGACAGGTCTATATAACAACCTTGCATTGCTTTTCTATCTTTTATTTGCTCTGGCTTTCCCCACTGAATCCTGGGAAATGATGGTTTGATGGGGGTCCTGAAAAACCGCCTCCCAGAGGGGAAGTTGTGTCAGTCTGTTGCAACAAAAAGAGTCTTGTTGCACCTTAAAGCAGTGTTTCCCAACCTTTTTTGGGCAAAGGCACACTTGTTTCATGAAAAAAATCTCGAGGCACACCACCATGCCAGATGGGGAAAGGTCACTTTTTACTTATGTAAAAAAAAATAAAAAAATAGTAACAGCATAGAAGGTAATGGTTAGGCTAGCATCCCTCTTCCAAATATGCTAGGTTTTTATTTGCAGGGACTGTTCTACATGGGAAAGCATTCAGCACTGTCATTCTCCCATTTGCCATCTGAATTGGTACTATTCTGGGTCAACTTACTCTGCTGCATGTGTAGATGAAAATGGCACCAAGTGTGGGGGAGGGGGCAGAACAGGTTTCAGATACAGGATATTAAGCATACACGTACTTCAGATTGAACTGGTTGCTTGCTTTGCAAGTTTTCATTTCCCAAATGACTGCCTTGGCAAGCGCAATACCTACCAGGCTCAACGCCGGTCTCGCGCTGCCGCTTCCCGCGCTCTCAAGGACCCGGGAGGAGGAAGGCGTGAAGGCAATCCCGAAGGCGCGAAAACCTCGTGCATGCGCAGGCCTTCCGCCTGCGACAGCCCAGTAGGCCAGCCGAAGCGAGCGGCGATGGGATGTGGGAGGGAGCTCGCTCGCCGCCCCGCGTGTGCCTATGTGGGGCACGTTACAGCCCCGTGACGTCAGCGCCACGCAAGCAGCCAGGCAGGCAGACGGCGAGAGCCCCGCGCTGGGCGGCCTCTCCTCGCCGCCACCGCCCCGCCTCTCGCCGCCCGACTCGCCCGCCTCCCTCCCACGGCACACCAGGCAACGTCTCGCGGCACACTAGTGTGCCACGGAACACCGGTTGGGAAACACTGCCTTAAAGGCTAATATATTTATTATGGCATAAGTTTCAGCAAAGCACAAGACTTCTGTTTGGTGGTCTGGCTCTAGGGGCACCAACGGAAGGAAGAGCATCTACACACATGGAGATTGCACTACTTTTCCATTCTCTCGAAAAAGTCAGACTTCCTGCAACCTAAGAAAAGACAGAAGAACCACAGGGAAAACGCAGGACGACAATGTCTGGGTGATGGTGCCATGTAGGTAAAGGTAAAGGGACCCCTGACCATTAGGTCCAGTCGTGACCGACTTTGGGGTTGCAGTGCTCATCTCGCTTTATTGGCTGAGAGAGCCGGCATACAGCTTCCAGGTCATGTGGCCAGCATGACTAAGCTGCTTCTGGAGAACCAGAGCAGTGCACGAAAACCTTCCCTCCGGAGCGGTACCTATTTATCTACTTGCACTGGTGTGCTTTTGAACTGCTAGGTGGGCAGGAGCAGGGACCGAGCAATGGGAGCTCACCCCGTCGCAGGGATTTGAACCGCTGACCTTCTGATTGGCAAGTCCTAGGCTCTGTGGTTTAATCCACAGCGCCACCCATGTCGGCGATGGTGCCATGTAGATGCCCCTTAAAAAGTGAGTGAACGCATGGCAGTTTCACGCTAGATACTTGGAGCAGGAAAACCCTAAGGCACCACAACAGCCTTTGCTCAGAATTGTCTGTTAAAATATTGCAAACATCTCTCCCAAACTACGATTCATAAAAGCCATTGCAAAGAAGGGATCACTTCTAAGTTCAAATCTGTAACGTAGAAATGCCCCAAGCTGAAAAATCTGAATGACGCTGACCTAGTGTTGCTATCAGGAGAATTAGATAAAGTAGGCATAATTAAATATGCTGTTTCTTTATATTCAGCCTTGGATAAGAACAGTTTGTACTCTCAACCAGATAAGTAGAAATGACACCTTGCGACATAATTCAAGTGCCCTGCATATGCTTCCACTGTCGTTAGTGATTCTTAAGTGCATATAAGTACCTAGTTTTGAATGCATACCAGCTCTGAAGAGCACATAAGAACATGGCAGATGGTGATATATTCCTACTGAGTAAAGACAATGCATAGATAGTCTTATTTCCCAAAAGTGCTAATAATAATTGTTTGGTTCTCTACCATGCTGGCAGGCTGCTAGATACAAAAGCCTGGGAGAAATTCTACTCCAGTATGGCCTATACCAGGGGTCAGCAAACTTTTTTAGCAGGGGGCTGGCCCACTGTTCCTCAGACCTTGGGGGGGGGCGGACTATATTGGGGGGGGAGAACAAATTCCTATGTCCCACAAATAACCCAGAGATACATTTTAAATAAAAGGACACATTCTACTCATGTAAAAACACGCTGATTCCTGGACCATCTGCGGGCCGGATTTAGAAGGTGATTGGGCCAGATCCGGCCCCCGGGCCTTAGTTTGCCTACCCATGGCCTATACGAATTATTATTATTATTTCAATGGCTTCAGCGTGGTCTCCTTTGCAAGGTAAGGAGACTAGTAGCAGCAGCAGCAGCAGCATGAGAAAGGTGATCAATTCCATGGATCACCTTAACAGAGAAGATGTTGCCTGCATTGTGCATAGAGCTTAGCTTTGGGCAAAATCCAATCAAAATCCCATTGCAACAGTGTGCCCCAAGGCCAAATTTAATCAGAGTGACTAACACCAATTGCTTCTGCAGAAGACAATCTTATCAGGGTGGGGAGCATCCTGACCATAAATGCAGAGTGAAAAGAGGCATAGGAAATTAAAGGCTGTCTAGGAAGGAAGGACACCCTCCCCCAAAAGGTCTAAAAACTGGGCTTCTAAGACCACTTCCAGTTTCCTTTGTATGGTACCACTCTTGCTGCTGGGTCACTTTGCTGCTGAAAATCCCTCCTGCTGACAGCCAGAATCCAGGGTTCCTCCACTTTTCCTTCACTGCCTCTGGTTTTTGCACCTCTTGGTCCCTGCTTGCTGCTAAGGGTTCAGAAGTCCTTTTCAGGGCTCTCCTTCGGGGCTTGTCCACACGCCCCCTTGTCCCATGCCTATAAAGCATGTGCCCGAGTGGTTTTCTGCTTGTGTCACGCTTTCTAGGCATGGGTCCAAGCAGTTTTGCCTTTGCCCCACCGCTATCCCCAAGGAAACCTCCTATTTAGTGCTAAATCAGAGCAGACACCACTCTGGAGAAAATCTGATTGATGCTTGCTCCAATTCAGCAGTAAATAGCAGGTTTTCCAGGGGGGGGGGGAGTGTGGACGAGCCCTGTTTCTGCTCCTCCAGGGTCCTGCTTGCTGAAGCAGAGACCCTTGTTCAAAAGTCCTTTTCAAGGCTGCTTTCCTTCTTCATCCTTCAGTGCACCCCAGTTTTGCTGCTCATCAGGGTGGGAAAGCTAGATTTATACAGTCGTACCTCGGAAGTCGAGCGGAATCCGTTCCAGAAGTCCGTTTGGCTTCCAAAATGTTCAGAAACCAAGGCGCGGCTTCCGATTGGCTGCAGGAAGCCCCTGCACGTAGGACGTCCAGGTTTCAAAAAACGTTCGCAAACCGGAACACTCACTTCCGGGTTTGCGGCGTTTGGGAGCCAAAAGTCTGACTCACAAGGCGTTCGACTTCCGAGGTACGACTGTGCTGTCTTCCGGAGATCCTTCCACTACAGATTGTAGCTGCCACACCGGCTCCATCTTCGTATCTCTACCTGACTGTATGTTCAAGAAGTATTTTAGCTCTTCCTTGTCAGCCTTCCACAAAGCTTGTGTTGGCTGCATGTAGCCAAGGCCTAGTTTGTGAGTCCAGGGAGAAATAGCAGTGTCGCAGCTGCAGCAGCAGCAGCAGCAGCAGCAGCAGCAGCAGCAACAACAACAACAACACATCTTTCCTCCTTTCTTAAGGGCCAAAGCCCTGCTCAACCCCACTGGTCTAAATTGCTCTGCGATGTGATGCTTTCCCATTCCCCCTCCCTCAGAAGAGTCCCACTGGCATACCTGATGATGCTATTACAGTGTCCGCACAGCGGAGTCCGGCTGCTGGCTGGGAAGCGCTCAGCCCTCTGAATTGTTCCCCGGGCAACTGCCGGAGCCTGGGAAGAGGCCGGGATGGAAGGAGGCGGGTACGTAGGGGCCGAGGCTGGCGGGGGTGGCACCGGAGCCCCCCGTGGCAGGATATGCTTGGTGACAGTGGTGGTGCTTTTCCCCGGAGCAAACTTCTGGGAGAAGGAGTCGTCCGTGATCCAGGGAGGACGGCTTGAAGGCTCCGCTTGGCTTGGAGCTTGGGTGTGTACAGGCACTGGGGCTGGCGCCGGAGCTGCTGTTAAGGAAAGGAAAGAGTGTTCACCCAGCTGCCTTTATTTTCGCTATTGCAAGCCGCGGTATTGACCAGAACCTCCTTCAAGCCACAACGGCCTCAGGTGACCTCAACTGCCGCCCAGCCCATTATCACAAATCAAGTGCTGCGCAGCTGATCCAAGGATATCAGATAAGCCCCTGTCTCTGGAGCCAAATCAACAATTAAAGCCACTGCCGAGTCTCGGTTTGGCCATGATTATCAAGGTCACCTACAGTAACATTGCAGCAGCAGCAGCAAGGTTTTATTCAGGGAGGATGGAGGGAGTTAATACATCCAGTGCATTTGGATAAAAGGCAGCATGCGACTGATATATATGCAAAACCTGAAGGACTTTTCTTATCCACTGCAGCAAAATATGGAAAGTCCTTGGGTTGGTGGTGGCCTATGGTGCAGTCAGAAGTTAAGACCCACTGTTTCAAGGGGGCTTAATTCAGGTAGGTGGGCAAATGTGTGCGCAGTCTCCTGGTTAGGGTGAAGGCGGAACCTCAGCCAGCCCCTGCCTTCCTGGCTCCTTATTTATATCCAGTCTAGAGTATGGCATTGGCTGTTTTGCTTCCTCCTCCTCCTCAACTCTCAATGTTGTCATTATACAACTAGGTAGGGAGGAGGATGGGGGCAAAAGCTTGGATCTGCCTGGCATTGGCTCTGGCGCCACCTACTGGAGGTCTCCCTGTCTTCCACCCAACCAGTTCCAATAGGTGCCAGCCAGCACTGTAGAAAACACACACAAAAAACAACACCTTGGCCAACTGTAATTGAAAAAGGGTGCCAGACATGGGCATAGCCAGGCTTTTTGTTGGGGGGGCAGGCTTTTGCTAGGGGACAGAACCTCAGATTTGTATTGCTTTGTATTTATTTTTACTGGTTTTGGGGGGGCAGCAGTCTCCCCTGTCTCCCCCCACTTGGCTATGTGCATGGTGCCAGCAGCTTTAATCCAATTTGATTCCTCTCAACCGGGCAGAAGCTTTGTGTTCCTGTGCAACCAACAAAACAGCAACTATTTTCTTCCTTCAGAAAGAAACGTGTCTGGGCAAATTCCCCAGAAAGACAGGCTTGCAACTCAGTTCTCATGCATTGCACTGCATAGTTCTTTTGAATGGAGGACAGCTGCAGGGACTCCCCATTCCCCCCCACCCAGGAATGGAAAGTATTTTTGTCTCCATCATAACGCTGTTTCCTGACTCTTACCTCCTCCCCTTAACGTCCCTCTCTACTTCTATTAAAAGCTTTGGGGCTTGCCTTTCTTCCTGAAATGCACTGCCTCCAACCCGACCTCCCTGCTCCCCCTCCCCCCATTTGTTGCTGGTTCCCTTCCAAGACTGCTCACTTTTCCAAAGTGTGAGCTTGATCTGATCTGCTGGCCACAGCTAAATTCCCTAGTACTTCTTGACGCACAGCTGTGGTATTGTTTGGTGGCTTCCTGACCTCTCCCCTCCCTCCCTCCCTCCCTCCCTCCCTCCCTCCCTCCCTCCCTCCCTCCTACATCCATACATACATCCATTCACACTGATCCATAGGGTCCCTCCTGAAATCCAGCTGCCTTTTGAGAATACCCCCATTGTGCTGGGCTCTAATATTATGCTCCGCCTTAGGTATAATGCCTCCATTCACAAACAGCTGTAATGCCCAGGGCGTAAAATAGGCAGCAGCAATTAACCCTTTGCAGGCACCAAGGAATCAGGATATCTTCCTCCCTTCCACTCCATAAAAACATAGGAAGCTGCCTTAAACCGAGTCAGCCCTTGGATCCATCTGCAACTATGGGAACTAGCAGAGGCCCTGAAGGGTTTTGGACAAGGGACTCTGCCAGCCTTACCTGGCGCAGACATTCTATGAATGAACCCTTCCCCCATCTATTGGTTAGCCATGCTTTCATTCTCCTTGCACTCTTGCCAGATAGGCATGTGCTTTTATGGGGTGCATTGAACTACGGCCACAGCAGTTCAGTTGCGTTCTGACAACTCACTCCTGGCTGTGCAAACCAAGAGAGCTCAGCTATAGGATCAGCAGATGCCTGTGATGTTGTTTCTTACTGGACTGCCCCACTTCAGGTGGGAGATGCCGGCTGGGGTCATTGTTTCCAAATGCAGCCACCCAGTGGTCCCTGGGAAGTTCACAGGGCAGGGCAGCGACAGCTCTCCACTGTTGGTGTCCGTGGCACCTGGTAGGCTGCCCCTGAACATGGAAGTTCTATTTCACTGTCATGGGTAATAGCTGTTGAGATGGACCTATGCTTTGAGAGAATGTGTCTAATCCTTCTCTAACACCATCTAACCCGGGCACCAGGCTTGATTTCAAAAGCTGCCTTCTGATGATCAGCTTGGACCTCTGGGCAAGAGCCACCTGTCCTCTTCTGTGGCAGCCTGCTGAGCTGGGGTGGGGAGGGAGAAGGGGTGTAGCGGGCAGGGAGGAGAGAGAGAAAAAGAAAAAGAGAGAAGGGCTTGTGTGTGTGTGTGTGTGTGTGTGTGTGTGTGTGAGAGAGAGAGAGAGAGAGAGAGAGAGAGAGAATGGGGGTTTTATTAGGAAGGAGAAGGGAGTGAATGTGTGAGTGAGAGAAGGAGAAAGAGGAAGGGAGGAAGGAAGGAAAGATGACAGTGGCCACTTTTTGCTACATTCGAAACATGTTCTTTTCCTCAAAGAATTCTGGGCACTGCAGTTTGTTAAGGGCTGCTGGGAGTTGTAACTGTGTGTGGAGGGAGGGGAGTAAACTACAATGCCCAGAATTCTTTGAGGGAAACCGTGTGTTTTGTATGTGCATTAAAGGCACGGTGTGTACATGTGCCAAGTCCGATTCTTGCTCTGTCAATAACAAGCTTGTTTTAGATAAGCATTCTTGACAGGCACCCAATAAAATCTTGTCTCACACTCTGTTCTTCCTTCTCGCCCATATTTTAAAAACAAAAACCCCTTCTGTTTGGTTTCCCCTCCCCATTTCCCCAGCAGCAACTACAAATATCCCTGCTTCGCAAGCAGGCACCCTCCACCTTAGCTCCAGGCTTCATCTTTTTCATGCAGTAAAGGTAAACAGAGTTTAAAGATATCTGAATCAAATCCCCTGCCCGCCTGCCCCCCATCACAATCACCCTAAGCCCCAGGGCCCTGCTATTTCTGTCTCATGGTATTTATTAAGTCAGTAAAAATTAGAGGGCGATATTTCATCTCTAATTGCCAAGTTCAAAAGCCTCCCACCTCCACGCTCTGTAATTAAACAATGTGATTTTCTTGAGTTGGTAGCGTTCCTGGCTTCCCCTCCTTCCCTCCCTGCCATCACCTCCAAGAATCAGTGCTCACTCATTTGAACATGAAATCATACCTATATCTCATTGTGTCATTTATGTATACACCACAGTGTGGATCCCCTATCACACATTCGACGTCGGGGGTGGAGGGAGGAGCAGGATCATAGCAGCAGCCCCTGCTCTCCCGCCAAGTGTGTTTATTTCAGAGGTGTGCACACAAAGGGTTCCCTTTCCACAACCACAAACCCTGAAAAAGAAAATCAGGGTTCTGGATCCTGTGAAAACACCTCTACGTGCATGCAGAGAGAGAGAGAGAGAGAGAGAGAGAGAGAGAGAGAGAGAGAGTGTGTGTGTGTGTGTGTGTGTGTGTGTAGGTTCTCCCTTGGCCTGTGTACATGCTATGCCTTTAGAGCTCATTTGAAACACATTATTTCCCTCAGTTTCTGGGCACTGGAGTTTACTTTTCACAATTACATTTCCTAGCAACACTTAAACAAACTATGGAGCCCAGAATTCGCTGAAGGAAAGAATGTACTTTGAAAGTAGAACGCAGACCCTCCAAGCGTCCCTATTTTCCAGGGACAGTCATGGATTTACAGAAGCCATCCTGGTTTCTGATTTGATCCTGGAATGTCCCGCTTTTCCTTACGATGACCCTGTTTTCACTGGAGAGATGTTGGAGGGTATGGAGTTATGCGACCCCCAAGTCAAGGAGATAAGTAACTATACAACCTTTAGAAGACAACTGAAGGCAGCCCTGTAGAGGGAAGGTTTTTTAAAAAAATGTTTAATGTTTTATTATGTTTTTATATATGTTGGAATCTGCCCAGAGTGGCCGGGGCAACCCAGTCAGATGGGCAGGATATAAATAAAAGAAAATATTATTATTATTATTATTATTATTATTATTATTATGGAAGAGAACATCCCTATTTTCATCAGAGAAATGTTGGAGGGTATGAGAATGTGCACACAAATATATTTAAAGTGTTTTTTAAAATGAATGTATTTAAAATGGGATGAGGGGTGGGACTATCTAAATGGCACTCCTAGTGCGGGAGAGAGAGCCCAACTTTCAGGCCTAGCCTTGACAAACTTTGGTCATCTGAGTAACTACGCGAGGGGGAGAAGAGATGGCCTCATCACGCCTATCCACATCCTAAGAAAAGGGTTGCCACGTGTCCTCTTTTTCCAGGACACGTCCTGGAAGTTTTCATGGGTATGTAAAATGAGAGCTGTGGGTTAAACCACAGAGCCTAGGACTTGCCGATCAGAAGGTCGGCGGTTCAAATCCCCGCGACGGGGTGAGCTCCCATTGCTCGGTTCCTGCTCCTGCCAACCTAGCAGTTCAAAAGCACGTCAAAGTGCAAGTAGATAAATAGGTACCGCTCCTGCGGGAAGGTAAACGGCATTTCTGTGCGCTGCTCTGGTTCGCCAGAAGCAGCTTAATCATGCTGGCCACATGACCCAGAAGCTGTCTGCGGATAAATGCCGGCTCCCTCGGCCAAGAAAGCGAGATGAGCGCCCCAACTCCAGAGTCGGTCACGACTGGACCTAATGGTCAGGGGTCCCTTTACCTTTACCTTTAAAATGAGAGCCGTCATAGCGATCAACAGTTAAAAGCAGAAGTCGGCAAATGGGTCCTCTTTTTTTGCTCTTCAAAATATGGCAACCCCAATTATTGCATTTTATGTGGCGTATTTTCAAACTCCAAACTAGCCCCACCCACTCAGGCTGGGCATTAAACCAGAAGTGTTATGAAAGGCTTCCTGGGTCAGCTGGCCTCTTGCCTGCGCTATGAGCTCTTCCTTGCTCATGTGTGCTTTTTTGTATTCATTGGTTCACCTCTGACTGCTGCCCCTGGCTCAGTCTTGACAAACCATCACATTGTGGAGCAGACTGCCAGATTCCGTGCAGTAGCTCCTGGTTTTCTGGTTAATGTTTTAACTTGGAGAATAGTGTTGCTATTGACTATGACAAATGCCTTTGTTCTCTGAGCATTCCAAGGCCCAGCAGCCTAAACTTGGCTACACAAGGACCTGTAAGGAACACATTCCTGTATGAAGTGCTCTTGCATAGCAAAGTTTCCTTTAGAGTTAGACCCATTCCACTTTAGCTGCATCTATACATCTATCTCTATCTATCTATCTATCTATCTATCTATCTATCTATCTATCTATCACCTATCTATTTATCATCTATCTGTCATCTATCTTTGAAGAAGGATCTCCTACATTCTAATTATACAGTGCAACCCCTCAGCAAGTTTAGTCAGAAGTAAGCCAACTGTGTTCAGTAGGACTTACTCACAGGTAAGTGGATTTTTTGGCTTAAATATTTTTCTTCTCTTTTATCTACTCCCAGGTAAATTTGCTGAGAACTGCAAAACAGGATGGGTGGTTTTTCTTTCTTTTTTTTTACATATCTAATTTACTTTCAAATTCCCTCACTTCAAAGCATTTCAGACATGGTGGTACCTGGATGGTACTGTCCTCTCGCACGTAACGGCAGCATCTCAGGCTGCCCCCATGCAGAAAAGTCAGTTTGGTTTATACATGTGACAGGATGGCTGGAACGAATTATATTAGGGCTGCAGGTGAGGGAATGCCATTTTTAATGCTCCCCCATGTAAGGAAAAATACCCGATAAATAAAAAGCTAGCAAGTAAGCAAGCAAGCGAGAAAGGTTGTAGTCCAACGTGATCCTGACTGTCCTAGCTTCCTGCTTTCAGTGAGGTTTTAAAAATAAATAGGTAAGAGAACACTTTAAAATATGATCCCCACCTAGGGCCTTAAATGAGGTTCATCTATCCTATTATTATTATTATTTCAGTTTCTAGCGCACCCTCTTTTGATTCACAACCCTAAGGCAGGTTAAAGCACGGCATATTAACAACAATAAAAACACAGTAAGTTAAATGTAACTGCTAAAACACTAACTAAAATTCCAACTCTCTTGTTACAGGCCCTCCAACTGTCCCATTTTTACGGGTGCATCCTGGAATTACAGAAGCCACCCTCGCTTCTGATTCAATCCCAGAGTGTTCTACCATTTCAGCCAAGGGGGACCAAAAGAGTATGGAACCAAAAGACGTGTGTGCTTTGGCTCCACACCTTGCCGCTGCTGGCCGGTGCACACGCACAAGGAAGGCTGCTGCTTCCTGAAATACAGCGCCACTTCCAGAAGTATGCCGCTGTGGCCCTCCTCATGTATTTGTGGCCACAGTGGCGGGTGTGCGGCAGTGTGGGGTGCTGTGCAGTAGTGGGGCATGCACACACTTGAGTTGGCAAGGCAGTGGGTGGGTAAGTTTTGGCAGCGTATTTTGGGGGGCGCAAGGATGCGAGCGGTGCGGTGGCAAAGGGCTAGTCGGGGTGTGTGTGTCCCAGTTTCTTCTTCAGAAATGTTGGAGTGTATGCTATTAACAAGACAGACAATAAGGGGGGGGGGATCACAAGCTCATTTCAAAATGACTCCAGAGTTATTTTTGTTTTAAGTATCCATTTCGGCCTGGCCAGAAATACGCATAGCTACCCACGGAACGAGACCGCCTGCACATCTGCAACCGGAGCCCGTTCAGACAAGTGCAAAGGCTTATGGGATCCTCCCTTCCTTTTCCTGGCAGCTTCTCACACTGTATTGCAAGCAGCTTCTCAAATTCTTCCAAGAAGCTGCTTGCAGTACAGTGGAATTGCTTGTCTTTCCTGACAGCGACCCACCTCCAGGGAAAGGGCTGAAAGGGACTGTCACCTCTTTCTGACAGCATGTCAGGCCCACTCCTGACATCTGAATCTGCTCCAGTCCTGCTGCCTGGGAGCTGAAACAGCAGTCAGTCTGTAGATTGCTCAGCGTTCTGACAAAACTAGAAAAAGAACTAGGGCATTCTGCCACCTTGTGACTGGATTCGGAAACGGCAACCTGCAATCCTACGACAGATTTCTGAAAAAGCGATTAGGTTCCCCAAAGCACGCTGAGGGTGTCTTGTTTTATTTTAAAGTAAACCAAAGGACATCAAACGATTGCTAAGCTATGTAAGAATTCTTACTGGCAATTCGATACCACCAAGGAGCCACAGCAATCATTTGAAGTGAAGCATAAGAGCATTTATATTTCAAGGCAGATTTTCAGCTGTTGCCTGTAAAGCTGCTATTTTTATGTTATTTTCACGTCGCCCCTCTTCCTTTCAAGGAGCTCAAGGTGGCCTTCACAGTTCTCCCCTTCCCCATTTTATCCTCACCATGACCATGTGAGATAGGTTATACTACTATAGGGTTACCAGACGTCCCCGGTTCCCGGATCCAGTCCCTGGATTTGTAAATCTGTCCCCGGGAAACATGGCAGTGGCAGCCTCAGCAGCCCGTAGCCAGCCTGGTAGCGCAGTTGGCTCTGGCTGGCTTCAGGAGCTGCTCGCTGCCGTGGCACCCGCCATTTCCCTTGCACTACGGCAGCAAGCAGCTCCTGAAGCCAGCCAGAGCCAACTGCGCTACCAGGCTGGCTACAGGCTGCTGAGGCTGCCACTGCCACGTTTCCCAGGGACATTCCGGGGACGGAATTTGTCCGGGGACAGATTTGCACTACCAGGCTGGCCTCTCCTGGGCAATGGTCGCCCGCCCGTGACTCTCCTGATCTGTCAAAACAAAGGGGAAGGGGATCGGGGAAGGCTCAGGAGTTACGGGTAGGCGGCGCACTGTTGCCCAGTTTTTAATAAAACTCTGCGCATTTATGTTTCACAGGGTGCGAAAGAAGGGCTTTGCATCTTTATACAATATGCATGTGTGCTTGGGCCCAGGGTCTTTTGCCTTACCATCCAACACTACTGACTCCCTGTTGCTACTCAGCTTCAAAAAAAAAAAAAAAAAAAAAAAAAAAAAGGGTCCCCGGATTCATTGAAAAAAATCTGGTAACCATATACTACTAGAACGTGACTGGCCCATGTTTGCACAGTTTGCATTGTGGTGGAGTGGGAGTTGAACCTGGGTCTGCCCACAGTCCAACGCTCTAATCACTGGCTGTCTCTATTAGTGGAACCGATGTCCTGTAGGCACAAAAATGGGAGGGGGGGGAGTGAAGGACTAGGCAGCCTTTCTCAACCTTGGGTCCCCAGATGTTCTTGAACTACAACTCCCATCATCCCTGACCACTGGTCATGCTGGCTAGGAATGATGGGAGTTGTAGTCCAACAACATCTGGGGACCCAAGGTTGAGAAAGGCTGGACTAGAGGGATATGGGCAAGACACCCAGGATGTGAAGAACCTCCTCCCAACCCTGTCAACAGGGCAAGGCAAGGCAACAGCAACATTCCCTGGCTGTTCTTTCTGAGCTCCTGATAATCAAATAAAATAATAATAATAATAATAATAATAATAATAATAATAATAATAATAATGTATTACATTTGTATACCACCCTTCATCCAAAAAGAGTTCTGGCACCTCTTTTTCTAGAAAAATAGCACTGAAAATGGGAATGCAAAATACTTAATAATAAAAAAAAAACAATTTCACCTGTCTGCTTCCAAAGGAGAGCCAAAAACAAGGCCCATTTCATTGGCTTGGCTCAGACCAATTGCCATTTGGCTCCTCCTTCCCAGAACTGTCTGCCTCAGTAAACCTGGTCATTTCCCCAGTTTTGAAACATGTTGTATGAATTTGTACTGAATGTTCTTATTTTCCTCATTCCTCCCCCGCCCCCACTTTTATACCATGCTTATTTGCCATTATTTTAAACTGCAAATGACCTTGGCTGCATCGGTAGAAAGGCAGCAGATAGACATAGTAAACAAAAATGACAGAAAATGTGAGTTGTGGACCAGTCAAGTACCTGACTCACTATGTCGATAATGGCTTCTAAGCAAGCTCTCTACCAGTGTTTCTCAAATTTGGGTCTCTAGTTAGTTTTAGACTACAATTCCCATCATTCCTGACCACTGGTCCTGTTAGCTAGGAATGATGGGAGTTGTAGTCCAAAAACAGCGGGAGACCCAAGTTTGGGAAACACTGCTCTGTAGTATCTGATGTAGCAAAAGGCAGCCCCTTGTGTTAGCAGTCCGAAGTCTCCTTACCTGGCTGATAGACCGAAGGCCTGATGCTGGCAGTGGTGACAACTCTGGGCTTTGAGGCAGGAGCCGGGGCTTCGCTGTAGCCTGGGTAAGGAGCAGGGCTGTGGGAAGCTGGAGCTGATGTGTAAGATTGGCCTGGGCCTCTAAAACCAAAGCAAAGCTGTGAGCAATTCATGCATATATACCACAGGATTAAGACCGATGAAGCATCTGTTGAATGGTGGCTTCCATAGAACGTTGTGAGAGCCTACCAGAAAGTTCTGGAGGCAAGGATGGAGAGATTGTTACCTTAAAACTCAGTACAGCCAGCATGTACTTCTAATGCTGGTGTTTTAAAAGACTGGGTTGAAAACATATTTAATAAAGGAGAGGCATTAGGTTGCTCTTAGTACATCTGCAAAACATTACATTGGAGAACTCTTAGGGGTGCTAAATATGGCTAGCCCCATAGAAAAAGGTGAGATTTCAACAGGGAAAATGGTTCATTGCTTCAGATTCCAGGGAAGATGGGTAAAGGTGGGGTGCATTTCATAGAATCATGGAAGGGACCCAAACGGTCATCTAGTCCAATCCCTGCAATGCAGGAATCTTTTGCCCAATGTGGGGCTCGAACCCATGACCCTGACATTGAGAGTCTCATGCTCTACCAACTGAGCTTGCCTTGTGACTGTTCTTGCCGGTTCACTGACTTGGGAATGTCATGTATGGTGCACATGGGAGACGGTGATTTAAAGTAAGTTACAAGAGAGTTTCTTAAAGTGGAGTGGGGGGAGCCATTTCAACTGAACTCATTTCAGTGGGAACAGTGAAGCCACCAAGGAAGATCTAGAGTAGCCATCTCCTTCCTGGTGTCAAATTGTTGTTGTTGTTGTTGTTGTTAGTACCCTACCCATCTGGCTGGGTTTCCCCAGCTGCTCTGGGAGGCTCCCAACAGAATATTAAAAGCACGATAAAACATCAAACATTAAAAACTTCCCTATACAGGGCTGCCTTCAGATGTCTTCTAAATGTCAGATAGTTGTTTATTTCCTTGACATCTGATGGGAAGGCATTCCACATGGAGGGTGCCACTACCAAGAAGGCCCTCTGCCTGGTTCCCTGTAACCTCACTTCTTGCAGTGAGGGAACACCCAGAAGGCCCTCAGCACTGGACCTCAGTGTCCGGACTGAACAATGGGGGTGGAGGTGCTGCTTCAGGTATACTGGGCCGAGGCCGTTTAGGCTGCACCCGACTCCAGCAGTTTGGTCAGGGAATGTCAGGCTACATCCTGCTGCAGTTGCACTTTGCTCAGATTGAAGACATTGGCAGGCTCCCTTTCAGAGTGGAAGTAAAGGATGTTTCTGACCAAGAGACCTTGAAGCTATCCTCTCTTTTTGCACGGGGGATGGGGGTGGGGTGGCAACTGGATGAGAAGCAGTACCTGGCAGACTTCAGATCAACAACTAACAAGGTATTGCACTTAGTATAAAGGTGGGCAGCTTCTGTAGTCACTGCCAGGGCCATTTAGTTGTCCAGACAGGGGTCAAAAGGGCAGTTTGTTACACAACCGAACCTCTACACAGGTAAATAGACTCATTTTTTATTAAACCACCCTCAGAGCCGTCTAGCTGTAAGGGTGTCATATATTGCTTGATTACATAGTGTAATTAAAAAAAATTTTTTTTAGTGTAATAAATTAGGTCACAGTGTACAGTCGTACCTTGGAAGTCAAACAGCTTAGTTCCCAAACGTTTTGGCTCCCGAATGTCGCAAACCCGGAAGTGACTGTTCCAGTTTGCAAACTACTTTTCAAAGCCAAATGTCTGACCGGGCTTCCATGGCTTCCTGCAGCCAATCAGAAGCCGCACTTTGGTTTTCAAGCGTTTTGGAAGTCAAACGGTCTTCCGGAATGGATTCTGTTTGACTTCCAAGGTACGACTGCACTGTTTATATAGGAAATGTACATTTCCTCAAGAAAGTTAAAAAGGGAGAAAAACGGTGTTATACAAAGACAAAAACTCTCAGCATCACAATTCATATAATAAAAAAGATAACATCCAGCAACACAGCCAAAATAGGAATGCGGATTAGAATTTGCAGTGACGAAGAGGCTCCTGAAAGAGAGAGAGAGAGAGAGAAAGAAAAGCCCGCTGCTTCATTAATATAAAAGGTTTTATAGCAAAGTTAGGTCAGCTGTAGGAAGGTATCAGTTGGCATTTCTGCTGGAGAAAGTTAAAACGTTGATGAGGGACTGTGGTTTTTTTTTTGAAGAGAACAGTTTAGATACTGGTGACAGTTTCAAAGAACAGCTCAGCAACACTGAAAGCAACTGTGATTGCATCTGTGGCAGATTGCAGCAGGTTTAGACAGCATGTACAGTTGGAAACTATTAGTTGTCAGAGAAAAGGAAAACCACTGCTGAGAATGAGAAAATTATTTAGATTAATGCTTTGCTAACCATCAACTGGCAAACGGAAAGCAGCGCACTAATTGATTAGCATCTGCGTAAAGGCGGCGCACTTTATACCTCTTTTTGGACTGGCAGGTGATGGAAGTAGAAGACTGGTGACTGACGCTAAATAAAAAAAAAGACAAAAGTTGGTGTGTTTTTTTTAATGCAATGGAAAACAGGTTCGAAATTTGGAATAATCTGAGAGAACTGGGCAAGTCTGACTGTGCATGGTTTCCAGGTTAAAAAAAAAAAAAGCGCAAGGTTTGTTAAGGATGTCAATATTGTAAAAAAAGATTAAAGTTTCTTAAATTCATGATTCCCTTTCCACAGGAGTATGTTTAACTGATGCTGAGTCAAAACCTATTTAGTACACTCAGTCTCAGGAAGTCCATTAAAGCCTTGCATTTAAAGCCAATTGATTATTAGCCCACATGGGTGTTCTCATTTTTCTGTTTCAGGACTGTTAAGCAGTGCTCCCCCCCCCAAAAAAAAATGTTTAGGGGCACTTTCATTTTGACTCAAGAAAATCACCATTTTATAGTTCAAATTGGGAAAAATAAATAAAGTAAATGGACAAAAGTACAAAGATTCACAAAATGTTTAGGGGCATGCGTACCCCACCGTACCCCCAGAAAAAAAGCACTGCTGTTTAGTATCATCTTTTAGTAAATGTCAGAAGACAAAAGTATTGCTTTGTTACTATGACTGAACGCCTGACATTACAAGGGAAAAAGAGAACATGTGGGGTCAAGATTAGAATGATTATGAATGATTCAACTAGAGAAAGGCCCTAGCTGCTACAGCGCTATTATTTGGCTCTCTGAAACACTCGAATGCAGTGTTTCCCAAACTTGGGTCTCTAGTTGTTTTTGGACTACAACTCCCATCATCCCTAGCTAACAGGACAATGGATGGTGGGAAGTGTAGTCCAAAACAGCTGGAAATCCAAGTCTGTGAATCCAAATCTTATAGCTCAGGACATATCATGGCTGTTCCCTTACTGTGCAACAGGGGAGCAGGATCCAGATGTCAGGTGTGAGATCAACAGGACAGGAGAACTTTATTAGAAAGTAGTTCACACGGCCTTTGGTGTGTGGCCTGAGACAGCTTCTTTTCCATCCAGACTCAAAATGTGCTTGTGGTGAATGTGGGGCGGGCCAAGCAACATGGTCGGGTCTTCTCCTGCACCTCCCACCTGGCGACTACATTGTTTCCCCCTGTTTGTGGCCAGACCCAGCTGAAGTCCTGCTTGATACAGCAGGTGGAAGAGAAGGCCGGAAGGGAAGTTCTGTGTGTGGAATGGTGTTTCACTGACTGGCAGCAGCTCTCCAGGGTTTCAGACAGGGGACATGTCAAACCCCACTTATGGAATGAACCTGAGACCTTCTTCATGCAAGCCCTTCTCTCATAGGTTTGCTGTGAACACTACCTGAGCACTATTCCTTTGCCAGGGCTATAGGGAAAAACATACATATTCACAATCCTCGTAGGCACCAGCTGCTTTTAAATTAACAATTTCTTGCTGGAACTGCCATGCAATATATCCCTCATACCTCACCAATTGCTGTTATTTCAGTTATCCGCCTTGGAAGCAGATAACACTGAAGTTACAAAATATATATTTTTTTAAACCCCCAAATGGATTTCTTCCACTTATATTCCACTTTTACAAAAATCTCCTGTCCTGGTTACTTAATGGGTCAGTGCCCACTTATTTTCAACAGCTCTGTGTTTTCCCACAGCATCTGTTGAACTTGGGGAGAAAGAGAATTTCAAGCCCCTCTGATTTGTTTTGCTGCTCTGGATCTAAATTGCTTTCAAATAATTTTTCCTTGCTCACAGAAATGTCTATTCCAAGCCAACGAGGCCTGTCCTACACATATATATACTGTATTTTTTGCTCTATAAGACACACTTTTCCCCTCCTAAAAAGTAAGGGGAAATGTGTGTGCATCTTATGGAACAAATGCAGGCTGCGCAGCTATCCCAGAAGCCAGAACAGTAAGAGGGATCGCTGCGCAGCGATCCCTCTTGCTGTTCTGGCTTCTGTCTTCGCCGTGCGAAGCCTCTTCAGGGCAGGGGGAGCCTTCATCCTGCTGCCCTGAAGAGGCTTCACGTGGCTATCCCAGAAGCCAGAACAGCAAGAGGGATCACTGCACAGCGATCCCTCTTGCTGTTCTGGCTTCTGGGATTCAGAATATTTTTTTTTCTTGTTTGCCTGCTCCAAAAACTAGGTGCGTCTTATGGTCTGGTGTGTCTTATAGAGCAAAAAATATGGTAATTTAGTTACCTGTTTTGGTTTTGCTGATTTTATCTGTGTGTTTTTTGATGATCGTTCTGGGTATATATTTTTAATCCGTTTTGTGGATTTTAAATGTGTTTCAACCAAGGTTTTAATACGTACTATGCTCAGAATGCGCTTTGATTTAAGCACTTCATAAATCTTACAGATAATTTGGTAAATAGTTATCTCCCCCCCAGTATCCTCCGTTTTCTTCCTCTCTTCTCCCACTCCTCCCCTCATTCTCTTCCCAACCATGTTACACACATCTAAGCCAACAGGTGAAGCAAACAGGCACAAAGTATTACCTTTGGCAAGAAGACGAGATGGAGTCGTGCACCATGGAAGTGGCCGCGGCTGACGGCAGGGTCATCTGATGAGCGGCACTGTGAGCGGCAGCAGAGGGCTGATTGGCTGAAGCAGGCGGCACAGCAGAAGGGGCGCAGCTGGTAGACACTGGCGCATGCTCAACAGGGGTACTGATCAAAGTTAAATGGGATAAAACAAGGTTGCGTCTTTAAAAGCTGCAAGCCATTTTTTTCTTTTAACAAAGCCAAGACCTGTTTTGCTTGGGCCCAAAAGGTACATACATACATACAAAGAGGTGAGCAAAATCACTGTCAGGTAATTTTGAAGCACGACTTAACACAGTGTTAAGCTTTGGCCACAGTTAGAGCCGAGGCGAAATGATTTGGCGTTCTCGCTGGACTGGGTCCCACAGCCGAATTTCAGCATGGGGGCAAAATAAGGTTAGTGTGAACTGGGCGGTGCACATGGGACGGATCAGCAGCCACCTTTGCTGGGAAAAACGCAGAGACGATATCAGGGACAGGATCACCAAAAGGGTTTTCTGGGGCCAACACCAATTCTACATCCTTGCAGGCCTGTCTACACAAGATCTAGGGAGCAGGGGCACCGACTTGCTGCCCCCCCCACATTAAGAGGGCCAGGCGTCATGTGACCTGTCCCGCCCCCACCCAGCAGGCCAGCCCATCGGTGGCAAGGAGCACAGAGGGTGAAAATTGCCCTCGGGCCCCCCCCACCTGGTTAGCCAGCACTTGTCCATTGGAGGTGGGGGGTGGCAGCCCCCTCAATATTGGGGGTGGGGTGGGCTCAGCCCCCTGTCCAAAAAAATTAGGGGGCTGAAGCCCCTTTTGCCCCCTATAGTTGGCGCCCCTGTTTGGGAGGAAACACGGAGTGCAAAACTTTAGCAAGCTGTTGAAAGCAGCTAACATGTGCAAAGGGGGGTGGGGACTTCTATATGCACAGATAGGTTAGAGCTGGAGCAAATTCAAAAACTCTTCCTTCCCTCACCTCTGCTTCTAACTCCGATACAACCACAGTCAGATACACGCGTTGCCAGGTGGATATAGGCCCCACACAACAAGCGCATCTCCCTAAATACCCTTTCCCCCACTTGGGCTGTCACCGAATTGCTTCATACGTGTATCAACCAGTTTGTTATGTACTGAGTTGAATAGGATCCAAAATGCAGCAGTCCGACTGGTCCTAGAACAATGCAGCAGTATGATTGGCCCGCAGGAGCCACCCAATCCAGCTCCAGGTGAAAGTGAATCCACAACCTGATTGGCCTACAGGAGAATCCCGGAATTAGCCAATCACGTGCAGCCCATTGTGTAAATAATGTATATAAAGCACATACTTTGGGGGAACTTTCATTCCTCCTCACCACTATGAGCTGAATAAAGAGCATGAAATCCACTCTCGACTCCGAATATATTTCACAGTTCACAAGAACCTTTCTTAAGTCTACATAGTTATGAATGTGCAAATATAATTACATGGAGAATTGTGTGAATGAGCACTGTGATGTAAAGCGGAAGCCCAGTTGCCCTCAACAGAACCTTACAACCTATGCAGACTCCCTCCACTAGCAAACACTCTTCAAGAGGCAGAGTTCGCACATGGTGGTCTCCCTTTGTGGAACTGCACTCATTGCTTACGTGACCCTGTTATGGCACTATGAAGGGTTCTATCTCAGCCATCTCCTGACATGCTCATTTTCTATATGCAGGGAGTTTTATTGTTACACGGGGGTGGGTGAGCATTCAAATGTGATTCCCCACCTGCAGTCCAAATGGTGTAGCCTAACAAGGACTTCAGCATGTGATTTTCCTGATTCAGTTTGTACAGTCTGGTTGCATAGTGCTGTGGTGCACATCAAACTCCAACATCAACGATCTGGTGCCCTTGTGTTGGCATTGGGACCTGGCCTTGTTCAGCTCATGACCAGCAAAAACACTCCTGTGCCAGGATCTGACCGCTTCCCCACAATCTAGATTACAACAGATCCACAGATTTCCTTTCGCAGTCTTCTAATGATTGTTTAAGCCCTGAGAGAACCTGAGGAGATATGAGCAGGTTCTCCTGAACTTTGACAGAAACATGGCTTTCTGAAGGTACAAAAATTCAATTAGTGGTCCCTTGACTTGCTCATCCTGCCTGTTTGCTAGCTCTACAACCTCGCCAATGGCCAGGTTTCCTTGTCTGTCATTACTGATCTTCCCATTGAAAGATATCCTGATGGATCTTATGCCACCTTTTCTGGTTTGAATCACTAGTGTGTATTTTTGCCTGTTCACAGATATTTCAGGGTTTGTCTCCCCTCTAAGTTGTTCTGCCCACCAAAACCCCACTATTCTAAAGCGCCACACATTATATTCTACTTCAGAGATGTTATGGGTGCCCCCCTAAATAACAGGAGTTGCTGTTCCATCTTACTGGTTTGCATGGAAAATACAAAAGTAGATATGCCAAACAATTGGGTGGAAGAATATCACGGGCATCAGTTGTGTGTAAACACATCGACCAGGGATGGGGAACCTGTGACCCTCCAGATGTTATAGGACCACAAATCCCAGCTTCCTTGGTCAGCATTAGATGATAGTAAACTTATGCAAACCAAGTCATAGTTAAATGATCATGAGGGCAAACTATTATGATAAACTAAGGTGGTTTAGAGCAGTTGGTTGCACTTAACCAAAATGATTAGTCTTGAAGGGCTATTGGGGGGTGGAATAAACAATAAAATGAGGAGTTGGAAGAAAAAGGAGGGGGAACAGAGATAGGAGGAGGAAGAGAAGAAGGGAGGAAAATTGGGTTTTTGTTTTGTTTTAAGAGACTTGAAGAGTTTTAAAGGTGTTGAGATATCATTCCTAGAGATTGCAAAACTCTCTGAATGAAGGATAAACTGACTGTGCATATACATTGACTTCATTTCTATATATTCCAGTTAGCTGTATCAAATGATTACTTTATCTATTAATTGCGGGAGTGTGTTCCAGCGATGGTGAACCAAAAAAGCTGCAGGGGGAAAAATCAAGTAAGTTATTTACCAACTCTCCTTTCCCTGTTTCACACAAAGGACAATCCCTGTTTCTTACCCAGTATTTCTATGTCAAATGTACACCATGCCATTCTTAACAAAAGTTGTAGAGATGCAGGGCACAGATGTTTCGTAGATTCTGTCTGGATTCTAAGTGCCCACACATGGAAGGAATTCTGTCCACAGCCCAGGACAGAATTTAAACTCTATACCTTGTTGAGCTTGGAAAAACGCTATCAGGATCATCAGTAAGTTATTAACATACATATATAAAACAGTGTGAAAATGCTATTTTGACAGCCCTTCATGTGGTTTTAGAATGATTACTGATGTACCAGAATTCATATGAGCCATTAGATATTATACAGAACACTGTGCAAAAAATTAATATCTTATACCTCACAACAGACCCAAACGTTTGTACTGGCCTTCAAAAGCAGCCTACTATCATATTATGTGACAGTTGCACAACAAAACCTTACATCGGGCCATTGGATGTTTTCATGTTAGCTTCTACCTGTAGATTGGCTGATTCATACATGCACATCAATTGTGGTGATAAGGGCAACATGAATGGATGACCTAGGAGTGTGAATGAACCATCTCAGAGTTAAAATGCAGAATGAACATTCAAAACCACAAAACCTTCCTTCCAACACAATAGTCCACAGCAGAGGCAGTGATGTATCTGAACATGAGTAGCCTGAAATGGTTGGGGTGTGTGGAATGTTATTGGACTCAAATCCTGCTTGTGGGTTTCCCAAAGGCAGCTGGTTGGCCACTGTGAGAACAGGATGCTGGACTGATCCAGCGGGCTCTCCTTACTTTTTGTTGGAATCCATCCACACGGTCAACTGCAAGCCATCGAGTGTTGCGGAAAGAAGTAGTGAGACGTAGTATAAAGCACATGCATGTGTGAACCAGCCAAATCCTCTTGATTGTTCTTCCTATTCCACCAGCTTCTAATAAATCCCATATTTAGAAGGGGGAACTTCAGAGGAAATCCAAGTTTCTTAACATACAACACATACCAGGACAGCGCCACACAGGTGAAAATACAGACACACACACAACTTGTCGGCAGGCTTGATGCCTTCTCATACAGAATTGCACAGTCCAGCACACGTTAAGATGGTGTTTTTTTTTTTAAAAAACTGTGTTTAAAACACACAAAACCCACGCTGAAGCTTTTAAGCACAAAGTAGGGAACACACTGGTAATATGGAGAATAATGACCAGTCATCATGTGTGGTCTTGCAAAAGAGCACATGATGGACACCTGTGGTTATTCTCTGTTAGGAAATGCACAAATGTATACCTGCACCTAGTTCTCAAGTAAAAATCTAAACCTGGTAAAAGTTGCAAGCTCTGTATTGAATGGGAACTTGGATGGAAATGAACATAGTTTGGAAACTAATATGGAAATGTTTTTAATCTTTACAGTTCAGTTCAATGTGTTCTCGGAGGCCCCACTAATTTTAGTAGGATTTACTCCAAAGCACAAGTAGCAAGAAGCTTGAACTAAAACAAATCACAACTTGACTAAATACGGATGGGCAAGCAATTTAGGAAATCATTTAATTCAATAAATTGATATTTCTCCAGGGGTGGCTAACTTGTGGCTCTCTAGCTGTAGTGGGCTCCAACTCCCATTAGCCACAGCCAGGATTAGCCAATGATCAGGATAATGGAAACTCTAGTCCAGCAATATTTGGAGTGCCACATGTTAGCCAACCCTGATGCAGAGATTTTTTTTCTTTACTCGAATTCAGTAATTTCTTGCAAGTGTGGGAATGGTAATACACACCTGGTTCCCAGTCATGGGAACTCTATTCATTTCAGTGGAGAAATCTGATTGTGCATCCCTTTGCACAAATGAAACTGTTATGTACTGAGCTGAATCCTAGAACAATAGGATCCAGAATGCAGCAGTCTGATTCGTCCGCAGGAGCCACCCAATCCAGCTCCAGGTGGAAGTGAATCAGTGACCCGATTAGCCTGCAGGAGCAGCCAATCAGGCTTCTGGAGGAGGTGAATCCGCAACCCGACTGGCCTACAGGAGCAGCCCGGAATTAGCCAATTACACAGGGCCCATTGTGTAAATAATGTATATATAGCTAGACGTTTTGGGAAAAGTTTCATTCATTGCTACTATGAGCTGAATAAAGAGAATGAAATTCACACTCGACTCCGAGTATATTTCAGAAACTGTGCCCTCCGCTAAAGTGAATGGGGGAAATCTCACGCAGGAGCTCCAATTCTGGACCTAATTTCTCTCTGTGGCTAACACAGCCTTGTATTTAAGCATGCACCTTGTAGAAACTGCATGCCAAGAGTGAGTAAGCTAGTGGAGGAGCTGAGAGCTCTGCCCCTCTGAGCAGATTGCAGGAGGAGGGAAGCCCAGGATCAGGAGGAGGGATGCGGCTGCCCACCCCTTCTCTGCCAGCCTACAGCAGGCTAGTAAAACAACTGTAGGCTAGCAACCTCTGTAAGCATATTTACAAAGGCTGGGCCAACACATACTTGTGGAATTGTTTTTTTGAAGCAGAATTAGTTGGGGCAAATTCCCTTTATAAGTGACAGTTGCAGTTATTGTGCAATAATCTGGAGACGTGAAGCTGCTGTAATAATTTATTACAGACAATTATCTGACAGTGAGGTAAGATGTAACATTTAATGTCTCATATTAAATACTGTGTGTGTGTGAGTGTGTGTGTATATAGACTGTATAGAGCAGCCTTTCTCAACCTGTGGGTCCCCAGATATTGTTGGACTACAACTCCCCTCATCTCTAGCTAGCAAGGCCAGAGCTCAGGGATGATGGGAGTTGTAGTCCAACAACATCTGGGGACCCGCAGGTTGAGAACTGATGGTATAGAGAGTCTTTAAATATTGGAATGTTCCATTAGAAGTTAGAAGAGGTTATTACAAAACCCAAAGCAAAGATCCAAACCAGGTAAGTCATGGAGTTGCATGGTGCAGTGTACCTTTGGTTACTGGAGAAAGCAGGAGGGACTGTCTGGCCAGCACTGTGGCAGCTGGCTTCCCTCTGACTTGTACCAGTCCCAAATCTCACGGACCCTTTGGAGGCCATTGCTCTAGCTCTGTCAGTGTTGGCATCTGTGCTGCAAGACTTAGGGCAATGCCAAACACTTGACGTCGCATACTGTGCATCGTGAGCAGTACCTGCAGCGCTGGGCAACAGAGATTACAAGGGTGCATGTGCATAAGAGAGGTCATTGGGTGGGGAATCACATCATCTCCAACTTAAAGAACAACCAAGACTTTGGCTGGGGAGGGACGGGGTTGGAATCAGGCCAAACAAGGAGCTGGCATTTAAAGGCCATAGATCTACATGGCTACTATGTAAATCTACTGTAGGATGCAATGCTTTGAAACGTTTTTGCATCCTGTTGTAAAGCTCTCATGTAGCAGGGAGGAGATGCACACAGAAGCAGATTGCCGTGTGTGCAGGCAAGGCGGGTGCAGTGTGCATCTCAATGCACAACCATATTGCACTGGTCATCCAGCTTCTGCTGGAATGACAGGATGCAACTTTTGATGTGGACTCACATCCGCATTTGGGGCCACTAGTTTTTACGCAGAACTAGTTGCATGGGAGTATAGCTGCCTCAGGGTCACTATTTCCCATGTGTTAAAGAAGAGCATTCAAGGATACAACCCACCCGGCATAATTTCCATAAAAGTCTTCTGAATTTCAAAGGCTTTTGTGAGAGAGAGCTCAACGAGTTGCTCCTTAAAATAGAATAATAATAATGCCAAGATATAATATTAGGTGCCCAAATAAAACTCCTGGATTTCATAATGAAGACTGTGGTTTTTCTGACATTTTTGTTGACATCATAGATACAAAAGCACCTGAAAATATGCCATATTTCCATGGTAAATACATTCTACTAGTGGGAAGAGAAAGAAAGTTACCACTAGCTTTGTTTTACAATCCCTTGTCCAAGAGTGCACATACTGTAGTGCTTAAATGGGTAGATTCTATAGCAGTTCTTATGCTTCCACTTGCTCATGAAGTTGTGCAAACTCCTGGACAAGTTATTGTGCAAACAGGGGAAAAAAATAGGAGGAATGAAAAAAATAGAATATTTTTATATGCCACAACGGCAGCTAGAATATTAATAGCTAGGAATCGGAAAAGTGAAATAGTACCAACAAAAAGGGAATGCCAGGATAAGCTATTTGAATATCTCAAGTTGGCAAAAATGATGGATGCGATGAGGAGACAACCTAACCAAAAATTCCAAAAGGAATGGGGAATCTATAGAGATTATGTAAAAAAACCAGTGTCCCCAAGTAAAAACTTGGATTTGCTTTGAATAATTTTTGCAAACCACAATATGGATTATTAGTATAGTATGTGGAAAATAGGAGAAATGAAGAAAGGATAAAAGGAGAAGTTCAAATACCGTATTTTTCGCACTATAGGACGCACTTTTTCCCCTCCAAAAATGAAGGGGAAATGTGTGTGCGTCCTATGGGGTGAATGCAGGCTTTCGCTGAAGCCTGGAGAGCGAGAACGGTGGTGCGCACCGACCCCTCTCGCTCTCCAGGCTTCGAGGACCTCTCCACAAGCAGCGGGAACGCTCCCGCTGCTTGGGGAGAGTTGCCGGCATCCCGAAGCCTGCGCGCGCTGAGATCAGCGCGTCCAGGCTTCGAGGACCTCTCCGCAAGCAGCGGGAACGCTCCCGCTGCTTGGGGAGAGTTGCCTCCACGCAGAAGCCTGCGAGCGCTGAGATCAGCGCACCCAGGCTTCGCGGACCTCTCCGCAAGCAGCGGGAACGCTCCCGCTGCTTGGGAAGAGTTGCCTCCATGCCAAAGCCTGCGCGCGCTGAGATCAGAGCGTCCAGGCTTTGCGGACCTCTCCGCAAGCAGCGGAAGCGCTCCCGCTGCTTGGGGAGAGTTGCCGGCATGCCGAAGCCTGCACGCGCTGAGATCAGCGTGTCCAGGCTTCGCGGACCTCTCCACAAGCAGTGGGAGCCAGTGCTGGGCTCCCATGGCTTGCAGAGAGCTGCCTGTTTGGGGGCTGGGGTCGGGGGAAGCTCGGGCCGCCCCAGCCCCGCGTCTGGGGGAAAAATAATTTTTTCCCCTTTATTTCCCCCCCCCTCCCCAAACTAGGTGCGCCTTATGGGACGGTGCGTCCTATAGGGCGAAAAATACGGTAGATAAAATAGACCTGCTTAGAGGAAGATGGAAGTCTATTGGAGAAGACAAAGAATTAGGATTAAAGAATATGGTGACATAAGTCTGTACATAAGAACTTATGGATTTGTAGTTGTATGTATGTTTTTGGTATTTTGTTTGTTTGTTTTTAATATATCTTCTTTTGTTTGCAATTGTCATTTTATTAATTTGGTGACTTTACTGTTTATGTTTGTCTATTAAGTAAGAACATTAATTAAATGCAAATCCATATATATGGATTTGGTTTTAATTTTCTTGTGCAAGGCGTTAAAACAGAACTTCCATGAGCTGAAGATGCCCTTTGCTTGCAGAGATGCACTTATGGATCCAACTCACAGCCTAGGAGTGTCTTCAGAGAACTGAGAAATCAAGAAACTTGTTATAAATTTCTTTAACTGTCAGGTAAAATGGGAGGTCCAAATACTGAAAAGCAAGAGATTTAAGTCATAAAGCAAAACAGTGAGTCATGAATGGAGGAGATGCATGGTGAACACAGGCCAGCTGCACAGTGATAGCTGAACCAACCATATTTCAGCAGTAACATGTGCTGTATAGTATATTAAAAAAAATAAACAGGGAAATGGGTGTGACTTGCAAACAGCCCTATTACGTGCCCTCCTCCTAATTCAGCTGTGGAATTTATGAAGAGAAATTTAGAATGACAGCACAAGAGAAGAACCATTCTGTTACTTGACCAGAAAGTTTTAGGGGGGGAAATGTAACTAAAAACACTTCTAAATAAAATGGTGCAGAATTCCAGTGGATTTACATTTGAAAGGTTAACATCTATCCTGATTGAAACCAAGACCAATCTCTTTCTAGAGGACAGTTTCACAGTGCAGACACCCCTTTTTATCCACATGTATTCTAATCTGTTCAAACAGTTCATAAATCAAATAACCCCAAATCTAGGATAAAGTTAAGAGGGCTTCAACCCACTGATGAGCAGGATTTAAAGGCATATAACTATTTGCTGGGTGTGACCGTTCTGTGTCCGAGGGAAAGCATCTGTAATAAACAGGGGAGTCAAGTCTACAAAAACACATTACCTGTTTTCGGGAGATCCAGCAACATTTTTCTTGCCACTGTGGAAGGAGGGGAATATAGTATGAATACAATTAATGATTGTTCCTGTGGTGGGAGAACTATTGAATTGTGCTGAAAGGTAGGTGGTACACGGCTGGCTCCAGCAGTTCGCAAAGCAGGGAGGGCCGTTGTTGGGGTCCAGACACAGATAAGGGGCTCACTGAGAACGTCAGGGAAAACAATTAAAAATGCAGGCCTAATTTCTCATTAGGTGGTACACCTGCACCTGGACTGCCCCACTTCAGACTGCAGGGGAGCTGGGAGCTCCGACAATTCAATGTCTCTCTGAACAAAATATTAGTACATCCATGCACTTAGAAAGCTAGATACAAGGGGTCTAATCTAGCCGAGCCTTCTTTCTGACAGGCTAGTTTTCTATGTGGAGGGTTGAGGATTTATTTGGGGAGGAGGGGGCAGGTTGTATGAAAGAACATTCAGTCCCAAGAGTCCCCATCTGCAGTGATAACTGAAAATTTAATGGATTGAAATTTCAGTGAGAACTAGCACCCCATAAACTAGTTAAAGGAACCCACTGGATATCTATTGCCATATATTCTGTCTAGAGTAAGAATTAGGGCTGAAATGTTTACATTCTCGGCATGTTTGCAGAGAATTACGACCTATTGTGATCAGTGGGGTTTACTGTCAGGTAGGTCTGCATACTGCAAGTCGTAGTCGATAATTAATCAACCAATTAATTAATCATTCAATCAATTCAAAAGGTGCCCCCCATTAAGTGGGAAACACTTTTTCTTTCCTTTCAAAGGCTGTTAATTATTTTAATACAAATTCCGGGTGGCAGGCATCGTCTTAGAAGATGAGTTCCCTCCGCCCTTCTCTCATAGAACAAAATGCCTCATAGAAGATAGTAACTGCTTGCTATTAGGGATGGACAAATTTGTCAATTTCAGTTTCTCTCAGTTTCCCAACTTTAGGTTCAGTTTCCCCCTTTTCTGCACCCATTTGCAAGTGCTTCTTTAAAGCCTACATTAAAAATATGCATTTTCATATGCATTTCTTCTGATATGTGCAGTCTTTGCACACAAATTTGCCTAATATACACATTTTTGCAAGCAACTTCCCCTACCACAAAGCGGCTTGGAATGTTATTTTCACTGATATATGCATTTTTGGGCATACTTTTTGCATGGAAAAACGCTTCACAAAATTCTGAGAAGTGTAGATCTTGAGGGCAGCTGCATCTTGGTTCAGGAAGTGCAAACTAGTTATAGATAAGCATCGAAATGCAAGCTGAATGAATTCCACCCCCTGAATGATTTTCTGCTCTGTTCCTAGCTGCAATACATGTATGGCTAATCTAAATAATGCGTGGGGAACCTGCGGTCCTCCAGATGTTGATGGATTACAACTCTTATCATTCCTGACTACTGGCCCTGCTGGCTGTGGTTGATGGGAGTGGTAGCCCAGCAAAATCTGGAGGCTGTGAACATTTCCCGTATTTTTCGCTCCATAAGACACATTTTTTTCCCCTCCTAAAAAGTAAGGGGAAATGTGTTTGCATCTTATGGAGCAAATGCAGGCGGGAGGCTCTGCTCAGCGCTCCCTTTAAAGAGCCGTGTGGAGCATGTGTGCGGCTCTTGGGGGCTTTTCCCCGAGGAGGGATAAGGGCAGCCCATCAGTCCCTTCTCTCTCCTTGGGGAAAAGCCCCCAAGAGTTGCACACACGCTCTGCGCTGCTCTTTAAAGGGAGCGCAGCTCTTGGGGGCTTTTCGTGAGGTGGGAGAGGGAACTGACGGGCTGCCCTTCTCCCTCCTCGGGAAAAAGCCCCCAAGAGCTGTACACACGCTCCGCGCGCTCTTTAAAGGGAGTTCAGCTCTTGGGGGCTTTTCCTAGAAGCCAGAACAGCAGAGGGATCACTGCGCAGCGATCTGTCTTGCTGTTCTGGCTTAGCCGCGTGAAGCCTCTTCAGGGCTCGTTTTCCTCCTTCAAAAACTAGGTGCGTCTTATGGTCTGGTGCGTCTTATAAGAGCGAAAAATACGGTAATCAACAGCAATAAAAGACCACTACTGTTATGGGAGCAGCTAAAGAGAAACTTTGGTTTCCTGTTTCTGATGTACTTATGTACTTGGTCACTTAATTAAAATTGAAGTGTTTATAAATCAGCTGTTTTGCAGATATACAGTAGGATAAATAGACATATACATTTAGATCTTTAGTTTTGAGAACTGTCAATCCTTTTTTAAAAAATAGACTGCCATGTTATTGTTTGTTTATTTTTAAATACACACCAGTAAACCCCATGCTCTACCAATACATTGACCTAAATAAATTACTGAGCCATTGTGATGGCACCCATTTACTGGGGGTATAGTATTACATTCCTCCAAAATGCCCATCCTTTGTGAAACACCTAATAGTTGAGGGACTCCATACAGATTTCAGTGATTTGTGCCCAATTGTGTACTAATTGCCACTGACGTCCAACTCTCAGCTTGGTTTCCAGCTCTTGGAATAATTGCGTAGGTGCAGCAGTTTACATCTTTGGATCTCTCCAGAATTGAGGATCCTTCTTGCTTTGTCAAACAGGCACTTAAATTATAAAGCTTTTCCTCAGGAGTTCTGATGCGTGATATCAAACACAGGGGAGCTGCACACCTGACAATATCCCACCAATCTATTACTATTGAGAAGATCTATTACTGTGAGAAGATGGTCACTATGCCCATGAGCTAGCTACGCTATGCATTCTTCATTTTGAAGCATGAGAATGGAGTCCCTAAATCAAGCACTACTTATTTTCCATTGAAGCAGGGGCATTACAAACATGGAAACAGCAGTACTTTGGCTACACCAACCCCTTCATTTGTATATGCTCTGAAACTGGCCAGTCCAGGGGAGGTGAGATTTGGGTTCAACACAGATGTATCAGCCAGCCTCGGACTTCAAGTTGGGAATAAGAAATTCTGACCAAAGTTGCTTTTCCCCTGTTATGCAGCTATAATATACCACATAAAAGCTGTATGGGCAAGCCCAAGTTATCAATCCACTTGCAAGGTTACATATAGAACAGCAGTCAGGCTCGGTGGTGTGCGAGTGTGTATGTTAGACAAAGTAGTCTGTGAACGAAAAGAAGTGTTAAAATAATATACCAAGAACCAAAGGGCATGCAAAAAACATTTTAAAGATAAATTTCCACACCCATTCAGCTTGGGGGTGTGAGGAAATCTGAAGCAGTTTATTTCCAACGTAGCCAAATTTACAGCAACATAAAGCAAATGATCCAGATCAAAGACAAGACCAAAGATTAGGCTTCTAGCAGCATTAGGCCTCTAAAATTATGGAAAAGGCACCGGGGAGTGGGAATCATTGTAGGCTATGCTAGCCTAAAGGTGAATTTGTTTTATATTTCTGTTGCTCCTGTTCCAATGCAATTTTTGGCATCGCCCTGTAACAAGGTCCTTATGGAACTAGTCTGAATGGTGACAATTCCAACTTAATTTTCAGCCTTCCACTACATATGTGTGGTGTTGATGTTTAAGCTTGGGCTCAGAGATCCCGTGAGCAGAATTTTGCTTACAGGGGATCCCTGCTGGAAGAAGAGGGGCGGCCATTTTGGCTGATTCCTCCTTCCCCCTACAGCCCCCCTGAAAGGCTGTTCTGTAGGGTTGCGGGGTCTGGGACCCTCCTGGAACAGTGTGGGATCAGTGAGAATCATCCCCTTCTTCCAGTGGAAGCCTCTGTTGGATCTCAGTCCTTTCTGTGACTGTCAGAATGTCAGGTTCCTCAACCTTCTGTGGTGGCTGCAGTGACACCCAGGTCCATGTGCATCTAACTGGAGGAGATCAATAAAATAGGTGTGACCGAGGACAGACAACTGTTTAACAAGTGCACTCAGTAAACTGGTCCTCTGCTTACATACCAGCTTTGCCCACTGCAAGATGATGAGTGAATATAAACGATAATTTATCGGTTAGCAAACTGTTGAAGTGCAATAGAACTTTGCTCCTTATGCTAGTCGTCTGTATCATCCTGAGAATCATAGAATCATAGAATCATAGAGTTGGAAGAGACCACAAGGGCCATCGAGTCCAACCCCCTGCCAAGCAGGAAACACCATCAGAGCACTCCTGACATATGGTTGTCAAGCCTCTGCTTAAAGACCTCCAAAGTAGGAGACTCCACCACACTCCTTGGCAGCAAATTCCACTGTCGAACAGCTCTTACTGTCAGGAAATAGTAAGGAATTTTTTTTTTGCTACTCTTTTGCACTTAAAGCTGGGAAAGTAGGCGACTGGCATGATTGTCTACACTACCCGGCAGGGTGATAAAGATGGCCAGCTGTTTGAGTGGCAACGTTCATCCATTGGCAACCATCATCTTGCAGTGGGGGAAAAGTGAATCTTACAGAAATTGTTCTTTTAAGTGTCTGTATCAAAGGAGCTACTGAATGATGACGGCAGGGGAGTTGTGAAATTTAAAATGAGAGAGAATGACATGAAACAATGCAGGGGGGAAATACAGTCCCTTACAGCAATGCAGAAGAAAAGGAAAATATTCAGAGTTGTGACAAAAGGAATCAGCAAGTGCAGATCTCAGCGAGCAATTCTCTATTCTATTTTGTTTTTAAACTTTACATGTTAATCTTTCTTGATGTGCTAGCAATGGGCTATATTAGACGATCGAACAGAAGGACAACAATTACTGACTATAAACCCAGCTACGGAGCTATAAGTGCTTTCTGGTGCAGATATCAAGGCCAGTTCACACATGCGTGTTCATCACTTGATGGTTAGAGAGCACCAAGGGATGACTTGCATATGCAAATAGGCCATTAAAAACTAATCACTACAGGCAGAACTTCCGCGTCACCTCAACCACAGTGCTTTTCAGTAGTTTGTTCACACATTCAGCTGACGGTGTTCAAGTGCTGAACAATCAAGCATATGAGAACCAGCCCATTTGGCTGCAGTTGATCTACTTGCTATTGCCATCTATTTTCTGATTTATTATGAACTGCTACCCCCCCCCCCTTTTTGGCTCTTTATCATGACAAAGAACTCAGCTAGATTGGTCAAGAAAAAGCGTTTTATATGCATTGTATATGCATTATAACACTGTGACAACACGTTTAACCGAAACACTTCTTTGATGTGTCTAGATCCAGCCAAAGACTACAAACAAGACTTTAGATAATGTTTGGGGATAATGATAGCTAGTCTTGTGTTAAGTGAATATAATGGGCCAAGCAATCCCTAGTGTAATTAGTGAAAAACTTTTGAGCCTAGTAGTCAGATATTACGTTATAAGATTGGTACAGGAGAGAATGCTTTGGACAATATGGTTTTATTTCATTAGAAGCACCAATTAGCTTGCTATTATATGTGCAGAATGGGACTCATTTTACAGGGTTGTGGCATTATCTCAGGGCCAGGGCCAAATTTGGCCATCCAGGCCTCTGTAACCAATCTTTGGGACTCTCCCTAGGACATCTGCCTCTCAGGCACAGCAATGACCCTGCCCCATTCCCTCTTTCCGCCCCATCTACCTAAAATATGTCACTGGCTGCAACTGATATTGCTTGCTTGGGTAAGGAGTGGGGCGATGCACACATGCAAATGTAGAAACTTCTGACTTTTGTGTGGGTGTACAAAGGCGTCACATTTCTTGGTGCTCCACACAGTTGTGCCTCTGGCCCCTCTGATAGGCAGCACCCCAGGAGAGACTGGGAGAATGCGTCTTTCAGACTTTGAAGGGTCACCCATCACTGTTCTAATGGGCAGAGCCTCAGGCAGAATGAGACGGGCAAATGCTGGACGGTTCAACTGCAGGCAGTAACTGGGAGAAGACAAAACACCCCAGTTTCATTTTGCCACCTTATTCTGCATAATGTTGTGATCAGGGTAGGGGGCAGAAAAGTTGCCCTTTCCCCTCAGGCATGAAAAGTTAAGAAACAGAAGCAGCGCTTGCCAAAATGAACAACATATACTTTGCCACAATATTAGCTTGCAAAGCCGACTTTTGTCAGAAGGCATTGTGGTTAGTGCAGATGGAAAGACAACAAAATGCTACATCGGAAACAAAACAATGTGGCAGAAAACTACTATAAACTCACGTGCTAACAGTCAGCGATAAGGAAAGCCAGTCAACTCAAGTCAATGCCAGATATTCATTTCTGCAACATTAATTAATTTAGTCAGGGCTGTGTGCTCTTTATTTCTGGTCGTTTTCTAAAATTAAAATTCTACTCCAAGATCGCTGGAATTTTGCTCCAAGAAAAATGGAAGGCTGCAACCCATATCAATTTATGTATATATGTATTTGCTTATTTTCATAATCACTCATAGAGAATGCAGGGTCTAAAAGCTTTATAGGATCTGATTCTTGACAATGGGAGGCACTAAGTAGCCCCCTCTTTGATTTTATATTTCACCAGGCATTTCCCACACTTTTTAAATTAAAAAACAAGCCCAAACTTATACTCAGATGGGCCAGAAAATTGCCTTTTTAGGAAAAATAAAAATGAAGATCAAAGTTCTCAGGACACTTAATTCGATACTCTCTATAAAATTTGGTGCCCTTTCTGCATTTGCACAAAATGAAGAACTTACACAGCCCTGAATATAATGTTAAGGCAAATGAAAGCACTGGCTTGATGCAGGCCAATAATGAGGGTATATCTGTAGACAGATTAAAAACGGCTTAAGAGTCATCTCCCTAGGGAACTCTGGTTCTGAGAACAGAGAGATCTCAACATCGCCAGCAATTGACAGTTCCCAGGATTCTTTGGGAACGGGGTGGGAAGCCACAGTGGCGAAACTGATTTAGAAATTAAGTTTATAGTGCAGGTATACCCTGAATGGTTTGCTTTGGCCAGCGGGATGCATTAAAGAGAAATGGGTTTGGCTTTCAATCTTGAAAGCTTCAACATGGCACAGAAACAATCCTAGTGGAAGCCTCTTCCACTGGTCCAACCAGGAAGCAAAATTAACAATGTAGGAAAGTACCTGAACTCTCATCCAGGACTCTGACCCAGAATCCAATAAAGACTTGGTATAGAGTTGTAGAGATGTCTGGCTTGATCCTGATAGCTCTAATCCCTCCTCTTGGTAAGAACTACCAAAGCTGCACTATTTGTCCCCGTGGAAGCAGTTGCCTTTTCTGTATACTTTTACTTCAAAAGCCGCAAGCGTTTCCTCTCCTGTGGAATGTTTGCAAGGTAGTCTTTACACCAAAGCAGCACCATCTTCCTAAACACCTTGCGCCTTCAGCCCACAATTGAGTTTGTGATTCAGAAACATACGTCTGAAGCGTCCATGATGTCCTCACTGGGGTTTTCTCAGAAAGCATTTACTCTCAGCACAATCAGGGCTGGTCTTAAGGGGGTGAAGGGCCCAGGGCAAATCACACTGTGTGTAGTCCCCCCCCCCCCACAATAGCTGTCAACTTTTCCCTTTTCTTGAGAGGAATCCTATTCGGAATAAGGGAATTTCCCTTAAAAAAAAGGGAAAAGTTGACAGCTATGCCCCCTTTGCCTCCCCCCGCCTCTGCCACCCCTCTTCCTCTCCTCCCCTCCCCCCAGCTAACATTTCCCCCTTTTCTTCTGCTTTGGCGGTGAGAATGGCAGCAAGGGCCCCCCACCTTCTCCCTCCCTGCCTTGTTCTAGGAACTGAGAAGGCAGAGACCCTCCTTGGGTGGGTGAGAGACAGCAGGGCTGCTGGTTGTGGTACCCAACATGCCCCCTCCCCATCCAAACACAAGGCCAGGTCCGGCCCCAGCCAATTTCCCTGGCCCAGTCCCACCAGGGATGTCCCCGACCACAGTGGTCTCTCAGCGTTCTGTTTTAGAACATTGACTGCAGTGTTTTATCATCCTCTGCCCAAGCATGTGCCATTTTAAAAAATTAACTTACCAGCTAAATTTCTACCCACGCTTCCTCCCGAAAGAAGCCTTCCTTAACTGTCATGGCTACAACTGGGACTTATAACTGGCAAGAATGCGAGAGGGAGAGGAGGGGTGATTTGAAATGCAACTGTGAAACTATCATATTCAATTTCCCCTATGGAAAAGGCAAGGTGTTGGGGATTAAAAAAAGCACAATGGGAGAATAATGAGGCACACAGAAAGGTTCTTAATAGTAAAGGTAGAAGCGAAGAGGTCACCTTAGTCAGACCACTGGTCAGACAGGTTAGAATAATAGAATTGCAATGCAGGGATCTTTCACCCAAGATATGGCTTGACCCCACAACCCTTAGATCATGAGTCTCATGCTATATCAACTGAGCTATCCCACTTGGGTTGCTCCGTATCGGCTACAATGACTAGCTCTGGTTTTCCATGGTTTCAGACAGGCGTCTTTCCCATGGCTATGTGGAGATGCCAGGGAACCTAGGGCTCTTTGTATGCAATGTTGGTGCTGTATGACTGAGCAGTGTCCCTGTCCCACTGAGCCATGGCTCTTCTCCTGGGCTAGAGTTGTGGAGATGGAGAACATGGGTCTGCAATGAGTGCTAAATACTCACAGACAAAAATAAATAAGGAATCTGTACTCAACCAGGCAGAAAAACTGCAAAGCCAGTACAGATTTAGTCATTGCGGGAGGGCGGAGGGAAATCAGTGGTTGTAGCCATGGGCGTAGCCAAAGGGGTGGGCAGGAAGGGGCAGCTGCCCTCCCCCATCAATAAAAGTAAATAGAATAGCTAACTGAGGTTCTGCCCCCCACTAACAAGAGGCCTGCTCGCCACTAACAAAAATTCTGGCTACGCCCATGCATTCGGCTCTGAACTGTCAGGAGAGATTGGCTGTTGTTGTCAAAACAGCTTGTCTAGCAAGAAAGAGAGACTGGGTAGGCCTAAATGGAGCCCCACGTTCTCTTCCCCAACAGCTGTTTGGCACAATGCCTTATCTTTCTGACTGGTGGTTGTGATATGCTATACACACGTAGCCCTGTCTGTGTGCAAGTTTCCTTAGCCTCCTAACTGGATTGCTATTTGGCTCTGTCCTTTCATATTTACAGCAATTAAGGATAGAGAATAAGAAGACAAGTTCTCTAATAAAGGAGACTTTGGATGTTATGAAGCAAGGTAACTTAAGGTAAAAAGGCACGTAAGGTCATCTGTTTTTTAGAGTCTTTATTTCAGGTGAACCACACTGCTATATACAGAGAAAACTGGGTTTCAAAGCAACTGCAATACAGAACAGGCAAAGTTTTGTCTAAAAGTTATGCCATGCTTTTTAAAAATCCAGCGGGCAATTTTTCCTCATATTTCCTCATTTCTTCCAGGCCAACATTACAAAGTTTTGCTATCTTGTGCATTTGCTTCTCTAATTCCTGAGCTACCACCTCCCACTTTACACTCACAGCAAGGTTCAGGTTTCAAAGGCGACACCTTAAGCCTCAGCGCTTAAAGATATGCCACAGACAAGGAAAAAATAAATTAAAGCCTGGACATCAAATGTCTTATCTAAAATGACATCATTGAACTACGCCAACTAAGAGGTCTACATATTTGGCAAACCCAAGCCCTAGGCACACTTTCCATTCCAACTTCCTATTTCCAGTTTTATTTAATCTGCAGGAACATACTCTGGAGCTATTTTATATATAAATATACTTGCTCGCAGAAATCTGCCCATCTCCCTGTTTCATTTACATTAGTTAAAAGCTAGAAATTATAATAGCTAAGCCACTCAGCATTTTCAAGCTACACTATACGTGTGGTGAAGGCCAATCCAATCCATTTTACAATTCAGAGGACTTACAGGATGGTGGAGGGAAACCAGCAACAGAAAACAAAAGACAAGCACTTTGAGAAAAAACAACAACACCCAGTGTTATGCCTTCCTAGTGTATCAATATACGGAATACTCCTAGGCGCTAACTCAGGAGAGCAGTTTATTCTTTATAGAGCAGGTCTGTCTTGCACATTTGTTTACTATTCATAGGATTTATTTAGCTTTTGACATTAAGGATTTGCGCCGAAAGGCCGTGATGCCAGTTGCGCAATTTCGCAAAGCGTGGGCTGTTACGTTCCGTTTCAAACCTTTCCCTGTGGCATGAAGAAAGAGACAGAGGGAGAGAGAAAGAGAGGGAGAAAGAGAGAGGGAGAGAAAAAGGGAGAGGAGGAAGAAAGAAAGAAAGAAAGAAAGAAAGGGGTTAGGGACAGTGGCTACCGCTCCCCTGCCTTAGAACTAGGGCAATGGCAATTTATTTGGATTTAAGTTGCCTCAAAAATCAGTGCAAAAGAGAAAAGGACAAAAAACACCACCACCACCAATGAGCCTTTTGAAGAAAAATTGGGGTAGTTTTTCATTTTAAAATGCTCAGCTTAATTTAAACACGAATTCCTGCCCCTTAGTCTGAGTTTGGCTTGGCTTGACAGGGCTGCTTTTGCTAGGAACTCATAAGTGTATAGCCTCATCATTTTCCTGCCAGCAAATTTCTGTCTGATTAGGCGGCAGAGGTTTTACAGCATGCAAGAACAAAAGCGAACAATTTAAAGCATTCTAGCATCTAAGTAAGCGTACGGTAATTCGTATCCAAAGCACACCAAACACAAATCTCAGCAGCTGTTTAACAGATATTTTCCAGATTCTGTTATTAAAGTGTGACCGATTAGAACAGCCTTACACCAACCTAGTGCCTTCCAGCTCCCATCAGTCTCAGCCAGGTTAGGGATGATGGGAGTTTGAGTCCAACAGCTTCCAGATGACACCAGGTTGGAGGAAGCTAGACCAGAACTAGGACAACAAGCTTTGGGTAAGCTCAGAGGCAGAATATTTGACCAAGATGTTTTGGCATCTAGGACAGAGAATCCAAAGGCATCCCTCTTGCAGTAGAAGGGAAGATAATATATCAACAGTGCAATCCTATTCAAGTTCCATTGAGCTCAATGGGCCCTACTCCCAGGTAAGTGAGGATATAGGGCTGCAGCTGGAATAACTTGCAATTTGACACCCCAAATTGCAGGCCTATAAGTGGCTGCTTCACTATGTACAGGTATAATTCTGCAATGTGTCTGTTAACCCCTATGAGTTTCAGGGGCTCTCAGCAATCTTTCCACAAATGTTAGAAATGCACAGAATCTGCCAGGCATCCTACAACTCTGTGGATTGATCTGTGCCAGTAGTTTAGTGGGACGACCATACAGAGCTGGAAAAATTAAGAGAGACAGGTAAACGAGAACGAAGAAGAAGAAGAGGAAGAGGAAGAAATAATTCATATGATTATCTCAATGTTTGTTTATCTGTTAGTAAGTTGTTTAAAAAGAAGAAGTCCCTGGAGCCCCAAAATATCCTTATTTTGATGCAGCACTGGAGCATGAAACTGGTGAGATGAAAGAAAAAGCACACCCCTGTTCATATGTTATGCTTTCTCCTGATGGGGTTCAGTAAAACATGATGAAATGGAGAGCCCTTTGAATTGAACTTGGTTTCCTTTCTTTTATTTTGCCAAAGAAGCCAGATTTGTGGATTTGAAGAGATAGGAATTTGTAGATGGGTTTGCTTTCCCCAGAAACTGGAAATTCTTCCCTGTGTACAATCTCCCTGAGAGAGTTCACTCTAAATGAGCAACATGGGTTGAGGTGGTCTAAGTACCGGTACTTATCACAATCTGCTACGCTATTGAGGTAAGACTGAGTGATGCCCCTTCCCCTGTATCTCGACACCAGATCTGACATTGTTAATTGCACGGATATAATTAACAGGTACGCTTAAAAACAAATGTAGGCAGCAGCTGCACTCCTAACATAAAACTAGATAACGGGATAACAGCCACATGGGTGTTAATTGTGTGAATAAATTGATTGTGCCCAAGCAGCAGCAGCAGCAGCAGCAGCACCACTGCAAAGAGTGGGGGTCCAAATTGCTGTGGTCCAAATAAAAACTGTCCCCATTGCCAAACGTCTGTATGGAGAGAATCCTCCATTGGCGCCTATGGAGGCTATCCCACTGATGCAAATGGCAACTTTGAGGGATCAATTTCCATTGAGATCATGGCAAAGAGGGAAGTTCCCCTTCTCTATAGTACAGCTTGCTACCATGCCAATGGTTTCTCCTGGGTCCTAGTGTCTGCCTTTCTTTGGCTGCACACAGAGGGCTGACAGGACTGAGTGGAAGCAGCCAAGAAAGCTTGCTGGTGCCTCCCCACATATGACCTTTGAACTCCCTCTCCATTGGCATTCAGCTGACATGCCACATTGATGTAGCTTTGCCCTTAAGTCTGTCATGGCAAAAAAGTGTAGGAGAACATGCAGGATTCTAACTGGCTACCACTCTGCTACCAGAAAGTGGGTTCATGATTCAGGATTGGTGGCTTGTTTGTTTTTTAAAGTTTCTAAGTAACATATGAACAGGACCTTGGTTACCGTCGAAGCCGAAAGAAGCACAAACAACAAACAGAATAAACAGTGGAAATCAGCCCTTGAAAAAAGGCTTTGCAGGCGATACACAAAGCACAGGCATATTGTGGGGTCCTACTGATGTACCATTTCCAAGGCATGACTCCCCATCCTAGTAAACATGGAATGCCCTCCAAGTGGTGCCATCAGGCCAGGACTTTAGGGCAGCCCAACTCAGCACTGGAGGGCCTGCAAATGCAGCATGGCCTGGCTGACCACATTTGGAAGAAAGTGAAGGGATGCACAAAGCCACCTAAAGGGAAGAGCCTTCCTGCCTCCCCTGTGATACCACTATGTCCAGAAACTTACTCAACCAGTAGAGGCTGGTCCACCTGGGGCACTACCCCACCACCCTCAGTCTGCCTCAGCCAGTATCCACCTGCCTAACCACTCCAGGGGTGGTTCTGCTGGTCAGCAGAGAGACGGGCATGGACAAAACCAGAATTAGCTGCCTCTGCCTGTCTCTGGCGCCACCTACTGTTATAATAATAATAATAATAATAATAATAATAATAATAATAATAATTATTATTATTATTTATTATTTATACCCCGCCCATCTGGCTGGGCTTCCCCGGCCACTCTGGGCGGCTTCCAAAAGAATATTAAAATACTATAATACATCAAACATTAAAAGCTTCCCGAAACAGGGCTGCCTTCAGATGTCTTCTAAAAGCCTGGTAGTTGTTGTTCTCTTTGACATCTGGTGGGAGGGTGTTCCACAGGGAAGGCGCCACTACCGAGAAGGACCTCTGCCTGGTTCCCTGTAACTTGGCTTCTCGCAGTGAGGGAACCGCCAGAAGGCCCTCGGTGCTGGACCTCTGGGTAGAACAATGGAGGTGGAGACGCTGCCCAAGAGGCACCAGCCAGCATTGACGCGGGTCCCCATCTCAAGTATCCTCTTCACCCTTTGTGACGTTTCATGGCGTTCTGGAGTTAAGCCGAGCTTTTCCTCACCTGTAGTTGGTGGCATGGAGTAGGGGCAGGGAAACGAACAGCATAATTGCACCCACAGGATGCTATGTATTGAGGAGGGGAGATGGGAACTCAGCACAGGCCTGTCCCATGAGCCTTATAACATGCAGCTCTGCCCTTAGATGTCTCCAAAGCTTCAACAGTCCATGGCTATCTGCACATCATACCTCTAAAGCATGTTCAAGGGACATCCCTCCCCCCAAAAAGTATTTGGGGCATTGTAGTTAACTAAGGGCTATTGGGGTGTGAGGGGTAAACTACACTGCCCGGTATTCTTTGAGGGAAAGAATGTGCTTCAAATGTGCTTTAAAGGCACAGCATGCATGTGGTCTGTAGGTGGGAGGGTCGGCTGAAGACCAGAGGTGCCATCTTCTTAACGAGATTGAGGGGGCCCCATGGGCAACACCATGTGATGCCATGACGCCATGCGCATGACACCCTGACGTCGCATAATGCAAGAAGCCAGGGGGCAGAAATTGCCTTGGCCCTTGGCAATTGTCGTCCCTATGCCAGCACCTCTCCTGCCCCACTTGCCCTCACCAGCAGCCCAGCTGCCTTTCAGCAGCCTTCCCTGGGTGGGTGCGAAGCTCTGCCAGTGTGGTGTAGTGGTTAAGAGCGGTAGTCTCGCAATCTGGGGACCCGGGTTCGCATCTCCGCTCCTCCACATGCAGCTGCTGGGTGACCTTGGGCTAGTCACACTTCTCTGAAGTCTCTCAGCCCCACTCACCCCACAGAGGGTTTGTTGTGGGGGAGGAAGGGAAAGGAGAATGTTAGCCGCTTTGAGACTCCTTAAAGGGAGTGAAAGGAGAGATATCAAATCCAAACTCTTCTTCTTCTTCTTCTGCCTGCCTCCCTGCCTGCCTAACAGCACCCAGAACTCCCCAGCCTGCCACACCACAGATGCTCCTTGAAAAGCAGAGCTGGAGGCGCACAGCCCCACCAAGCTGCTTACTTCCCCATTCAGACAGGCTCCACTCTGGTCCTCCCTGTCTGTGCTGCCAACTCTCAATCCCGGACTCGCAGAGCCCACAGCAAAAGCATCCTTGCGACGCTGCAAGGAGCCAAGGGCAGAGCCAAATGCCCCTTGAAGATGGGGGTGGGGTGCTCTGCTTGCTCAAGAAATATTTTTTGGGGGGGAGTGGAAACTGTCTCGGCCCCTAGGAGTTGGCACACCTGCTGAAGACCTGCTGAGGCAAAGGGCAAGGTGGTGCCTCCTCCAGTCTTTCCATGGGCAAAAGCCGTATGGGTTAGAAGCTGACTCTTACTTCAACTTCAGCACAGAAAAATACCCTCCCCTGTGCCTGAGAGCAACAGACTGGCTTGTGAGGTGTAGAACAGGTTGTGTGGCAAACAGAGGTCTCTGTCCTCCAACTTGATCTCCCTGCCACACAACTCCTCCAGCACAGGTTAGCTGAGGCGTCTGCCTCATTCTCCCTAATGACTCTCTCTCTCTCTGTGCCATTTATTTAGTGCACAGTTTTCTAGCTAGGCTGCTCCAAATCAAATTAATAGGAGTCTCCCAAAAGACAACATTTTCTTTTAGAAAGAAAAACTTACACACACACACACACACACACACACACACAGCCCATGTCAAGATATCTCCCTCTGTCTCGGCATGATAAAGAATTCAAGAGATGTCATTAGAGAAAGGCAAACTACTTCACAATTCACTGAATAATTCATGGCAACCCCATAACAAAGGAAAATATTACAGTGAATGGGAACTTTACAATCTGAAGCACCACATACTTTCATTCTGAGAAAAGGCCACACATTAACAGTGGTTGGGACTGGTTATGGAGTGACAGTCCCCAGGCCCAAGAGTGAAAAATGCAGTTATTTTCTTTTTTTACTCTGGAACTGCAGGGTTTTTGAGTGGAAGACTATAAGGAAACAGGGAGTTCTGTGGAAAATCATCCAGCCCTACTGATTTCCCACAGTGAATGAAGTTGAAATACAGAGGCGACACAGCAACAGAGAATAGTATTCATGTGCTAATTAGCAAGCAGATTGTCTCTTACATTGACAGTCTGAAAGGACTTATTTTGATTTTTGTTTTCATCCATCTATGGCAAGCTTCCTCAACCAAATGCCGTGCAGATGTTTTGGACTACAACAGCTGCCTGGGGCTAATGAGAATTGTAGTGTAAAACATCTGGAGGGCGAGGCTGGAGAAGGCTGGCACAAGGGCAGGTCAATTTTGAAGAGCCACCACAAGGAGGCATCAGCCCACAATTGTTGCATGAAAGTCTACCTGCGCAGCCTGAAAGCAGCAGAAAGGAAACATTTTCCAAGATGGGAGAGTATTGCATGGATGGAGACTTTTGCAAGTCCATTTTACTAGTTGCATACTGATGAAAAATATCTTTTTTTAAAAAAACTCATTAATGGTCTTAGGCCTCCTCTCTGAAGACGACACACAGTGAATACTGGAAGAATTACAGATTGCAGTTGCCACAGGCTCTCCCACAAGCCCATTGCTTTGGAGGCCATGTTGTACAAAGTTAAAGACTCCACTATAACTATACTACTAACAGCATTTGGGAGTTTGACACAGTACTCCATCTTTATCTATCCAACTTTTTGGAATGATGGGTGAATGTGTCTGATAGTCTATGTTGGATCAGGACGTAGCGTACCACTGCAGCAGCCCCTTCTCCTATGGTTTAAAAACCTGCTACTTTGACCACAGATCCTTCTTAGTCATCTTTTAAAAAATGAATCTGCAGGCTCAGGATAGTACTGACTGAATGTGTAAACGCCTACTTTAACCTTCTGGCCCATCATGCCCAAAGTCACAATGTTCACCAGCGGCTGAGCACCCCTGGCAATCAGTTTGAGAAACAAGTGACATGCACAAGGCTGACAACACACAGCACATGACGCATAGAGTATTGTTACGTACATTCAACAAATTACGCAGTCTTCTATAAATGGATGCATCTGCCCATTTCCCCTTCTGAAAACAAAAACTATCATTCCTTGCCTGACTTTCAACTTCAGGGGTTTTAAACCGAACCTTTCCTTTGTTGGCCAATGCAAGCTCTTTGAGGAACATATTTTGCCTTCAAGGGCATGCAAAGGAACAACAAACAGTCTCATATTAATGGGTCAGATTGTGTTACTTGTGAAAACATCTCAAATCCTGGGGAATTGTACAGAATCCAAAATACTTAACTGGTGCAGAAGCTATTGCCTTAGTTCATACAGGAGTCATAAACAGAGGCACTACATGGTAAGAAGCCTCTAAGACAGTGGTTCTCAACCTGTGGGTCCCCAGATGTTGTTGGACTACAACTCCCATCATCCCTGAGCTCTGGTCTTGCTACCTAGGGGTGATGGGAGTTGTAGTTCAACATCTGGGGACCCACAGGTTGAGAAAGGCTGCTCTAAGGTGACTGCTTCTACAGTCCCGCTCAGAGTCCCCATTCCAGCACTACTGCCCCCTTGAGCACCCTCTTCTCCTTCCTGGAAGGAGGTGGGTGGTAGTGCCAAAAGAAAGATGGAAGGAAGCTTTTCTTAGGTGGCTGTAGCAGTTGTTGGAGCTGCTACAGGAACCCAGAGTGTTCTCATTATGCAGAGGCTCTATTTAGGGTTCCTGTGCGAACCAAGTCAGAAATGAGATGTTACAGTAAGTCAGCTACAATCAGAATATCATTCAGCAGAGCTCCAAGGGATGTGCATTTTCTGGCGCTACCCAGCACATATACAGCAAGTGTAGATGCAGTGGAAAAACCCACATGTGTGGATGTCACACATGGCAATCTACATGCAGAGATGGCACACTGATTCTTATGGAATGCCTTCCATGTGCAAATTTTGCAACATGTGATGCAGTTCTCTAGTCTGTAAGCATTCTGCTAAAACAGAAGAAGCCAGTCTAGAGACCTTAATCTTAGACTAAGCGTCTGAGAGACAAGCAAAGCTCCAGTTTCATAAACGCCTGGCACTGAAGGCGAATGGCAGCCAAATGTACCTGCAAACATACATCTAAAAATTTTCTGGTGGGTGTGTGCTTTAGAAATGGGGATATGCATGGAAGAATCACAGGGATGAAACACCAATAAAAGCAAATCTGCAGCAGCGCAGTGGGAACTCTCGCGAGGCAAAATTATAAAACCGATCACAATCCCAAGACCCCGCTAGAAGAATATGCTTAGGGAGGGAGAGCTACGCAAAAAGAGGGTAGACTAGGATCCAGAATTATCTACTCCAGACAGCTACACATAAACTGAATGTAGGAACAAGGTAAATCCTGTAGCCTATTCAAGCTAGACAAGCACAAGTAATGGATTAATATTTGAGCTTCTGTGAGACAGAATATGTGAAAATGGACAAACACTTTACTCTAGTAGCAAAAGCAGTCCTGTATGCTCATACTGCATTATTATGAGAAGAAACAAACCAAATAATCTTGGTTGAGTTGGGTTTTTGCTTTTCCCCGCTTTAGTTTCCATTAAAACAAACTTTAGGTGTTTTATTCATATTGTTGGGAACAACTCCTGTACCGTGATCATCTGTGCATCTCCATTGAAACAAGTGCCAATCACAAGGTCATCCAAATAAATTGCTCATTAAAATTTCAAGACTAGCCACACCATCTTATTACATTTCCATCCACTTAACACAATTTAGGGCAGTCACATGCACACTGGCTCATGAGGGGCTGTCACACAAAATAATCCCACCACAAACAAATGGGAATTCCTTGTGCAAAGACTGGGCACGCCCCCTGAAATTAGGCCACTTTCCCATCTATTCCACCTAGAGACTCTTTGTTAAGCCAACAGCACTTTCATTTTAGTGGTTTGAGTAAATGTAGTAGGCTTCTTAAGAACTAAATTTTCACAGTGTTCAAATTAATGCCAGTTTAGAGCACTAAATATTTGTTATCATTAAAGAGAAGGCCATAGTACTTGCTGCTAGTTGCCTACCTTGATCTCCTCAGGGCATCTTCATCTGGATCTTGCACTGCAGATGAGAAATTGACTCCATTAGAGAGGAAAAAACAAACAAGACAACTAGGTGGAGATTACAACCTAAGTACAAAGGGGGCAGGAACTGGTAATTCAGGTTCTCTAGGGATCAAATGACACTTTGCATGGGAGATCTGTGATTGGCTCTCCCAATGCTGGCAGGTGTGAATTTCTATTCAGTGGTTTGAATTAAAATAGAAAAAAAACCTACTTTGAATTTCTCTTCCTTTCTGAAATCTGGTTAAAGTGTTAGTTTATTCTTCCTGCTTTAAAAAAAATAAATCAGTTTTCAACTAGAACACCACTTAGGATTTTCTATTTATGTGTGATTTCAGTTCACACTGTTACAACTGGAGGAGGAATAAATTTGTTGGTCTTAATATCTCTTAAGAACCAAAGAAAGAAATTGCAGGATGAAAGGAGGGGTGACCATGATTAGACTTGTCTCAGCAGCAACCTCCCCCCATTGCACCTTAACTTGACATTTTGGAATCTTTTTGTTACACTGCCATTTCAGTCAGCATGTTCTGTCTGAAATGTTAATGTTTTGATTTTGTAAACTATCCTTCGTTGTCCCTTTACCATCTCATTTCAGGTTTGCTTTTGGAACAGACACAAAACTGATAGCCCTGTTGGATGATTCACACCCAGATACCAACAAGGGATAAACTTTTCTGCTGACCTTGTTCCTAGCTAAGGCTACTGCCTGGCATCATACAGTTCTCATGGACAACTGGAACATCAGGTCACTATGTGAGGGCTTCCTTACCAGCGATTTTATTTTCATCTGTTCAATCAGATGCAGAGGGTAACCACTGGAGAGGCTTGCTAGGCCCCATGGCAATTGGCATGGGGCACTCCTTAGGCTCCAGAGATCTTTAACTCAAAGATGGCTGAGGAATTATCTGGACCTTTGGAGTTGGTTGTCATCAATACATGGATGACACCCAGCTCAATACCTGGGATGCTAAGGCAAGTTAACTTAAACAAGGTCATGGAAGTAAGATTCCCAGTCCTATTCTCTGAGTTGCAGCCACCTGCACTCCTGAAACACTTCTCCAGAGAGTCAGGGGCCCTCTTGAACAATGAAACCAGTTGGGCAAACCTCCACCCAATTTTGGACAACCTTCCCTTCCCCAGCAGATTGCCAAAGTGAATTATTTGTGCCCTGGGGGAATTAAACATGCTGACAATCAATATGATGGTTGTCATGCCATCAATGCAGGCTCATGGCATTGGTATTATCCTGCATCCTTTTTCATGTTGGTTGCTATGCTTCTGCAACAGCATTATGATAGTTTTGTCTTCTGCACAGACTGTGTCCCTTCTTGGCAAGGACCCTGCCATGTTGATACACACTTAAGTACCGCCTAGGCTTGGCTACTGTAAAACATTTTGTGTGGGACTGCCTTTGAAGATTACTGTAGAGTGGTGTAACATGCTATAGTCCAACTCTTATGAAATGCCAGGAGATGGGAACACACTCAGCTGCAGTTCTGCTTCCATGCCCAATTCAAGAAACATAAGAACTTGTATATAGCATGGAATTGACATACCTGAGTGATGGTATCTCTCTGTATCCATCCTCCTGCAATCCTTCAGCATCATCTCATGCCCTCCTTCAGTTACCATCTATTCATGAAATCAGGCCTGGCATCTGAACATGGCACCCTCAGGCAAATGTCAAGGACCCAAGCACATTGGAAAGCCCACCCTGGCCGATGCTAGCACCTCTTTAGTCCCCCCCCCACCCTTACAAAATGTTTTTAGGAACCAGGGTTGAGAGGAGTGTTGGGCTAGGTAACTGTTGTTGCTGCCACCACCATCTTAATTCCCCCCCATGATGCCTCTGGCACAACACTGTAATGCTGCAATGTGATGCCAGTGGCACTGAGAGGGAATTAAAATGGCATCCCCGCTTAAGCACAGAACTCCACCTCTCATATTACCTTATGACTACTGGCCGTTGGTATACAGAGGGAAAACAAAGAATTCCATCAAAGACGTGAACTGGGGCTTCCCAGCCTGACTTACTGTACTCAGTTCCTGTCATCTGAGCCAGGATGCGGAAGGACCTGGACTGCAAGTGGGAAGAACGGCGACTCCAATCATCAAGCTCATCTTCAGGCTTGTTCTGAGTTTTAAGCACAGCCTGATACACTGGAGAGGCACTGTCTACATGAGGATCTTTAACAGGGAGGCTACTGCAATGCAGAAAGAGGTGCACTGTAAAATGGCCAATGCTGATTTTGTCCTCCCCTCCCCCACACCCTTCCTGCGGCTTGTCTTCAGATCCCCAGTTCCACTTAACCACAGTTCAGTGAGATGATGCACTTGTGATCAATGTAAATGTCGGCCAGCAAATGTAAGGAGACTAACAATTCTGACTTGCATTTGTTGTCCAAAGGGTATTTGTGGTTCTGGTGGTGATGGAATGGAGCCAGACTAAGTCCCACTGAAATCAGTGGTACTGAGATTAGTCATGATAAACTTCTTCATTTTGGTTACAATGGGAGCTAAGCGCAACCAACAGTTGTCTGTATCCAACTCATAACCATCCATATATCTATATCTCTATATCTTTATATATTTCTATATATCTATATCTATACAACTTTGCCCATCTTCTACTTAAGAATGATCAGTACGTGGACCTATTCCAAACTATCAAATAAATCTACCAACAGGCTAAAATATTTCAACTCATTTATCCAAATGGCCTGCAATTGTCCAAAATACTTCGATAATCAGTTCAGATAAACTCTTTACAAAGAACTACAGGGAGCGGTTTTTCTTCTTCTTACACCATGATGGATTTTCAGAGTAACAGATCTATTACATTATCTAGGTTCCACTTTCCTCTATTATCATTTTGCTGTAGAACTATTATATCCCAGGCTTCTTCAGCCTCAGCCCCCCAGATGTTTTTGGCCTACAACTCCCATGATCCCTAGCTAGCAGGACCAGTGGTCAGGGATGATGGGAATTGTAGTCTCAAAACATCTGGAGGGTCGAGGTTGAGGAAGCCTGTTATATCCTATATTGAAACCATACATTGCTTGGCCTTTATCCCACTAACTTATCCACATCTGTGTTAACAGTTTTTTTAAAAATAAGCCTATATGATAGATAGATAAATAAATAAATAAATAAATGCTCAAACTTTTATGCTGGTATATTTGCCTTCAACGACACCATAGCACCATGTTTTGAATATTGTTGAAAGATGGCAACTGGTGAATGCCATTTGAGGAATATTTGCTCATATTATAAGGATATCAATGCTGATCAGAGGCAGCCCACTAAACAAAATTATGTGCATACATAATCATGGAATTAAATTCACTTCCCTTATCACTAGTAGCATTGTATTGGGCATGTAATGGGTCATCAATGAACTTATTTTATTATTTTTTTTGCTTTCAGGTGGATAGCTTCAATTAACAGAGATGGGCACTCTTCAATTTATATCATAAAAAATAGTCATACATTAAAACCCCCCGCAGGCATCACAATGAAATATATCACCAATGCAAACATCTTGGAATGGGAATCCATTTGATCCCAGTCTCCTGCTTACAATCTGTGGAGTAGACCAGCTGCTAAAGCCTTGCTGAATCTAACCAAAGTTCATCAGGCCTAGCATTTTGATTCCCAACAACAGCCAGACAGATGCCCCTGGAAGCTCACAAGCAGATCATGAATGCAGTGGTTTTCCCCATGGTGTTTGTTCCCAGTTATCTAAAATTACACAGCACACCGGCTCTGAACACTGAAGACTTGATTTAGCTTGCATGGCCAATAGACCTCTGCTCCATTAATTTATCTAATCCCCTTTTCAAAGCTGCCAAACTCCAACAGCCATCACCTTGTGATAGTGAATATTCTTCTTATGTGTTTTATGAAGAAATACTTTCCTTTGTTGCTACTGACCCCAATGTTCAAAGACAGAACAAAACCCAAAAAAGGTTTTCGGAATTTGGCTCCTCGGGTTAATTGTGTCATTGAACTTTTATGATTTATATTAAACTGGACAGCTAATAACTGAAATCACGACACACCACAATGACAGAAATCCAAGGAACTGTAATCTGTATCTTGTTATCAGGTTCATTCGAAGTATATCTGAAATTTTTGCAGTATAATCCAATGCATGCCTACTCAGAAGTGAGCCCTGTTACTGAGTTCACCATGAATTACTCTCAAGTATGTGTGAACAGGAGTGTAGCCTAAAATGTTATTCACTTCCTTGGCATTTGTAGTCCATTTCACTTATTCAGTGGTCATTTATTTATGTATAGTTCTGCAGTGACTATCCCTTTAAACAGGGGCAGAAACAGAATGATAAAAGTTTATGGAAAGAAAATTCATTGGAATATGCATGAAAAAAGAAAAGGCAAAACTATCTTGTCTTGGTGTATTATGAATTAAACAGAAGGTTAGGGGAAGAAAACTCCAAACTTATCATCGTGAACAATATAAATACAACCACCTTCCTCCTCTCCACCAAAGTTATAAGTAACTCCTGTATACAGGCGGGACTTCCTGGAACCTCATGTAGACCACTTTTGAGTTTTGATGGAAGATAGGAAGATAGGATTAAGATGCATTTAAAAAATCTGTGCCAAGGATTAAATCCAAGAGACACCCGCAAAGAACTGGCTCACTCCATTTTAAAAAAATGTAGCTGATATGAACCAGAAAAATGCTATTTGCATTAGAATCCAAGTGAATTTGAGAATAGTCAGCATAATCTCACATCTGGCATGCACAGAGCTTTGCCCAAGCAAGCCTGTCTGTGGACTTAGAAGGGGGAAACTGAAACGCATTCACATATAAAGCACAGTATAACATCTACTGGGAGAAACTAATGTTCTGCAGGTGAAAAATTAGGAAGCTTAAAAAGTGAAAAGGAGCAACAACAAGAGCTGTGCAGCACTGAACGAAGCACATTCAGAGGGCTCTTAATTTAAAAACAAAAAACCAAACCCCCAAAACACATAGAAACATTGTGAACAGAGCCCAGCTCTAGTATGGAACCGTATACTAAAAGTATATAAGGAAAAATAATTAATTGTGAAACTTTATGTATATTACATTATTAGAAAGGTGTCCCCCAATTTTATGAATTTACGTATGCTGCCTTGGGAGGGCTTTTTGCCCAGAAAGGCAGTGTAAAAATATTTCGGATAAAAATAAAAAAAATATGAAAACCGTGTGTCCAAAACATAGGACACAACATGCGTCTATGCAGTGTGTGCTTTTAAAGAGTGACTTAGTGTTTGAGGTAACAGGGAAAATATTATAATGGGCATATACATTCTGATAAAGAAATAAAGTCAATTATTTCCCTTTTTGACACCTTTCAGAGTCTTGTATTTGCTCTTACTGCAGATTTCACTGGAGCAAAATCCATTCCCCAAACTCAGAATCTGTCTTTCTGCATTTTCAGTCTGTGTGATTACGGTACTTTTTTGCTTATACAATCGTGCCCCGCAAGACGAAATTAATTCGTTCCGCAAGTTTTGTCGTCTAGCGAATTTTTCGTCTTGCGAATCACGAAATCCCATAGGAATGCATTGAAAATCAATTAATGCGTTCCTATGGTCAAAAAAAGTCCAAACAAAGCCAAATTTGGTACAACAACAGTTTATTAACTGCTCTTTAAAGTCACACATACTGTAAAGAGCAGTTCAAAAATTGAAGGGAAAATAAATTAACTTTATAAACAAAACATGTATTTGTTTTTAGACAAAGGAAACAAAGTCGCGAGACGTTTTCGTCTTGCGAAGCAAGCCCATAGGTGAAATTCGTCTTGCGAGGCAAATCGAAAACGGAAAAACCTTTCGTCTAGCGAGTTTTTTGTCTTGCGAGGCATTCGTCTTGCGAGGTACCACTGTATTCTGGGTGGTTGGGGAGTCAGAAACTTTATAGTTCTTAATTTATGTATTAGGGTCTTTCCCACAGAAAACCAGTACACATGTGTTGTAGAATCCACATGTGGAACAGTTTCCTAAGGACTGTACCACTTCAGACTGAAATTAGCATGGTAAAGGTAAGACTAGCTCAAATCTCTGTCTTTTGGGGGGGGGGGTTTACCAGCAGAACATTGTAACATGTAATTCCCATGTGCAGTCTAAAGTAGTATCACCCAGAAAGACCTGCACCACATACTTCTACTGCATGTAAATCACTCTAAAGCCGAAATCCTTACAATTCATAGGTAAACCCCTTTAATGAGATTTAACCACAATGCAGAAGTGTGTCTTCTATTTTCATATGTTTGGTGCTATTATACCGTGACCTATCTGGAATTTTCTGGAGGACATGGTGGCTGTATTTAGTGTTTTGGTGTTACAATAATGAGCCTAGCCTGTGCCTGGGCTCACACGCTTCCCCTCCTCCAGCACAGCCATTCAGTGATCAGAAACTTCCGCTTCCATTTTAGATTAACCATAATTTAGTGTGTTGTCTAAACCCTAAACTGTGGTTAATCTTAACTATGGTTAAAGAAACAAGTCAGCTTCACAAACTATAATTTGAAGTTGACTTCTTTCCTTTACCTATGGTTAGGTCCAGTGGGTTTGGATGGCATGGCAAGATGCAGTTAGTAAAAAAATGGAAGCCAAAGATTTTGAATTCCTCCTCATAACCATGCGAAAGGAGGTGCGAGGAGCCTTCAAACCCAAGGAGAGGATAAGCTCATTGTTGCAACAATGGCTCCTTCTTGAGCAACATTCTACTGTAAGAAAAGATATGCTGAATTGACTGTCTAATTTTGTGTGATCAGCTGTTTGGAAGATCCCACTGAACTGCCATCAGCAAAATACTGGCGCAGTTCAGACCCTACCTGATTTCTCACAGGAGACACCAGACTCCCATATCTCCATGAACATTGCAAGAGGGTAGCCTAGGGGGCCAGAGCTCCCAGCATTTTTTGCTGGGCCCTAGATCCCTTGTCTCCTTCTTCCCTTTTTAAAAGAACACACTTTATAAACTCTGCTAACAGGGCAGCTGGGTAAGACTCCAGCCACGCACCACTTTAATATGCCCAGGGGCTCCTATACATATAAACCAGCCTATGCAGATTTCATGCAAATTTGTTTGAAGTCCTAGCAAGACCCCTGCTCCCCTTCCCCATGCAGATTGTGTCCCATATGATGTGAGTGCTAAATGGGAGCACCTAACTGATGCTGTTCACATAAGGTGTTCCCCAACAAAAGAGTAGAGGTGATTCAAATCAGGCATCAACATGACTGGGAGTTCATGTGGTGCACCCCCTACCACTGAAAGGAAGTTGTGGACTTGGTAAATATCTGAACCAGGCCAGTAAAATTCTCCGCCATGAAAGTATTTTTAACATTCCTGAGTCTGCCTTATAGGTCTTAATTTAGCACCGATACATACTAAATGTTTTTAAAATCTATAAAATTGGAAAGAAGTGGGCCATACATAAGAGGAAGATTAAGTTCTACTCTGCACTTCTTTGGTTCTATAGAGTTGGAAATATAAATCTACTTACGCCAGTGGAGATTCACTGTGAGTCATAGGATCAAAACCCAACAAAGAGTATTGAGTGTTTGGGGTCCATCATAATGGAGAGTTGGGATGTACACAATAGAGCAACATTAGTATGAGAAATTAACGAAAACCCACAAGGAATGTATAAAGGGGGGAAAGAAAGAGAAGAAACCATTATCAATACAAGGAGTGCAAAGGAGTAAATTAATACATCAGCAGTTGGAAGAAGCTTGCTAAAGTTGTTAAACCTAGGGTAGCAACGTTGCTGTTCTGTAACTTTGAATGCATTCAAAATTTTGCAATCTGCACACAAAGCAATATATATATATATGCATCATAAGAAGGCCATACACATATAACTTCCATCAGGATACTGGAGTTGCACAACTGAGAGTTAACTCCTAATCGACACAGCAAGGGGAGGTGGATGGAGGAAGCTGAATTCTTCCCCACACCCTTGCTTTCCCACCCTAGGCAGTTTTAAAAAAACACTGTTGTTCCACTTTTTAAAGGAAGTTTTATTCTAGTCTCAGAACACCATCACACTGCTTTAAAGGGATTTTGCACACAGCTCTGCCTTCGTAATTGGTTGGGTTTTAGGTGTATCTGATAAAATATTAGATTTCTTTCTCTTTCAAAATGAAAAAGCAAAAAAGGTAAACCCTATAGCCTTGGGGAAAGTGGGGGAGTATGCAAATATGATGGACATATAAAACAGAAATTCTAGATTTATCATGTCAAACCAACCCTTCCTCCCAGTTTCCCAGATCCTGTTGTCTCCAGCACTTTATTCCACATCACGGCACTTAGCAGATTGCTCAAAATGAAAGAGAGGGCAGTGTAGCATGCAGGGAGGAACCGGGGCACACAAAGGAAGTTCTCTTACCCAGCAAGTTCACCACCTTGTGCCTGGGCCTGGCCTGCAATGGCATCCATGATAGCATCTTGAGAATACATGCTTATTGGGGTGTTATACTGGGCGTGAATGATGGTGGCCTTGCCACCAGGCCCTTTCACCTCAATGGGTTTGTGCGTAGACAGAGCAGAATCCTTCAGGACGTTGGGGTTGAAGCGCTCCACGTACTCTGTGCTGGGATGGGGGAAGAGTGAGGTTACAGAAAGTGAGGGAAGAAAGAAGAAAAGGGGCAAGGAAGCGATGGTGGAAAGGGAGGGAAGGAGGTGCGTGCACAGAGGAGCATTCAAGGACATCGTGCACAAGTAGAGAAAGCTTTTGATCAGACAGAATGGACTTGAAATACCACGGCAAAAAAGGGCAGGACTTGCAGCCATTCCAGAGAATGGATGACCTGTCGGTAGCTTCTGCTTTTGTGGAAGAAATGCTACAATATCCCACCATTAAAAGCACAATGTTTTAATTCTGAGAAAGTGTCTTTCTTCCCTCAGATAGGGCACCCACTGGCACTGTGACAGCTGTTGGGAAAAGCCTCTGTAATACAAGTGTAGGGAATATTTGGCCAGGCAGATGTGGCTGAGCTGCAACTCCCATGATCCCTGCCCATTGGCCACGCTTGCTGGGGCTGTCCCTTGTACAGTGGCCATATAAAAGTCAGTGGTTTATAAACGCATCTCTGTCTCTCACACCTTCACTCTAGCAAGCCAGGGGGATTATCACAGGCCAAGGACACATTTCAGCCTGACAAAAGCACTCAAGGCGACTGGAATGTGTCCTTGAAATGGACACATCCTATGACGTAGCCTGGGGGAGAGACCCAAAGGTCAGGCAGAGAGGCAGAGAGAGCCGTCCTTGGGCTTGAGGTTACTCACTCCTGCTCTAGGGGCATTGGATATCAGATTCTCTTTCTGATGCATATGACCATATGCAGTTTTTTCAAGAATTTTCTAGAAAACCCACACCACTGCTTCTGGGGCATGAATGTAAAATAAAAATAAAAATCCCTGTCCTCCAAAAAGGAAATGTCAGTTAGGGACAGAAAATCTCCCAATTTGTTATTGTTCCTGAAGCCCAGTCTTATTAAAGTTGATTTAGAAATAGAATCAACGTGGGTTGGGTCCCTGGTAAACGTATATAGGATTACAGCCTTAGCAGGCTATTGATGCAACTCTTGCTAGGTCATGGTACCAGAAGCTCCCCCCCCTTCTTTATTTCTCAAATGATATTTTATAAGATACCTTTGTTGAAAGTCTGCCATACAGAAATAGTTAATACAAAACCAGTTGTACGTAGCTGCTGGATTGCAAGAGGGACAAGACTGTCTTTTTAAAAGCTCTGAAGCAGAACAATACTCGACTGATGTAGATGTTCCTGTCGCGGCAGCAGTTTGACAGGAGAAACGGCGCCTGACCTGTGGGATGTTTATCTCCCTCACAGCTATCGAAGGGGTGGGAGCCTTTGGAGAATGTATTTTGATGAACTAGGGAGGGACAGTTATAAAACAGATACCAGGATTCAAACGACGCAGTACATGCACAGACACTTCGAGGGAACAGAAACCTGCCACGACATGAACACATTAACTAACATGCATCACAAACTAAAATGTACATTTATAGTAACATTTGACTTCAAATGGTTTGAACCTCTTAGCAAGGTATTTCACGGCAAGAAGCCTCCACACACTGGTTCCAACAGCCACCACAGGCAACTGTAGCTAGTAAGCCTTCCAGCCTAGCCGTGCCATGCTCCCGGAAAAGGAAAAGCCACTGCCATCCACTCACTCCTACTCTATACTAGTTATCAGACTTTGTGGCCAGTGCATGAAGATCCTCTGGGAGCCACAACAGGAACAGAGAGGTCTTGCGGCAAACCTTTTGAGTGGATGCAAAATAATTAAATAAAGCCATTCCAGACCAAGTAATGCATTTGCAGTGGCACCATAATACTATGTAAGGAGGAGGAATATTCCTAGACAGTAGAACACACTAGTGCCATTTTATGCCTGCCACACCACTGAGCTCTTGTAATGTGCATTCCACTTGCAAGCACACGCACACAGCAGGAACAAACAGGTTCATGCTACCCCAGGAAGTGGGGACATAGTCAAACATGTAACACCGGCACACTGTTTAATACTAACTTGGCAGCAGTGTTCGCTATGACCTGGGAGGGAAGAGAAAGACAAAAGGAGGGGAAATCAAACCAACAGATTTAAAATAAAATAAAAAGAGCATGAGGCTAGTAAGTATTAACCAGGCTTTATAAGGCTTTTGCAAATTCCTCTACAAATAGGAACAGAAAGCAGCTGTTATGTCCCAAACCTCCCAATGTGATTAACAGAGGGAAAATGTAAGGATTACAGTTTATCCACCAGGATTTATGGAGGTACTGTGACATTTTGCCTGAACATGAACACCAAGTTTTTATTACTGTAACATTGCTTGGCATACTGCTTGGCATGCAAGGGCAAGATAGCAAACTTTTGAAAGTCGCTTTGGAAAGTGACTATTAGATAACAACAGCAACCCATGTGAACACAGTAGATACTACACAGATGCATCAAAGAGATAATGCCTCACCTCCACAGTGCTAAGCACTCTGGGATCAAGCACCAGTCTTTCTCAACCTTTTCTACTGCTAGTGTATTGACATCTTGCTTGACCAAGAACATCCAAAGCAAATATCAAGAAGATGCACATGTCATAAACCCTCATTCCTAGGGTTCTGTCACACCACCACCGTGGAAATCATGGCAAAGCTCTGAAGCGAGAGGCCAATTCAGTTCTCAGTGACTCCCACTGAGCTCTGCAGGTTAAAGTAAATGGGTTTTGGTCTGGAACACAGTTGAGAGGGGACCAAACCTGTCCACAGGGATTCCAGAATGCACCTTGTTTTCTTTCTCCTATATAAATGAATGGCTTCTATTGACCTCATAGGACCTATGGGAAAATTTATAGCAGTTACACTTGCAAACTCCACTGTGGTCGGAAGACACTAGGCACTCCTGGTAACTAGGGAATCAAGAGAAAGTGTTGGATCCAAGAGATTCTCCTAGCTGTGTGTATATATATGCTCCTCAGGGTCAGTGCAACTCCATCTGTATCAAACTCTCCCAAATTGCAAGAATTCCTAACCAACATAACCAATGTCTTGTCTGCATTGAGCTTTAGCTTGTTTAGCCACTCATTTCTGAACACTGACCTACCACTTTTATTGCCACACTGGTATTAGATTATGGCAAGAGTTGTGCGTCACCCACACACTGACGACCCCTCTGCTCAAATCTCCAGATGACATCCCAGTAGTTTCATATAGGGGTTGAAAGTATGGAAAATCAGATGGAACTCTGGGACACTCCACAGGTCAAAGACTATGAGATGAAACAGCAGTCTCCCAGCATCACTTTCATGGAGAGCCTCTCCATGAATGAATGGAACCACTGAAGAACAGTGTTCCACAAACCTATCCCTACCAAACAGCTTAGAAGGATACCATGGCTGATTGTATCAAACACTGCTGGGAAGTCCAGGAGACGCAACAGGACAGCACTCCCTCTGAGCATCTCATAGTGTAGGTCCACTAGGGTGACCAAGTCAGCTTCAGTTGCAAAACCAGGCTGGAAGCCAGATTACAATGGTTCCAAAGAATCCAATGAATACCTACAGTTGGAAGCTTGGTGACCAACTCAAGAGAGTCTGGTGACTGATAGGATCAATATGTCACCTGCTATCCACTGATGTAGGCCAACATTGGGTTAGCTCCAGGAATGAATGTTGTCTCATTAACGTTTTCTGCAGCTCAGTTCTTAGGACTATTTCACACATTACATAGCAGCAAATGGGTCTTTCCACTGCATTTATGCTCAGTAGGGAGCTGCAGCTAATTCCAGCTCTTTGACAAATGCACTTATGAGACACAGGTGTTTTTGCAACAATGTTTTTGTTCCACTTACTCCTGCCACATTTTTAACTGCACACTTAAAGAAAATGCAGGTGCACAGATAATAATGATGTCACCTCAAGTGCAATTTGGGAGGAGAAGCACTTGTGGACTGGCACCATCCTTCAGCCAGGCCCTTGAGTCGATCTGAAACTTATTCTGCAAGGAACAACCTAGAACCTTGACCATCTCATCAATTTTCAAGGATCAAGCACTCTGCCAGATATACCCCACAGATCCCTTTTAGACCTTGCGTGAATATGAATTGTAAGCCGCTTTGGGAGCTAATCTCGGCAGGGTGTAATGGAAGGCTGTTCCCGCTGTCCTGAGAGGTGAACCAGGCTGGAGCACTGTTCCTAGATTTATTTTTGTTACTCCCCCCCCTTTAAAAGGCCCAGATCTGGTTGAGGAAGAAACTCAGGTTTATGTTTTTAATTTATTAGAGAAGGGAGTCTTCTTAGCAAGCCGTTCAAGTTGCCGCTAGCAAGACTCAATCCACGATTCTTCTGGTAGCTGACAAAGTTAATGAGGGAAGGGATTTTCCTGTGGATCCAGGGGATCAGGTTGCTGTGATTGTCTTGCACACTTCTCTTTAATGGACAACAGGGGTCTGGTGGCAGACACAGAGATTTCTTAAAAGAAAGGCGAAGTTGCATAGTATGAATACATAGATGTACTGTTTACTCCACTGCTTGCTGTCCAAGTTTTAATGGGGGAGGGAGAAAAGGAAGGGGGAAAACACTGGTTGCCAATACAGGTTTTCACATCAGGATAATTAAAAGTTTCCCACTCCATCTTGTTTCCTGCCTTTCAGTTTCTCTCACTCAAGAATATTCTCCCACTGGCTTAGTAAACTGTGCTTTAATCCAAATATATCTGCCTGTTACAGAAACTCACTGAGATATATTAGGAACAAGTTGTAGTCAGTAAGCAGATCAGTGATTCTATATCCATTTTAGGAATGTGCAGGACAGCTGGGCATCTGCTTACTGAGAAACACGGTGTAATAGTATCATTTTCTGAAGTGGATGCTGTTGGCTATACTAATCCTCTAAGCTATGCCCATGCACGTAAAACAACATTTTAAAGTACGGCATAAGCCTTTAGTGATATACCCCTTGAATAAGAGGGGAACTAACTCTTCCACAGTATCTGATTGGACTTTCAAAACACATCAAAGGCAGAACGCAAACTCTTCACATACCAGCAGTCATGAAAATGGACAACTGACAGACCACATCTAACATATCCTAATGAAATTGGCCATGAACCCTGCGAAGCAAAGATGGCAGCCCAGACCTTGAGAGGGCTCCTGTATCTTTAACAGATGCAGAGATGAGAGACGCTTGTCAGGAACCACCACACCTGGTGGAATGTTCCATTCTATGCAACTCTTAAAGGTACATGAACTTGAGGTCTTGCACTGGTTCCCAAACTTGTGTTTGAAAATGAGACCTCCATGCGGGTCCATTTTCTACCCCTGCCCCTCCAACCAGTTTGGTGCACTCATTCCATTTCATTTGTATATTGCCAGCTTTTGTGGCATCCAAATTTTTTTCCACTGAGATTTGCCATGTGACAAGAGGGCTTGAAACACTCTCTTTGTTGGCCCCACCTCCCCTGTTGGGTTTCCCAGTGGACTGGGCAAGGGAGAGGGGAAGTAATGGACATCAGTATAGCAATAGACTGTCTGTGAATTCATTTGCAGTAGTTTAAAATAATAGAACGTAAGACAACTTTTGCTTATGCAAAAGATGAGCACTGCCAGGTCCAAAACAGGACAAGAGCGATTTTGTAGAGCTCGTATTGCCACAGAATCTAATATACTGATCACTGACCACTAAACAAGATTTTCTCATCACACCCCCATTGATCTCATCCAAGGAGGCCTACAAATGGAATGACCATTGAATGCTACACTTTCACAGCTGCACAGACCTGGCACAGAAACACTTGTGTTGAATGGCAGAGTCAATCTGTGACATGGGTGGAATTTTATAACTATGGAAACAGTGCTCCCTCCTAAAGGCAAGCCTCTATTATGGGATGAATTAAAGGAGGACACATGAAATTTGATAATGACGTGGGAGTTGTCTGGGAGCATATTCATGCCAGACATGGACTATCACTGTCAACAGGCATCAGGGATGTGAATGTGCTCATGAAGAGCTAGGCGTCATGTTCGTACTCATGGAGATCGTTAAAGAGGAAGCGCAATATGGGTCAATCTCTTTCTTTTATTTGTCTCTCTACACACATACTAGCTTAGGGCTCATCCACCCTGATTTTTCTCTGTGCTTCCTTGGCACACACCCACTCTTTTCTGGTCTGTTTCTGAGCGCTTGCTCTCTCCAACTGCAAAAACCTGTTCTTTAATGCTTTTGGAAATCCACAGTAAGGTTGATGGTGAATCCTTTCACACTAAGGAAATAAAACCAGTTTAGGTCAAAGCTTTTTGTTTAACTAAATCAGCAAGAAAATGGACCAGTTTCTGATGCGACATCAATTTCATACCAGAGCAGTTCTAAAGAGGTCACTGTGATTCGATTGCTAATTGTGTGTCACCTAGGATTAAAAGTGCCGTTGAATGGAAATCCAGATATAAAGAGGATTATCTTAGATATTTATAGCTATTAAAGTATTAACGAACTGATGCTCTGTCCAGATGGAAACAATTGATTACTCTTCATTTTACCCCCTCTAAAATGCTGGTGCTTCTTGAATAATTTCTACTGAGTTTCCCTAACAGTTTTCCACAGACTCCTCACTATCTTCTGATTTGAAAACACATCTGAATGAGCAAAAGCCTAAGAGTTTTGAGACACAAGATTTGGAAAAAAAATCAGAGGATCCTACTAATTATTCCTCAAACTCAATTTAATGCCATTGGAAGTTGTTCGCTGTGATGGATAAGGGGGAGAGTGAATTTAAATTCTCTGTACTTTGTAGATGCTCTATAGTATCCTATAGTATCTACCGTAGTCATTTTATGTTGTATGACACTAGCACAAACCAAACAACATGGTAATTCAAAAGCCCAATGGTTATTTAAAGAAAAGTGACTTTAAGGATCTATTTTTCAGGAAATCATTTAGAAAAGTTGGCTAGTATTCAGTAGTAGTCATGTCACTCATTACCAGATGTTTAGGACAAAAAAGGAGTCTCTGTAACCATCATACCCTGCTTGTGAGCTTCTCAAAGGCACCTGGCTGGCTACTATTGGTTTAGGTGGACTATGAAAGGCGAGCTATTATGTACTAGATTTAATGATGGATTCAAGACAAATGCACACTCACTACCCAGAATGCTTCCAATGAGCTGTGTATAGAAATTGGCCCATTCACCAAACTATCTAGAATGCATGATCAGAAAACAAGTTTATTACATTTACATACCCTCTAAGAAGTCCACCTTCTGAAGCCCTTCGTGTGAGACTTAACTTATGCATCTCAGCCATTTCCCTTAGAGTTTCTGCTGAGTAAAGGCCAATGGGGTTGTTATATTGCCTTGCCGGGCTTAGCTGGTGTTTAGGGCTATTGCCATCTGTGGTCGCTGAGCTTGTTTTGGAACCTAGGTCACTTTTTGCTGGCGAAAGGTCAGATGCCACAGACTGAGAGGACACTGAAGATCTAATGTTGACAGTCTTTAAGAAGGAGGAACTATGTGACAGGCTCATCTCTTGTTTGCTGAGGTAGCCTGAATACGCTCCATTGCTTGCTAAAATGCTACTCATGGACCCAGCCGATGTGCTACTTAGAGGATTGACGCTTGCTCGGTTGCCATTGACTTCCAGAACAGTATCCTGTAGAAGCAAACATGCAGGCAAAAGAAAGAAAGAAAGAAAGAAAGAAAGAAAGAAAAGCAATCATAGAACACATGCAAAAAGAAAAAGTCTACAGCTCTGGAATTCTACACATATCTGCAAGGTTGCCAACCTCTGACTTTTAAAAAATAATACTCTCCTTCTGGAAACCAACATGTCAGGGACAGAATCTTACATATCAGAAGTGAAGCCAGGTGGTTTTAGGACAGATTCTGGTGAAATTTGGAGATTTCTGGTTTTTCAGATGCCAATAGCAATTGCTTGACAGAAACACATAGTATTATGCATCAAGTAAGAGCTGTCTGGTTGGCAACCCTACATATCAGACATTTGCAATAGAATAGATGTATGCAACCTTCATAGCCTTGTATTAGTCAAGCGAAAATATTAACCACATCTCTTCCCAAAGCAGCATGTTTCTCAATTCAAGATGCATGTCAATAAAGCTTTTCATCTGAACAACTGCTGATATTAGTTACCATACATGGTTCAACTGCCCATTTGTTCTTACAGAAAGGATATGGGGTTCTTACATAAATTTGGCTTTTAGATGGCATCTAACTACACCTACAACATATGCACATATCTATATCCATGTTGTTATGTAGATATGGGAGGGCTAATATTTCGACAATCGCGCCACATATGATTAGTCTCAAAATTAAGGGCCACTGCCAGCAGAGGCAGAAATTCATGCTAATAAAGGTCGTGCAATGTGGTTAGCAAAATAGGCTGTAAAGAAGATTCTATTAATAGACAATCTCTCTGTACACTTTGCGTTTGGAAAAGTGGAACATAGCCATGTACAGCCAAGGAATCTCCACTTCATGTTGACACCCCCCCCCCCCCAAGACTAAACAGGAAGAAATTAGGCTGCTGTCAGATATCCTTTCCATTATTGATATCCTGCTAATTTGGTCAAAATGCAGAATAAAGAGAAAAGACTGAGATGTTTGAAAAAGCCAACACAAAGCCAACATTCTCCTGGCAGGACCAAAACTTGAATTCAAAGGAGAAAGTGTATTGATAGACAGGGATCAAACGAGTGGCTCCTAGAATCCAAAGCAACTATTCTGCAGCACATCACTCCAATTTCACCACTGATTACCTTTGATCTGGGAACATTCGATGACAACACGCAATACTGTAGCACAATGACTTTTTCAACAGTACGCAAGTGCTCACTGTTTTCACAAAGCACAGGTGTATAGAAATTGCTCTCCCTTCCTTTCTGTTTTTGCGGTCTCTGCCAATTTTCTGAGAGCTCTTCCCTGTTGCTTCCGCCATTCCTCTCCCCCACAAGCAATTTGGGAATGATGCTATGTAAGATGTTCCAAACGGACTTCATGGGTGTGCGTGAAATAGTGATTGCCAGCAATAGTTTTGTTTTGGGGTTTTTTTTTGCTACTGGTGCCCTTTGCTACTGGTGCCCTTTGCTACTTTGTCCCCTTTGGTCCACATTTAAAGGCTTTTCCGCCTACGATGCTTATTACCCAGGAACACAGAAAATGGCTAGAGCATCTCTGAGTACTAGTAACCAATAATCTGTTGGTTTGTATGTGTTGCACTAAATCACAAGGAGTGTGTGTTATAAACAAAAAAATTTTTTTGCGTCCAGTCAAGGGCACAAATTCTTTGCCAACTATTTCATTTCAGTTAATACAAACTAGAGATGCATGACTAGGCAAGATGGAAAATTCTGATCCTAAACCTTTGCTGCCTTGTGGGGTATCTTCAGGATGAGGAGAAAAGGCTAAGGAATAAACCCCACACAAATCTGGAGTGGAGTCCCTAAGACAGTTGGATGGCATCTTGTACGCCTCCTTGCAGCAACTCCTGAAGCCCAGCTGGTACCAAAGGTATTACTCTGCTTTCCTTTGGACCACCTCAGCAAGGATGAGAGGTGGGGTTCTGTCACCTGGCTAGCCCAGGACCTCCATATACACTGCCCAGGCTTCTGGCCCAGGGAGATCATTTTAGTGCTGCTAACACAGCAGTTTGACTTCACCCCCGGAGGTGCACCCAATGTCTCCTGAGACAGACAGATGCCGCCAACAACAAGTTTATACCTGGTGTATACTGTCGACTCTGGCAGCAGGTCTCTATAGCCTGCCACCTGCTCCACCTGTCACCTGCTCTTTTTAAATGGAGATGCCAAGAATTGAACCTGAGGCTTTGGCATGTGAAACATGGGCTCTCCCACTGAGCTTTGTTCCCTCTGTGTAGCTTTCTCTTTTCCGTCTCTCTGGCTGTCCCAGTGTGGCCTTAGGGGTTACGAAAATGAGCATTATTTTTTCCACGGCAAACCTACTGTAACTTTTCTTGTGGCCAGAAGAGGAGGCTGTTATCCTGAGCATCATCCCTGGAGACATATTACTGTCATCTTGCTAGAATACCTTATTTCATGGCAGAGATGGAGTTGGTCTTTCATTCTGTGGCTTCTAGCAACATTGTGATGAATGGAGAATTCAGGAAGCAGGAGTCTAATCTTTCCCAGTGATGCCACGTAGGACATAACTGGCAACACACACACACACACACACACACACACACACACTGCACCCCCTGACTGCACTCTTTTTACTTTTTTTAAAGTGCACTCCCCCCCCCCACTTAAATATATAATCTTGGGGAGGGAGACGGAAAAAGAAATCTATGATGAAATGGCTTATACCTAGCAATGTTTTATGCACAGATACCTGAGCCAGCTACATTTCATACATTTAGCTCCTTACTCTAATGATCTATTCCCATGAGCAGTGTAACATTGGAGGAGTGAATTGGCAAAAGCCCATAGATCAGCTTCCTTAAGCTGTGTGGTACATTGTGACTGGGAACCCCTGTCCAGGAGAACGACTCTGCGATCCTTGCACTGATGTTATGCTGCTCTTGTAGGCAGGCCACTTGCACAAGCCCTTAAATGCCCAGACTCAGCCATATCAGGTGCAGTATGAACTGGCTCTCAACCTGAATCAGAAATGCAACCCTCCACCCGTGTCCTCCTTGGGGACATGATTTGGAAGTTTAGGGACAGTCACTTATGCTTCCTCTCTTGGCACTTGCTTCGAAATCTGAAGCAGCATGGTAGCAATATCAACCCTAACATCCAGAGGCTCTTGGTTGCAATTCAGCAAAGCTCTTATCCAAACCTGTTCCACAAAGCTCTTTATTTAGAGATGCGAGGAGTCACACGTGAGGTACTTGATCAGTAACAGTTTGCTGAGCCAGCTTTCTGAATGGATTTGTGCTACTCCTGTGACAGGCTTGTTGCCCTCCCATGGTTCCCATAGAGATGCAGAACTGATGGTAATGGTATGAACAGCATCATGTGGGATGTGAAACACAAGAGCAGTCAAGTAAAACATTCCTAGGGTGAACATGTTTACACACGGGGAGGAATGTTTGTCCGAGACTTCCGGGGTTGGCGCGATCTGGGAATGGCGGATTCCCTCCGAGCTCCGGAGGGAATCGGCTCAGCGGGGGACGGGTCTTTGCCGTGCCGGCGACACGGGGACCCTTAAAACCGCAGGCGCGGAAGCCTGCGGACTGAAGACTCGGTGGGTGCCTTAAGCGCCCCCCCTGATTCGCGAAGAGCCTTTTTAAAGGCTGCGGAGGGGATACGGGGGGTGGCGTGGCACTGAGAGTCCATCGCTACCTCCGCTGAGCGAAGCCGCGAGCCATGACCGGAGAGCGCTGACTTCCTTCCTTGAAATTCGGCTGAAAAGAATAACCCGTGAGTAAATTGGAACTGGACTTGAAGAATTTTCCTATTGAATTTGAGACGACCGGGGGTGTGCTAAAAGGAAGTCCGCACCCCCCCCTTGCAGACGAGCTAAAGCAACGACGTAAGAACTAAGCTGGAGAGCCTACCCTGCAAAGGGTGAGTTTTAAAAAGACAGTAACTTCCAAGATTGGGGGGGGGGGGAAGCAAATTTGTGCAGGAGAGTGGAGTTTTGGAGGTTTCTTCTTTCGTAAACAACCCTCCCCCCCCGGGCCCGGGAGCGCCCTATTTTGGAGCCTGTAAGCATAGAATCTGACAGCTGTCAAAGCTGTCAAATATACAGTTTACAGGAAAAAAACTGTTACGCAAGACCCCTCTGGAATAAAAGGTGTTACAATTGAACTTAAATTGTTGAAAACAAAGTAACAAAAAATAAGAAAGAGGATTGTTGGAGAAAACAACGTTAAGTAATCAGATTCCCTCTAGGGGGAACTCTGTGGAATTACAATGGCTGTGGATGGAAAGATACTGGCGGAAATCGAAAGGATGTTCAATTTGGTGGGAACTTTACAAGAGCATATTTCGGAAATGAGTAAACATTTGATGACCTTGACTCCTGAAACAAACAGTTCTGCTGATTGCAAGGAGGATTGGAATGAGAAAGAACCCACAGCTGAACCTGAAATGATAATTAAAGAAAAGGAGACAAAACAAGAGAAAGAGAAAGTAAAGTTGGAAAATACTAACCAGAAGCTGACATCTGTGGAACATAAGCAAGGAGACTATTGGATTGAATCTACTACAAATCTACGAAAGATGCAAAAGACGAAAGTGGAGGCCCTGGAAGTTTATGGAATGCAAGAATTTAAAATAAAGAAATACAATTGGGGCCTCCACATTGACTTTGATTCTGACTACGATTTGAAAGATCCATACCTTGTGGAAATTCTTCAGTAGTTGTACTTAAGAGACTATGGATGGATTGTGATAGAACTCTTTCGAGATTTGATGACCGACACAAAGGATTACCAACAAGACCGGCGGAGAGAGACTGTGAGAGATTGGAGAGCCTCAGATGTGAGGAACCCAGGCTAAAAACTGATATTTTGGACATATATTGAGAAGGGACGCAAATCGGGGATGGGAGGGAGGGAAGGATGTAACTTTAACAACACTCAGGACAATGGAAATTAATTAATATGATCAATATTAAAGACAAAATGGGAAATCGTTGGAAGGGAACTGAGGTCCAACTTAGAACAATTGTTTTCCTTTTTAAAAGGGCTTATTGAGAAGGTTAGGATTTTGAGAAACGACAATTTGCTGATACAACTCTGGGAATAGGGATGCAAGGGAGGGGGTGGGGGGGAGTCAGAGACCAGGGTTATGAAAATAAGTGTTTTTTGAAACTTTATATCTTTTTTGTTTTTTGTTTTTGTGTCTTTTTTGTCTGTTTGTTTTCTCTGTTTGTTTGTCTATAAAAAATGTGAAAACCCAATAAAAATTTTACAAAAAAAAAAAAAAGGAATGTTTGTCCAGCCAGCAGGTAAACTTCCTGTTTCCTTCTGGGCTGGGACAGACTTCCTCTGCATGTGACTAGAGGTGGGAGTGGCCTCACCTGTGCAGGTAACGACAAAAGCACAGGGCAGGATAGCCATCTCTCTCTCTCTCTATGACTACTTTTGTAGAAGAAGCAACATCTGCTTAGCCAAAGATGCTTCCAGCCAAGAGAGGACAAAGGGACTGTCTCCTTATGAGATAGTATCCAGGTGTACGTTACTTTTCTAAGCTAAGTCTGCCTTCTGGGATCCAACTGTGAACAGAATGTGAGTAAACTCTTTTTTATACTTTTATAGAAGACTGTGTCATGTCTTATCTTTTATGGGGGAATAAGGGGAAAATACCGGAACAGTTATTATAGAGGCTTTAGCGAGCCTGAGCAAATGCATCCGCTGTGAGTTTAAAAAAGGGAATGTTACTCTGCTAAAATTGTGAACTTGTTTACACAAGTTGGAAAGGCTATAATTAAACAATAAATTCTCTCTTGCATCCCTGAACATTCCCACACATCACACTTAGGGCTCATACAGACTTGTGCTGGGTTCATAGAATTGTAGAGCTGGAAGGGACCCCAAGGGTCATCCAGTCCAACCCCCTGCAATGCAGGAATCACAAAATTATTGAATTGTAGCATTAGAAAGAGCCTTGAGGATCATCTGGTCCTATTCCCTGCAATGCAGGAATATGCAGCTGCCCCTTATGGGGACTGAACCTGCAACCTTGGCATTATCAGCCCCACACTCTAATCCAGAAGACAGGTTTCCCGCTTGTCCTGTGCTTTCTAGGCATGAGCCTGAATGGTTTTGTGCTTGCGCCACCACTTCCCCCAGGGAAACCAGTTCTTTAGTGATAAATCGGAGCAAATGTCGATCCGGATAAATCCTGATTGACATTTGCTCCAATTCATCAGTATAGATCGGATTTCCATGGGGGAAAGGGTGTGACAAGGGCAAGCCTGGATAAGCCCTAAGTTAGTGGGGCTGAGCTGCTGCTGAAGTTCAGGTGTCCCTGAATTCACCTGTGCTGTAATCCAGGTAGCATTGTAGCATCCTCCCAATTTGTGAGGTCCCTCAAGGCCTTGCTACCTGCACCTCTGCTACTTCCCTCTCATCTGGAATGTTATGAGGCCTTCCTAGGGCAGAGTCAAAGCCCCCTGCACCCCCTCACCCCCCTCATTGGATGTAGCCCTGCATCCTACAAGCACCACCTGAGCCACATGAGTAAAGGACTTAGATATTACAGCTTGTAGCATGGGAACCAGCCACAAGCAAGCAGAGCCAGCTCTGCAAAGGTTAACCTAAAGCAGCTCTCCACAGGATGGGCCCAGCAAGCAATCGGCACTGGTCCAATCTTAAATAATACGTACTGGTTCCCCCACAGTGAAGCATGGGGGAAACCTGCCATTTTTGGCCAGAGAACTGCAAACTGACCTACTTTTTCTGCTATGGACTACAAATGAACATTCTAAAAGGTGTCCAGGAGAGAGAAACATTTAAGACTTCACACAGACCTTTGACCTTACTTGATCCTGGGATGCCAATGATAACGTCAAAAATTTGTATTTCTAGAGCGAGGGCTCAAACACTCTTTGCAAATCAAACAGCAGTGCCGCAGCATTCTGTTGCAACTGGTAAGCGGAATAATGAGCTCAAATGTAACATTTATTTATCTGAAACTTTTTTTTTATCCCATCTTTCACTGGCAAGGTCCCTGAGGCAGCATGATAAAGGCTGCTATCTAGAATACAATCAGATGTCAAATCTTCAGAGGTCACTGGTCCTACGGGCAATTGCTCAACCAATGTACCTAAGCTGGAGCTGATAGATCTATTCTGGTAGTAGCTGCCACTTTAGGGCCAGGTGTCCATAGTCTTCTTTCTCAAGGCTAGGACTGCAAGCTTGCTTAGTTTCTTCAGGAGGGTAATCAAGTAAGGTTGCAAACCTGCACCCAGGTAGGCTATTTGAACCCTAACTGCATAGAGAGAGTCCTATGTGCTGCGCATACAGTTGAACTTGAACAGGTTCTATGAAGACAGTCATGAATTGGCATAGGCTGAGAGGATGGAAGATGGGGAGTAAACACACACACACACATAACTCAATGTGGAAAAGAAGCTATCTCACTGGCTTTGACTGATTCTGAGGTATCTCAGTATGTGTTTGCTCATTCTTTACAATTCATCTTGTGAAACAGCTCCCCTCCCGCAACTGGTCTGTTTGATCTGCCTTCATGGTCTTCACTGTCCCTTGAGCTCTAATCTCCACCATGCTTATGAAGCGCATACACGACATCACAGTTTTCATTCCAAATTGCTTATTATGGAACAACTGCTACCACCTCGTTCTCTATCACAGATGGGGTGCGAGCGAATCAGTGTGTGGCAGGGGAAATGGCCTTGTATCAGGTTGCTGCCAAAGAGAAGCAGAAAGGTACACATCTGAAATATCTGGTGCGATGAGCCGCAGGAGTTTTCCAGAGCACCTACCTTTTGATGAGGGATCACAGGCATCGGAGAATCAATTCTTGGGGTGGCTGTAGGAACTGGAGCAGGACGTTTTGATCTGGAATTAATGCAAAAGAAAAGGTAATTGAGTAGCTGGAATTTCTCCCCATAACTTAAAGATAGCACTGAAAAATACTTCAGAGAATATAATGGTGGTCTTCCCCCCCCCCCGCCCATCCCTGTCCCCCAGATCAGCCTCCCTCCTTCTGGTTTGGTAACAGTAGCATCCACTTCTTCTTTTGGGTCTCTCTCTCTATATAAAAGCTTGTTGCTGACTTTCCATTACACAGAAAGAAACATAACCAGGGTGGGGATACACAGACGTTGGGCCACAGGTAAAGAAGCAGCCTTGGTCCTCTGTGGCAGGAGTCACTGGGAACAAGCTCAGCCCTCAATTAAGACTCAGCCAGATTTCTTTTGTGCTGTTTTTCTAGGCACAGGGCCAGGTTTTAAAAGTCTGTATCTGAGCAGGGGGTTTTTTTTGGGTCCAGGTACTTTCCCCAAGAAAACCGACATTTTACCACTGAATCGGAGCAAACCGCAGCCAGGTTTTTCCACGGATTGCCATTTGCTCCAATTTAGCAGCAAAGCACAGGTTTTTCTGAGGAAAGCACCAGGACAGAAAACACAACATATTGGGACACAGAGCTTTAAAGTGTGGACTTGTACCTGGAAAGTGCAGTACAAAAGTATGTCTGGATGAGCCCTCAGTGATATCCAGTGCTATTTTTCTAGAAAAAGACATGCCAGAACTCCCCATGAACATCTCCCTTGTTCTCTTAGAATGGCAATGGCGCCCACCTGAGAGGTGCTGGAACTCCAGCACCTCTCAGGTGGGCGCCATTGCCATTCTAAAAAAAGCCCTGGTGATATCCCCACTGAAGCATTTGGTTGTCAAAATCTGCCCTCCATTCCTGGCACTGGGTGGCTTTTGTCTTCCTAGTCCTAAAGTAGGTTACAAGGCCTCTTCATGTGCACAGAAACCTGAAATATGCTATGACATACCATGAACACACCTCCTCTGTCATAACAACAGGTATTTGTTGCTCTCACACATAGCACAGTACCTCGAATTGGGGACATGGTCCTTAATTTTTTTATACTCCTGGCTAGGGGTGGGCAGTATATCAACATACACTATGTAGAAGAATGAAAGGTTACTACCCCCTTTCTCTCCCCCCTCCCCTGCTCTCTCTCCCCACCTCTTTCCCCCCAACCTTATACAGCATACAACACAAAAATCTCACATCGAATATAACCGACCCAGAGAAATAACTTTATGATCTGAAAACAGAGATGAAGTTTGTACTATTGTAACCCAAGAAATCCTTAATAAAAACAATACTAAATAAATAAATCACCTGAAACAGACCTGAAGTTCAGATTGCGATAACCGTTTCTCCGGAGGGAGCTTTAAAACAGAGCATTCATGTCCAGCAAGGGGCCATCACTGGGAAGGGCATGCTGGACAAATTGCTGGGAACAGCTGTGAGGGGCTATCCCTACTGTTGCCCGCTCACTCCCTCACTGGGAAGGACCTGCCAGAGAGCGTGGTTGCGATGGCTCCTCCTGCCCACCCCCTCCCTCCCTCCACATCCCAGGACCTTGACATCATGATGTATTGCCATATTGCGATGGTTAGCTTGTGATATATCATGATGTTGAGAACCAGATATTGCCCAGCCCTACTCCTGGCCATGAATTGTTGGAGGAATTTCTACAGAAGCACAACCGTTCCTGTCCTTGGCCCCCCAAGGGACTTCCATGTATATGGGCTTGCACCCAAGCTGCTTGAGTGAAGCAGCACAGCCAGAGGTGTTACAGCAACCTGTGCTCTTCAAAGGCCTTCAAAGCCATGGGCCGCTATGATGACATGTCCCACGCCTGACTGATATGCTGCCATTGTCGCTGTCATTGTTATTCTTGTGGAAGCTCTCTTCTAACATTAGCTTTTAAAGGCATTTCAAGGCACCACGCTAGACACAAAGGCTTTACGGATAATTCTTGTCTTGAGCATCTTCCGCGGTGGCATTTACAACTGAGCATGAAAGCTCACTGCATTAGGCATACAAAGAACTGAAGGGGAGGGCAGCAGAGGTGAAATCCCTCGAGGAAAAATGAAAACATGATTTATGCAGGGGCCATGGTCTCTCAAGGGCTTGTCCCTTCGTTCAGGGACACAGGTTTCCTGGAGCTCATTCTTTCACTGTCAGGGTCAAATCTCAACAAATAAATTCAAGGTTCTTTCCCCCTAAAGTAAAGGAACTGCTATTGAAAGAGGAAAAATATGTAAGGCTGTGAACTGTTTATTGCACAAGCACTAGGGAAAGTTTTCATTAAAGAAGTGCAAGGTTTCAAGCTATGACTCATTCCCTCCTTCCTTAACCCTCTTTTTGGTCTTCTTAATGGGCATTCTAATGTAATTTCAGAAGTTTCTTGTACATGCATTTTTTTATGCTTCCCGTTTCATAGTGGAAGGAGAAATTTGCACCTCTCTCCGTGTAATTTCCAAAGCTGTCATGCATCCAGCCCTCGTGTGATCTCCCCAGGTCACTCCAAACCTTGCCAAGCCTGCTCCACACCCTCCTGGAATATTTTCACCTTGCTGGAATGGGTCATTTAATTATAATGATACCTCTTGCCTACCTGGGCTGAAGATGTATACGTGTACAAAATGTACTGGTTCTGTGTGGTTTAAATGTGGCTTATTATACAAAGGTGAGAGTCATATTCATTGCTCCACCCACTTTCCCCTATGGTGTTCCCCACCAGTGGAATGTGGCCTGGAAAGGCTGTCCAGGAGAGTATTTGACCCTTGATCTGAAAAAATGTTTCTAATCCCTGCACTACAATGAAGTCACTTTCTTCAATCTAGTTAACATACGGGCTGAATATTGCACTTGGTTAGTGACATGCGTGGGTCCTGGGCTACGGGGAAAATAAAGGTGGGGTGTGCATTGCTTTAAACTCTTGAAGAAAGGTACAAGAGCATCAAGGCATACTTCCAGCTTCCCTTTGGTGTGTCACAACAAACGATTTCACAGACAAAACTGAAAAGGTTGCGTCTGTCATCTTGCATTTGTAGCTCCTTGGTGATCCTGGAGCAGAAATGCCATTTTATTCTTCAAGTTAGTGATTTGCATCATGTCATATTGCAACACGACACATAGCCTCCCTACGTTCTCTGGAGCTATACTATTCAAACTATTGGTTTTGCTTATATTTATTCTTGCATGAGAATCTAAGAATACAGCTGCCACGTCCTCAGTGGCAGCCACAGATTCAGTTATGGTGGGCAGCTGGAAATCTCTGAATCTTTTTCTACATCTAGAATAATGCTGTTTTAAAAAAGTTGCTAGCAACCCACAGAGACAAAGAGTGAGAGAAACAAACCTCACTGGGTGTTAGAAAAAACAACTGCCTGCCAAACCACATTTGTGGGCCTCCTCACTGCTCAAATCAAAACGAATACCAGCAATCTGGCACAACACACGTTTAGCATCTACTAATATCACCCTGTTTCTCTGTTGTTTCACCTACATTTCTCATGGTTTCTGATCTGCTGGTAGCTGGTTTCAACCAGGCACATTAGCAAGACAGGTTCTTGATTTTAGCACTATAGACAGCTCCTAGCAAGCAACTCGCTCCAGGGAAAATTGAAAGTGAACTGAGGCCTTACGAGCCTCTGCCTCCAATGTACACTTTCACTTGATTGAAGAATGGAGATTGTTAACAGGTCAACACTCGTCTCTTCTCCCCAACGCCTAGTTTCCCAAGCACAGGGGTTCCACAATGCAACCCCAAGCCCCACCTGAGGTCTGAATAGGTATATCCTAGATGCAGGCCTACAACCTCAATGAGAACTAGGCCTTGGCCTGCATAACAAAGTACCAACTACATGGTGCTCACAAGCTCTGATCCATGCTTCACTCCTTCCTTGATCACTAACCCACAAGCACTCCCCTGGTTCCTCATTCTGAGAGTCCAACTATCTGCTCCTCTTGCTCCTCTTTCCTCCTCTACTTGGCCTGCCTCTCTGGAATTTACCTCAGCTTTCCAGCCAATGATTTCTTCTTACCATTCTGTCAGATCGCTTAGTGCAAGAGTGGGGTGGTGCCTGCAGCCCTTCAGACACCATTGGACTCCATTATCATTAGCCCCAGCCCAGCATGGGCAAGCGTCAAGGATGATAGGAATTGTAGTTTGGCAAGATCTGGCAGGCCACAGCTTCTTATTTCTTTAGAGGCCATGACTCTACCGATAGCAGGTGGGGTGGGGGTAGTGAGTGGAGATTTCCAGAATCACACTCAGTCCAGTTATTCAGGGAAGGGAACAATAACCTAAAATCGTACAGCCTCATTTACAGTGACTAAGCCAGCCTTTTCTCAGCTTTTAGGTCTGGAACTGCATAAAAATCAATGGTCAGGTTACTTACAGCAGTCTCAAACACACCTGTAGTTTCAAAGCAGCCCACTTTCGAAAAATCCTGTTCTTTTCATTTCAAATTCTGATCCCAAATTATATTTTTCAGGTTATTAATGCAGTTCTAATATACAGAAAACAGAAAGGAAAATAATCACATGCTCAGATAGCCACGTGAGAGCTGCACTCCATCTGATTCAAAGGGTTTTTGAATTTTCTCTCCATAAAGAGCCACTCAACAGAATGAGAGTTTCATCTTTTCCCCTTCCTATTCATTTTCTCTGTGCATTGAAAGACAGAATAACCAACATTTGTGCTTCTGGATGAATGAAGCAAATGTTGACAGTTCCAGAGAATTACTTAACTATTTTATAGTGCTGTCATACAACCACACTTTGGTTTCTTTAAGTATTAATGCGAAACCAAAGCCACAATTGCAGTGGCATCTTCGAACAGCTGGAAGCTATCTATCCTGCTAGCCAAATAGCATTCAATGCCCTGTAATGCAATCTGGTTGCCAGATCAATTACACCTTGAAAACAAAACAAAACAAAAGCATCAGCCACTGAATCAAATATCAGTAGATACAAAAGAGAACAGATCAAGTATACTCACCCAAAGCACACTCGCTGCCTATCTACTTAAGAGTACAAATCTCACCTCTGAAGAGGATGAAAACAGTCAGTAAGACCACTTGTATCAAGAAGGTTGTAACATAAGACAAGGGAATCAATTCAGTATTTTTAAAAGTGGTTGCCGAACAAGATCTCCCAAAGAAATATACCAGAAAAATAAGCAGCCTACTTGGAAAATACCACGTAGGCACAAAGAGGTGCAATGGCAGTACAAACCACAGCATTTATAGCTGCATCACTGCGAGTCCTTATATTTCACTTTAAATGTCTCAATCCTGGCCCCTCCTCGCCCAATATAGGTCATTTTAGCCTATGCCTTCATAATTTGCTGCTTATTTTGTCAATTCTCTCAGCTAATCAGCACTAACCATAAGCAGAAGGTAGTCTTGTGGCAGATCTAACCTGTAATAACTCTTTATCATGGCTTTATTCAGTCCGTGTCAAGCCATCAAGTGAGACAGAAGCACCATTAATGCCTGCTGTGACCTTTACAAGGCGAGCACAAAGTAATGTTGCAGAAGGAGATTATCTTCAACAACCCACCCAGGAGATATATACCCCAGACAAATGTGAAGGTTTGTTTTCACATCACCTTCTCCATTGGTATTTTGGGAGTGGGGTTCTGGGTGAGCAATGTACATTCCGCAAGAATCTCTAACCGCGAGTTAGGTTCTTCTGAGTAATAAATACTTCTGTGCCCTTTAAAGACATGGCATTGATTGATGGTCTACTGGGTCTCCGGTGAAGCTAAGAGGGTTTATATGATGCATTTAAAACTGAGCTCTCCTCCACATGCAGCGCAACAACTGACAGTCTCAACTTATGCATGTCTACTCAGAAGTAAATTTTATTGACTCCAAAGGGGGTTGCTCAAAGACAAGCACATACAGGGTTGCCATAGGAATTACAATGCACTCTTAATCTAAGGCAAATTAATACACATCCCTCTCAGCATTTTTACTATATATATCTCCATGGGAAAAACAGCTTGTTAAAAATGGTAAAATAAAAATACGGACATCGCCTAGCCAATGTTAAGCACCTTTAAAACCCATTGATTTCAAGAGGAGATATTGAAGTGCATATTTTAACTTTTCATTTGAAATCAATGAGTCTTAATAGAGCATAACTTTGTCTCTGTTATTCCCACAGGATAGCCTATAATATTACCAACAGACTGCCCCACAATTACAGATTCAGTTTTATGCCAGCGGTTGTCTGGCTGATTAGTATTTGACTACGGGTCTGTCTACAGTTCCCTTGCTTCACATTTTGCTATGGCTTTGGCTCACATAATTTAAATTCAAGTCATTTTCTTTGGTTATCTGCTCATCCAGGAAATTGGTGCACATTTTCTTTTGCATGAAGTCTTCGGGTTATGCTAATAAAACGAGGTCAGCTCTCTGAATATTTGGTTTCATTTAGAGCAAAGTCCTGAAGATAGGTTGCATGCAAAAACATGACCTGGACCTGGTCATCCCTGGGCACAAGTAGGTAGGAATTACTATACTGACCCTGTTCTGGCAATATTTTTTTAAGGCTCTCAGGTGACATGTGCAATAGAAATACTTTCCCCACTCTTTCACACATACAAATCTGTCCCTCTTGAGCTTCACAGGGAGTCACCTTCCCCAAACTGATGGCAATCTCCATTCAGAACATCCCAGAAAAAAACAGCTAATCTTTGCTATCCATTAGGAGACATTTCCCTGGCCACTGTGAGACATTAGTTATTAAACTGCTTAACGCTAGGCTCAGGCCTGCACTTTTAGCACCATGGATAAACATACAGTGGTACCTCGGGTTACATACGCTTCAGGTTACATACGCTTAGGCTTACAGACTCCACTAACCCAGAAATAATACCTTGGGTTAAGAACTTTGCTTCAGGATGAGAACAGAAATCGTGTGGCGGCAGCGGGGTGGCAGCGGAAGGCCCTGTTAGCTAAAATGGTGCTTCAGGTTAAGAACAGTTTCAGGTTAAGAACGGACCTTCGGAATGAATGAATGAATGAATGACCTTCGGAATGAATTAAGTATGTAAGCAGAGGTACCACTGTATTTTACTTTGAAAATATATCTAATGAATCAGACACAGCAGAAGAGGCAAAGCTGGGGATTGAGTCATGTGCTGATCCAGCACTCAACTTCTTGGTGCCTACATTTCCGCCAGCAATTGCAAAGCCAAGTTCACGCTGCAGATGAAGAGCCTGTTGTTGAGATCATTTAAAAAATGCTACATCTGTCTTCACCCTAACTGCATTTGCACACATCAACAGGGACACAGACCAGGGGTGGGCACAAGCACAGGCATTTACTGTATGCACTAGACAACTGCGGTGCCCAAATCACAGCAACCTTGAGCAGGGAAACAATTTGAATCATGCTACCAATGCTTTCTATTACGTCTGCTTCAGATGCTGTCACCACAGATGTTAAATGCCTGATTTATGACTGAATCTGCTGCAAAAGAACATTTGTCTCCCGGCAAACTGCCAAGGCTTTTACAACTGGAATCAATGGTAGTTTAGGAGGAGTGTCTGCACTGGAAATGAGTTATGTTCCTTAGACTGGGAAGATAATACTATATTTGATTTTTTTAAAAGTCTCATAGTTGTTTTTTTCTTACCCTTAATCTACCAGGTTGCAACAGCATAAGAATTCTCCACAAGTTTTTATGAGGTCAGTAAATATTGTATGAAGATCCCCACCACCACCTGCAAATATCTATCACTATCTGCATGTGGTGTAGAAGCTTCAGCTGCAGGTCAGAAAACTCTGGAGCCACTGATGTATATTATAGTTGCTGTAAAGGGAAGCACACGAGACTTGTACTTGAATAATGAAAAATGAAATCATCTGTGGTCAAAGCGAGTTCATCCGTTATCACAATAATGAACACTACAGAGATCATGGATCATTTAAATTTGTACATATGTTGAAAGAGGCACTATTGAGAGCTAAGCAGTGCTTGCCGGACTGCATCACTTCAGACTGTCGGCAGAGGATTCCTAGTTTGAGCGGTCTCCAATCTCATACAGTGGATGCTCGGGTTGCGAATGTGATCCATGCGGGATGCACGTTTGTAACCCGCAGGGTTCGCAACCCGCGTCTGCAAACACGCAGGTTGCGATTTGGCACTTCTGCGCATGTGCAAAGCACGATTTAGCGCTTCTGTGCATGAGCGACTGTCAAAACCAAGAAGAAAGCCATTCCGGTACTTCCGGGTTTTGGCGGTCTATAACGCAAAAAAACGCAACCGGAAGTGGCTGTAACCCGAGGTATGACTGTATTCATATATATCCTGCAGACAATGGAGGAAGGAGGGTCTTCAGCTCTAAGGCTCTAAGGCTCACTTCAAGGCAAGTTTTTGCTCTATAACCAACCCTCAGTACTTGTTTTTATCCCTCTCTTCCATTTTATTTTTTAACTTCTTTTTCCACCAATCGCTCAGAAGGGGCTCAACTCACCCTACTCAGCGCTTCATCTCAACATTCCATAAACTGCTCTTATACCATAAACTGGCTCCTTTCCCCCCTCCTTTACAAATCACCCAAGGTAAGAGATTATCCTTATTGCATACCTATCACAAGCCAGGGCAATGCCAAGTTTCAACCTTTCCCTATAGCAATCAACCTACACCTAGGCAAAACCACTGCAGATAGTCATGCAGAATCACCCATAGGGGTAGGCAGAGAGGGAACTCAATTTGCACTGCTGTTGGGGTGCACTGGTGTCAAAGCCTCACAGTCTCTTCATTAGGTCCTCTTGACCATCATATTGAGGGCACAAGACCCCTGTGAAAACTCAATGCATATTGATGGCCACCTGTCATGCATGCTTCAATTGAGATTCCTGCACTGTAGGGGCTTGGACCCAAAACAGCCTTAAAGAACATGCCTTGTAACACTTGACTCAAACTTATTCCCATTTTAATTTTTAAAAACAAACTTGGCCATCAGTAAAAATAAATAAATGAAACAGCTTATGGTATATAATTTCATCCAACTTGAGATAGTCAATGGGCTCAAGCTAGGGTCACTAAATGTGGATTTGAAAAATACCGTATTTTTCGCTCTATAACACGCACCAGACCATAACACGCACGTAGTTTTTAGAGGAGGAAAACAAGAAAAAAAATATTCTAAATGAAACAGTGGATGTATGATTTTTGTGGTTCATGCTGTGGCCACAGACATGTGATCTGACAGTGAGTTTAGAGTAGCCCAATGCAAAAATCCTGAGGATCCATGTGGATCCATGCTTTGTAACCACGTTTTTGCACCACTGCGACCCTAGGCAACAGTGGGTGCGTGATTTTTTTGGTGCAGGCTGTAGCCATGGACATGCTATGTTATCTGATGGTGAATTTGGGGTGACCCAATGCAAAGATCCTGTGGGTCCATGCTTTGTAACCACGTTTTTGCACCATTGCAGCCCCAGGCAACAGTGGGTGTGTGCTTTTTTTGGTACAGACTGTAGCCATGGACATGTATTAGGCTTTTAATGAAGGGGAGAGGAGAGATGCTGTAATCCTCCTGGCTCAGGAGATTCTGATTTACCAGCCGCGTGAAGAAAGTATAGATTAAGATATTTGATATACAGCATATAAATCCAGAGATTTCCATGTCTCACTCTGCAATCCAGCCTGCTGTTACTTACGAGCAGGGAAGCAGGGTTTCTCTTCCAAACAAGAGAATACTGTCTCCCTCCAGCAGTACATTGCTTGGAGAAGCTGTAATTTGGAGGGGGCCTGGGGGCAGGGCTCTCTGCTTTTGGAAAAGAAATGAGAAACCTGCCATTGTAAAGCAAAAGTCGTTCCCCCACCACCACCACCCAAGCCAGCCCTCTCTCTCTCTCTCTCCCACCTGCATGCTTTTCGGCTGCCTGCGAGTCCCTAGAGCACGGAGAGGAGGAGGTGGTGGGCTGGAGCCTGCACGGAGTGTGACTAGGGAAGATTAGAAGGAAGGACGCGATCATTTCCTTAACCCTCTGCTTGCCAGGAGGGCAGGGGATTCCCTGCTCTTTGTTGAGTTTGAGCAAACACAGCAACAGAAGCGGGCGGGCAGTAAGACCCTGAGGCAGAATGCAGGAAAGCTTCTGCCTTCCCTCTTCCGCCCGCCCGCCCCGATCTTATTTTTGCCTATTTTTTCCCTGCGCTCCGGCGAGTCAGCTCCAGGGACCACACATTCGCTCAATAACACGCACAGACATTTCACCTTACTTTTTAGGAGAAAAAATCTGCGTGTTATAGAGTGAAATTTACGGTACTTGCTTCTGGGCTTGAACCAAAGAGGGGAAGAAGACAGGGCAGGGCCTAGGAGGTAGAGCTGCTACCTTAGCAGAATCGTGAAGGGCAGTGATTGAACTTGGTAGGTTGAGGTGGAACAATTTGCCACAATATCAGGATGCAACAACAAGTTCAGAACAAGTGGGAAAACAACACACCTCTAGTTTTGAAATGTTTAAGTCCAGTGATATACAGCTGGTAATTCTGCACAGAATTCGACTTTGCTAACAACATGCAAAATAAAATGGCATCTGACACATATATGGGATTTTAATCTTGATTATAAAGCAACTTGAGCTTAATTCACACAGGGAGGCAGTGGGGCAGTGGCTGCCTGAAAATGCATCCACGTAGAGCAGCATAAGCAAGTCTCATGTGGAAGCGCCAGTTACAGAGCTTGAGCCCAGTGGCTACCCAGCACATGCCCCAGGTACTCCTGTGGGGTGATTGTTCTCTTTGAATCAGACCTACAGCCAGGCCTACACAGCAAAACATTTGGAATTTCCATCAGATTCCATCATCAAAAGTGGCTCGGCAAGCTGCTTTAGATGCTGCTACCTTAAGAACAGGATGTGCAAGTTCATAATGTTTTCTGTCCCCAGCCCAACAACATCACATCCAAAATGCAGCCTTTGAATTATTTTCTACTCTGGTGTGTATGTGTGCATGCACATGCAATACAAAATTGGCTGATAACGCCAAGGTTGCAGGTTCGATCCCCATATGGGAAAGCTGCATATTCCTGGCTTGCAGGGGGTTGGACAAGATGATCCTCAGGATCCCTTCCAACTCTGCAGTTCTACGATTCTAAAAAAGGTAGGTTTAAAGGCTGCATTTACGTTATGTGTTTGCACAGGAATAGGAATCATGAGGAACCAGGACACCCTGCTTCTACACTACAACACAATGCCCACAGCAACACTCTTAAGGTGGTGCCTTTTAGCCATCTCCCCACAATGATAGTAACTTATCTCCTCATACTTTTGAAGAGTAAGAGACAGGTTGTAGCTGGCTGATTTTATCTTGTTCTGGGCCTCTAGGTGGGTCATGCCATCTGTGTTGACTCCATCAATTGCTACCACCAAGTCCCCCTGGTTCATCTGGGACTGAGCTGCCTTGCTGCCTGGCGTAATCTGCAGGAGGAAAAGAATGAGAGAGATAAACAAAGGCCGTCAAGACAGAGCACAATTCATCTACATATATGCTTGCATCTACTGACCCATGTGCTCACAGTCACCTACAGCTGACAATTCAAAGTCAAATCAAACTGATATCAGAGGGATGCACTGGATTTCCCTGCTCTATCCAACATCATTTCCAGAAATCTGCACACTGCAGTGAAGATCTACTTCTCAGCCCCACTCATCTAAATTCCTGCTAACAAAGGTGTTTTGGGGAATGAAACATACCTAGGTATTAAGTTAGCTGTTCTGCAGAGAGATAGCACGCAACAAACATTGCACAAACTCTTTTCACAAGATCCTTTCCTTGCTCCTTGGCACAGGGATTAAGTTCAATCCTAAAGGTCTTGTTTACACTAACAGGTAACAGGTTTAAATAGATGCATCACTGTTTGAAATAAGATGAGTATTAGCTCATCTCTAGTGCATTTTGAAATTTACAAACAAAAACAAGGTCATTTCCATTTATTCCCAAAGGTGACTGAAAACAGCACAAAAGGGCTATTTATCTGAACTTGTTTCAATTTATCTCTCTCTCTCTGACAGAAGATGTTCCTTCATGTATAAGGGCTACTGTCTGTGAATTGGACCTTTGTTCATTCTGAATGGTAGCTTCCATCCATTCACTAGCATTTGTTCAGGATAACTTATAGGGAGATTATGCCCATTTTGGGATATTTATAGAAGAATACTGCCATATACTGCTCAGCTTCTCACAACCAAGGGTTATTTCAGATACACAGGAAGCATAATGTTAGTCTTTGAGCATATGCAGTTAAGTATTATTAAGTTCCCTCTCTGACAACTAGGGTCACAAAGGAAGGTTTCCAGCCCCCATCTGCTCCTCCTCCTCCCTCCTCCTCCTCTTCAGTCTGGGGCTGCCAAACCATGACAGATCTTGACAGAGCTGAGGGACTCATGACCTTGTCCCCTGATTCAATAAGCACCTCAACCGCCCCCCACCATTTTGTATCTCAACAGCTTCCCCCCAAGACTATGTTTGTTTATTTCATTTATTTAAGAGACCCTTAGACCAGGGGGAGGGAACTGTCTTCCAAAATGGGTTACAACCATTTCCAACACATATCCCATAAGAAACAGACTTTAAACATTTAAAGTATCCATAGCCATGCAGAAAAATGCAAACCAATTGACCTTAATACAAAAAGCAACCACCACACAGCCTAATACAGAGCCTAATTAGTCCCCAAAGGCAGAGTTACTTTAGATACGAATTAATAATGATAATGCAAGTCTTTAAGGTCCATTTGGAAATAATGAGGGCAGGGACTTGCCTGATACCACATGGAACTGAATCACTAGCCAAGGAGCCAGATGCGGTTCCTACCTACCTTGAATGCACCAGGTAGGAGGCCAAGGAATGGAGGAGGGCCCATTTTCTGGCTAGAGCATTGGCCCTTTAAGGACTCTAGTTCTCAAAAGCAGGTAGAACCTAGGAGAGGTTGACTGGACATAAGAGGCTCCAACTCTCACTCAGAGCTCTCCATGGTGCTGCAACCCCCTGATATGTCAATAAGTCTTGCTTTGTAGGGTCCTCTACAAAACCAGACCAGGACACCACCCAAGGGTTCAGGCAGAAGACTCTTTAAGTCCAATTTCTGGGCCCTGTGAGAGTACTGCCCTCAGCTGCTGGCTCCTGTATGTGCAAGGCAGAGGCAAATGGTGATGAGAAGCCTAAAGGAAGGGTTCTGCCACAGAGGAAGGGGCTACAGAGCCCTTTGCCTGTGCCTCTGTTTTGTGCAGAGGACTAACAGGCAGAGCAAGCACTGCTGTGATTCAGCCCTTGTTCAGTTCAATACATGCCTCTTGGTAAAAACAAAAACTATATCTACAAAAAGTTTATATTAACGAATGCAAAGTCTGCGATGAAAACAAAAAGAAGCAAGGGTTTGAGCCTGGCTAAAATGAGCTCTTTAAAAGAAAGGAAGACATCTTTAGCCGTCACCTCTATAAGACTATACATTTCCCCCATCTTGAAACATAGATGCCCATCTTGTCATAAAAATGTTAACTACTCTGTTCTGCTGACATATCTGCATTCAGGAAAGCTGACTCCTAGTGCTTCACACCTGCTTGTACTTATCAAGAGTGGAGATTCATTGCTGAGCCCTGACTCCCTTGCTGAAAAAAGCCAAAAGACGGCCTAAATTTGGAATTCCTGCTCAGCACATCAGCCTCGCCCCCTTCTTTCTTTAACATCACCCCATGAACTCACAATGAATCAAACACTCCCAGAAATATATATTGTAAACTAGACTTCTTTCTGTTTCCCTAATTTTTGCAATGTTTGTGTGCAGGTGACGCCAGACAAATACACCCCCTTGTGAAATTGAGGTGGGAAGAACCCTGTAGGAAGGCTGTTCCCTTTTGGACATGCTAAACTAGAAGGAGAACTGGTTCATTTTTAAAAGGAACTTTCCAATCTCTGGTGGGAGTGAGGGTGAAGAGGAATCAGGGCGTCGATCCCATAAAGCAATGCTGAAGCTCCCTAGGAGCCCTGGACAAACTGCTCTGAGATTCACCAGCATGTATCTGTATAATAAAGGACCTTGCTTAAATTCAATCTTGCTCCCCGGGGAAATGCGATGACTTCTCAGTACTCCGATAGCAGTGATAAGAGCTGTACAACAAAGCTGGATAGAAAAGCAAACCTGCAGAGCTCTTGAAAGAGGATGATCTTTAACCAAGGTTTGTGAGTCCAAAAGGACTGCCTCCTCTCAAGGGCTGAAGTACAGCTGCTAAAATTAGATGCTAATTGGCCTGCACAATCTTACTTCCAAGAAAGCTAAAAGCATGCAATTGGGACCAGTGCAGGGGACACTCCGTTATCAAAAGCCAGCGACGTTTCAGTACACCGTGACAGATAAGGTGAAGCCAGCTCTGAAGTGTCAGGGAACATGAGGGAACTATCTTGTTCCAAACTAGGAGCAAGGAACGAATTGAAGTGCCTGTGCCTGCTTACACAAGGAGCTTGTGCACTGCAGCTGACCACAGGTCAAGAGGGCCCAGAACTGGTTCTTGGGACTGGCCACCTCTGCCGCATCTAAATGCTGCCAAATTCCCTTAAATGGGTGGAACAAAATATCACGAGGCACAGCTTTTGCTGGGCTGCACCATTTCAGACTGCAGGAGAGGGTTGATGTCTTTAAATGGTCACCTGAATCAAAACATTTTTGAGAATATACTGAACTGGCAGGCAACAAATAGGAATTCTCATAAACGGTCGGGTACACAGTGCTAAATATCACTGAACGTTGCCTGCGAAATCAGTCAAATATTAAATACTGCTACATAGCAACAAGCACTGCTTTCACAGAGAAATATCGAATACCAGCACAGCCATAACCAGGGCTAGGGGAAATCAGCTTGACCCTTTCCATCAGCCAGTGAAGGAGAAGCTGTATGTTTTAGACTTCTATCACCATTCCTTTTCCATTTTGTATCATGTGTGTGGGCAAGGAATTACCTTTCAATATCTATACAAGGTTTAAAATTTTCTATCGGAAGCAACAATGTCCTTTAGTGGGTTGGGATCTCTACTGCTCATCTGTTGTGTGTGGTTATTATTGGCTGTGTTTGTTGTAGCGGATTTTAGTGTTTACATTACATTTGTAAGCAACTTGGCATCATTTTTATAAGGAAAGCAGCTAATAAATATCAGTAATATTAGCAAGACACAATCCATTGGCTTTTGAGGCAGATGGACGCCAACAAGCATAATAAGAATGATTATTATTGCCAAATATCAAATACTGAACTCAAGGAACATTAGAGGTCAGATGCCGATATAAAGTATTCATTGAACAATGAATGCAATGCAATGCTGTGAATATTCCACATAAAAATTAGCAAAGTTTGAGCAAATTTATTTGAAACCTGATCATACAATCGATCTACCTCAGGCTGTGGTTAGGGGGTCACCTGTGTCATCCTGCCCAACGGAGGATATCAGCACACATTTGGCCCAGACGTGTAGCAACACATCTCTTTTAGTGCGGCCCTTGGTGGGGCATTCTTTTATATGTGTTAAAATCATGCACAGGGTAGGTGCAACACAGCACATGCTGTTTTTGACCCCTGCATCCTCATCCCTGCTGGCTCCACCCTGACCTTCCTGTGTTGTGCAGGAAGATCTGAAGGAATATTAATGTGCTTTTATGAGTGCATTTAGAATCTCCCCTGGGGTCAGGAACTCTTATTAAGGGGAGGCTTATAAGCAGGCAAAGGAGTTGGAACTGGCATGTGTCGCCACAACCCCTCCAAACCATCACAGATTTATTAATCACCTTCTAAACCAGTGTGTCAATGTGATCTACGCATAAGATAACTGAGAACAGTTAAAAGCACACAAAAAAACACAAAAGACAAAACTAAAACTAACAAGCAGACAATATCATCATCGGCTCCCAGTATGTTTCCGAGCACAATTCAAAGTGTTGGTGCTGACCTTTAAAGCCCTAAGCGGCCTTGGTCCAGTATACCTGAAGGAGCGTCTCCACCCCCATTGTTCTGCTCGGACACTGAGGTCCAGTGCTGAGGGCCTTCTAGCGGTTCCCTCCCTGCGAGAAGCCAAGTTACAGGGAACCAGGCAGAGGGCCTTCTCAGTAGTGGCACCCACCTCCCACCAGATGTCAAAGAGAAAAACAACCACCAGACTTTTAGAAGACATCTGAAGGCAGGCCTGTTTAGGGAAGCTTTTAATGTTTAATAGACTATTGCATTTTAATATTCTGTTGGAAGCCGCCCAGAGTGGCTGGGGAAACCCAGCCAGATGGGCGGGGTATAAATAAATCATCATCATCATCATCATCATCATCATCATCATCATTTATTTATGCCCCCACATCCACTTTCAAAGCCTGACAGAGGTGTACCCACTCAGTGTGTTCATTTCTCTTCCAATTCCAGCGAGTTCCAAGTAGAAAATATATTAAAATTCTCTTCCAATTCAAAGAGCTGTGCTGTGTTTTTGAGAGACATTTAAATCTTGTTCATTGATTATGAAGCCCCAGGCTGTTCAAGATAGTTAGTGCATTTTTGCCCCATTTTGTGATGTTCTAAGCTCCATCTTTTTCTCCTAACCTTGGCAAAAGCTAATCATGTTTATTACTGTTTGCACACTAGTAGTTTCAATTGGGGATTTTATTCCTTTTACTTCTGGCAATTGCACTGGGATTACTTTAACTTACTGACTCCCCCTAGCCTGTTCTGTCTAATGCAGCTCAATGAAAATAATGTAAGTGCTTCATATTTTCATGTTGCTCCAAAGGCTTTTTATTTTTCAACCTATTCAGCATATCCAAGCTGTAAAGTCACATCCTATAAGGTCACTCAAGACAATACAAAGGGTTCTGAATGCGATACCCATCGACCTGAAGTCCCTTTTCATATTCAGCTGCTTAAAATAGCATTGACTTTGAATATGACCTGATGTTCCAGGCACTGCCTTGCTGCTCATGTGACTGCTTTTATTGCCATTATTATTTGGTCAAATGAGAGTGTACACTTCTTATTCCATACATATTACATGTAGTCTCTGAGAACCAAGTTTTCCATTAGTTTAAAACATTTAACTACCCTAGCTCTGTATATGAAACACAGACCAAGAAATAAGCAATATAACTTAAACTGTGCTTTATTCTTTTTGCCATTTGGGGTAATCATAAGCTATATTTCCTTAGCTTCCAAAAAAGTGAGGGGGGGGGCAACTTCCTCTGCAAGCGGTAAAATTCTGGATGTCAGTCTACTTTAGCAAAAAGTATCCCCGACCCCCCACCCCACCCCAAGATTATTGCTACGAAGGTTGCACACCAACACCCAATCTCTGCTGAACAATTGCAAGATTCCAAGGTGTTCCAAGCACCTACCCAAAGTCATGTTTCCATTGGGAAACAATACATGGCAGAGACTGCCATGTCTTTAAGAAATATGGTTTCTTTTACATATGTTTACACCTGAAGCCTTCAATGGAGGGGGCGCAGAACATTATGCCCCAAAGGTGTCCCCCATGGCTCCTCTCTTCAGCAAGCTTGGGTGCAAAGCAGCAGCCAGTCATGGCTCCCAGTCTCTCAGTGCAGCCTTCTCCAGCCAGCGCCACATAGAGTTCTTCCCACTTCCTCCTTCTCTGTCCCAGAAAACCCCATGCCAAGTAGCTCCTCCCCTTCTTCCCGCTATCCCAAACCAAGTTTTAGAAGGTGACGATTTACCCACAGCCTACGTCATCGCTCAGCGTAACCTTGGCAACCTCCATTGGCACAGGCCCAAGGATTTCCCTGTGATGCGCCATCAATACTTTTTGTCATACTTAATGGCTCCTATCCCAGGTGAGGCCCTGGCCTGGAAAGGGAGCTTAGCCTGTATTTTGCTACTGGCCTGGCATCTTCCCTTCAATACTCCAAATATGAGCTCAATCCTACCCCTTTATTAATTTCTAACTGTTATGTACTGAGTTGAATAGGATCCAAACTGAACCAGTCTGATTGGTCCTAGAACAATAGGATCCAAATTGCAGCAGTCTGATTAGTCCTAGATTCAGAATGCAGCAGTCTGATTGGTCCTAGAACAATGCAGCAGTATGATTGGTTGGCAGGAACCACCCAATCCTGCTCCAGATAGAAGTGAATCCACAACCTGATTGGCTTACAGTAGAATTCCGGAATAAGCCAATCATGTGCAGCCCATTGTGTAAATAATGTATATAAAGCAGATACTGTGAGGGGACTTTCATTCATTCCTCCTCACCACTATGAGCTGAATAAAGAGCATGAAATCACTTTGCGACTCTGAGTATATTTCACTAACATTCACTAACTCTAGCAGTTATGGGTGCCCTTGCACCCCCAAACTGTGTTGCCGCAGATCTGCAGCAATATTTTCTCAAGTTTTACAATGCAATTCTGCATATCACAAGAAGATACTCTAACTCTAATAATAATAATAATAATAATAATAATAATAATAATAATAATAATAATAATAATAATTTATTATTTATACCCCGCCCATCTGGTTGGGTCCCCCCAGCCACTCTGGGCGGCTTCCAACAAAACACTAAAATACAATAACCTATTAAACATTAAAAGCTTCCCTAAACAGGACTGCCTTCAAATGTCTTCTAAAAGTCAGATGGTTCCTTATTTCCTTGACATCTGATGGGAGGGCGTTCCATAGGGCGGGTGCCACTACAGAGAAGGCCCTCTACCTGGTTCCCTGTAAGCTCACTTCTCGCAGGGAGGGAACTGCCAGAAGGCCCTCAGAGCTGGACCTCAGTGTCCGGCAGAACGATGGAGGTGGAGATGCTCCTTCAGGTATACTGGACCGAGGCCGTTTAGGGCTTTAAAGGTCAGCACCAACACTCTGAATTGTGCTTGGAACCGTACTCTATGGCATACGTACTCTATGGCATATGCTGGGTAGGGGGAAGGAACCACAAGCCCAAGGTCCAAATGTGGCCCCCAGGCATACCCAAGCCTCATTGAAATGAATGGGAGCTGTACGAGAGCATTGGGGCAGCTCCCACTCATTTCAACAGGGCTTGTGTAGAATAATTTCCCTGTTGGGTGTTACCCTCTTCAATAAAAAGAGTGAACAGAGAGGAAAAACAGTGTCTGGCTCTGGAATTACTTCCATTTGTCTTTATTTTGCACCTTGGAGGAAGATAAAATACAAGTGACTTTCAACCTGAAGTCAGCCATCCAGAATGCTATTTGCCTCCTCTGTGTCCTTTGTCCTGAATAATGGAAAGTGTAAATATTTCTGAAACTACAGTTAATCTTTCCTCTCTCTCTCTCCCTCCAAAGACAGCTATGGTTGATATTTTTGGCTACCATCTGAAAGAAAAGAAAATTGCAGCACAAAATGCAGGGCTTATATTTCAGTCAGCAGAATGTTTAACCAGCAGGTGTTCCATTCAAAGCATTTTGCAACTTTGAAGAAACCTTTACACACTATTTTTCCAGAGGAGAAAAACCAAACCAAACAAACAGAGAACAATAACCATGGAAATCCAATGTACAAATGTTTGAGGCACAACAAATCTGTTGTATCCATTGTTGACTGTGCTGCACATCAAACCCCTAAAAGTAAGAAAGAGTTCTGTCTTCCCACCCTATGGATATGCTAGGACCCCTTCCCCAAACAATCAGTTTTTGGTTTTTTAAAGGAAATTTTTTACCTACAGTGACATGGAGAAAAACATGCAGACCACATTTTACTTAGCTGCTCAGCAAGAAGTAATCTTGTTCCCAGCTTCCAGTGTCCTGGCACTGGGGTCAAAGCCAAGCAATGTACACTTCCTTTTAATAAGCAATATATTTCCAAATATAAGAAATGACATTAACTTTGGTTTTTGGTGCTTCACGTCTACTTACAATGCCCCCTTCACATCATCCCACTTTCTGATTACAAAATATCTGCTTGTAAACTTAACAATGCTCTTTTTATTTTAAAATAAAATAAAATAAATAAAATAAAATAATTGAAACTTAGAGGGAGGTCCCCCAAAAAGACAAGGGTAGAAGGTAGGGGAAAGATGCATCACTTGTCACTAACAATATGACAGTCATTATCCTAGATTATTGACTTGGAATGATTGAAAAAATGATATGCCCCTACTTAAACTCATGAGTAAAAACAATGAATACGGTAAGTGGGGGTAGAGGGCTCCATGGTCTAGTCTCATACCTGATGTCATGGAAGCACTGCCCCCCCCAACACCCACACACTGAAATGGGTGTCTAGAGAGGCGGAGACTATCATATAAGCTTCCCACCATCAAAAGTCTACACCAGTGCATAGAGGTCAGGAGGCTGGGACAAGTGATGTTAGGGGCAGACCAAGCTAGCATGGACCCTATCACTTGTAAGATAAAAGCCAGAACAGAATTCTTGTGATATATATTCAACAACCAATCAACAAAGGAGCATTTATTGTTCAGAATATGGATTGTGCAGAAAGGCACTAAATGGGAATCCAAGTTCTTTAATTTAATGTAGTATCCATTTTGCACCATTCCCCCCTTATATTCTCTTAATGATCCTGGGCAGCAGCTGCAGATGAGTAGCAGGCACAAGGTCATCCCGTGTCAGGACCTACTGGTGCTAAAACAAGGAACTTTCAGATGCAGAGTCTGCAACCTATTGCGCTCATCCACTAGAACAGAGCTGGCGAACTTGTGGCCTGTGGTGCGAATGCACCAGCAGGAGTGCTGGATTGACTCCACCAGTGTGTTTACACTGCACCAACTTTGCCCCTCCCTACTCTGGTACGCAGCAGTGACACAGAGTAGAGATACTATATCGAACAGATGGAAAGCTCTTTAATTTGAGTAGGCTGAAAGCAAAGAATAAGGTTACAATAACTTTTATCACAGAGCTTCAGTATGCTGATGACAATGCACACTCAGAGGATGACCTCCAAACCATCCTAAATATCTTTGCAGAAGCTTACAAAAAGCTTGGCCTATCGCGCAACATCCAAAAAACCAAAGTGCTGCACCAACAAGCACAAAACAACCCCTATGCAGTGCCACAAATCCAACTCAATGGTGTAACATTAGAAAGTGTCCATCACTTCTCCTACATCTTTCCACAAGGGCCGACATCAATACTGAAATCCAGCATCGCCTGAGCTCTGCAAATGCAGCTTTCTCCCGATTGAAGTGCAGAGTGTTTGAGGACCAGGACATCCATAGGGAAATCAAAATGCTTGTTTACAAAACTATTGTACTACCAACCTTACTGTATGCTTGCGAAACATGGACCACTTATAAAAGCCATCTTCAACTACTTGAAAGATTCCATCAACAATGTCTCCCCCCAAAATTTTACATATCACTTGGGAAGTCAGGTGAACTAATGCCAGTGTACTGGAATAAGCAATGATTCTTCAACATCAGCTTTGTTGGACTGGTCATGTTGTTCAGATGCCTGATTATCATCTTCCAAAGCAAGTACTCTATTCTGAACTTAAAAATTAAAAGCATAATGCTGGTGGTCAACAAAAGAGGTTTAAAGACTCTCTCAAGGCAAATAAAAAAAAAAGTAGTATAAACACCAACAACTTGGAAACTCTGGCCTGCGAGCGCTCCAATTTGAGAACAGCCTTTTCCAAAGGTGTCATGGACTTTGAAGATGCTCAAGCTCAGGACAAAAGGGAGAAATGTGCTAAAGAGGAAGGTACATTTGGCAAACCCTCACCATAATCAACTCCCACCCGGAAACCTATGTCCCCACTGTGGAAGGACATGTGGATCCAGAATTGGCCTCCACATGCCTTGAAAGAAAATATTATGAAAATGATATACAGGTGGTACATGACCCCAGTCAAGCTTGCAAAAATATACCATTTGTCGGACAACAAATGTTGGAAATGTAAGGAGGCTGAAGGGACATTCTTTCACCTATGGTGGACCTGTCCAAGAGTGAAGGCATTCTGGGAAATGATATATAATGAGCTAAAAAAGGTGTTTAAGTACACCTTCCCTAAAAAACCAGAGGCCTTCCTACTGGGCATTGTCGGCCAGAAAGTGTTAAAGAAGGACAGAACGTTTTTTATGTACGCAACTACAGCAGCAAGAATTCTTATTGCAAAGTACTGGAAGACACAAGATTTACCCACACTGGAAGAGTGGCAGACGCAATTGATGGACTATATGGAATTGGCCGAGATGACTGCCAGGATCCGAGATTTGGGAGAAGAAGCAATGGAGGAGGACTGGAAAAAATTTAAGGACTATTTGCAAAAGCTTTACAAATTATATGAATTATAAGAACTCGCACGATTTGGAAAGATTAGCTCCAGCAATGAGAGTGGATGACATATGAAATTAAATAATAATTAATGAAAGGACCAATGTTTAAATGTTTAAAATGATATTATATTTGTTTTTTAGAGTAAATTGACAATAAGTAATTTAAACTAAAACGTAAGTTTTTGAAAGTATAAAAGAAACGCATGAAACAAGGTTATAATTTGCTGATATTTTTATTGTTAAGAATGCATTGTGAGGGAGATGTGGGGAAGTCCGATAGAAAACTGAAATAAGCCTTGAAATGATCTATTTTTTCTTCTTTCTTTTATTTGTTGTTGATGTTTCTTTGTATAATTGACTGTATATCTTCATCTGGAAAAAAAGCAATAAAAATATTTTTTAAAAAATAAACTGGAATGGAGAAACACACACACACAAAAAAAAACCGAATTGGCCTCCACAGTCACTTACGGACTCACTGTTAAGACAGTGTTCATGGAAGACAATTTTACTCTGCTGTGAGTGATCGCTGAAGAAGAAGAAGAAGAAGAAGAAGAAGAAGAAGAAGAAGAAGAATGCAGCAGTGACACAGTTGGAAGGAGGTCAGGAGAGCAATGCAAGCACAGCATGCTGCCCACTACTGCTAATTATATCCTACCCAACCCAATAGACCACAAGTAAACAAAGACACAGCATAGCATGGCACCAGTGCTACATTTATTGCATAGCATGGCAGAGAATAGTGTGTTTTCCTGCAGGGCATTTTCAGTGGGTATGAGTTGCCTAATTAAAGTCAAAAGAATTTTTGAGGCAATATTTGGTCCAAATGCATTTTGAACCAAAGCACCTTTTTCCCCAGTGGATGCCCACCTGTAGTTCTTCCTGTCACAACAACATGCAGAGAAACAGCAAGTCAGAAAGCTATTGTTCAACAGACAAAATCATTTTTGAAAGGAATAGAAAGAGCTGTCTGACTCTTCTCCTCCTTTCATCATCTGGTGTGAAATGAATAATTCAAGGCTGGCAAACAAATCAGATGATTGAGCGAGCACAAAGTGGTTGTGTTAATTTGGGATTTCTCATGCCTGCAACATGGAGATCACATACATTAATTGTAGTAGGGGGTGAAATCCACTATTGATAGTGGAGGAGGGTGGGGTGCAATTAAAAGCCGTTTCATGCACCCTTGGCTAAATTTCTATGGAAAAGTGGGCTTCATCCATTCATTCCTGCAGCCAAGTCACATGCTTGTTAAATTAAAATGACATTTTTTGGGTTTCATCAAAGAAAGTCATCGTGAAAGAATGATAACCACGGCAGTGTATGGAAGGGGAAATGGATCAGTGAAACAGATTTCATATTGGGTCAAAAGCAGAAAAGCCTTATCCCAGAACAAAAACATCAGTGTTGTTAGGTACTTAGATCCTTTGCCAATGGGGGAACCAGGATTTTGGCCAGCATGAACTGAATGGACAGGAGTCAGGTGGGTTCTGCAGCGTCCAGCTGCACAGGGTGAAGACTTGGTGCTAAATTCATTGTGAATGGTGAATGTAATTAGCTGCCATTCCTTCTCCGGAACTGAGACTGTAGCATTGACCTGACTGTATGGCACACTTTCAGTTCTCCACTGAAAGCCTTTTGAAAGCTCTTTAAACAGCAAAAGTGTATCAAAGATGCTCGGGGAAGGGCTGTGGCTCAGTGGCAGGGCACCTGCTTAGCATCCAGAAGGTCCCAGGTTCAATCCCAAGCATCTCCAGCTAGGGTTGGGAGGGAGCCCTGTCCAACGAGAGCCGTAGCCACTCCATGCTAACAATACTGTGAAGAAGAAAAATGCACATGGTGTCAGGATGTCAGAGGGGCCGGGGTTGGAGCCAAGTGTGGTGGCAGTACAGTGGCAGCACAGATTCAATGGCCGCAGGTACTCCTGCTGCTGCTGCCACTAGCTGGAGCTACCTCCTGCCACCTTTGCTCCTTCCCCCAAAACACTGGGGGTGCCAAAAGGGCTCGGCTCCTAGGAGATGGCACCCCTGGATTCAGTATGTCAGTTTTCTATGTTCCTGGGGGACTCCATAGTATGTTTAATTGTGTTACTGTGTCAGAGTCACAGACATGACAAACTGATTTAATACCTTCAGTGCCTTTCTGATGAATCTTCATATTTCTACGATATGAAGCAACAATACAGGCTGAGGGCGGTGTGCTGCTAAGGGTGCTTCTTGATGCCTCTGTTAAGACTAACAGTAGTGTAAACAAAGCATTTGAAATTATATCGTTAAAGGGGTACTTCTGGTTTTAAGATTTCGAAAGACTGTTTTGGAGTGATGATAAACTCTAGATCCATGTGCTGATCCTGGAAGCTCATAGGGATTGCCTCTTTTCACCCACTTTTCATCAGATCAGCGCTCTGAAACAGCATGCCAGTCACATACCATAATGTTACAACACCTGGCAAACACTGGCAACAGGAAACAACCTTAACCTGTCAGTGATTTAGTTGTTTGGCTGGAACACACCAGCCAAAAGTTGTACGTGGTTGGGTTCTATTTTCATCCCCTGCAGCTCAGGGTATTGCCCATTAACAGTTGGCCCATCTCCAATAATAATCATTAGCAGCTCCTGCCACCACCCCAGTTTAAAAGCTTTTTAGGTTTTAAATGCTGTTTGTGTGGCTCAGACCCAAGATCCCTTTAAAACAAGCCTGTCTTCGTCAGATGCCTCACAGACAGAGCAGTCCTTGCCTTGTGATAAGGCGGCTGTTTTATCAGATGATGCCTAAGCTTAGGAAAGGGGTGGATTTGAGGTTAGGTCAAAGCTTATTTTTAGTCCACAGTTCAGCCAAATAGCCCCTAAAGTGGCTCGCAGAGGTTCTAATACAAAGTTACAAGATTAAAATACCATAAATCAAATCAACCCCAGGAGCAGTAAAATGTTCAAATCCAGCAATACACAAAACAATTATCTTAAAATAGTGGGTGATACATAAAACGTGTGTGTGTATGTGTGTGTGTGTGTGTGTGTGTGCTGGGCCCATAATAAAAATCCTGGTGGAAGCGTATGGTCTGCACCAGAGGTGGGAAACTTACTTCAGGCTGAGGGCCACCTGGGAAATCTTCCAGGGGCCACATGCCTGTGGTAGATGAAGCCAAGAGAGAAAAAGTAGGTAGGGGCAGAGACAACAGTGGGCAGTGCAGCACAAGCCAGAGGTCCACATACACAACTCCATCTTCCTGCCAGGCAAGCAAGAGGCATTATCACAGCTTCGAGAAAAGCACTTGAGGAAGCAGCAGAGCACAGACATTGGCCTAGGGAGAGTCCTGAGGGCCCCCTCTGAAGATCTCAGCAGGCAGGCAAGATCACAAGGGAGCAAGGGGGTTGGGTTACATTAGACCTGTGCTTTTCATGGCACAGTACTTTTATAATCCTTTTAATAATATTCATAATTTAGTTGTCTTTATTAATTTTTAAAGCATTGTTGCCCATCTTGAGCCCAATGAGGATAGGGCACATCAATAATAAAACATGCAAACTAAATGGCTACATTTCCATAGCCTTATAGTGTTTTGTTTTTAATGGCAAAGCAACATGCTAACGATTGCCCCATTTTTCAGATTATGGAGGTGGGTTGGCACAGGTGTTTTAGACAGACATAATACTCTAGGATATTATGCAGACCTCAGATATGCAGATGACACAACCTTGATGGCAGAAAGTGAGGAGGAATTAAAGAACCTTTTAATGAGGGTGAAAGAGGAGAGCACAAAATATGGTCTGAAGCTCAAAATCAAAAAACGAAGATCATGGCTATTGGTCTCATCACCTCCTGGCAAATAGAAGGGGAAGAAATGGAGGCAGTGAGAGATTTTTGCTTTCTTGGGCTCCATGATCACTGCAGATGGTGACAGCAGTCATGAAATTAAAAGACGCCCGCTCCTTGGGAGAAAGGCGATGGCAAATCTAGACAACATCTTAAAAAGTAGAGACATCACCTTACCAACAAAGGTCCGTATAGTTAAAGCCATGGTTTTCCCAGTAGTGATGTATGGAAGTGAGAGCTGGACCATAAAGAAGGCTGATCGCTGAAGAATTGATGCTTTTGAATTATGGTGCTGGAGGAGACTCTTGAGAGTCCCATGAACAGCAAGAAGATCAAACGTAACCATTCTTAAGGAAATCAACCCTGAGTGCTTACTGGAAGGACAGATCGTGAAGCTGAGGCTCCAATACTTTGGCCACCTCATGAGAAGAGAAGACTCCCTGGAAAAGACCCTGATGCTGGGAAAGATGGAGGGCACAAGGAGAAGGGGACGACAGAGGACGAGATGGTTGGACAGTGTTCTCGAAGCTACAAACATGAGTCTGACCAAACTGCGAGAGGCAGTGGAAGACAGGAGTGCCTGGCGTGCTCTGGTCCATGGGGTCATGAAGAGTTGGACACGACTAAATGGCTAAGCAACAAGGAGAGGTAGAAACTAGAGAAATTCAGTAGGTGATGATTTTCCCACTATGAATATGCCTGTCAGAAGCAAAAACAATAGTCTTCGGACATCTTAAAGACTAACCATGTCCACAGTGGCATGAGTTTTCATAGGGTATAGGAAATTCCATCAGACAAAATTGCAGCGGTGGAGGCAGCTGAAACAAGCACAGATCACATGAGAAAATATCTCTTAAGTCCCTTGCTTATCAAAACTCTGGCAAACCCCTGTTTATTCACTGAAGCTTTTAAATTGCTTTTTTAATTTTAAAAAAACCCATACTAATAACTAACGTTGATTGCTCTTTTATTTGCTGCCTCATCTTTTATTTGCAGTTTTATGCATTTGCAACTGCTCAGCCTTGTAAATCACCCTGGAGTAAATTTTGACAATGGGAGATATAGAAATAAACAAAATGCAAATGCCACAATACACTTGCTAGTCTTCCAGCTGCCATGAAATGGAAAACTAGGGGTAGACAAACAGTTGATTTTAGTTCTCTCTCATTTTTCCAATCTTAAATTCACTTTCCCACGTTTCTGAATGGACTCTTGGGCTGGGGAACTGTTTAAGGGCAGGGGTTTCTTGCTGTTATTGATTTTTAAAATATCTTTATTTTTAGATCTTATTATAGTTTATGACCTTTGTGGAAATTGTTCAGTTTTGTTGTGTAGTTTTTGACATGTTTTATTTATTATAACAACTTCTGCTTTGTTTGTAATTCTGGAAACCTTTTCATGTTGTAAGCTGCCTTGAGAATGGTTTTAACTATGGAAAGGTGCCATATGAATAAGAAAGATTTCTGCAGCAATTTGCTTTTAAAAAAAAGTCCTCATGAAAATTATTCAGCATTTTAGTTCAAATTTATTCTAATAAATGTATTTTTATATACAGTGTTGACTACTATACACATTTTTACGAGGAATTTTCCTCAATATACTGCATTTTTGTATGTTATTCACAAATAAATTCATTGTTATGCACTTTCCCCTAATATAATAATAGATACTTTTCTGAACATTTTTAGAGAACTGCGCTGCAAAATTGAGGTAAGAGACAGCTGGAGTATGGCTATGTTTTGGTTCTTTTGTTTCAGAAAGTGTATAAGTGATAAATTCACCTTTAAACATGAACTGCTTGATAGTGGCAATGATGCAGGAATGTATCTAAGTAAAAAACTGCCAAAAAAATGTGGCCCATTCTTAATATTATTTTCTAAGTACTATGTTATAAGTATGTATATCTGTATGCATATGTATGATTTTTTTAAAATTACTGTAGATATGCATGTATTGAAACTTCTAAGATGTCTTAAGTGTTTCCTTAATAATAATTATTTTACTGTATTTATCTTGATTTTGAGCATGCTAATTTCTTTTCTTTTTTTAAGTTTGGGAGTTTAAAGGAGATTCAAATGCATACTGACTATGAGCTGTATCCCACTAATTTGTTCTCTCAGTGCAAGGTTTTCTGCTTGCACAGAGTAATGCTCCCCCCTGTACACCCCCAAATCTGTTCTGGGTCGTCCCCCCCCCAACCTTCTACAGCAGATTTGGGGAGGTTACAAGGCAAGCACAGGGAGAGCAGGTTGGTCTCTGTAAAACAGGTTTAGCAAAAAGCTGGCAGTGGAGAACATCGACTGACAAGCACTCATGATGTCACAAAGACACCTCCCTACAATCCCTGGAGTAGTTCTGTCTTTTTCAATAATAAAAAAGCATGTTTTAGTTGTTTTAAATTTTTTTTCTTTGCAGAGGATGAACATATACCAGTAAGTGGATAACATCCTAAAACAGCTGCTTTTGCAAACTACAGGGATGGGAAATAAGTTGCTCCTTTTATTTTTGTTCTCTTTCTATGCACATGCAGTAAATGGAACCTTCCCAATTCTGATTAATCGGTAGGGGAAGCTTCCCATTACTTTTTTCAAGGAGACCCTGGTTTGCTGTCCTCTGAATATTAGCTAACCCTTCCGACAGCACGGTGTCCAGCTCAGCATTCCTCAAGGGTGAAAATGAACTATTAGCTAACAATGTGAATTCAGAATGGCGTCTTTGAAAGGGAGTGGCAGGGGAGACTCCCAGGAGACACACACACATATCAAACGGAGATGTATTAATAACTTGCTCGCAACCCCACGATGACTCAGTTGCATGTACTTCTAGAATTACAGGCTCGCCAAAGGATGGTAAACTGACACACCCTTGGTGTTGAAGAAGGGTATGGTTTAGGCTCTGCTTGGAATGAATTGGCCAAGGGCAACTCAGGATTAAGAAGAAGAAGAACATAACTGCTTTGGATCACCTTTCTAAGGAATTTACAAGGCTGGCTTGTACCTTCTGGGTTTATTTTTAGCAAATGTATTCTTTATCCAAGTTCAGGATACCTTTGCATGGAAAACAAGATCTTGAGGTAGAAACAGGGCCAGCTGCCCTTTGCCCCTGCGCACTAAATATAGCCCCATTCCTTGATCCTAACCAAACTTGATTCCTAGTTCCATAGCTCAAATGTATCCCTGGTTCTCTCCGTGGTGCTCCTCAGAACAAATTGCATCAGCACCAGAGCAGTCATCTTCCTTGGCTGTCTCCCATTAAAATGCACTGCATGTGCACCCAAGTATTCTGTACTTGAAATGACAGAGACCCTCTCCAGTCCTCAAAAAAAGATGGTCCCTGTGAATATTTCTGCAAATTCTCTTTCAATCAATCAAACTGGCATCAACACCACAAGAGGATGTCCTTCTTGCAAATGGGACAGGTATACAGCTGCTTGGAGAACTGGCCAGTGGGAGCATTTCCCCATGTGGCAAAGGAGGGCTATTTCACACCTAGTCAGAAATGGGGGAGCGCACTATGCCAGCAAATGCAACAGCTGATCAACCAGCTCCCCTTGTGGTGGCGCACCAAAAGTGTGGTAAATTGCCACAGCCAATGGGGTGTATTCACTCTTTCTTAAATAAAGAATATTTAACCATGTGCAAGAAGGATCCTTCCTTCCAGTGTACTGCAGCAGGTCTTCCTATCTTCCTTCCTTCCTTCCTTCCTTCCTTCCTTCCTTCCTTCCTTCCTTCCTTCTTATTGGATAAACAGTCACCTGTATGTAGCCAGAGTTAGAATCTTTGGCTATTTAAGATAGGCCTGCCTTGATCTGGGCCCCTGCAGATGTTATTGGCCTACAACTCGCATCAGCTCTGACTATGAGAAGTTAGAGCCCAATAACTTCTGGAAAGCTGAAGGCTGGGAAGGCTGCCAAAGACCCAACAGAGGACAAAATATCGGCCTTGGACCTGGAAGACCAGTGTTGTTCAGCTACGCTCTCTCTCTCTCTCTCTCTCTCTCTGTAGCCTACTTCACAGGATTGTTGTGAGGATAAAAAGGAATAATTGCATTTCTACCCCCTGGTGCTCCTCAGAGGAATACTGGGAAGCAAATGTGATAAAACAAAATAAATAAAATTTATGTTGTGCAGACCATCAGTTTAAGAACCATCTGTTTTTCGCGTGTTTTGGTGGAAGCTGCTACAATTCCATCATCTTTGCACTGAAGCCTGTGGGCTTGGTTCCCAGTGCATCAGCTGGATAATGGCTGAAACCTTGCAGACAATAAGTTATCAGTCATATCCCTGATCAAGGCCCTTATCTCCGTTTGCTTTTTCTGTCCTGCATGACCCTGTAAGAATGTGCAACACGATAGCCTGGGAAGAAGAAGAAAAAGTAACAGCCCACCAAGCTGGCCTCTTTTGGCTGCCATCCAGCAATGATAGGGATTCATGCTTGCCATATGTAAAGGCTGATAAAAAGGTAGTATTCTACTTATACTAAGGCTCCAGGCAACAAAAGGGTATGTGCTTGCAAGGAGGAGGCATGCAGATAACAAGACCCTCCACCTTTCTCCAAAAAGCCAGGAAGGAAAATAAAAGTTAAAGTATTAAAGCTAATGCCTTATTTCAGCTACCAGTGTACAGTGGTGCCTCGCAAGACGAAAAGAATCCGTTCTGTGATTCTCTTCGTCTAGCGGTTTTTTCGTCTTGTGGAGCAAGCCCATTGACGGATTAGCGGATTAGCGCTATTAGCGGCTTTTAGCGGCTTATCTGCTGATCGGATCAGCTGATAAGCGGCTTAGCGGCTTAGAAAAAGGGGGGAGGGGAAAAAACCAGCAGGAACTCGCAAGACATTGTCGTCTTGCGAAGCAAGCCCATAGGAAATTCGTTTTGCGAAGCACCTCCAAAACGGAAAACTCTTTCGTCTAGCGAGTTTTCCGTCTTGTGAGGCATTCGTCTTGCGGGGCACCACTGTATATAGTTTCTATAACACTTTAAAAAGCATTCAAGTAGTTTGGGGAGGTACTAATAATTCTCTTTTGGATATCACCCCCCCTGTTTTGGGCATCCATCTGTCCCGGGAGACAATGGAGTATGCCTCCAGGGGTGAAGTCAAACTGCTGTGCTCGCAGCACCAAAGTGGCCTTTCTGGAGTGTAAGTCTGGGCAGTGCGTATGAAGGTCTTGGGATGCCCAGATGACAAGACCCACCCACCCCTTTCCACTTGTGTACACAAGGATAGATTATGTTTTCATGTGAAGGTATATATAACTGCAAACTGCTACATAAAGCCGTACTGTGAATAAACAACATTTGTGTGTTGCAGAGGATGTTGCAACAGCCTTTGTGCGTTGCATTTGTGTGTTGCAAAGGCACATAGCCTTCGTTTCTAAAATTCCAGAATAATTTGTTGCTTTTTGCTTCAATAGGCTAGCACAGATGTTGGGTCAATCATTTATCTCTGTCTAATCATTAGCTTAGTCATGCTGGCCACATGACCTGGAAAAACTGCCTGTGGACAAACGTCAGCTCCCTCGGCCTGTAAAGTGAGATGAGCGCCACAACTCCAGAGTCGTTCACAACTAGACTTAACTGTCAGGGGTCCTTTTCCTTTACCGTTTAATCTACCCAAAAATTGTTGTGAGGATCAAATACTACAACCTCAGTTGTGTTTCCTTCAAGCTTTACAGGTGGTAATATTTCAGTCAGAAAAATAATCAGTTGACAAGCTCCATGCCTTCCCAGTGTCGCAGTGAAAACTAATGGGTGATATCCAGCAAAATAGTTCCATCTGCACAAGGACTTTTAGCTGCATAGTAGAAATTCCCCACTCTCTCGTCTCCTTGCATGCCCCCCTGCATGTACTGTAAATCTGCTCCCAAGGGTTGACGGGAACCACTTCTGAAATCTAAGGGCCACATTCCTTCATGGGGAAGCTTCGCAGGACCAGATGCCAGGAGTCATGTCAGAGGCAAAAGTGGGTTGAGCCACGGATGTGATGGTTGTCTTTGTATGGTAGGCTACACTCCAGCCACAAAATTCAGAGCTTCTGCATTCACAAACACCTCTTTCCATCCTTCACCCAGGCAAGTGAGGGGCATCATCACTGTTCAAAGACTTATCCTGCCAAGCAAAAGCACTCAAGGAGAATGAGGAGCATGGCCAGTGAGGAGTGTGACCAGATAAGAAGGTAGGAGGCAGTTGTGTAGCGTGGGTTGCCAGTCCCCGGAGCCGTGCAGAGGTGGTGGGGTGGGTGGGAGGGAAATGGACAGAGTATGCATGCACATTTAACTGCACAACGGCATCCATGTCACCCAGGAGATCGCAGCCACAGAGATAAGAAAAGAAGAGTCATTCTGTTGTCTGGAGAGGTCACTTCCTGGTTCGCATGGAGAAGCTGTTTTCAGTTCAGCCCAGCAACAGAAGCATGTAGCTGAATTGAGGCAGCACCAGGTGTTGAAATTTTGCACCCCAAACAATTTGGGAATTTGGAAGGCTGCAATTTGGCCCAGGGCCTGAAATTTCCCCACTCCTGCATTTCATGCAAATTTTTACAGTAGAGGTGGGGAAATGTTTCTAGCCCAAGGGCTGCATTCCCTAGTCTTGGGCAAGGACAGATGCAAAGTGGGCAAAGCAATGAATATATGCATATTTTTACTTTGTATGACTTGAGGTTCTTCTTTAATTCAGAGGCTGGATCTCCTGAATAAGATTCCAACTAGTTCACCCATTTTATCCTGACTGCACTCTTTGATGCTTGAAATTCTGCCCTGCCTATTGCGGATGTCTTATTCTTCTTGCATCTACTACAAAGAAACCTGTGGCACTCTTAAAAGACCCACAAATGTATTATGGCATGATATTTTGTTCACTTCATCAGACATATCTATTTGCATTTGCTAATGCCATCTCCTGCACAGGGTATAACTTTGGAAACCACACACTGCTGTGATTAGAAATAGCAGAATCAAGAGACACTGCCTTTCTTTTTAAATGCCTGTGCTTGTGGGACTTCAACTACTTAAAAAGACCACTCAATAGAAATGGAGTTAATTATAAATGAAACACGTTCTCTGCTCTGCGGCATTTAGAAGCCCTGGCCTTCCTTATTTGATTTGCTGCATGATCTGAGGTAAGCTGTCGGCTGAGGAAATGAAAAGACAGAAATGCACTCGTTTATACAATATTGTGAGCATATAGGGTGACGGGGGAGGAATGAACAAGGAGCAGAACTGCACATTTGTTTTTTCAGATGCCAGCTTTCAGATGTGATTGTGCTCACTGGAGCAGATGGGACCTAGCTGAGTTCTGAAGATCCCCAACCCATAGCGGCACCTGGTTACATAAATACAGTGCTACCTCAGGTTACAGACACTTCAGGTTACATACGCTTCAGGTTATAGACTCCGCTAACCCAGAAATAGTATCTCGGGTTAAAAACTTTGCTTCAGCATGAGAACAGAAATCGTGCTCTGGCGATGCGGCAGCAGCGGGAGGCCCCATTAGCTAAAGTGGTGCTTCAGGTTAAGAACACTTTCAGGTTAAGAACAGACCTCCAGAATGAATTAAGTTCTTAACCTGAGGTGCCACTGTATATAAAGAGATCAGTGGGTTTTGGATTGGAAAGTAAGTGTTTTCGCAACTAAACCAGAATCCTCCACGTATTAACCTACATCCACATTCTAGAACTCAAGCCACACCATCCTGCTAACAGGTAAAGGCTGTGTTCACTCAACACATATGTGCTACAACACATATGTGAAAGTCCTACACCAAGAAGAGGTGAATCCTGGCATCCACCCTTGATCCCAGGGGATAGCAAATGAGGTACCATATTAAAAATAATGTAGTATTCTCTGGTTGTGAACTGCCACTAGACCCAGCAATCATTCTTCTATGTTATCATGAAGGAAACACAGAACATTGTAATCTAAAATGCACGATGAATTGGTCGTGCACTGTGAGTATTGCAGATAGCTGGGGACAAGTGCACTGCAGCTTTATGACTAGCTGAAGAAAATATGGCAAAGTGCTGCAGTGATAGGGCTGGGCTGTTACATCAATGTTAGTGAGGACTGCTCTCCACCTGACAGATTGCAAACCACCATTATTTGTCTGAAAATTGCATCATCCCTTAGGATGATGCACACAATTAATTTGGAATTCAGAATATATCACACTTATATTAGATCTCAAAGTATTTGGAAGATTGTTTCCTTGGCTTTACTCTTTAGCATGACCTTCCTTTCATTGTACCCATTTTTCAGTCTCCACCCACCTGCTCTTTTGACTTCCTGAACAACGAGACCTCAGGATAGATCTCACTTTTCCACACGCTATCAGCTGACATGCAACGAACCATTTTCAAAATCTCTTGTAAAATCAGCAAGCAGTGAATCCTGGGAATGAAGGCTCCCTAAGGCAACTGGCTATGCAGCCAGTTTATAAACATGGCAGCGCATGGCAGCAGTGGGATGTGGGAGAAGGGAGTATGAAAGATTTGCAAAGGTTAATATCTGCTAGGCCTACTTGACAGTCAGCTCAACAGAACCCAAGATGTGCTCCCCTAGGTAATGTCTAGGCATTGTACACAAAACAGAATAATATACAGTACTAATAACTCTAACAGTATTTGGATACTGGTTACATGTGTTGCATCTGGTATAAATCTGTCTTGTTCCGACGCTTCTTCTTTATCATCAATTTATTTGTAAGTGGTTGCTATAACAAAATGTCACAGTGCAGACTAAGGTGCTTCCTGTTCAGGATTCCAGCCGCTCCATGTTTTTCATCCCTGGTTTTCCACCCATCCATGTGTCCCACTCATCCCATCAGTCACTATCCCATGGCCACTGAGCATGTGCAATCTGCACTGGGCAATCTGGAGAGGAGGCCCTCCCCTTAAGGTTCCCCCACCCTCAAGATTGATGGCACATCTGCAAACCTCAGAGTTCCCCCAAGCCTGCTGATCTCTTTTCTCGTGTGATGGTGATGTTGTTTTACTTACATAAGCAACAGTACTCATAGGGTGGATCTAGACACAGGAAAAAATGCTATAAATAATAAGTCAGAAATTAGATCGTTATAACAGAAGGAAAAAAATCTCTGTGGAAAAATTGTGTTTAGCAATTTCCTGCTCTCTTGCACCACCTGGTGTCCCATGTTTATAGTGCATTCAAATCACTGTTTCTTTACTAATGTAGCTGAGTTCATAGTCTGTATTCTGTGCATTGATATATATCCAATGCACAAGTTGCTTTATAGAACAACATAAAAGAGACAGATTTCTTCCCTCTGGAACTTTATAGTCCATGTCTTCTGTTTACAATTGAAAGATTCAATCTCTTGATTTCAGGACTTGACCAAGATCTTTTTCAGAATTTACCTAATTTTTACCTCTTCCTTGACTCAGTTTCCTTCAGCTTTTTCCTAAACACATCTTGAACATCAGAGGGGCCATTTCCAGTAGGCAGGGAAAAGAGATTTTATTGGATCAGGCAGTAAGATTCACAGCAGGGAACAAAGGCCAGTCCACCGCTTGCATATATTCAAGTTAGGCAGATTAATCCCTAGATAAGAAACCTCACCAGGTTCAATTCAGTTTATTTTCAGAAGGATTGCAGCATTAGGGTGCAATATTATATATATTTATTTGGGAATAAGCTGCATAAAAGATAGCAGGACACACTCCTAGGTAGATCTGCATAGGACAGGGAGGTTAATTGCCTGAAAGATGTCTATTTTAAGAACATTTGTGGTGGTTACTCTTTAATACCATCTAAGGCAGGGATGGGGAACACATGACCTTCCATGCATTGTGGGACTCCTGCTCTCACCAGCTTTACTCAGCATACCAATAGCCAGGGATGATAGTTTATGTTGTGAACGACCCTGAGATCTACCCTGAGATCTACAAAACAAAACAAAAAAAAACAGTCCAGCAACACCTGGAGAACCTTGGGTTTCCTATTCCTGACTTAAATGGTACATCTGCCAAAGGGTAGAACTGTCTTCTTGTTCCTAAAATTCTACAGACCAATTTTCAGTCAACTACACAGAGGCTAGAAGAGTTATTCCAGGGCAGGTCCTGGTCTCCCCATCTATCATCTATCTATCTATCTATCTATCTATCTATCTATCTATCTATCTATCTATCTATCCATCTATCCATCCATCTTTCTATTTACACCCTGCTCTATTTGTAAAATGTTTGCCTGACCTTTGCTGTACTTCTATAAACAGACTTTGCCTGTCAACGCCGGCCAGCGAGATCTCAAATAAAACAGAAGTTGCTGGTCCTGCACAGAAATTCCAGGAGAGTCCGTTGAAAGATTGCCAACAATAGCAGCTTCCTGTGACTCTCTGGAGCCCGTGTTGTTGATAAGGGATAGAAAAGAGGAACATCAGGTACTGTACACGGACAAGGCATTTCTGATCTGGTAGGTCAGGAAGGTCTGGGCAAGGCCGCCCAGGGCTTTCTCTACAGGCTCTAGGGAGAGGTGATTGTTGCAAAAGGAGGACTGGAAGGCTGTGCTGAGCCAGCCAAATGACATAGCCCCGCCAAGTGCTTCCATTGCAAAAGAGAGAGAGAAAAAGATAATGATTTATTAGCACTCAGAATTGCATCCCAGTATGTGATCCTGGAGTAGCAGTGCAAGCAAGACTGCAGTAGGTCGTTCCTATAGGAGCAGGTTGTGTAATCCTCATGAGTTTCCTGTTGGAGGGCACCTGTGACATATGATGCAAGGTAGCACAAGTCTCTTCCCCTGTGCCATTTTGAAGAGTCCCCACCACCACCCTTGAGCTCTATGCAAACAGTCTGACTCTTTCCTCTCTCAGAAACATCAAAGGCCACACATCCCTGGAGGAGAGAAGTGTCACCAGTATGCTTATGACACCCAGCTCTAATTCTGCTTGTCATCTGAGTCAGGTGAAGCTACAAAAAGGTTTAACCTGGTAATGGGCTAGATGAGGCCACATACACCAAAGTTTAGACTGGACAAAACAGAGGCACTTTGCATAGGTGGTTGTCTAGGTCGAGGTGGCGGTATTCAGCACTCTCCCCGAAAGAACAATTTGGAAGTGCTCCTCAATCCAGCTATAATCATTTATTTGCAAATATTTCTATACTGGCAATATTTTAAAAAAATAATATCCGGGCAGTGAACATCAGAAAACATAAGGCAGAAGATAGCCTAAACTCATCAATAAAATTACACCAATAAAAACAAATTAAAAATAACAAGCCAATGAATCTTGAGTTGCCATATTTCAAAAAGTGAAAATACGGACAAAAAGGTTGTGGAGATTTATTTATTATTTTTTTTCAAAGTTGTTGATTAATAACTCAAGTTAACTGGATCACACTTCAAGGAAAGCCTTGGATAGCAAATGGGTTTTAAGCAGAAGCCTAAATGCATCTGGAATTGCATTCCAAGGAGCAGGTGCCACAACACTAAAAGCCCTGGTTTTTGTAGGTAAACCTTAGAAGCATGCAGCACAACTAAGAGTGCCTCACCCAAGGAGTTTGTGGATTGGGCAAAAGCTTATTATTATTACTACTACTAATATACCACCTTATACCCACAGGTTCACTGAACAGAATCAGGTAAGGCAAGGTGTTCCTCAAGATATTATGATTCCAAGTTGCTCAGAGCTTTATAGGCTAAAAGCAAGACCATGAATTAGGTCCAGTCATATATCAGCAGCAAATGCAGTTTATTTACCAATAGCATCATGTGCTGCCAAAGCATGCCCCATCTCGCTGCAGCATTCTGCACCAGCTTTGGCTTGTATTAAAAAGTGTGGCACTTACTATAACAACTTCATGGTGAGTACCGGCACCTATATTTTCAGAATAAAAGCACTGGGTGAAACTGAACCCACAAAGCATCCTTGATAGCAGTTTGAAGGAGCACCATCTCCTGGACCAGCCTGCCTATGCACTGCAGTCATCAGCTGATGCCCTTTTCCAATTATCAGTTCCATCAAAGGTGAGGTTAGCCACAAAAAGATGGAAGAGCTTTTTTTTTTGTAGTTATGCAATGCATCTTAAGGGAGGTACACTTGGCACTAACATTGCTATCTTTTACATGCCAGGCAAAACTTTAAATACTATAGTAATAATAATAATAATAATAATAATAATAATAAGCAGCAGCAGCAGCAGCAGCAGCTCTCCAGGAATTGAGACAGAAGCCTTTCCCAATCCCTACCTGATAATGCCAGGGATTGAACCTGGGATGCTCTGCATGCAAAGCATGTGTTACACGGCTGAGTTACAGCCCTGACAGCTGCTTTAAATCTCTGTGCGCACACCAGCTCCATGCCCAGAGCTATATGCAGGCACAGAATCAGGCTGTCTGTGGTTTGTGCAGCAATGACATCCATGCAGCCCAGTTCTTCAAATGGCACCAGATTATTCTGCAGTTCTATAAATGGCTCCTGTGTCAGGACCTGGCATGCACAGCCATTTAAAGGGTCCATTCTGTGCTCAAGGGTCATATAAAAAGAAAATGCAAACTAGGCTATCCGCAGTAATCTAATGAGCTTGATGTTTTGATTCACATATGTGCATGCTGATCCCTTAATCACCACAGGACCAAGGGGTGACTTGCACATGTAAATGTGCCTTCACAGATCTAACGCCACAGGCAGAACTTCCATCTCATTTCCCATCACCTAAAACACAATGCATTTCTTTCACATATCCCACTGTGGGTCATATCATGGGTGGGTGCTCATGCGCTTTGCACTATGTAGGATAGTGCAAATGTGCCCGTCCTGTGTCTGCTGCATGGAGAGCCTCACCTAACACATCTCGCTTTGAGCATCGTAGATGAAGGCTTATCTAGTCCTCTAAAATGTGGGGAAGGTATCTGGCCAATGTAGGTGGCTGAACTAATTGTCAAACATCAGGAAATGCATCGCTCCCCACAAAAAAGCAAATGAAGTTGTGGATTTGCATAAGAATCGGATATGCTCATTTGTGCATAGATGCCAATGTGAAAATATATTTACAATTTGTATCTATACAATGTGTGCGTGCGTGCGTGTCTATCACATCACCACAGTGGGGGAGACGGTGGCCAAGAGACCTGTGTGTTTGCTCAGTCCAGGTACTAACTGTTGATGGCCCCTGCTCTCCTATCTCATGGTTCCCTATCATTGGACTCAACAGGCATTCAAACAGAGGACACCTTCAAAGGGAAGGCTGTCCTCTGTGAAGCATGACACATGGCGACTTTGATCATTGCACGCAACTCCATCCGGATTGGAGCCTCATGTTACAGAGCTGCTGTGAAAAGGATTTCTACTGTGAATGCCCTTTTCAAATCTGTGCCCGTTCCCCTTCAGCTTTGAAAAACGTCTCTTCCAGCTAGCTGTGAAGGGCTGGTATTAGTTCCACCCTAAATCCTGCCACATCAGTGAGCGAAATGAAGTCTGCAGGTGGATGAAAAAGACTACCATAACCTCCACGTCTGCTTCTTACAGAAGATGTATAGAAAGCAGATCTCCAGAGGTGGGGCTGGAGGTAGCATGGCTTCCCTCAGAGATAAAGCCTTGTTATGCTTCTCATGTCACAGTGGTATTTTTTAAAAGGTGTTTTCATTCTCCATCTTCAGCTGCAAAAAAATAAGTGTGGCTGCATTTGCTCATCACCATGGCTTGTTATGGTTGCTTCTCCTGTTCCTCTGCTCTCTCACCACTGTCAAGCCTTCTGATTGCAATCTCACGGGGGCAAGGACCTACTGCTTTTCCTGCCTCTGCAGAGCACCATGATGAACATTGATGGTGCCATATAAATGAATAAAATGTAAGAATAACAATGTGCACGTGTCGTCAAGCACAAGTGTGAGGAGAAGCACGCATGCCTTAGAAAAGTAGCACGAGGAATTTAATTGTCTAATTCCTTCAAAAGATAGATGCCACTTATATTTTTTAGGTAATCTCACAGTAGCTTCACAGGCATCTCTCTGACTATCTCAAGTATAAAATGCAAGGCATATAAACAACCACACATTAAATATAAACTGAAAAAAATAAAAAGAGCTTTTGGCAAAGCCTAACAGGCATGGAGGACCAAGAAGCTTTCTGCCTGGCATTCCAAAAGAAAGCAACACTGAGGCCAGGTAGGGCCTTGAAGGAGAGAACACCATATAACGCAGACACCAGGGCTCAGCATATATCGCTATATTGCCCAAAACTGGTTTGATGTTCATATCGTGATGTTGGTTTGACTTGGCAATATATCGTGAATCATGATGTGCGTTAGGGCTGGGCAATATATGGTCCAAAACCAGTTTGAAGTCCATATTGTGATACTGATTTCATAATTTTTGAGCTGGCAATATATCATGTATATGATACGTATGAGTGTGTGTGCGCGCGCTATGCAAAAATCATGATGTGGGAAAAAGCATGAAGCCAGCCAATGCCTCCACATAGCTCCATCCTTATTTCAGGCATCATGATATATTGGTATATCGAAATGCTTAGCTGGTGATATATTGTGATGTTGAAAACCAGATATTGCCCAGCCCTAGCAGACACCCTCTTTAGTGTGAGTTTTGCATAATTTTTTGAACTGGAAAGACTTCCTAGGCAAATTAGGTTCCACTTCAGCATGTTTCTTTTACTTGCATTTAATAAAGGAAGCCAAAAACTTTGGAAGTCCCAAGCTTGCCTAATATTGGATTTGCAATTGTCATCCATTCACTGAGTCTAACCATTTTGAATTCATTCATTTATTTACGGTCAAGCAGTATATTCATTTCATAAAATACCGGTAAATATAACAAATACCGGTAAATGATTGACAATGAACTTATGAAAATTTTCTGCACGGTATTGCTGGTTGCCACCTGCATCACTTCTGTCAGAAGAGGCACTCAGAATAAAAGTAGAATCAAAACTGTTTGGTTGGCTGATATGGGAGAAGGCACTTGGGTCTCAAGTTTGAGCCGAGTGATCCTAAATGTGCCTGCTCCCAAAAAAGCTTCATTAAATCTAATTGGACTTGCTCTTAATTGCAGCCTACAAGTCAGTACCAGCCCTTTGAACTGAGTCTGGAATCAATCAAGAACCCCTCAAAGAAATCCCAAAGCAGTAGAAGTAGTGGGGTGATCATAACACTCTGACCAGCTGCATTGCTGCTGCTTACTCAGAAGCATGGGTTACATCAGCGAGTTTGCACCATGCTGACCACACCACTGCCCTCCACTCTCCTCTGCTTCCCAGCAAGCAGCAGCAATGTGGCCTGCTGGAGGTCAGGCCATCCACTACTCTTCCAAAAGGGGTCATTTTCCTATTTTTCATAGCCCTTCTTCGCAGTTTTTGGGAACTGTTTTCCTTCTGCCTCTCAGAACTTCTCAGCTTCATCCCTTCCTTTCCCACACACTCTTTTGCAAAAGGGTCGCCACCTCTCTCAGAGGGGAAAAATTGTTAATTGATTTAAATGCATGCAAATGGAATTTGCTATGGCCTAACAAGAAAGCCATGGTAAAAAAATAAATAAAAATGGGACAAGAGGCAAGATCCCCAAGGAAGGAGCAATGCTGCATTCATGCCACTCATGCGCCAAAGCAGATTGGCTACGGCCTAGGTAATTTGTAAACATTTCCACCATGGCAACAACAAAGAACTCCTTCTTCTTGCCTACCATTGCATTTGGAAAAGTTTTATCCAGTGAGGCTGTTCTGAGTTGTGAATGCCCCAGTATATCTGGGCTGACTTCACCCGTCAAACTGAATTCTCTTCAGCCTTTCGGCTGAGGCTTCAGAAATTGAATACCGTCAGGAGTTTGAGGTTTCAGATGCTCAACCCTGTCTTCCCTGTTTGGGCTAATTTAACCTGTCCTTTTTACCCGTACAGTGGGTGATGAGAAGGTGGCCATGTCCAAATGGAAAACCTTTGGTGAGCAACTAAATTCTAAGTCCCATTTGAAATGTTTGAGCGATTAAACACTCTGTGCAAGGCAACTGGGCAGAGCCAGCCAAATCTAAGCATAATGCGTTGAAAGGTCCTTCAGACCTCCCTGCTGCAGATTTTATGGAAGAAGGACCATAGCTCAGTGGTAGAGTAGATGCTTTGCATGCAGAAGGTCACTTATTCAATCCCTGGCATCTCCAGGTAGGATTGGGAATGCCCCCTGACTAGTACCCTAGGAGGGAGAGAGGGAGGTGTTATGTACTGAAGTTCTCACCCTGGGCCAGCAGGGGGATACTGTAGACAGTTCAGGTCCACATATGCAAATAAGGGATCGAAAGTGACATTCAGTGATTGGATAGTTAGAGAAAATGGTTACTGTTGCATTCTGGTGGAGCTCTATATAAGCAGGCTGGCTGAACCCTTCAGTTCAGTTCTGTTCTGGCCTGTGAATAAACAAGAGCTGTTTGAAGAATTGCTGTGTCGTCTGATATGTTCACCCACAACTTAACAGGAGGGATCTGTCAGTTCTGGTTCTCCCAGTTACCCATTTCTCCAATCTTAAATTCAGTTCTCCATATTTCTGCGGTATGAAAATTCACCAGCATTTTAGTCTGAATTTCTCCTATTACACACACTTTTTTCTCCTGCTCCGGAAGGTAGGACTGTAACCAATACCTTCAAGTTACAAGAAAGGAGATTCCAACTGAACATCAGGAATAACTTTCTGACAGTAAAAGCCGTTCAAAAGCTGTGGAACGGTCTCCCCTCAGCAGGTTGTGGACTCTTCTTCTTTGGCGGTTTTTAAGTAGAGGTTGGATGGCCATCTGTCATGGATGCTTTAGCTGAGATTTCTGCATTGCAGGGGGTTGGACTAGACCCTTGGGGTCCTTCTAACTATACAATTCTATGAAATATCCACTGGTTTGTTTTTCAGAATAACCTACTTACATACAGAAAACAAGCTTTTCAAGAGGGAGGATCCTAACCAGCCCCAGCCACACAGGGATGAGAAAGTTGTCCCAGCTCAAATTCTGCCATTTGCACAACTTTGAAAAAAGTCCTATATTTTTCCATTGTGTCATCCTATCTACTATACACACACATTTTAATTAAGTGGAGTGTTTTCTATTGAGTTGCATAATATTTAAGAAAAATATACAGGCTCATTGTGATGGGTACATTTGGGCTGCATGTTTGATATTTCTTTTTTATGCCTTTTGGGTAATTACCAACGATATGAAACCGAACCCGAGCTGCAAATATACCAAGTGCGTTTAATGTCAACACGCGACTATTTGCATCCTCCAACTATTTGCAAGCTTTGCTGTCTTTCCAAACAAAAGTGCTTTCACTTCATCTCAAATTCCTTCCTCATGCTTCTGCAATAATAAATCCATGAGCTTCCAGGAGGTATTCTGCCGCAAATTCATATGATCAAGTGTGTTTAATTTCCTGGCCTCTTCAAGGAGGCCCACCTAACGCTTTGTAGATCTCAATCAGAAAAAGGTAATAATTTATCAGACAGGGAAGAATTGTTACATCATAAGGATTTGATCTGGTTAATAAAGCCTTTGTTTTTTGCATGTTAATTGGACTGAAACAGCACAGGAGCATTTTTGAAAGATGTCTTCCTATTTTGCAATTCTACAGCTCTCTTTTCCAGGCACCAGACATGCTCTAATCTCTCATTTCTTCTTTCTGAAAAAAGCCCCCCCCCAAACAATGTTGCTTCCAAACTGGGCATGAAAAGATACACATGAGCTGAACAATTTGGGGTGACTATTTTGGGTAATGAGTACAGAGCAGTGGCTTTTCTGTGGATGTATCCTCAGATAGAATGTGCTTCCCACAGAAACTTATCTGGCCCTCAATTGATTTTGTTCTGTTGTCAAGTGAATACTGTGCCTCAGGAAGCTGCTCTCTGATCATTGCATTGGTGGGCACATAAGTGAAACTTTAAATCAGCTGCTGTCAAATATTACATGTAGGCCTGATGTGATCATTCGCTTCAGTAGTTATTGTAACTTTATTTTTCAAGAGGGCTGTTTTTATCATGGGCTTCATGTATTTAAGTTATAGTCTATATGTCTTTGGGTGCTGAGAGCCTGGCTTCATAAGTAAGGCTCATGTATATAATTAAATAGACCCCCTCGCTCCCTGCTGAACTGCAGGTGCTTGACAAAAACTTTCCTATTTAAGCAGGCATCTTAGGGTGATTTTCGGCTTCTGTGAAAAGTTTAATTGCCTTTAAACTTTGGGGGGGAAATGCATTTTATGTAGACAACATAGGAATTCTGAATATTAAGTTTTTTAAAGAAAGAAGAGAAGAGAAATACATGGTTAGAGCAATCCAACAGACACCCCCCATGCTGTGCTGGGCCGATTTATTTATTTACGTATGTATTTATATTTTTAAAAATATTTATATACTGCTGTAATATAAATTTGTGTGGATTAGGCAGAGATATTCCAGCAGAGGCAGCTGTGTGTGTGTTGATTAGGCAGAGGAAACCCAACTCTCCCAGTTCAGTTGGCCTTAAACCGCCCTCACCAACCCACCCACTGTTTACATTGAATTTATAAGCTCCTTGGACAAAGGACTTTGCCACCCCCCCCCACCCCTTGTTTTACACTATGTTCAGCACTGCTACTAGGCAATGATGTTGATGGTCACGAGAGCCCACAAAACCAAGCTTCAGATCCATATTTAACTGAAGGAATCTCTTCTCTGCTATGCCTGACCTCAGAGGCACACCTGAAGCGCTGGAAACCAATGCTGCCTTATTTAGCTTGCTCTGGATCAAGAAGTTCAATCACCTTGCCTCATGCTCACCACACAATCTGTAGTTCCCACCACCAACCTCTGCATTAAATACCACTATCAGGGAAAACACTTTAAAATTTAATTCGTGCAAATTTCATTTGGATTGCCTTGCTTTAAAAAGAGAGAGAAAAAGACAAGCACTAGAGTTTTTAATCCAGTTTTTTGTTCTTTTCTGTTTTTTGAGGTAGGATTTGAACAGAGTCCAGTTGATCTCTTGCTACACGATCTGACGTTCATTTCATTTTGGAAAATGCCATGGAACAATGCGCACCCGGTAGCTTTTCTGGTAAAGCTGATTGAAAGTATCAACCTTCTTATGTGTTAGGGCTATCGGATGGTTGCTTGAGAGCGAACAGGCAAGATCCCTCACTGGTCTTTTCAAAAGCTTTATTATTGGTGCAAAAACCTTTACAATGCAGAACGCATCTATTCCATGTCTTGCTCACTCACTAGCAGAATCTGAGAGTGGGTGGTCCTTAAACTTTCCCCAGCAGAGTAGTCTCTTGACCCCCAGCCTACGTCTCCCCTCTCTACGTGAAAGCCTACTGTGCAAGGAAGGCTTGAGTAAAGAGGGACCTCCCTCCTCGCCGCTTTACTCAGGCAAGGTGTCCTGGCACCCCTTGCATCCTCCAAGCCCTGCAGCTCTTCCCCACTAGAGGCGTGGCTTCCTTCCTCCGCTGAGGAAGTGCTGCTTCCAACGATTTTTGGAGGCTCTCTGTAATCCATCTGCCTTTCCCCCTCTCGCCTCTGAGCCGATGGCAGTTCCCTGACATTATGATACATAAGAAGCTGGGTCTGAAATAGTTACCATACAGAAGGTGGGGCGACCTGGATCACACCAACCTGCCCTGTTATTTCACTGGTATCTGTAAGAAGGCTTCCCACAAAGGGGGTGGGGGTGGAACTACAACAGACTGTTGGGCTTATGTAGACTTTACATGTGTGGGCAGGGGTGCCAACTTCAATAAAATATTGGGGGGCCCCAGGTAAGCCCTGCCCCACATAACTGATCACATAATGCAGCACATGCATACCATTTGAATGGAAATGCCCATCCATTTTGGGGTCCGTGGCCCCCTCAAATATTTTAGGGGGGGCGAAGGGACCTCAGCCCCTAGGAGTTGGCTCCTATGTGCGGTGCTGCTGCTGCTAATGCAGTCAATACAGGCAGACTAGCTGGATCCAATGGACTGAGCAGAGCCCAGGAGGTGGGCTGATCCTATATCAGCCCACAGATTTAGGGTCAGTGTTTTCCTTCTCCAAGATGGGCTACCTTCCCAGGTTGACGAGCCCCATCCGTCCCGCAAGCACCAGCTGATCCTATTCTTGTGCTTGGCGGTAATAGCACTGGAGGAGGAAAACGGGACATTCCCAGTTTAAATCAGAAGCTGGGATAGCTTCAGTAATTCCATGAATGTCCCAGGGAAATAGGGACACTTGATGGGTACAGAACTAGGGCCTGTAAATGAATTCCTTTATTTTATTCTAAGCATTCAACAGCTTCCTTCCACTTCACCGCTTCCAGGGTGGCTAACATTTAACAATTAAAATACATTATTCTGCCACCACAACCATCGCTGCCTCAGAGGCAGATCTGAAATGCAGCCCTGTGCTGGGCAGGGTCTGGTCTTCTGCTCCAGGTTAGGACGCAGTGACCCAAAGGAACTGTGGGTGGAGGAATGTTCACATTACAGCTGGCCGATTTGCACCTGTTGAGGGGATAAATAAAGCAACGCTCTTCTAGTTTTTCATTCACAGCCAGCCCCTTGAGTTGCAGGGGAATGGAGACGGCATCTTCTCAGCCTGTCAAAGTGGAAACATTCCTCAAGTATGATGGAAGCAAAGCTCGCTACTGCTCTCGCACTGTTTTGTTTAGGCAGAGGTGGCAAACTTCACTAACAGCATGCTTTTGTGTGGTCAACCATGGACAATGTATTCCAACATGGTTTTTCAGCTCTCTCTTCTTTTTCTGGCTATTGTGCCTTTAACAGCAGACTTTGGATGCAGAATTTTAACAACAACAATTTCCCATGGCACGAAGCTGTCCCGGAGATAGCCCCAGCTTTCTAGTACCAGTTCTGGGAAAGCCACTAGTCCCCATTTGGTCTTCTTAGAGAATACCTTTCAAAACAATTTGTTTGAGTCCCTAGAACTTGCCATTATTCCAACTTCAGCTCCTCCGGCAGTGCAGGGATCTCTAGGGATCTCTTGGGGGGGGGGGAGAGGAGAAAGTGGCTACATCTTAACTGTATAGCACGCTCACGTGGGCACATGTCAACTCATGGCTTCCTTTCCACACTTTCCGCAGCAATTATCTACGCACAGCCAAGACTGGCACTGAAATTGCCAGATGGGTTTATCTCCCCTCTCCTGCTCTGGGGGTTCCCTTTCTTCTTCTGCATCTGGCCACCATACACAGAACCTCTCCCATCTCAGAGAAAGAGATCACAGAGAGCATATTGTTAAGCATCCTCTGCTTCCCAGAGTGGTGAGGACCTCTCCAAGTACAATGTTATAGGGCTTACTGGGCAATCCTATAATCCCACCTACTTAGCACTAAGTCCCACTGAGTTCAATGGGCCTTATCCTGAGCAAGTGGGTATAGGATTGCACCCTTAGCTTCCTTTAGACAAGCAGACTCCTAAAAAAGGCAGAAAACCCACTGGTTCCATATCAGATTCCCAAGAACAGGGGAAGGCCCCGACCCTGGTCTGCTTATGTCTAGCTAAATCCACAATTCTTCTTGCCACTACATAACCTTTCTCTAAATTAAAACTTGCTTTTTACATGTTACATTACATAATTATATTTGTATTTTGCCTTTTCTCCAAGGGGCTCAAGGCAATGGTCCTCCCTGCCTCCATTTTACCCTTGCAACAATCCTGTGTGTTAGCTTAGGCCCAATATGGGCTGAAGGCCAACAGTGAGGTTCACAATGGAGCTTCTCTGCCCCTCCCATTACCCTGGATCTATATTACATTCTAAGCACAGAAGAGGCATTGCAGAGTTGGAAGAGACTCTGAGGATCATGTAGTCCAGCCCCCTGCAATGCATGACTATGCAGCTGTCCCATATGGGGATCGAACCTGCAACCTTGGCATTATCGGCACCATGCTGTAACCAACTGAGCTGCCCAACCTCCCTGGATCTCCTCAATGAGTCAACTTTCACCACCTTCTGAGAAATCCCAACATCTAAACAAACAAACCATTGCTGCAAACTACAGTGGTACCTCGGGTTAAGTACTTAATTCGTTCCAGAGGTCTGTTCTTAACCTGAAACTGTTCTTAACCTGAAGCACCATTTTAGGTAATGGGGCCTCCTGCTGCTGCCGCGCCGCTGGAGCAAGATTTCTGTTCTTATCCTGAAGCAAAGTTCTTAACCTGAAGCACTATTACTGGGTTGGCGGAGTCTGTAACCTGAAGTGTATGTAACCTGAAGCGTATGTAACCCAAGGTACCACTGTATTCTTAACAGAATACTCTGGAACTGGCCACCCACTTTGGACTCGGCTTATGACAAGATGTATGTTGGACGTTCCGAATTACTTGCCTTACCCATACATTCCAGGGGTGTGAAGCAAGCACTGCATTAGTTCCTGGTCAAAATGCCTTCCTACATTACAGGGGACTTTAAATATAGAGTGTCAATCCATGGCGAGGCTTCAGAGCAGCATACGTGCGATCCAGGGCAGGTAAAGACTGTATGGCCCTTCGCTATTGTCATTTTATGTGGCATGCAGACACAGAGTAATTGCAGCCAGGGCTGGCTGTACATCAAAGGGCTATAGGCTGTTAAAGTACATTAAGAGTCGTGAGCCAACAGCCTTCTAAAAAGAAAGGGGTTTAAATCAGTATTTAGCTCAGCAATGATGGCTAATCAGCAGCAGTGGAGAAACGAAGCCAAAATAGTCCAGCAATTGGTATTTGTCCTCCCAAGTATGGCAAGATGACATAGCTCCATGATCACGAAAGGCAGAGTTATTTCCAGTTCTACCAGCTGCCCCTTGCCAAACACACCAGAACTTGTAGAGGACCATGAATATGAATTAAGTCAAAATGTATATAGGAAGCTGCCTTATGCAGAATTGGACCCTTGGTCCATTTAACTTGTATTGTCCACAATGACAGACAGTGTTTCTCCTGGGTTTCAGAGTGCTGACATTTCCAGTCCACATGGAGATTTTGTCTACGAAATGGCCCCAATCTCCCTTCCTCAGCAACCCAACAGACAGCCAGGGGAGGGATGGATAGATCCCTTTGACAGATGTCTGAAGTGATAGCTTGCAAGGGGCTCCCACCACACACTCCTCCTTCCATTGCTCCATCTGCACACCCACACCCATTTACCCCCTCCTTGTTCTCCCTCCAGGCTCGTACCTCCCATTAAATTATGTCATGAGCCATATGTTCCCCAGCTGCGCTCTACACGCCCATATTTCTGTAATAGCAAAATGAAGTATTGGTACTTGTAAAAGCGGTCAATGAGTGAGAGCCAAAGTGATCACTAGGGAAGTCTGGCAATACTTTCAATTTTTGCATGGATATTATTATTTAATGAAAGTTTCTGGATGTTGATGGAGCATGCAAGTTACAGGAAGCAAAAGAGGTCATTCTTGACGGCTCTATTCTGATCAGAGGCACTAGGAGAATGGAATTGATTTAATCCAAGTTCTTAGATGCTGCAAAGGAATTGCTGGAGCGGGACTAACATACTCGGAATCCATACCCCCCACCCCCCCAAATTACGGTTGCTCTTCTTCTTTTGAGGGATATTGCACTGTAATAACAAATATAATAGAAGCACGGAGCATAAGAATAGTGGGAAGAAATCCATTTCTCACATGACAATACCCTGATGATTTGGGGAAGGGGAATACTGCTCAGTGAATAGCTTCCACAGCCTTAAATCATGTGAACTGCAATTCTTCCGGCATCATGTTCGCAGGGTTGACTGAAATTTTGTACAAGACAGCAGGGGGACACAGCGCCTAAGACTACGAGCTACAAAGCTGCTTCTTCAAATCTTACCTCTGTCATTTTATTATGGGGCACTGGCACTACTCCCCCCCCCACCAAGTATCATAATTGCTCATGAAGATCTGCTGTCTCAATAGACAAGGTGCTGTTTTTGCACTCATTCAATATCCTGTCTCTTGGCCTTTCAAATACTTGCATTTTCCCTCTTTGATAACCAGAAACTTTCCTGCAGTTGCTAATTAAAAAATATATCAATGGATACTTAATGTCCATTTGTTTGTATGAACTGCCCTTTTACTTAACTATCTCCTGTGGTCAAGCTGAATGGGTTCATTGCTACTACATTTCTAATGGCCAGAACAAAATGCCAGAGGCATCACCTTCACTCAAAGCATCCATGATAGAGTAACCCAAGCTGATTATGAGCAAGCCAAGCAATGTTATCCCACAATGAATTCTGAAAAGGCAATAGATAATAAAGAACATGTAACTGATACAAAAAATGGCAGGCGTGAAATACCTTTTTCAACTTAAACAATATTTATTTGCCACTATGCAATGCCTGCTGCTGGTGCAGGCATAGAAACACACATCATGATGCCAGAACTAACATCCAGAACCCTAGATGTTGCTGATAAAGACACCTGCCATTGCTGGGGTTCTAAATTCCAGTCATATTAAAAACTCTAGCTATAAAAAAAAACCACGTTGGTAGTGCACGTGGTTGGCTTCAACCATCAACCCTGCCCTGCAAAAAGATGAAGCAGAGTCATTTTGGAAGTCAATATGCTTAAAATTCCCCAGGAAACAATAGCGGTGAAACCAAAAGTCTTTTTTAAAAACAATCAGACTGCTGCTTCATTGCATACTAGCTCTGACATGCACACCTGCCTAGGGGATAGAGAACGCCGCCTGTTGATTCAGAAGGGCTTGTTCAAAACTCTGCCTCTGGGCCATTCTAGGCCCACCATGGAAAATTACTTGGTGGCTAGCTTTCCTTGGGCCTACTTAGAGCAAGGTATTGGCCCATCACCTCCTGGCAAATAGAAGGGGAAGAAACGGAGGCAGTGAGAGATTTTACTTTCTTGGGCTCCATGATCACTGCAGATGGTGACAGTAGTCATGAAATTAAAAGATGCCTGCTACTTGGGAGAAAAGAAATGACAAACCTATACAGCATCTTAAAAAGCAGAGACATCACCTTGCCAACAAAGGTCCGTATAGTTAAAGCTATGGTTTTCCCAGTAGTGATGTATGGAAGTGAGAGCTGGACCATAAAGAAGGCTGATTGCCGGAGAATTGATGCTTTTGAATTATGGTGCTGGAGGAGACTCTTGAGAGTCCCATGGACAGCAAGAAGATCAAACCTATCCATTCTGAAGGAAATCAGCCCTGAGTGCTCACTGGAAGGACATGTCATGAAGCTGAGGCTCCAATACTTTGGCCACCTCATGAGAAGAAAAGACTCCCTGGAAAAGACCCTGATGTTGGGAAAGATGGAGGGCACAAGGAGAAGGGGATGACAGAGGACGAGGTGGTTGGACAGTGTTCTCGAAGCTACAAACATGAGTTTGACCAAACTGCGGGAGGCAGTGGAAGACAGGAGTGCCTGGCGTGCTCTGGTCCATGGGGTCACAAAGAGTCGGACACAACTAAATGACTAAACAACAACAACAAGCAAGCAACCTTTATACTGTGGAAGGCCACATACCTTTGGGCATAGACTATGTGTCAGTACTGTAGTGGGAAGAGTCTCAACCAAGGATGGGGGGGGGGTGCCAGAGACAATAGTGTTCTGCATTAACCAAAGAAAAATACTGATCTTGAAATTTTAAAAAGTTATTATTTTCTCAAATACAATGCCGCCCCTTCCAATTGTTCTGAAACGAAAAGCAAAGAAGGAAAATATGGAGGAAATGAAGAGAAGGAAGGAACTCTGATGAGAGGAAAGAATGGGGCAGCCTCAGAAGATGTTGGGGGCTACATAAAATAGGCTACAGGATGCCCACCTGTGACTTAGACAAATGGTTGGCCACTCTTTGGCTACATGGAGATGGGGAAAGGACAGGCAGGCAGGATTCTTCTGATTTGGTTCAGAGGTTTATAATCTCTAGGGAGGCCCACCTTCTCATAGCACTGGGAAAGTTTACAGATAAGATCACGGTCACCTGTGAAGGCCGCACACACCATTATTTTGGCTTCCTTCCCAACTTGGCAGCAAGCTCCCTGAAGCAAGCTTGTGGAGGAGCCCACAGGGACGAAGGAGAAAGGCAACCGAGCTGTGTTTGTGGCCCTGTGTCAACAACACTGGGCTACAGAGAACACCGAAACTGCTTTTCACACCTGCCTGCAAGAAGAAGATATTCGGTTCCAGAATTTCAGGCGCTGGAAGCTGCAGGGTGACCTTAAAATCTCACACGCCTGCTTCTCTTTCCTCGCTGCCACCACTCAGCCACTTATTTTTAGATAAATGACAAGGCGTTAAGCACAATGCTCCATTTCATGGGAACACAAAGATATGCCTTCACCTGTCACCCTTCTGATTGACTGCGGCTCCTGTGCTGCATGCTTTTGAAGACGCAACAGAGATCAGATCACCTGGACCTCCCAGAAGGGAATAACTGAAAGTTCTGCCAGCCATCAATTAATTTTTGAGCTTTTGTTATTATTATTTTATGTTGGAAGCTATTTAGTTATGTTGGAAGCTATGTAGCTATTACATATTACGTAAGTGTTCAGTTAAGGGACGCGGGTGGCGCTGTGGGTAAAACCTCAGCGCCTAGGACTTGCCGATCGTCAGGTTGGTGGTTCGAATCCCCGCGGCGGGGTGCACTCCCGTTGCTCGGTCCCAGCGCCTGCCAACCTAGCAGTTCGAAAGCACCCCCAGGTGCAAGTAGATAAATAGGGACCGCTTACTAGCGGGAATCATAGAATCATAGAATCATAGAATCATAGAATCATAGAATCGTAGAGTTGGAAGAGACCACAAGGGCCATCGAGTCCAACCCCCTGCCAAGCAGGAAACACCATCAGAGCACTCCTGACATATGGTTGTCAAGCCTCTGCTTAAAGACCTCCAAAGTAGGAGACTCCACCACACTCCTTGGCAGCAAATTCCACTGTCGAACAGCTCTTACTGTCAGGAAGTTCTTCCTAATGTTTAGGTGGAATCTTCTTTCTTGTAGTTTGGATCCATTGCTCCGTGTCCGCTTCTCTGGAGCAGTAGAAAACAACCTTTCTCCCTCCTCTATGTGACATCCTTTTATATATTTGAACATGGCTATCATATCACCCCTTAACCTCCTCTTCTCCAGGCTAAACATGCCCAGCTCCCTTAGCCGTTCCTCATAAGGCATCGTTTCCAGGCCTTTGACCATTTTGGTTGCCCTCTTCTGGACACGTTCCAGTTTGTCAGTGTCCTTCTTGAATTGTGGTGCCCAGAACTGGACACAGTACTCCAGGTGTGGTCTGACCAGAGCAGAATACAGTGGCACTATAACGCCGTGGGAAGGTAAACGGCGTTTCCGTGTGCTGCGCTGGCTCGCCAGATGCAGTTTGTCACGCTGGCCACGTGACCCGGAAGTGTCTGCGGACAGCACTGGCCGCCGGCCTCTTAAGTGAGATGGGCGCACAACCCTAGAGTCGGACACGACTGGCTCATATGGGCAGGGGTACCTTTACCTTTAAGTGTTCAGTTACGCCGACATAAATATGGCAAATATCCAGGTGTTGTGTTTTATATGAGACCTTTTGTGTGAGGATATGTGATGCCAGTTGATAACTGATCTTTTTCAGTATTGCGGGTCTGTACAAATGTACCAGTGTGAGAACGGCAAAGGCAGTCGTGGTGCTTTGCAAAGAGGTTTGCTTCTGTCCCAAAGCGAGCTCTTTAAAAATGGGTCAGAAAGGGTTTTTAATGATATGGAGCCACTGGTCAAGGGACTGTATTATTGGGACACTGCCATCACAAACACACAATTGTATAAATTCCTAGTTCAGTTTTGAAGCTGCTCCCCCCCCCCCGGCAGTTTGGTTTTTTAAAAAAGAAATGAGGTGGAAATGTATAACTGAAACAACATACCTGTGCAATTTTTTTAAAAAATGGTTTGTTTGAAGCATGCATGGGGAAAGGGTTAAGACTGCTGGGTGAATTATCATTTGATATATTAGCATGTGCATCTGAAATGCAAATTCCAAAGCCAGCAATAAGCCAGACTCACACCACAAAGTTAAGAACCCGCTCTTGACTTAAGCCTTCTTACACCATATATTTTCTTCATCCCAATATTACCAGTTCTTTGCTGTAATGTGTAACTTGGATAAATGAATAATCATTTTTAAAAATTCCCCATACCAATGAACCACCACAAGACACACACACACACACACACACACACACGTAAGAACAGAAACCGGATCTTCCATTCTCACTGTTTAAAAATACCATGTAACCAACTAGACTCCTTGACATATCTGCATTTAGCCAAGATACTGAGTTTGAGTTGACATTTTGGTGATATGAACATTCCAGCTGTTGTGTTTGTGGTCTGGGTTCGCCCCTTTCATAAATGCGCAGTTGCTGCTACAGTCATTGAAGTATGAATATCCATGGAGCTTAATTTATGACACAACGGTTATGTCATTTACATTAAAAAAATCTTTTTCTTCCTTGCCCCAAGAGTCTAAGGAGAGTAACCATTTTTCTCTCTGAAAGAAGAAGTGTGCATGCACACTTCTGAAGAAGGTATCTGAAGAAGTGTGCATGTACACGAAAGCTCATACCAAGAACTAACTTAGTTGGTCTTTAAGGTGCTACTGGAAGGAATTTTTTTATTTTTGACTATGGCAGACCAACACGGCTACCTATCTGTAACTGGAACATTTTTCTCTCTTTTATCTTTACAAAATTCTTGTGTGTTAAATCAGGCTGAAAGTGACTTATCCAAAGTGGCCGGGTTTGGACACAACACTAAAAAGTATGATTTAGAGTTGTGCTAAGGAATCCCAGGTTTTTACACTTTCCATTATCTTTTATCCTCTGGTTATAGCTGCGAGGAGGAGATTGGGAGCTTTTGCTTGTTTTTAACTAGCTACATTTTAGCACCATGTCCTAATCTAGACAAAGTGTGGCTAGCGTTAATTACAATTTATTGAAAAGAGCCAATTCAAAATGCAATTCATGAAGGTGGCTTGTTTCAATAAACAATGCTTAATATTAACCTCAATTAACTGGTATGAATTAAAATGGAAGTGAAAGCTTCTGTTCTCCAACTCAGCCATGTCAGAGAAAGAAAGGAGAGAGGAAGTTCACAATCCCAAGTCTCGTTCATATACTGTGATGCTAAACCAGGCACGGCCAAACTTGGCCCTCCAGCTGTTTTAGGACTACAACTCCCATCATCCCTAGCTAACAGGACCAGTAGTCAGGAATGATGGGAATTGTAGTCCAAGAACAGCTGGAGACCCAAGTTTGGGAAATGCTGATCTACAGGATTAGGTACCCTTTGGTTTAGCACAACATTTGAATGAGGTAAATGAGACCATTGCAGAAGAAATATTCACACCTGGACCTCTTTTCTAAAGATGGAATTCTCTGCCCTGATGGTGATTTTATATATATATATATATATATATATATGCTTTCGTAGATTTTCACGGGTACAGGAATGCAGGTTTTGTTGTCTTCGGGTGTCTTCCCGTGTAAGAGTCGGGGTGTCTGTGCGACGTTTCGACGAGGTCTCACTCGTCATCTTCAGGCTGGTGCTTTCGGCTTCTTGTTACTGGAACAGAGCAGAGTCTGGTGTTTGAGTTCCTATAAATACTGTTGAGGGGTGTGGTGTATAGCCTCCAACGTTCTGGGCAGAGAGGAAGTTCCTAGATTAGTGTGCCTTTTCTTCTTTTGTTCCTTAATTACTTGAGGGATATCTTGGGTGATTTCATGAGTGATATTCTGAATACCACTGGGTGGGTCATTAAGTGTAGATTAGTTGCTAAAGCATGTGTTGGTGCCTTTTCTTCTTTTGTTCCTTAATTACTTGAGGGATATCTTGGGTGATTTCATGAGTGATATTCTGAATACCACTGGGTGGGTCATTAAGTGTAGATTAGTTGCTAAAGCTTTCGTGTCTTCACCTCTTGAGCTTGTGAAGAGTTTTTCTGAGAAGATGGCTGTGCTGCATTTAGTTGTGCTCTGGCTTGGCTTCGTGTATAGGGGCGAGCTGTGGTTTTGTGCCTTGTGCCAGCCAGATCTGTGTAGGGATTGCAGGGGGGTGCAGCATCCGGAGGTGCCACTATAGTTTGGCTACTGGATGGAGTCTGTAATATGTCTGTGGAGAGGGTCTGGGTTTGGGTCTGGTGTGGTTGATTGGTGACGGCGTTCTGTGTGCCTCTGCTTCTGGTGTCGGTTTTTGTGGGGAGGGCTAATTTCCAGATGTCTGGCAGGCGGGACGTGTCGTCACGCTTGTTCATGTTGTGAGGGTGTTTCTCTATCTCGATGGCTTCCATGATTATTCTCTTGTGGTGATGTTCCATGTTAAAGAGCAATTTGGAATCTGCAAAATTAATTTCGTGTCCTGTTTCTTTCATGTGTTGGAAAAGAGAGGAAGTTTTTTCTTCTTTTTTGACGGCATTCTTGTGTTCTGCGATACGTGCATTTATTCGTCTGTTTGTTTGTCCAATGTACGTGGCTGGGCAGATATAAGGTGCCCTTGATATAAGGAAGGAGGGCCATGCCATTGTTTTCTTCTGTGTCTTGGTTTTTGGGGGGTGTTTCTTTTTGGATTAGCTTCGTAACCCTGTTTTTCTGGTATTGCTAATCGCCAATGGATACCAGAAAAACAGGGTTTTTCTGGCCCTCCTTCCTTATATCAAGGGCACTACAGACAAAATCAGCAAAATCCTCCATAAACACAATATCAAAACAGCCTTCTGCACCAACCAAAAAATAGCCAATATCCTCAGAAACCCAAAAGACAAAATCCAGCTGGAAAACCAAGGGGTCTATGAAATACCCTGCAAAGTCTGCCCAGCCACGTACATTGGACAAACAAACAGACGAATAAATGCACGTATCGCAGAACACAAGAATGCCGTCAAAAAAGAAGAAAAAACTTCCTCTCTTTTCCAACACATGAAAGAAACAGGACACGAAATTAATTTTGCAGATTCCAAATTGCTCTTTAACATGGAACATCACCACAAGAGAATAATCATGGAAGCCATCGAGATAGAGAAACACCCTCACAACATGAACAAGCGTGACGACACGTCCCGCCTGCCAGACATCTGGAAATTAGCCCTCCCCACAAAAACCGACACCAGAACCAGAGGCACACAGAACGCCGTCACCAATCAACCACACCAGACCCAAACCCAGACCCTCTCCACAGACATATTACAGACTCCATCCAGTAGCCAAACTATAGTGGCACCTCCGGATGCTGCACCCCCCTGCAATCCCTACACAGATCTGGCTGGCACAAGGCACAAAACCACAGCTCGCCCCTATACACGAAGCCAAGCCAGAGCACAACTAAATGCAGCACAGCCATCTTCTCAGAAAAACTCTTCACAAGCTCAAGAGGTCAAGACACGAAAGCTTTAGCAACTAATCTACACTTAATGACCCACCCAGTGGTATTCAGAATATCACTCATGAAATCACCCAAGATATCCCTCAAGTAATTAAGGAACAAAAGAAGAAAAGGCACACTAATCTAGGAACTTCCTCTCTGCCCAGAACGTTGGAGGCTATACACCACACCCCTCAACAGTATTTATAGGAACTCAAACACCAGACTCTGCTCTGTTCCAGTAACAAGAAGCCGAAAGCACCAGCCTGAAGATGACGAGTGAGACCTCGTCGAAACGTCGCACAGACACCCCGACTCTTACACGGGAAGACACCCGAAGACACCAAAACCTGCATATATATATATATATATATATATATATATATATATATATATATATATATGATTACACCAGAGGCTACATGTACCTGGTGGTAAAAGTCCCACACAACTTACCGGTAAATTGTAAGAACTATTCCTGATACAGTGCCTAGGTGCCACTTTTATTTGTAATAAGGGTAATATAACAAACAGCCCATAAAACTTTATTCCTGACAAAAAGGAGCTTCTTGTCTGGTTTATGACGCTTTTATAGAGAGGACAGTATAAAAGTGAGATAGGACAGTATTGGAAATTACAGCTTTGTGTGATATCATCACTCAAATGGATAGCTGGTTGGATGTTCTGAGAGCAGCTTCTAGGTATCTCTTATTTCCTTATTCCCCATGAGCAAACAGTCAATTATCATGGCAAGAGAAAAGCTACAGGAAAGTTGAGAGACTCCCGAAAATACTCATAAAAAGATGAATAAATGTATATAAGAAATAGGAACAAACGTGAAAGGTTGATATGCAATTTCCTAATAAAAGTGTTAAAACATGTATCTACAAAAAATATTTTTGTATATTTTTTATTTTGTATATTCATGTTTGCAAATCAGTCTCAAGAATGGAATCACTGTGTGTCATGAATAACAAATCCAGCTCCTGCTCTGTTGCTCAGATGCTGGTCTAGCATCTATTTCTGGATTTGCCTTATCCTAACATGAATACTAAAGCCAAATTTAATTTTTCCTGACATTAGCACAGCAATTTAGTGCTCAAATTTTGAAAAATACTAATCCCAAAACTTTCCATGGCAAATGCTAGGGCTGATCATACCCTCTATCTTGCAGATATTAATATACACAGCCATAAGAAGTCTGGCACCAACTGGTATCTGAAAACCACTTACTATGTTAATTTTTTGCCAACATGAAATGACTACGGTGTTCTTGTCTGTAAACACGTAGTTAATGAATATTGAAGACTGGATCCCTAATGTACCCATGAACTATGAAGCTCCGATAGGCTCATCACAGATTTTGGGGGAACAAGGCATTTGTATTATTTATACATACACAAAATTATACATGCATGGAAGACAAGGAGTGACTCATGGGTGTCTATGTGCAATACAACTATTACTGGACTTTACCACTTCAAATAACAGATGGGGGCATAATACGTTTTAATGCTCTCCTTAAAAAAACAAAACCCCAAAATATCCTGTAGCTAGAAAACTAGCATGTCAGGAGAAACATTCTAGCTGCTTCCCTGATATGCTAGCTTTGTATGCGCAATGATACTTCTTTTTTGCAATATATAGAAGCTTTCTAATCTGCAATCCCATAAATCACCTTCCACCTTTGCCTGCTCAAAGCAATAAACTTCTATGGGGCATTTCCAGCTTCAGTATCTATCACCAGAGCCCCAAACTTGGAAGATCTACACCAGGAGTAGTCAACCTTTTTATACCTGCCACCCACTAATGCCGCCCACTAATTTCCTTACTGTGCACCAGTGCTCAATGGAAGGATTCCGCTTGTGCCGTAGAACCCCGTACCGCCCACCAAGAATCCTGAAACGCCCACTAGTGGGCAGTAGGGACCAGGTTGACAACCCCTGATCTACACTGCAGCTCTGGATTTGGGTATGGATGTCACAGCCACAGCCTAATCCTGTTAATACTTCTTTTCCCTTAGAAGATTCTTACATAGTAGAATCATAGAATCATAGAGTTGGAAGAGACCACAAGGGCCAGAGAGTACTTTTCTCTCTGAGGAAGAAAAGCCAGGTAGAATAGAGAAGGGGGGGAATCATCTTACTTTGGAGTGAAAAACCTTTCTGACCACTGCAAAACAGAGAATCATAAGCACAGTCTGGAATCTAGCCTCCTCCCGGCAGAAAGCCTCACGGGTTTAAAATCCTACCATGAAGTTTTTCATGCACATTCCTCCATAGGTGCTCTTCAACAGAGCTAAAATGCCACAGGAACAGTATATGCACCTGGATCATTCAGAATTAAACATGAGAAGACTGGGATGGGAGGAAGCTTGGAAAACAGGAGAGGTGCCAAGCACAGTGGAGAAGACATAGTAATTAAGAGCTTTTATAGGTTCATTGCTTAGACTACTTTAGTTCATTTTAGTGGTCTCCTGCACTCCAAACAACTACAAATCATTATTCATATTTCCCAAAGAAACATTGGGTGGCACCCAATTTTGCACAAGGGGGCTTCCCCCTCTTCCCTTCCCCCTGCTGCCACGGTGCCCCCTCCCTCCCACAGTGCTCCAGAGGGTCCCCAAACTATTCAGAATAATTTATGGGGGCTGCATGAGAGAAGTAAAGGATAGAGACTCCATTCTGCTGGAGAGCAGACACTGCTGGATTTCACAAATGGTTGAGGACCACATAGTATAGGGAAGGAAATTTAAACATCCATGCAGCCACACTTGCCTGGATATCTCTTTTATTTCCAGTTATCTATCTTGCTGCTACATCCAAAGCATTTAGAATAAGCATATTGATAATTCATTTTCTCTTAGGCCTACCCAGCTCACTTCTATGCATGGTAAAATCGCGAGTGGGCTTTTATCTCACACGCTTCCGCCCTGCTCCCCAAATGTGGAAATTATGCTTTATTGTGGATATTGAACCTGTAGTAGAAAGCAATTTCAGAGTCCAAGGTACAGTTACTCTTGCCTCCAGATAAATGAAGGCTCTCCTGGTTTGAGGTTCACTTCTGAGAGGAGGAGAGGAGAAGTGTTCAGACCTGAAGCCCACTCCTGATCTCACCACACAGAGAGTTGAGGTAGGCAAGTAACAGCTAAACAGCCCCATAGTCTTCAGCATGATTTCTGTGGCCCGGTCTCAAGAGAAGTGGTTCATCTTTTTAACAGCCCTGTGGCTACAGGTGAGAAGTTGATCTGTGGCCTTTCCCAACCCACTTTCCCCTTGTTCCTGCAGCTGACCCACTCCCCCAAGAAACCCTCTGCTGCAAGGAACACTACTCTCATGGTGCCCCACAGCAGGTGAGAGGGATGGGTGGCCTACGAGACCAGGTACAGAACTGTAGCTTCTTCCATAGAGACAGGATGTTTGGGTCGGAACCTACAATGCAATTCTATACATGTCAACTCAAAGTAAGTCCTATTGTGTTCAATGGAGCCTACTATCCAAGTTGGTGGGTAAAGGATTGCAACTGGCCACCAAAATTTCTGAAATTTATGAGAAATTCTCATGTTTTGATTTTAGACTATTCAAATACATTGCAAATACATTTTTTTTTTGTTCTGTATGCTTCTAAATAATTGGAAGGTACATTTCAGGCAGCAGTCATAAATAAACCCAAGTACTTAACTCCAAAGTGTACATTCTTTGTGTCTAATTATGTAGGTAAAAGGAAAATTGACTGCAAGCACCATTAGGGAGTCAGAGTCGTCCCCCGTCCCTCCCCCAAATTATCTTGATCCTTTTAGGAAGTCCCTGAAATAGATGGCTCCCCACCAGCAGGCCTTCCTCTGGTTAGGTCGCCAATAGTTCTTAAGGAAAGTGGAAGACTGGAATTGCAATAAATAGAATAGTCAAGGCTAATTGCACCAATTAAGGAATGCATTACTTGAAGCAGAAAATAGCAGGTACCTTTTTAATGCAAGGCATTGTTTTTCACACCCCGGAGGCCTACACTACTGAATTTAAGCTTATCCTATTAATTTGAAAAACTTTGCTGGAAAAGCACACCAGCGTCTTTTTCAGATGCTGAAAACGTTTCAGCCTCTCTCTGGCACTGACAATTGCAAACCATTCTGGTAGCTTAACTATTTGATCTGAACGCAGGAAAGGAGGAGATAAGCCTTACCAGGATGAGATACAAGGGGAACAGAAATAAGAGCTTGGTGTGATTGTTATTATATTTTCTGGGTAAGTCATCCGGTTTGCAAACACTCGGCTCCACCCTTGTCGATGTGGACTTTTAGTTTGCAGAGTATGGGCAACGTTATGCAAAACAGAGTCTCTTTATCACCAGATACACTTTTGCAGACAGAAACATTTGTGGGGAGAGGGAGAGAGAAGATCGGCTGCTAAAATATTTTCTCTGAATCAGAGAAGGCGCAAATGCAGCACACAATTTTTTTTTGGGGGGAGGGGTAACACTGTATTAATGCTATCTTCATAGACACCCCCTCCCATTTTTAACCAAATACAATCTCCCTCTCTCTCTCATATCTGCCCAGGTCAGATCACACCATTACAAGCAGGTTTGCTTCCTTATCCAAGCAAATCTCGAGAGGTATTTTGAGTTGTTAGCACTTACTCTGGAGATGGTCAGAGGCATATTGAAGTCCTTGCCCCCTTGCAGTCGGAACCCCCATGGTCCGGGTCCGTTGAGAGTCACGCTGTAAGACATATTATCTCTCTTTTACGCCAGGAACCCCAGCAGCTCTGTGAAACAGAGGGAGGGGGGGGGGACACAGGTGGATATTTTGGTTTTTTAAAAAAGGAGATATTCTTTTCTCTCGCTCTCTCTCTTTCAATTTAAAGCAGAAAAATCAAGATCTTTTTTGTCTCTTGCCTGGTCAGTCCTGCCGAAGTGTCACCTAAGAATAGATAGGAGTTATAATGCGGATACTGATATCCCTGATGAGGGAGCCCATAAAAGGCTTGTAACCAAACACCGGCTATGCGAAACCTCTGTGACTCAGAGGTCTAATATAGTCCCCCCCTGGGAGGTTAGCAGACCTTTCTAGACTCCTCAGGTCCCCTCCTCAGACTCAAAGCCACTTTTCTAAGATAATGAAGAGGATGTCGTTTTTTAAGCGTGTCAGCCGCTTAAAAAACAATGGCATTAAAAGGAACCTCTGGCCGATATACTCACTTGTCAATAGCATCGTTCTCAAGGCTTCCCTAGTGTACAGTCCCTGACCTATGTCAAATGTGTTTCTGTGACTCTTGTGTGTGAAAGAGAGAGCATTAAATGCACCATTGTGTGGTTCTCTTTTCATACGACTAGGGTTTCTGGAAAATGAGGAGAAGCAATAAAGGGGAAGGAAGAGGGACTGCACCCCTGTTTTAAAACATATCACGTTTGAAATGTTAAGGCTGCACAACCTTAGGAGTTTGCCCCCTGGCTTGGGAAGCCAGGCCTCAGGATATTTTGCTGCCTGAGGTGAGCAGCCAATGGTGTCCCCTGCCCCAAACCAAGGGGTATATAGCCCCTAAGTCAGTCAAGGTATTTTGTCAACTGAGGCAGAAAAATACACCAAGCCCCTATCCCTGGTCAAACAAACAAACAAACAAACAACCCACCATCAGCAACAAATTGAATAACTATTTCCTTTTTGTGACAGCCTCAGTCAGCTGCCTGAGGCAACTTCCTCCCTCTGAGGCTTGACCCTCCTTGATGGCCTCATTCTCTTCAATGTTCATGCAGAGGCTTCTTAGATACAGTGGTACCTTGGGTTAGTACCGTATTTTTTGCACCATAACACTCACTTTTTTCCTCCTAGAAAGTAAGGGGAAATGTCTGTGCATGTTATGGAGGGAATGCCTACGGGTGGCATGCCTACGGATTTTCCTCCTCTAAAAACGTGCGTGTTATGGTCGGGTGCGTGTTATAGAGCGAAAAATACGGTACTTAATTCGTTCCGGAGGTCCGTACTTAACCTGAAACTGTTCTTAACCTGAAGCACCACTTTAGCTAATGGGGCCTCCTGCTGCCACCGCGCGCTGGAGCACGATTTCTGTTTTCATCCTGAAGCAAAGTTCTTAACCTGAAGCAATATTTCTGGGTTAGTGGAGTCTGTAACCTGAAGCATATGTAACCTGAAGCGTATGTAACCTGAGGTACTGGAGAAAATTGAGCCGGCCTCCATCATGTTGCACACTGTGTGTGCATCGGGGGCCTCTCGTGTTTAGCACCCCGTCCATAGGCTCCATATTTATTGTGTTTATATCCGATGTTTTCTCTAAGGAGCTCCAGGTGGCATACATGGTTCACCCCTTCTCATTTAATCCCCACAGCAACCCTGTAGGCTGAGCATCAATGGCCGGCCCAAGGTCACTCAGTGAGCGTCATGGCTGAGTGGAGATTTGAACCCTGGTCTCCAAAGCCCAAGTCCAACACTCTAACCACTACACCACACTGGCTTTCATCTGCACCATATATTTAAAGCACATGGCTTTCCCCCAAAGAATCCTGGGAGCCATCGTTTACCCCTCACAGGGCTAAAATTCCCAGCAGCCTTAAAGTTTATTTAAATGTGCTTTAAATTTATAGTGTAGTTGTGACCTTTTTTTTATACAGAAGGTTTTCTTTCTCCTGTAACACACCAGAATGAATGCATCTTGGGACAGAACAGTCCTAAAAAACCTGCCCAATACCAAACCAAATGCAACCCAGCAGCCATGTTCCAGAGGTGCAGGGGCTGGTGTTGCGCATGATTGCACATATAAAACATCCCAATGTCACATCAGGACCTCAGAGGAGCCAGGAATGTAGCTCCAATGGCCTGAAGCTCCTGCTGCTTCTGCTGCCACTACCTGCCATGGCAGGAGGAGTTGGCTATTGAAGCTGCTCCATGCTGGGCCCTGATTTTTTGGAGCATTGGGGGGCCAAAAGGATGGGCCCCCAGGAGTTGGCGCCCCTGCCATGTACAATGGCCTACCAAGGCTTTGATAAACCTCCTGGTTTTACTACAACGAGGGTTGTCTAACAAGCACCTGTCAGGCAGGAATGTCCAACAGCTCTCTGTGTGTGCACCCCAAATAACAAGATAAATTGGGGTGGTGTACAGCAGATTTCCATGTCCCCAAGTTTAATCACACCATGTCGAGGTAGATCAGGGAGTCCCCAACCTTCTGAGTAGCTCCTTTGCTGGTTCCCCTCCCCCCCAAATACACTACCTTCCCCTGTCTTTTTCCTTTCTGAGTGAGGAAACACCCAAATCTTGGAGGAGAGGCAGTGGAGAGGGAAGGGGTGGAAAGTGGGGGGAGACTTTTTTCATTCTGATGGGCAAGTCTAGATTTTAATCACAGTGAATTATTTCCCCAAGGCACACACATTTGCATGTCTGCTGCCTCCTCCATCTTAAGACTCTTCCATTTAAATCATCATCATCATCATCATCATCATCATCCAGCCTTAGGAAGAGTTCTGTAGAACTTAGAAATCTTACACACAACTTGGTGAAATTTGGGTTGGGCTAATAGAGGTACTGCCTAAAATAGATTTTGGTATTTTTCTTATGGGACAAGCAACACAGCTATCATCCCTCCTAAAAAACAAAAAAATCTGCAGAGTGTTTTTGCAAACCTGTCACACAAGACTACCAAACAGTTCTCTGTAACTCCCTACAGCCTTGATGTAACAGGGCCTCATTACACAGAACAATTCCCAATAGACCACTCTGAGCAGCTGCAAAAAAAGTTAAGACTTCTTTCCTGCCATCCCCTGCTCTTTAGATCCTTGTCTATGCTGGCATATTAGAGCTAGATGGAGTGGGTTGGCTGATTACTGGTAAAAAACAAAAAACTTGGCATCATAGGGTGTTACCCTTTGCCCTTAAAGAGGCAGTTGTGTATCCACTTCTTTAGAAGCCTACTCTAGACCCAGTGGTGCATAATAGGTAAAAGGTAAAGGACCCCTGGACAGTTAAATCCAGTCAAAGGCAACTATGGGGTTGCGGCGCTCATCTCGCTTTCTGGCTGAGGGAGCTGGCGTTTCCACAGACAGTTTTCCGGGTCATGTAGCCAGCATGACTAAACCGCTTCTGGCACAACGGAACACCGTGATGGAAACCAAAGCACACGGAAACACCATTTACCTTCCCACCTCAGTGGTACCTATTTATCTACTTGCACTGGCGTGCTTTTGAACTGCTAGGTTGGCAGGAGCTGGGACAGGGCAACGGGACCTCACTCCATTGCGGGGATTTGAACCACCGCCCTTCCGATCGGCAAGTCCAAGAGGCTCAGTGGTGCATAATACTGTAACTATAAACCAATGCCAATTGCCAACACTCCTTTCTTGACAAAGCTGGTGGAGAGAGGATGGTTGTGGAGCAACCGTAGGTATTCCTGGATGAGACTGTTTAATTGGATCCACTACAATCTGGGTTTATAGCTGGTTTTGGAACTGAATCCGCCTTGCTCGCCCTGAGAGTTGATCTTTATTGTGAGAGAGATGACCTAGTTACTTATCCTTGATCTCTCAGCAACTTTCAATACCATTGATCCCATGATAGGCATCCTCCTAGGTCAACTCTGTGGGATGGGTATCGGAAGCACTGTCTTATAGTCATTCCATTCATATCTTCAGGCCGTGCGCAGAGAGTATCACTGGGAGTGTACTCATTGCAAGTTTTAGATCAAGGTTTCATCAGTATACTGATGATGCACATCTCTACTAACATATGAACCAGGAGAGGTTGTGAAAGCTCTGGATCAGTGGCTGAATGCAGTGGTGGATGGTGTCCCAGCTACATTAGTAAAAAAGCAATGATTTGACTGCACTATAAACATGCAACACCAGATGGCGCCAGAGAGCAGGAAATTTTAAAACAAGGTTTTCCATAGGGGTTTTCTCCCTTTTGTTATAACGATATAATTTCTGGCTTATTTATAGTGGTTTTTTCCCTGTGTGTAGACCACCCTGTGTTTGAATCCTGGGAAGACAGAGGTTCTATGGGTGGGTAGTTCTCATGTCCGAGATAGATGCAGGTTACTTGTTCAGCATGGGGTCGCACTCTCTCTGAAGGAGCAAGTGTGTCGCTATAGACCCAAGTCCTCTGTTACTGGAGTACCTTTTGCCAGCTCTGTCTGGCTCACCAACTATGGCTGTTCCTGGAGCTAGCGATAACATGACCACTGCAGTCCGTTAACTGGTTACCTTGAGACTAGATTACTCTATGTGGGGCTGCAGGTTAGGTCAGGGTATGTTAGTGACTGCCTGAACACTTGTATCCCAGCTGGATTACTGAGATCTACAGGTGTGTAGCTGGTTGTCCCCTGAGTTGGTGAAGCTCATCTGGTAATAAGAAACAGAACATTTAGTTTTATTGGCCCAGTCCTATGGAATGCTCTGCCAACAGAGATTCAGCAGGCACCTTCTGCCTTAAGCTTTAAAACTTTTCTATACTGCCAAGTGTGTATACAGGCAGTGACCATTTTAGGCACATCCAATTGACACGCAATCACTGATGCACGGGTCCTTTTGGAAGAGGGAGGAATGGGGACAGGGCATAATGGAGCCGGGGCCGCTTATGCATGCTCTGCCGATCTGCGCAGGGGCTCGGGAACACAACCCTCCTGCAAAATGGTCGCTGCCTGTCCTGGCAATTAAGAAAATATCCTGCTATAATAGTTGATCTCTAATTTCAAATTTTATATTGTTTTTTGCTGCATGGTTTTATTGCTGTGAACCGCTCTAATTTCCTTATGACTAGCCATATCAAAATATTTTAAATAATTCAAAACAGTGCCATTGAGCAAGTCCTAAAATGGATTCTGAACTGTAGTTGATGCAATGCATCTCATGTGATCCACCACTATTTTAACTGTTGTCCTTTCAACACCATTGGATTCCCAATGAACTCAAAAGCTAATTATTTACTAGAGATAAATCATTATTGAACAACAATTTCTTTTTCTTCTTCATGTTCTCTTCTGTGCATTTTAGCTAAAATAATTTTAGTTATAATCTTTGCAGGTGAAGGAGGAATCTGTCAGGGATTGTTTTTGTTTTGCTTTGCTGATGGTGCTCTGTGAAGGGCTAGGCATGCTCTCGATGCTATATAAGGGAACAGGAATATTGCAGACATTTGGAATGAGAGCCTTGCCCAAGGCCACTGTTGGGTGAGTTTGCATCATAGATGCAAGTAGCCTTCTAAAAGTATGTAGGTACCTGGAAGCTCACACTGTCCCACAAGGTGGAGTTCTAGTTCTTCCACGATGACCCTATCTCCACAGACTTCAGTTTCACATTTCCCTTAAACAAAGGAACAGTCGCTCTCCCTTCAAATAGCAAGGACACCGAGCCAGAAAAAGAAGGTCAAAGGCTTTGGAAGCAGTATTTGTTGAAATCATTTCAGGGAACAGGATGAGATTCTCTCTCAAAGATAGATACCAAAATGACCAAAGTTCACAAAGCCCCAGTGAATTCTGCCCTTTAGCAGCACCAATCCCAATTATATGCCCGGCATGCGAGGGAAGGAACGAACACCTCAAGGTAGTGGCTCAGAATAGGAACACCATCATGCTTCGACAACTAATGTCAAATCCGTTGCCATGCTGGAAACAATTCATAATGAAACAGGATAGGGAGTTGTCGTACCTCTGCTCACGTTAGTCATCGCTCTCCTAAGGATGTTTTACAGCCGAATTATAAGGCATAGTGCTAGTATGAACAGATTATTAGCAGAAATGGTGGTGGCAGCGCAAGAGAAAGTATTGTTGTTGTTGTTGTTAATAATAATTGAAGGTTTATACCTGCAGGTCTCAGGGCAGTTACAACACAAAATCATAATATAAAATACATAATCAAAATAAAAACGAAAACAACCCAATAATGCCCCCCCAACCCACATTTTTAAAGGGCATCAGATGTCAATTCACCAAAGGCCTGGTTAAAGAGGAACGTTTTTGCCTGGTGCCTAAAGGTGTATAATGAAGGTGCCAGGCGAACTTCCCTGGGGAGAGCATTCCACAGATGGGGAGCCACTGCAGAGAAGGCCCGTTCTTGTGTTGCCACCCTCCGGACCTCTTGAGGAGGCAGCACATGAAGGAGGGCCTCAGAAGGTGATCTCAGGGTCTGGGTAGGTTCATATGAACAGAGGCGGTCCTTGAGGTGTTGCAGTCCTGAGCCGTTGATAACTTCAAAGGCAGGAGGAGATAAAGTGCAGGATTGGGTTTCGGGAGCAAAATTTAGCTTCCTGACAATTTCAGCTATCGCTTTCTTTTTTTGAAAGATCTCAGAGACTTAAGGCCACCTTAGGCCAGCTGATTCCAGATGTCATACAAAGGCAAAAACTTGTTAAGTCACCGAGTTCATTATTGTTGTATTTTTACTGCCGGGGAGGGAGAGAGGCACTTGTGAGGTGTTCTACCTCAGGTGTCACAATAACTTTACCAGCCTGGGATACCTAACTGTGTGTGTCTCTGTGGTGCGTGCCATTTGCTGTTCTATACCAGGCAGCAAAATGTCCCTGGCTGATCCTGCTCTTCCAGTTGTAGGACTTCCAGAAAGCAGAAGTGTTTCTGATTGAGATTCCCAGTGACAAGGCGTCAAGTGCCCCTCTCAGCTCTTTGTTCTGCAGCAAGAATGGTGTGGCAGGGAGCAAATGCCACAGCCACCCCTCACATCACTTTCTGTAGCTGCTAACAGCTTTGGGCTTGATACTCCTTGGCTGGCTGCCTTATGAAAAACCAGGTACAGGTTACAAAGACCACACATCCCAGGTTTCCTGGCAGGAGAGGAAGAGTCTCTTTCATCATGGCAACGCCTCCTGTCATCTTGCTTTCCTTCTTGGTCAGTGTTTAACTTTGGCTCTGCTGCCCACGCAACAGTGGGCACTGTTGTCCCAGCAGGTATCATCATGCATCACATGTCCTGGTAATTTGTGAGGGTGTCCCATCATCAGCCTGGACCACGGTGCCGTCATTAGACAACACACAGTCTCCATTTTAAGGTGTGTCTCCTACTGCCAGCGCTGCTGGCTATTAGGTTTTTGTTTTCAAGTATGTGACGGGTTTAAAGGTTTGGTAGGCAATCTTTAAAATGTCACTGTAATTTGAAGAGAGCACATCTGGGAAAGCACCTCTGAAACAACACCTCATATGTGTATTAAATGCAAAGCTTCCCAGAGCAACTTGCTGAATGTAGATACCTTCTTGACCAACTCATTCCTCCATCAGCAGCCCCTACACCATATCACCAGGCTCCCACACCCAAACCCCTTCAGTGGCAGAATTGTTTTATAAAGAGGTGCACAGGACTGCAGAGAACTCCCCATGACCTCCCTTGTTCCCTTTTAAGGGCAATGGCACCCACCTGAGAAGTACCAGAACTGAGTTCTGGTGCGTTCTGGCTGCATAAACTATGTTAGAAGTCGACCGATTTCATTACTTTTCTTCATAATATTAGGTGCTTCATTTTGAAAGATATGTCAGATTTATGGGAGCATAAGAGAAATGGAAAGTTGTACACACTGTCTGGTTACACAGATTTCTCTTTCTTTATGCACAGATATGTTTTTAAATGGAAACAAGAATTCTGTTTTGGGAGGTTTATTGCTTAGCTTCCTTCTGAAGCCATGATCTTTTATAGGGGCAATAACACTAGATCTGCCACAGATACTCCAGGTCACAAATATAAGCTATTTACTTCAAATGCAAAATAATCAAAAGGACCAGATGCAGTTAGGAGAACAAGGATACCCTAATCCTTTAATGCCGTTAGACAGATACAAATAGGACATCACTATTGAGCTTTGTCATAAGATCAAAAGCTTTTGCCAGGTGTTTTAAAAAAGCAAGGCCTTTTCAGCCAAGAACCCATCCATAAAAATTTAAATGCAGCTTGACAATGGCGACGGCTTTGGGTCCTTAAATAATACTGACATTGTCCCATTAGATCACTGCCTGGCAGGAAGTCATAGCAGTTCGTCAGTTTACACTGGATTTCAAATGGGAGCTAGCAGTGATACAAGAAATGATTCAGAGTCCAATCCCGTGGTTGTTAGAAGAAGGGGAACCGCAAGATGATGAAACTGAAATGATGAAATTTCCTTTGACCCGAGTGAAAGGTGGACGGGCATCGAGCTAAACAACTTGTACCAGCAGCTTCTGATCTCCTCTTGCTCTTTGGCAGCACGTAGACATGTTAGCACTTACAATGATACAAAGAGGAAGAAATGCAATCGCCCAGTCCAGGCATATAGCCAGTTTAGAGTGTGTGCACAGAGGGAGGGAGGAAAGGAAGGGAAGGGAAGGAAGGAGAGGTTTCTCCAAAGATACATTGGGGCAGCAGAATTAGTAAAGGCAAAACGAGGAAAAGCAAAATAGAAATAGTCGAATTTAAATTTTCCAAGCACCTTTTAATGTTTTAGAAAGTGAACTGGAACCATTAAGAGCTAAGTGCCCAGTCATCTCAACACTTCTGGCCAAAGCACCGGAGAGCCACAGGTTATTTCTTCCTGGCAGACCCAGCTACTGTGCAATTAAGGGTGAAACGAGGCAAGGAGAGATGACCTTTGCTCCCCATTAGATGCCCTAGATGCTTCAGGCCTGACTGCACTGCAGGAGCAGTAAACGTGTCACCTGCAGGGTCACACAAGGTTCTTTAAAAAGTAGTAAAGGAGAGTGGGCAGGGGTCAACTTTGAATGCTGGGAGGCGAATGGTAATAGCTCAGAGGGAGAGCATCTGCTTTGTAAGCAATGCCTGGCTTCCCCAGTTAGGACTGGTGAGAGGGGGGCAAGAGTCCCCTGCCCCAAACCCTCGAGGCTGCTTCTGGTCTTCACTGACAATCCTGAGCTAGATGGCACAATGGCACTCAGTATAAGGCAGACCCTATGAATTAGGGAATGTAGGGAGGTGAGATGTAACCCTTGCCCCCCCAACCCTCAATCATGATCAGAACCTCTCCTCACCACACCCTCCTATTGGAGCAGAAAAGCCCAGGGCTGTAGTGATATATCATCCAAAACCAGTTTGAAGTCCACATTTAAACCCCTCGAATCATGATGTGTGTGTCTGTGTGCCATGCAAAAAATCATGGAAAAGCCGTGAAGCCAACCAACGCCTCTCCATAGTTCCATCCTTATTTCAGACATTGTGAAATATCACGATGTTGAAAACTAGGTACCGTATTTTGCGCCCCATAAGACGCTCCGGCCCATAAGACGCACCTAGTTTTTTTGGGGGGAAATAAAGAAAAAAAAATTATTTTCCCCCCCAGGTGCGGGGCTGGAAGAACCAGGTCGGGGAACAGTGGGAAGGCACGCTCTGCCTCCCCGCTGTCCCCCGAGCTTGTGGGGCTGGCGATGGGGAGAAGTGCACCAGTCCCGGGACGGCAGGCAGCTCTATGCCGCCATCCCGAGCGGGGCGGGACGTAGCAGGCAGCTCTGCACGAACACCAGGAGCGGGGAGGAGCTTAGCGCCCCGCTCCGGATGGCAGCGCAGAGCTGCGCTGGTCCCAGGACCGCAGGCAGCTCTGCACGGCCACCGGGAGCGGGGCGGAGCTTCTCCCCCGGCTCCCGGTGGCCGTGCAGAGCTGCGCGCAGGGACTGCAGGCAGCTCTGCGCAACCCTCAGAGCCGGTCTCCCGAGGGTTGCGCAGAGCTTCCTGAAGCCTGGAGAGCAAGAGGGGTCGGTGCGCACCGACCCCCCTCGCTCTCCAGGCTTCAGCGAAAGCCTGCATTCGCCCCATAAGACGCAGGCACATTTCCCCTTCATTTTTGGAGGGGAAAAAGTGCGTCTTATGGGGTGAAAAATACGGTATTGCCCAGCCCTACTCTTTGCCTCCACGTACATAGTTCTTAAGAGAAACAGACATGCATGTTACAAAATTAAAACTGGTTCCTGCGCTGCAGGCTGGAGTTAGAGGCAGGTTGGAGGTGCAAAAGGATTGAAGATGTGTAGTCTAAGGGACGTGGCTGAAGAGCTGCCACCCACGGAGAACAGCCCAAGTTAGACCAACACGCTGCTATTTACAAAAAGAGCAGAAATGCAAGTATCCCTGATGGAGATAAAGTTCAGGATTTTTGCTTTCAAAAGTCAAACACAATTATGTTCCCACGAGCCCTCAGGTCACTTATTTTTAGTAGTTCAACAATGGAGTGCAGCTATTTATTAGATTTTGTTTCAATGATGTTTTTTCCTTGAGCTGCTTTTTATGGATATTTATTTGGATATATATTTTTTTATTATAAGCAGCTGGAGGGTAAGTGCAGATGGGCATGTCGAGGTGGGGGAAAGGCCATCCTATGGGAGATGAACCATCAGACCCAAAGTCCTGCCAGACTCATAGACTTTAAGAGTTGGAAGGTACCTCAAGGGTCATCTAGTCCAACCTCCTGCAATGCAGGGATCTTTTGCCCAACATGGGGCTCGAACCCACAACCCTGAGATTAAGAGTTTCATGCTTTTCCAGCTGAGCTATCCCAGCAGCCATTTCCTCCCACTGAGAGGAAAAATAGTACATTTGTCCCAACGTCCATGTCCATTTCTTCCCATTGCCATGGAAATAGGAGGGTTTTGGGTCCACCACCAACATGAACCCAGAATACCGGCTTTTTACCTTCTCCACCAGATCACCAACAGCAGAGGAGCAACAACAATGGATCTGACCACAGAGACAAGCATGTGGTGTCCGAAAGGGAACTTCCCACTATCAATGGAGACAGAGCTTTGCAACAAAAATTCCAGGTCATGTGGCCAGCATGACTAAGCCGCTTCTGGCGAACCAGAGCAGCGCACAGAAACGCCGTTTACCTTCTGACCGGAGCGGTACCTATTTATCTACTTGCACTTTGATGTGCTTTCGAACTGCTAGGTTGGCAGGAGCAGGGACCGAGCAACGGGAGCTCACCCCATTGCGGGGATTTGAACCGCCGACCTTCTGATCGGCAAGTCCTAGGCTCTGTGGTTTAACCCACAGCGTCCCCCGCGTCCCCACACAAGGCATATACACACACCTCTCTCTCTCTCTCTCTCTCTCTCTCTCTCTCTCTCTCTCTCTCTCACACACACACACACACACACACAGACAGACACACCACTTATGTAACTGCTTAATTCTTCAAAGAATCCTGGTTCTAGTTTGGCAAGGCTGCTGGGAATTTTGTTAGAGATCATCCCCAGAGACTACAGTTCCCAGGGTTCTCTGGGGCTACAGAGGAACTTGCAAGCCAGTTTAGGCCTGGAATATAGGTGCCTTCCCTTGATGGACACCCCCCACCAACACAAACACTACCCCACTTTTGCCTGTTGGATTTTGGATTTCGGAGCAAAGCTGACCATTTGAAAACAAAACGTTTTCCTCGGAATAAAATCCAACAGCAGCTGTTTAAGAGGTCAGCAGTTTTAGGCTGCTAAATTGAGACTTGTTAGCGCCACAAAAAACTGGAGAGCATTTCTGCACGGTGCCAGCATGTAACTCAGCTACTAAAGAGGCAAGGTTGGGTTGGGCTGGTCGCTCCAATGTGCCGTAAGAGAAGCTTTTTTTGCTTTGTTACTAAGCCTGAGAAAAATAGTGTGAGATTGACTTATTCATTGCTTGTACTGTATAGTTCAGGGGTCAGCAAACTTTTTCAGCAGGGGGCCGGTCCACTGTCCCTCAGACTTTGTGGGACGCTGGACTATATTTTGGGGGTGGAAATGAACGAATTCCTATGCCCCACAAATAACCCAGAGATGCATTTTAAATAAAAGGCCACATTCTACTCATGTAAAAACACACTGATTCCTGGACCGTCCGCTGGCCAGATTTAGAAGACAATTGGGCCTTAGTTTGCCTACCGGTGGATTGCTAGAGGTTCCCTGCACCTGGGCTATATACCTTTCAGAGGCACATGATGCCATCAATCTCATGCTGATGACTGAATTTCCTCTGCGGGTGGGGGCAGAGGGGTTTAAGTGGGTGGGTCCAAAAGCCAACCCTTTTCTCTCTTGCCTTAGCCTTCCCCAGCCAGCTGGCTCCTGGGGGAAGGGACCTACTGCTCTTGCCAGAGGCCTGGCCTGAGGACTTGCAGAGGGCTTCTGAAATTATGCCAAGGAGCAAATGTGGATTTAGGATTGCAGGTGGCCCACCCCAGGGACAACTGGGAGAGATTGTCCCAGGATCCAGAGTGCATTGTTATCAACATGCTGATCACCTGCAGCTCCTTTACCTTTAATACCAAGGAAGCTGTTGGCTTAATCACCACCATCACCACAATTTTATTATTTATGTGCAATTAGTTATATGGGCTGGGTAAGGGCTAATAAACTGAGGCTTAACCAAAACAAGACAGGGGTGCTTTAGCTCAGCAAAGTGATGAACAGGGGTCCAACCAGTTCTCGATGGGGTGGTATTCCCCCTGATGAATCAGGTCCACAGATTGTCGGTTTTCCTGGATTCAGCCTCGTCCCTAGGTGCCCATGTGCCAATGGTCAAGAGCAGGCTTCCTCAACCTTGGCCTTCCAGATGTTTTGAGACTACAATTCCCACCATCCCTGGTCCTGCTAGCTAGGGATCATGGGAGTTGTAGGCCAAAAACATCTGGAGGGCCGCGGTTGAGGAAGCCTGGTCAAGAGTGTCTCAGCTCAGCTTTGACCGCTGTGCAGGCTGTTACTGTTGAGGTCAGATCTGGTCATGGAAACAAACATGTCCAATTGCAGATGGACTTGGTCGCTGCCATGGACCAACCTTTGAAGAGCCTCAGAATGCAGCAGTAAGGATGCCCATAGGATCACATTACATCTGACCTACAACAGCTGCATGGTTTGCCATTTGTTTCCAGGCAAAATTTGGAGTGGTGTTTCTTGGAGTGGTAAATCCCTAAAGCAGTGTTTCCCAACCGGTGTTCCGCGGCACACTACTGTGCCGTGAGACATTGGCTGGTGTGCCGTGGGAGGGAGGCGGGCGAGGCGGGCGGTGAGAGGCGGCGGCGAGGATCCGCGTCGAGCCGGGGGCGGCTCCGCGGTGGTGGTGCCGAGCGGCGGGGCAGCGCGTGCAAAAGGGAGGAGCGCGAGACAGCGGAGGAGGAGGAGGCCGGCATGTCCGGGCAGCAGCAGCAACAACAGCAGCAGCAACTCCCGGCGACGGCTCCTCAAGCCCTGCCGCCGCCCCCTCCTCCGCCCGCTATCGCCGCCACCACCACAACAGCCGCCGCCGCCTCAGTTGCCGCCGTCCCTCAGTCCCTCGCTCTGCTGCCTCCTCCCACCCCCAAAGCTTGGAGGTTCCCCGGCAAGGGGGAGGGAAAAAACTTTCACTTTCGTGCGTCCCTCCCGGCGTGACGCTGCGCGCTGACGTCACGGGGCTGTGCCGCGGTGGTGTGCCGCAAGATTTTTTTTCATTAAACAGGTGTGCCGTTGCCCAAAAAAGTTTGGGAAACACTGCCCTAAAGGACTTGGGTCCAAGATTCCAGGGGGACCTCTTCCTCCCATACTCATTATGATCTAGCAGGGAGGACCTTTCCAGACAAATCTGATGTTGTTCTTCTAGTCAAGTTCCCTCTTATTGCTGTTATATATTTAATTTGTGGCTCTTAAATTACGGTTTTAATTGCTATAATCTGCCTCGTGTAACAAAAGTGCATTAGAAAAGGTGGCTATAACTTTTTATGTAAGTAAATAAAATAGAATGGTACACTCAAATATCCAGAAAAGAGATGTAACAAAGTGTGAAATGTTTAGTATTTATTCTTTTGTGTGAAACTTCATGCAAACTTTTTTGTTTTGAATGAATATCTTATTACAGCAAGAGGACATTATTCTGAGAATCAAGAGTTGTCAGCTAGAGGTGAACTTTAAAGTTTAGAAGTAAATCTGTAGAACTACTGTCAATATCCTACTTCTCGGTTTGAGTATCAGTTCTGCGGAGATGTCTATTAAGCGTATTGTTTGAACTTTGAAATCTGAGTTGTGACATGGTGGGGGAGGGGCAAACATATCATCCGGCTGAACTGCAAAGAAACCAGTGCAGCAAAATTAATTGTTTAAAAGTGTTTTAAAATGGCAATTCTGTGCACACTTACTTGGGAGTAAGCCTGACTGGCAGGCTGGATTTCTGAGTAAATATATGCAGGTTGTCTGTGTGTCATCTAATTGTCCAGTCACAAAGGCCATGCTGAGTCATCAATAGTTTCAGAGTGCTTTTCTACAGAATATTGCAATCCTTATTTTAATCTGAACTGAACAAGGGCTTTCCACTTAAAAAATAAAGGAAAGGAAACTACAGTACATACATTAGTGGTTGGACAAGCCACAAGAGACTGGCCTGAGCCTTTTTGCACCCATGTCTCTTAACCAGCAGCTTATGTGAGGGGTTCAGGAGACAGAAGGTGGGGGAGAGAATGATAAATATATATAATGTGGCTTTGGATATGGGAGCCATGCGGTGGAAGAAGCCGGTGGACTGGGCTGTATTAGCAGCTCTGTCTGGGTGGCGGGTCACCCTTGTGGTTTGCAAACCAGAAAGGTGGGGTAGCAGAGGAGGAAGAATAATAAAGAAAAGGCTGATCCGGTGTGATTAGTGAGCAAACGGCCTGCAGCAAATCCCATCTGGCACATCCGTTTGATTAATAGCCCAACAGGCGCAAGCAAGAAACGCAGACAACAGGACAGCAGCCTCAGTAAGGAAAGCGAGCGTGGAGTGGGGTGGTGGTGGGAAGAAATGAGGGGCAACTCTCAGAGAGGAGAGGAGCAATCCTAGAATTGTAGAGTTGGAAGAGACCCCCGGGGTCATCTAGTCCAACCCCCGGCAAGGCTGGAATCTTTTTGCCCAGCGTGGGGCTCGAACCCACGACCCTGAGATTAATATGCAGTCAAGTTGCAAGGTAGGACAGAAGAAGGTTAGTGCAGCTAGACAGGTGACAAGGAAGGAGCTGGAGACCAGCCGGTCGCCTCTACCTGGGAGCAGCTCTGCAGATCCGCGCGGGGCTTCGCGTGGTGCCTCCTCCGGATTCCTCCAGCTGCACATTTATTAGTTGATCTCTGCCATCCCCGGTGACGCTGCCCACTCCAGAGCGGCGGCGGGAGGAGGTGGATTTCCTTAAGGTGGATCCCTTAAAGCTACAGCTGGCCACTGACTTGCTTCTTTCTTTCTTTCTTTCTTTCTTTCTTTCTTTCTTTCTTTCTTTCTTTCTTTCTTTCCCTGACTTTATCCAGCTTGCTGCATTTCTCGTGCTGGAAAGGAAAACGACAACTGCAAAATTAGTTTCTCCACCCTAGGCAGCCCAAAATTCTAAGTGGCAACACTACTTCGGGAAATAAACATTCATTATTAGATGCTTTTAACTCCGCCAAAAGAGCAAGGGGAGAAAAGGGGAGTTCGGTAAAACTGAAAAGTAAATAAAAACGAATCGCTCAGCTGATAATGGATGAATGGGAAGAGACGGCAGAGGGCTCTCTCCGTTGGCTAAAATGGAGCTATTTACATGAATAGAATCAGCCACTGAACACTGACACATTGTGCTGTTGTTTGCTTTCAAATGGCAAATAAGAATGCAGATGAGTCGCCCTGTGTGATTTCTGTGATTCAGCACAGAAACGGAACCACAAGCAGAGGCTGCACATGTAAAACTGTCATGTTCAATAGGTCTTTCAAATTCCTCCAGGAGTTTTCACCTCCAGTACCAGATTTCTGCTGTTGTCTTTTGTCATTATCTCCGTGTAAGATTTCTGCTTTCTGTTGTTTAAATTTGACGTCCTCACAGGTGCCAATAAAAGCTTGGAAATATGAAGAGTGAATTGGAAGAACACCAGAAGCGGAGCCCAACATTGGCAAAACGGTAAAACTCGAGTGATTTTGGTAGCTGTCCCTATACAATCCAAATTTATTTATTTTTAAAAGAACCCAGAAACATTCTAGCAGTGACATCTCCTGTTAAGGCTGTGACAGCCAAGGTGTCTATGCTCATTCCATTCGCATCACAATCCATAATATTTATCACATACTTATCACATACAAAACCACAAACCAGGAGATCCAGGTTAATTTCTGGACATCTAACATACTGGATTAATGACAGAAATGACAGCTGGCTGGGCTAGGCTGGGATGAATCTCATCCATGCTCGCTAACTAATACCTATTGATAAATATGTCCTCCATTGATTTGTATAGCCCAAATGCTTCTCAGAGATGCTATTAGTACATCATATTCTCTTGGGGGCCTGGAAATTGGACGGTATAATCCAGTGTGGGTACCATTCAGCTCTATGATGCTAACGGAATAAACAAGACCTTATGGGCCAGGCTGATTCCCTCTGTAACTCTCAGTGTCACTTCACAACCCTTACAATTTTCTCCAGGCACAACTGCACATGATGCTCAAAATACAGACAGCTTTAATACTTGGCTTAGCATTAATCTCCTTAAGAGTCTCCCCCCTCCCCCCGCATGTGCAATAAAAGCTAACTGGGGGCCAAACAGGAGGAAGAGCACTAACGGCTTGGCACCTAGATGTGAAGTACAAACAAGAATTAAAACAAGAATATACAAAAATTGAAAGATTACCCTGTTACACGGGGCTTCACAGTTTACTCCTTCCTTCCTTCCTTCCAGTGGAATGAAGCAGGAATAAGAATGAAAAGAACCTTTTCCTTAGTTAAAGACATTGACCACAAAGCCCCTTCTATTGCTCCTCCAAAAAATATTATCAGCACTCCCATGGCCTTCTCCCCATGTCTCTGGCTGAAGAATCACCAAATGCCTCCAGGAAGTTCACAAGTTGGGCATGAAGTTGACAACCATCCCATGGCGATTGTCCCAGACACCTAGGGTCCAGCGGCAATCAGCCTCTGAACTAGGGGCGAGAACACTCATCAACCCCAAAGCAGAGGAAATGCACCTTCAAAAAAGAGGACAAGAGAGCATTTGGGTAACATTTGCATATGTTCGTCTTATATGCAAGTTTAGATGGAAATACAGTACGTCTCACTATAGCCGTGAAGACTGTGACCTGTGTGCTTGCTCAATCTGTTATCCAGGTACTAACTGTTGAGGGGCAACTTCAGGGCTCCTGCTCTCCCTTCTTATGGTTCTTGATCATGGGTAGGCAAACTAAGGCTTGGGGACCGGATCCGGCCCAATCGCCTTCTAAATCCGGCCCGTGGATGGTCCAGGAATCAGCATGTTTTTACATGAGTAGAATGTGTCCTTTTATTTAAAATGCATCTCCGGGTTATTTGTGGGGCATAGGAATTTGTTCACCCCCCCAAAAAAATATAGTCCGGCCCCCCCAAGGTCTGAGGAACGGTGGGCCGGCCCCCTGCTGAAAAAGTTTGCTGACCCCTGTTCTTGATCTTTGGACTGGATAGCCCTTCAAACAGAGGACTCCTTCAAACAGAGGACTACCCTCTGTAAGGCAGGACACATGGCCAACATGCTCTAAGCATGGAGATTCCATTTAACTTCAAGAGTCCGAAATTAATCTCCTTGCACCACTGTCATTCCTTGGTTCTGCTGATACCAACATTCCCTACTCCCTGGGGAATATGCCCTGTCGGGGTGTTGACATTGTGCAAATTTGTTTAAATTCAATCAGTCAATTGGTTCAAAGTCTTATATCAGATTACAGCACAATCCTGTGCATGTCTGCTCAAAACACCCGGGAAAGATGTTATAGGATAACAGCCTAAAATGATTTGATTGATCAACCTAAAACTATTTAACTGGTTGACACTTAAACTAATTTGTTTTGTTTCTGAAAGTGGCTTGATACTGCATCCAAAGGAACAAGGTCCAAAACTCCAGCTCACTAGAATTCTGCATAGGCTGGTAGCATGTTGAGGCCTCTCATTTGCAATTCCACATGCTTGCTTCAGTCCTGACCTACTACAACCTCTTGCCATTCCAGGCATCAGCCCCTCTCTGGGAGCACCTGCCAATTTGCTGAATTGTGACAGAGCGCCGAGTGATTTTTTTGTACTTGGGGAAACAAGACCATCAAGCACATTTTCACTTGAGCAACCTGAGCTGAAATTTGAACTCAGTGTCTCTGGAGGCGAAAAGCTCGTGTGCCACCCGCAGATAATATCTCCCAAGGACAGCTGTTTTAGTGCAAAAAGCCAAAGTGAAGCACCTCAGCTCACACCCTCTTTCAGCCTGAACATATCCTTCAGTTAAATAGGGTGCCCAATTTTCACAATGCATCATATTTTGTGCGTCATTTGGAGACAGGTTCCAAAATGTATGTTCTGTGAAGGATACATTGACAGCCGGAACAGAGACATAAGCACAGGCCATCCTTATGAACGATATCCTAGTGGAACCATTGACTTTTTTAGGTCAAAGATGCTTACATTTCCAGGCTTTAGAATGATGCATCTCAGGATGTTTTAAGTCACCTGTGATGGATATCGAGTGAAACCAAGTCAGTCTATAGCCTGATGGGATATGTCTCTATTGTTTTTATGGAAAACACAACCTCATTCTGTACTTATCAGTAGCAAACAAGGTGCAAACTTTTGTGAAGATGAATGGATTAATGAAGTTGAATCGAATTTGGTTGGGCCAAATCCCCCATCAGATGCCCAGAGACCATGCCTCTATTATTATTATTTTCTACACAGGTAAATTCACCTCTGTCACTACATGTCAGTGTAAACAGTACTGAGCTAGTTTTATGGCACACCTTCCTGTACATTTCTCCCATCCCTTTCCTTATTCCGAAAAATCCAGACTTTGGGGGAAGTCGGTTTGGTGCGCATGACCTCTCAGTCCACTGTAGCAGCACGACATGAATTTGCCGGTCAGTATTATAGCTCTGTGTGGGGTAAAACTACAGTGCTCAGGATTCACTGAGGGAAAGAATGCATTCTGAATGCTTTGCTGGCATCGCAGGTACACAGCCTAGGTCTTCAAAAAGATGGGAGGACAAAAATAATCATAATGCGACAGTCTGGCAGTGATGTTAGTCTAGGAGGCCTGAGTGAGCAAATAACAGGAATTCCAGAGAAAAGGACAAATGTGGAAGCAACTCCTTTGAGCCCTGGTGGAACTTCCCTACTGATGTAATTGGTAGGGGGGGGGGGAGTCAGATTTTAAGCAGGACCACACCAGGGAGGAAAGAGTTAAACTTTCTCTTTCCCTGCCCACTGCAGTTCTAAAACTTCCCCTTCAATAAGACCCCTGGTATGGATTTACCCTGAGTGCTTTATGTCATGGGCAGGCAAACTAAGGCCTGGGGGCCGGATCCGGCCAAATCGCCTTCTAAATCCGGCCCGCGGATGGTCCAGGAATCAGCGTGTTTTTATATGAGTAGAATATGCCCTTTTATTTAAAATACACCTTTGGGTTATTTGTGGGACCTGCCTGGTGTTTTAACATTAGAATGTGTGCTTTTATTTAAAATGCATCTGAAATATACTCAGAGTCGCAAAGTGATTTCATGCTCTTTATTCAGCTCATAGTGGTGAGGAGGAATGAATGAATGTCCCCTCAAAGTATCTGTTTTATATACATTATTTACACAATGGGCTGCACATGATTGGCTAATTCTGGAATTCTACTGTAAGCCAATCAGGTTGTGGATTCACTTATATCTGGAGCATGATTGGGTGGTTCCTGCCAACCAATCATACTGCTGCATTGTTCTAGGACCAATCAGACTGCTGCATTCTGAATCCTATTGTTCTAGGACCAATCAGACTGCTGCAATTTGGATCCTATTGTTCCAGGACCAATCAGACTGCTGCAGTTTGGATCCTATTCAACTCAGTACATAACAGCATCTCTGGGCTATTTGTGGGGCATAGGAATTCGTTCATGCCCCTCCCCAAATATATAGTCCGCCCCCCCACATGGTCTGAGGGACAGTGGACCAGGCCCCTGCTGAAAATGTTTGCTGACCCCTGCTTTATGTGATTCCCATCGTATCTGATGCACCCCCAAACCTTTCTGTAAGCTATGTCGAATTGTAGCCTGGATTGGTTTATCTCATGTTGAAGTGTGGAGATTTGTTTGTTTGTTTGTTTAAAAAGAGGAGAGTAGGGAGGAGGGGACAAGTTTTCACACACATACAGGAGACTTCAAATGCTGCGGGAGCAAGTTATTCGCTAATTAACAGTTGCATTTCAATCCTCTTGTAAGCAGACACGTTCTAACAGCTGAAGTTCTTTTTATAGCAGCAGAATCTTCTTTGGTACACGCTGAACATTGCACTCTAGATTCAGAAGGCATTACTAGCCGGCAAAGGATTTCCTCACTACTCACTGTAAGCAAAGTTGTACCAGGGGGATAAAGAATATTATGTATGCCACAGCATATTAAATAGTAATAAAAGCCAAGAGGCAAAGGAAGCAGTTAATGGGCACTTGGCCGCACTGCAACATACAAGGTGCAGAGTAGATTAACCTGCTACTTTTGTTGTGCACCGAAGTCCTGCAAGCTTTCAAAGTTCCACAGGGGCTTCAGTCACTGGGACTCACATTGTGTGTGTTTATAAGACTTATTAGATGCCTTTCAAGGGCAGGTAAGGCAATATACCACACATATTTATCAATTGGAGATGGAGACCCTAGACTCACTTAGGGCTCATTCACACTTCCCTTTGTCTCATGATATCTTCCGTTTGTCGCATTATTTCTAGGCAAGGGTCTGAGAGGTTTTTCTTTGGTCTCCCCACTTTACTTGGGAAAACACACCATTTACTGCTAAATCAGAGCAAATGCAGACCTTCCAAGTGTCCCTGTTTTCCAGGGAGAGTCCCAGATTTACAGAAGCCGTCCCGGTTTCTGAATTGATCCCAGAATGTCCTTCTTCTTCTTAGGACGTTCCTATTTTCATCTGAGAAATGTTTGAGGGTATGGAGTTATGCGACCCCCAAGCCAAGGAGATAAGCAACTATACAGCCTTTAGAAGTCATCTGAAGACAGCCCTGTATAGGGAAGGGTTTTTTAAATGTTTAATGTTTTATTATGTTTTTATATATGTTTGAAGTCGCCCAGAGTGGCTGGGGCAACCCAGTCAGATGGGAAGGCTATAAATAGTGTAGTAGTAGTAGTAGTAGTAGTGGTGGTGGTAATAATAATAATAATAATAATAATAATAATAATAATAATAATAATAATAATAAAATAATAATAATAATAATAGGATGTCTCTATTTTCACTGGAGAAATGTTGGAGGGTATGCAACTGCCCACCTACAGAAAACCCAATTGACGTTTGCTCCAATTCAGAAGCAAATGGCAGGTTTTCCTGGGGAAAGCGGTAGGATGACAAGAAAAGCCTCTTGGATCCATGTCTAGAAATCAGGGGACAAACAGAAGCATGGATGAGCCCTTAAATAGGAGAAAAATCCCACTGGATTCAAAGAGACTTACTTTTGAGTAGGTATGCATATGACTGGGCTGGGGGGGGGGGACTTTAAACTGCCCTTTGGTCAAACTTTAATCTGCCCTTTGGTAACTACAATACATAGATATAATTGCAGTGATGACGTGGTTGTTGCTGTCTCGCCAGAGTGAGAATACTAATGGTCGGTCAGTGCTCAGTTTCCCCAAATTAGGAAAGAATCAAAGCTGATATATTTCTGTCTGGGTGCACCCAATTGTTGCTGGTGAAGATCCCAAGAGCAGCAATGGCTGGTTTCCCCAAATTAGCATTTTAGCAGGTACACATGCAAAAAACAAGTTCATGAGCATGTGCGCACTGGCTCATTAGCAGAGCAAGAGTGCACATTTTGGAACTTTCAGAGATTTATAAGATTCCTGTTTATTTGGTTTTGCAGAGAGTGCATATTTCATATATTTCATGTTGTTCAATGTTCCATATAGATTATAGAAAGAGTTTACATTGATATTGCATTGTTGTACAGTACTTGGTCATTGTGTTGCCTTGGATATTACTGATACTGTTTGCAACACAGGGGTTTAATTGTTTGGTTACTCATTAGCAGATCTGGCAACAAGCCCTTGACTGTGGTGTGAACCCCGTACATGTTATTGGTGCTGCAACAAACAAGCCAACCTAGATTATACTCAAGACGGCCTTCCTAATCTCCCTTATCAGCCCTGGGAAAGAGAAGAACCCATGGTATGTGTCTAATAGAGGCCCTAATGGGGTAGATTAGGAGGTCTGGGAGCATATGGTGGCGAAGATCCAATTCTCTGGATCGGCATTGTGAATCGGTGGAATTAAATTGGAAGCCTGATTTGGCAGAATGACATCTAATATTTTGTTATTAGACTGTCTGTTCAATCAGTTTAGTATCTATCAGACCCTCTGCCTTAAGTCAATATCCTGCCCAGACAGATGAAGGGAGGAATTATAATCAATCTCTTTCATCTTTTTATTTAGCTTCCAAGAAGCCATCCTGGTTTCTGCACTGCGTATTCCCTTCTTTTCCTCATTGACCTCATAATCTTGCTTTCTACCTCAAAGCAATAATGGGGAGTAATAACATCAGAAATCAAGCAGCCTAGATATCTGGCAACAGGTTGAGGATACTTATATATACAATTTTTTTATTGTTTAAAAAGAAAAAGTACATCGAGATACTGAAAATCATAAAATATTGCAAAGTACATCCCCATTACATTATTTGTTCCCAAAGACAATGAATTCGTTCCAATTTCCAATAAAACCTACACTGTGTTTTCTGTTATGATACTATTTTGCATCAGATATAGGTTGCGTGAAGTTCAGGTTCGGGGCTGTGTGTGGAGGGAAGGAAGGAGAGAGAAGGAGAGAGAGAGAGAGAGAGAGAGAGAGAGAGAGAGAGAGAGAGAGAGAGAAGCAAAATCCTCTGGAGGGCAAGCTTGACTCAAGTCGCTTCTATATGGGGCAAGATGTACCACATGATCTCCTCTTGCCTATTAATGTGAAGGTATTTCCTTGTTCTGGGTGCTGGTTACACAGGTTGAATGTCTTCCTGCCATTCTCAGGAGAGGGCAGGTTGTCATTCTCAACCCTATTTCTGTGACTTTACTGTTTTTGATGTTGAATTTTAAATTGTAACCTGCTCTGGCACTTGCTCGTCATGGGCTGGCAATAAATTTATTTGCTTATTTATCTGAAAAAGTGCCAAGTTCAGGGCCCAGTGCAGGCGCAAGTCCTGACATCTTGTTGATAGAAGCCTAGAATACACATTACAGTTACTGTATTGCACAGAGACACCTTCTCTGTCCCCATGTTTGCAATATATGGACATTAAGTATGTTTATAGATTTGCCTGAAGATACAAACTTTGTATCTGGGGCAGGGGGCATGCATAGAAGCAGTCCTGTGAGTGTTGCACCCTGCATGTTCAGTCCCAGGCATCACCCCTGTGCTCAGTGGGAAAGTTCTGCAGAGGGTTCCTACTTATGAGTTGACCCCCTCGGTGCCACTGGGGACCCTGAAATAGCAGGATCCCTGATCAATTATGTGAGCCCCCTGCTTGATGTGGAGACATTCAGGAATGCGGAGGAGCAGGGGGTGGGGAGCAACTTGCATGAGGACATTGGAGGCATGGCTTTCATGCACGCCCCACCCCTCCATCCACACTTTGGAGCATTTGCATGTTCAGCTGAATGCCTGGGCATGCATCCCATGTTGGCACTGGTACCTCCACATCATCCATTAAGTGCAACTTGGTGATGGGTGTAGATGGGTGTCACACGGTCTTCCTGTGACACTTGTCCCATGTGGATTAAGCACAGTGCAGATGTTACATTTTCCATGAGACATGTGCATAACCCCCATGCCTTGATCTTGACAGAAACATCTTATTTATACATTTATCTGTATACATACAGTAAAATGGCAGGCACCACTTTTTCCCTCTCCAAAGGGCTCTAGAGTCCATTTACACACGATCTACAAGAGTTGAGGTGCAGTAATATGCTATCAACTTGTATCCTTCAGCAGAACCTGTGACAAAAAGACCACTTAGCTATGCCTGAAAGCCCTATGGATGAGATATCATCCGCCAAAAATAGTATGGACTGGTTGCACGATGGGATTGATATGCACATAGGCCTTGTCATGGAAGGCTGAGTGGACAGACTAGTCAAGGAGCTAAACGATAACTTTATTGTTTCTCTAAACAAGAACAGAACAGCAGCAGGAACCTCCTGACACCACTTAGCTACACACACAAGCCCAGCGCCACCTAGTGACTAAGCTATGCCATGACACTATCCACGCAGGCCTTGAGTCACACACCTTGGTACCAAGTAGCTGTACAGCTCAAACCAGGAACTTTGCAACACCAGGTGCCAGTCCTCTTCTCTTGGCACCAGCAGGGCTGCTGTGTGAAGAAGGAAACTGGAGGTAGTTTAAGGCAGGAGGAGACTAACACCACAGATGAGAATCCTCCTGGTCCCAGGAATCAGGCAATTGAGGACATAGGAAGCTACCTTAGACCAAGTCAGATGGTTCGGTCAATCTGGCTCAGTGTTGGGACCTTCTGCAACAAACCATGTGCTCACCCACCATGGAGCTACAGTTGTTCCCTGTTCCGGAGAGCCTATCACAAACCACTGCTGGCTGTAAGGCTTCAAAATCCCTCCCTTAATCCAGGCATCTGTTTGTTGCAAGAAGAAGCCACTAGGCTATATAGCCCTTTGAGCTACCAGGCTAGGGGGCCACCAATGCATGTGCCCACCAGGATCTTCTACAATACTTGTGAAAGGTCTCACTAAATATCCCCTTAAAAAATCAACAACGCATGAGGGACAGTTTGCTGTTTCTGTTCAGTTTATATTGGCACTGCTTTGGCTTCTGTGTTGCACACATGCTCATATTTCATTGGAAGGCAGGACTGGACAACCAAACCTCCCTTCCATTCAAACCAAGAGTGAGCAAGTGCAGTTGTGGCTGATGTAGGTGCTCCCTGCTCCCCATTAATAGGGGAGCTGATGCAGGGAGGGTGCCCAAGCCATCTTTGGTCCTGCCTCTTTCAGATGTGGTGGCCATTTTGTGTTATGCCACACCATGGCAGCCATTTTGCGACTGGCACATGCAACACTTTCTCAACATTCCCCCTACTGGTCAAAAAAGGTTGGGCATGTCAGCCGACTCCCCGCCTGCTGCCTCTCCAAGCTGGACATTATCAGGGATTGCCTGCCTGACAGTTGCGATCTGTGGATGGCTGGGTGTAGACTGTCCATACAAGATTCATGTGTGAGCCTGTTCTCAGGATAAAACGGGCTACTGCCTCTGTTTGTTTTAAATGCTCAACTTATTAACACAAACATCGTGGAGAACGCAATTAACATGTAAAGCAAATTAACTATTGTGGAGCTGTTTTTGAATCTTTACAGGAAGGCTGGCGATTTTCATTCTTCTGCCCCCTCTTCCTGCTTCAGTGATGTTTTGGAAGGTTTTCTACACTAAGCTGACACATGTGTGTCTCTGGCATAGGACCTAAGGCACTATCCTGGCACAGCCAATCTAGCCGGCTGCTGGAGTTCCTCTCCCAGCTATAGCCACAGTTCCTGGAGCACGAAGGGCCAGAGTTGGATTGAAAAGGCAGCTCCATTCGCTGGACGTTGCTGTAGGTTACCACAATGCTGGGTATCTGGGCTGTAGATGAGAGGTAGCAAGAATCTTCTGCCCTCACGCCAAAAGTGTACTGATCGTCACCTGTCTTAAGAAAGTACGAGAAAGAAGAGGTTAATACACAATGTGCCTGAGTAGACAACAGCCTATGGGGTGGGTGGGAAGCTATGTATATTTGCCACATGCATTGGGAGAATCCACCCTTGCCAAGTCAAAACAGGCCTCAGAACAATGTGCATGTCAAGAGAGGAGTTCAGTGTTTGTCCATCCCCACAATCAAAGAAGCAAGGTAGACACAATGCATGCAATACCTGCTAAAAAACCCTATTTTTTGCAACTGTTAAAGGCACAGCCTCTATTTGGCCACATTCCACCACTTTGGACTGCAAGTAGGAGCTACAATTTTCCGGATTCTCCTGCTTGCCGGAAGAAAATGAGCTCACCAGAGAGAATGGCTCTAGAGTCTAGAATGGTTCTAGTAACTATGCTACTTTCCTACTTGCAAGGAAGGTTTTCTTTTTCATAGTCAAGCATTAAAAAGTGACACACACACCTTGCAGTGTGAAGTGGCACAGTCTATTCTAACACCTCAGGACTCCTGACACCTCATTCTGCTGCATGCAGAGACCTGTTCTCAGATTCATGCTACAGATTTACAACAGGGGTTAGCAACCTCCAGACCGCATGCCTAATTAGACCTGGCCGGCTCCCCATTTGGACCGCAAGCCCATTTCAGCCAAGCCAAGCCAAGCCCCTTGCCCCATGTATGACATCATATATGATGTGTGGGCAATCTTGCCACTATGGAATGAGCATTAGGTAGCACCTGTAATGGTGCCAGTCACGCTGATTGACGCACAGAGTGGGCATACATGGGTGTAAGGCGAGCCTGCAAGCAATCTGGTCGCAAGCCATTAAGGGTTTTATATACTAATGGTAACATCGTGAACTTGGCCCGGGAGCAAATTGGCAATGGGTGCAGATCTCTGAGCAGAGATGTAATCTGTAGTAGGGTTTCACTCCCATCAGCAGTTGTGCTGCAGCGTTCTGCCCTAAGTGCAGCTTCTAGATCGAGCACAAAGAGAAGCTGTGCAAAGAGGCATTGCAGTAATAAGCCTTGAAGTCAGCAGTGTGCTACTTGAACTACTTGTCAGTTTTCATTTCTTAGTACAGAAAGTATTGAGCCGATGTGCTAGAGATCTTTCCTATTCTACTTAATTCAGGAGGGTTCTGGAAGCTTCTCTGTGTGAAAGAAACAAGCAGAAGGTTCATGATGTTTGGGTTATTGCTTCAGAGAAGCTGAGTACAGCCGGCTTAAACAGAACTACCTCTTTCAGTCAAGGTCATGCTGACTATAAAAATGGGGCCAGAAGGAGCTTGGGCTTCACTTTCTCTTTCTATCTCTTTTCCTTCTGGCGTGGTGTTCTGTATATTGTATGCTTAATGTTAAGGTTTAGACTTACTATAAATTATTGAAAGTTTAAGTTAAGTCTGCTGCAACTGGATTTCTTATGGACAATGTCAATCCTGAATGTATTGGATTTGTGACCATAATGCTTATTAGCCTTCAGTGGCCGTTAAAGCTCTGCTGGATGAAATATTCATTGCCTCTGGTCTATTTCTGGGGAATCCTGCAATGTGTTTTAAGTTTTTACTCTGCTAACTATACATTGGAATCTAATCTGGATAATATTGAGTAGAATTTCAATGACACTACTGTGGTCAAGCTCTCCTGGTGCAGGAACATCTGTAGCTGTCGCACCACTTACAGCTGGCGAAAGGTGCTTCTAGTCAGAGGCTACCTGGGTCTCCAGCAACAAAGCTGGATTCAGAATCATGCCAAAACTACATACCTGTAGTCTGGCTTCATCATCAGCCCAAAACTATGGGGAGGCCACATTGTTCACATTTCCCACAGATTATTGAAAGCTGGATGGCAACTTACCAGGCTGTCTCCAAAGATGTAGTTTCCAAAGGCTAAGTCCTAAAGAAACAACATAGAGAATTGTGCAAAACGTCCACAGTCATGTTTCCACATAGCTCTTGAACTGGTTAACCCGAAGAGTCATTTTTAAATCAGGGGCATGGATAGAGTGGCCTGTTGCAAAAGAAAACAGGGTCACTGCCCCACAAAGAATCCTGTAGAAGAGGGCACTTCAGCAAGTGCCACTGGTTGTGTAAGCTGCGCCTGTTGAATTTCCCTCTTCTACACAATTCTCAAAGGTGCAGGAGCCTTAAGCACCTGTTCACTTTACATGTGCATTAATTCACTGGCTTGTCCCCAATGCATGTTTACTCAAAAGTAAGCCCCATGTCAGTGCATAGTAAAGTGTATTTTTCCACCTCTGTCTTATGCATGTTTGCTCAGAAGCACCACTTAATATTTAAGGGTGCATTAAGGTTGCAACTTTCATTGCATGTACACGTACTAAGGACTGCGGGTTGATTTCAGCAACAAGACTCTGAGCTTGGCAATTTCTTCTTTTTTTTACAGGGTGAGAATGGAGGCTGTGAAATAGTGGATTGGCCCAGGCTTGCACCCTTCCAACTAGCAACTCACCCATCCCAGCTATGCAGAGTGAAAACCGATCACCTGCTAAGTAGCAGTAGATGAATGCAGGAAGAAGTTTGAGCTAATGAAGGGAGGAAGCGACTGCTAAAGATGCGGGAGAATTTTGTGCTTCCTGAACCAACATGTGAATTAAAATGCATTGAAATCCATATTTTTCTCCATTTTGTGATGCAGCACTCTAACCAATAATTCTGTCCGAGACAAAGCATATATTATGGGGAAGTGGACACAGAAATGTGTATATTGGTGAAAGTACTGTTCAAAACCGCATTATATTAGGGGAAATGGCTTGCAAAAATGTGTCTATTAGGGGAAATGGCATATAAAAGTTGTACATTGGGAGAGAGGGGCAGACTTTTAAAATAATAATAATCGCAGGCTGATGCAGAAACCAGGCAAATTGAATTAAAGATTGAAGAAACTGGGATGAACAGATTTACCCAGACCGAGATACTGTCCTAGAGAAAGGAGGGCAGACTTTGGGATTTTTTAAAAAAGAAACTAAGCACTTTTGATGCTCTTTGCCTTATGGAATATGCAGTGGTGACTGGACTATGCTCCCTATGCAGCATACAGAAGATTTACAAAGAGTGGCAAATACTGAGCAGTGAAATATAACAATATGCATCCCTACCACTACCATATTACAGGCCAGAAAAGAACCAGTTTGATATTTGAGCTATAGCCAGGGTGCAAACTATTAGCAGTATCAGGAACTGTTGGCAGGGAAAGGCGTTCTGGCAGTGTGGTCATAGAATTGTGGAGTGGGAAGGGACCTTGAGGGTCATCTAGTCTAACCCCCTGCAATGCAGGAATCTCAACTAAAGCAGCCATGACATATGGCCATCCAACCTCTGCTTGAAAACCCCCAAGGAAGGAGAGTCCACCTTGAGCTCCTCGGAGGAAAAGCGAGATAGAAATGTGATGGATTAGACCAGTGGTTCCCAACCTTTTTTGGGCCATGCCCCACCTAAGCATATCTAAAATCCTGACACCCCCCCCTTGACATATAATTCTTATTTTTCAAAAAGTGAACTCCTATGCATGTGGAGGAAGGCTAAAAGGCCATTAACTTGGTTTAAACAAGCTTCCAAATTGCCCCCCCCAAATCAAATTACCCCCCCTGCGGGGCATTGGGAACCACGGGATTAGACGGACGGACAGAGATATAAATAAATTTGAGCATGTCAGGTGGGAGGTGTTTAATATATGGCATGGCTGCATTGCTTTCCCTGAACATCCCCATCCCTGAAAGAATCACATGAAATGTTCACACTATGAAAAGAAACCAGCAATCTGGGATATTCACCTCTGCCATAGAAATGTCATCTGCATCCACTGAAGTCTACAAAAGAAGGGAAAGAAAGAGTGTGTAGCAGTGCAGACAGTTCTTACCCCTGGATATGGAGTTGTCACAGCATGGTCCTATCCTTCTCTAAGTGCTGTGTGAGAAGGATAATTCCATATGTAAGTTATGATTGCGCCCTCTCTTAATAATTGTGCAATGTATTGTGCCCAGTGCCCGGTACAACTATGACCTGGCCAAATGAGGAATGAGGGACGACCAATTATTAGGTATTCTTTTCTGCCATGCCAGGACTGGGGCCACCCGTTGCACCAGTGCTGTGCTGCACACGATAATATATGCCCAAATATACTGTAAAAAGGTAAAGGGGCCCCTGACCATTAGGTCCAGTCGTGACCGATTCTGGGGTTGTGGCGCTCATCTCGCTTTATTGACCGAGGGAGCCAGTGTACAGCTTCCGGGTCATGTGGCCAGCATGACTAAGCCGCTTCTGGAGAACCAGAGCAGTGCACGGAAACGCCATTTACCTTCCCACTGGAGCGGTACCTATTTATCTACTTGCACTTTGATGTGCTTTCAAACTGCTAGGTTGGCAGGAGCCAGGACCGAGCAACGGGAGCTCACCCCATCACAGGGATTCGAACCACTGACCTTCTGATCGGCAAGTCCTAGGCTCTGTGGTTTAACCCACAGCACCACCTGCGTCCCAAATAAATATACTGTTATGCCCAGTTTAAAGGACCACCCCATCCCATTCCCATCTTGCAGGACCAAGAGCGAATGAGATCAGAGGATAGGACTGAGATTATTCCAGCAGCCAATCACAAAACAGCAGCAGGCCCATAGAAGCTGCAGCAGGTGAGAACAGCTCCCTGATCCAGAAGGGCACAGCCTGGGGCCACAGGGCTGAGCTCAAAGGCCTCTGGGAGTGTTTATGCAGGAGAGGAAAAGCAGGGGAAATTGTGATGGGGTGAAGGGGTGACAAGCGCGGAAAGGAACCACTTGCACACACAAAGGCACCCAAGGAAAGAAAGATTGCAAGCTGAATAAAGTGTGTGCTTTGTGCATGGGGGTGAGGCTGATGGGGTGGGGGGGGGGGAGAGAAGCAACATTGGCTGGACACAATGTTGCTTTGTTTCCTCCCAGCCACTATTTATAGAAACACATTATTTATGGGACACGACTGCGGTCACAGGGAAGCGGAACAGTATTTTGGATTTTCCATAACAAAAGGCACCATATAAAAACAAGCCAAAATGCCAGAGAGAGGAAAAAAGGTGCAAATATTCTGCCAAAGATGCCCTTCTGAGGGCAACAGTGACAGAAAGTGGTGGAGAGCTGGAAACAGAATGCCGGGTGTTTATTTTTAGGAGGAGAGGGGCGTCAAACTAAATCTGCCAATTCCCCAGTGACTTTGGCAGCAATCTGATGTGCAGAATGGAAAGGACCAACAGCACTGTGCACATCCCAGCAATGGAATGTGATAGGGAAGCATCCCCCTGTTAGAAAACGTGAATGCCAGGCTGCTGTCAAAGGCACAGAAGGAGGGCCGGTGCAAAGACAGAAACGGTAGCCCTGGTTAGAAACCAGCTTCAGGCAGATCTACATTAGAGGGCATGTGTTTATGCATGGCTATGACAGATCAGTAAACCAAAATGTCATCATCAGCATTCACACATACAGTGCACACAATTTCCCTTATCTTGGGTCCATCCCACCAGTTTCCACCCTTAGAAGGAGAACTCAGTGGTACATGCTGGACAGGAGAACAATACTATGGGGAATGTTCTTCAAGGTGAGTGCTGCTCCTCTTGTGACAAATCTTTGGGTTCTCAGATGTGGGGAAGTGTCAAGACTTCCACTAAGTGTTCAGAGACTCATAGAATCATAGAGTAAGAGTTGGAAGGGACCCTGAGGATCATCTAGTCCAACCCCCTGCAGTGCAGGAAAATGCAGCTGTCCCATATGGGGATGAAACCTGCAACCACGCTCTAACCAACTGAGCTATCCAGTGTTCATCAAACGACAGGGACCGGGCACGAAAATGCTGCATCAGGATGGGTAAGCTATGATACAGGCAGCAGAGTTTTTCCTTTTTTCTAAAATGCTCTGCCCAATCTTATCTCCCACTAGCCTCACAATTTCTTTTTCAGCGGCTTTTGAAAGATTCCTTGCTCCCCACAGCACATTCTCATCAGCACTGCTCTCCCCTGCTTATGTTTGGCCTGTGCTTTGCATAATGATTTCCGTACAGTTGCCGGGCACACGGCATTTGCTGTTTTGTGCTGCGGCCAGCCCTCCCCTTCAAATGTTAGCGACACAGGATCTCCCATGCTGCAGAACTGGCAAAAGGAATAGCACACGTGGAAATCGTAATTAGTGAAGTGGGAGCCGCTTGACTGCCAGGCATCTTTTCAAATTAACAAGATGAAATAGGTGACAGCTGCTTGTGGGCTGGTGTTGGAGATTGCCATCGTGCCAATAGGTGTGAGAAGAGGAAGGAGATTAGAGTGGTGTCACAGCCGAGCCAGGATATGTGCATGGACTTGTTGTGGTTTCTATAGGGAAACACTCTTGTTTTTTAAAGGGAAAGCATATCTCACAAATGAAATGGACAAACTATTAAGTTCTCCTCGATTTGAGTCTCCTAATGGCAGCTTTCTTATACAGGTTATTGAAGGCATTTGGGAGGAGGGGATGGAGAGAGAAAGAGAAAAAAATTACTGACATGGAATAATACAAGCTGAGGCAGAGATCTGCAGACCTGTCTGCTCTGACAATAGGACGTTTTGTTACCTTTTCGAAAATCCCTGAATCGTGGCTTTTCAGTTTAGATTTGACTTTGACATCGTTCATTTCTGCCGTGGTGTCTTCACCCATCTCGTACGAAACTTGCCCGCTAGCACCTCTGGAGTTCAGACTAGAGATATCCGCCTCTGTGTCAGTCCATTCCTGCAGCGACAGGCCAGCATGAAATTTTTTCAGAGAGTCTCTTTGGGTTTAATGACTTTCCCTCAATCAGTTCAGTTATGTGCCAAATGGCTCTCATTAGAGAAAAGAGCCAGCAATGTGAAAGGGACTCCAACAAATCCTGTCTTGGGGCCAGTTTAGACAATCAGCAAAATCAGGAGGTGGGGCTGTTCCTAGACTGCACCCGTTTAGGCTCTCTGCCTCCTCACCCACCCCTCTTTTTAAAAAGCAGACTTTCCTACTGCACAAACGCCCTGTTGGACACCCTGCACAAAATGAACACACAGCGTTCTTTGCTCCTTGCTTACACCCTATATCAGTGATGTTATCTCCAAAGGAGTCAGTAGTTCTTATCTACTTTACAGCGATAATTCATTTATGGCTCTGCCTTGTGCAGTAATGTTACCCGCCTAGAGAAGAGGAGGGTACAGTCCAAACGAAGGTGTTTTAATATGGTTTGGGTAGTTTCAAGTATGGAAATGGAGTGCATTCTACCCTTGTAGCCCTGTGCTTAATAAACACATAAGGACAACAAAAGAAGATTTTACAAGCCCTTACAGTTGCTAAGAGTCTTATACTTTTCTGCCTGGAAAGATAAAACACCCACCAAGTATTATGCAATGGTTTGAGGACCTCACGGAGCTACTTACATTTGAACATATGTCATATAAACATCATTTTTGTGTGGATACCTATTTGGGCACCTGGAGGGCTTGTATCAATTTATATATTCTACATTAGATGTACATACTGATGCTTACAGCATCCATAATGTGAACTGATGGTGGGTTGTTGTTGTTGTTACTATTAGTATTGCTCATATATTATTTTTCTTTTTAATCAAATTTACCGGTAACTATTTTTCCATTAGCAATTTCATTTAATTTCTGTAATAATGTCCCCTCTTCCTTTTCTTTGTTAAGTTTACAAATATATATATATATATATATATATATATATATATGCAGGTTTTGGTGTCTTCGGGTGTCTTCCCGTGTAAGAGTCGGGGTGTCTGTGCGACGTTTCGACGAGGTCTCACTCGTCATCTTCAGGCTGGTGCTTTCGGCTTCTTGTTACTGGAACAGAGCAGAATCTGGTGTTTGAGTTCCTATAAATACTGTTGAGGGGTGTGGTGTATAGCCTCCAACGTTCTGGGCAGAGAGGAAGTTCCTAGATTAGTGTGCCTTTTCTTCTTTTGTTCCTTAATTACTTGAGGGATATCTTGAGTGATTTCATGAGTGATATTCTGAATACCACTGGGTGGGTCATTAAGTGTAGATTAGTTGCTAAAGCTTTTGTGTCTTGACCTCTTGAGCTTGTGAAGAGTTTTTCTGAGAAGATGGCTGTGCTGCATTTAGTTGTGCTCTGGCTTGGCTTCGTGTATAGGGGCGAGCTGTGGTTTTGTGCCTTGTGCCAGCCAGATCTGTGTAGGGATTGCAGGGGGGTGCAGCATCCGGAGGTGCCACTATAGTTTGGCTACTGGATGGAGTCTGTAATATGTCTGTGGAGAGGGTCTGGGTTTGGGTCTGGTGTGGTTGATTGGTGACGGCGTTCTGTGTGCCTCTGGTTCTGGTGTCGGTATATATATATATATATATTTGCTTTCGTAGATTTTCACGGGTATAGGAATGCAGGTTTTGGTGTCTTCGGGTGTCTTCCCGTGTAAGAGTCGGGGTGTCTGTGCGACGTTTCGACGAGGTCTCACTCGTCATCTTCAGGCTGGTGCTTTCGGCTTCTTGTTACTGGAACAGAGCAGAGTCTGGTGTTTGAGTTCCTATAAATACTGTTGAGGGGTGTGGTGTATAGCCTCCAACGTTCTGGGCAGAGAGGAAGTTCCTAGATTAGTGTGCCTTTTCTTCTTTTGTTCCTTAATTACTTGAGGGATATCTTGGATATCCCTCAAGTAATTAATGACCCACCCAGTGATATTCAGAATATCACTCATGAAATCACCCAAGATATCCCTCAAGTAATTAAGGAACAAAAGAAGAAAAGGCACACTAATCTAGGAACTTCCTCTCTGCCCAGAACGTTGGAGGCTATACACCACACCCCTCAACAGTATTTATAGGAACTCAAACACCAGACTCTGCTCTGTTCCAGTAACAAGAAGCCGAAAGCACCAGCCTGAAGATGACGAGTGAGACCTCGTCGAAACGTCGCACAGACACCCCGACTCTTACACAGGAAGACACCCGAAGACACCAAAACCTGCATATATATATATATATATATATATATATATATATATATATATATATATATATATTAAAAAAACAGAATAAACCTGTGTCTCCCGCATGCTCTCATTTTCCCAGGTGCACATTCTGTGTCCCACCACATACCAACCCCACCCTGCTTTCATAGTACAGTGGTACCTCGGCTTAAGTACTTAATTCATTCCGGAGGTCTGTACTTAACCTGAAAATGTTCTTAACCTGAAGCACCACTTTAGCTAATGGGGCCTCCTGCTGCCGCCGCGCTACCGGAACACAATTTCTGTTCTCATCCTGAAGCAAAGTTCTTAACCCGAGGTACTATTTCTGGGTTAGCGGAGTCTGTAACCTGAAGCGTATGTAACCTGAAGCGTATGTAACCTGAGGTACCACTGTATATGCTGCAGATTTAAGTGCTCCTTGACTGAAAATAATAAACATTCTGTACAACACTGAGCATATCAGGGACATAGTTAGACCAGGGTTCCCCAGACTTGGGTTGTTGGGCTACAACTTCCATCGTCCTTGACCACTGGTCCTGCTAGCTACAGATGATGGGAGTTGTAGTCCCAAAACAGCTTGAGACCCAAGTTTGGGAAACCCTGGGTTGGACCAAAGCTTTCCCCCCAATATGCTTGATTTGATATCTATTACCCTCAGTCCTTGGCATTGGTCACTAGCCCCCATTATAGTCTTGTTGTGACAGTGAACAGGTCCAAGCAAGGCCAGGGCCAGACTTCAGGGGACACTATGCATGATTTAGCTGATGGGACCCACCCCACAGTCACCAGTGCCCTGCCAGAGCATCCTCCTCCCCAGATTTTGTTAAAGGCCTAAAACAAATTGAGTTTTAAAAGCCTTTGTAGCTGCAAACCAGAGCAGCAGCACAGTAATAATAATATAATAATAATTTATTATTTATACCCCGCCCATCTGGCTGGGTTTCCCCAGCCATTTTGGGCGGCTTCCAACAAAATATTAAAATACAGTAATGCATCAAACATTAAAAGCTTCCCTAAACAGGGCTGCCTTCAGATGTCTTCTAAAAGTCTGATAGTTGTTCTTCTCTTTGACATCTGCTGGGAGGGTGTTCCATGGGGCGGGTGCCACTACTGAGAAGGCCCTCTGCCTGCTTCCCTGTAACTTGGCTTCTCGCAGTGAGGGAACCACCAGAAGACCCTTGGCGCTGGACATCAGTGTCCGGGCTGAACGATGGGGGTGGAGATGCTCCTTCAGGTATACTGGACTGAGGCCGTTTAGGGCTTTAAAGGTCAGCACCAACACTTCGAATTGTGCTCGGAAACATACTGGGAGCCAATGTAAATCTTTCAAAACCGGTGTTATGTGGTCTCGGTGGCCGCTCCCAGTCACCAGTCTAGCTAGTGTGTTCTTGGCCAGCTCATTTGGAGGTGGAGCCAAACAGTTAGGTGGCCGCTATGAATGGAAGCTGAGTTTGGCTCCTAAGCTGTATCCACACACCTCCGCTTGGGCCTGGCAATAAGTGGTGGTCTGAGCTGATGAAGGGCCCTTCTATGCCCTGGGCCCCTAGTAGTGTGGTAGGAGAACTGGGGGGAAAATTCACATCTGGCACCAATGTACCCCTTTGGTTTCAGATATTATATGGGTAGACGAGTCTAAAAAGCCCGGGCACAAATTTTTAGGGCCCTCCTACGACTATGGGGACCTCATTTTCCAGAAGTAATGTATTAATCATTAACTCAATTCTGACCCCACTAAGCCTCCTGGTGTATGTTTTGCTCTAGGGAGCTTAGTTTGGTCAGAATCAAGGATACACTTTCAGACTTAAAGCTAAATACAATACTTCTGGTAAATGAGCCACCATAGCTGTGAAAATTTGTGTCCCGGGCTTTTAAAGACCCGTCTACCCATGTCATAGCTGAAACCAAAGGGGCGCATTGGTTGCCAGATGTGAACTATATTGGCATTATTTTCAGCAGGGAATGGCAACCAGGTGGCAGTATACCATAATGACAGCTTGCTATTGTGCTCAGGGACCCCAGTCAGAACAAAATCTACCCCCTACCCCCAACTGAAACCCATTTTGAGGCTCAGGAGAAGGAAGGGAAGGTTTTGCTCTCCCTCCTCTCAGACATCTCACTGACTGTGACCTACTTATTTTCTCCCACAGAAATCAACAAGTCTCTTTCCTATCTCAATAATTTTGTTGCTTCTTTATCACATCAGAGTGTGAAAAAGAGACAGGAGCTTAAAAATAATAATAAATCTACATGATGCCATCATTTCAGACTAATCATTCTGAAGTATAGAGAGACACCTGAGAGATTTTGACCTTGCTGGAAAGAAAGGCCCATTCTGAAAAACAACAAGGAGCCACAAAAATAATTCATGGAAAAACTAAAATATTTATCTTGTCTCATGTAGAAATGTGTATGTTGCATGAACATGGGCATTCCCAAGTTGGCTTTATTTTAGCAAGATCTGCTTTGTTGTATTTTTAATCAGGGATATAAAATAGATGGAGTGCAGAACCCACACAGCTCTGAAATCTCCTGTAAGAATTTGGAGCATGCCAGCCTCCCCTAAAAGCACATTAACCTAAAAATGTAACAGCTTAGGGGGCATAATAGCATTTTTGTGTTTTTAGAGCTGGTCTAAAAAAATAAAAAAACTGGTTGAAAAAGAACACATTATTGTGCCTTGGATAGCACAGAAGGAAAGTCTCTCAGATTCCAAAGTGAAGAACCACTTCCGGCTTCTTTGCAAGTAACCACTAAGTACTTAGCAGTGATACAGCAAGCTTCGGGTTGCTGGGAGGGGGATCCGTTGATGGATTTGTCAATTTGTCTAAATCTGCCAGCAAATCTCTTTCTAAATTCAGCCTGCTTCACCCTACAGAAGCATTAGCCCTCACGTCACAAACTCGTTTCCTTCCCCCTTCCCCCGTGAGGGCTCCATTCTATGTTATTGTTGCAAAACAGTACGATCACATCTTGCATGCAATTAGGTTGCACTATTGCAACCTTGCACAGCTGGCTTGTTGAAACGGCGCAAATTAATTGCATGCAAGGTAGAGAGCCTGGCACAGAGAGAGCTTTTAAGCTCTCTGCCTTGCTCACAGGGATCTGGGATTGTCTCTTGGGAACTTGGATGGCCCTGTGAGAGCCTCTCAGAGTGCTGTAAGCTAGGTGGAGAGCTTAAAGCCTCCCTGCCTCGCTTAGAAAACAAGGGCGGTTATGTGGAGGTGGTTCAGGTATATGCGTTTTTGCATCCCCAGAACACACAAGACATGGCCTCCCTCAAGTAATAAAGGTAAAGGGACCGCTGACCATTAGGTCCAGTTGTGGCCGACTCTGGGGTTGCGGCGCTCATCTCACTTTATTGGCCAATCGAGCCGGCGTCCAGCTTCCGGGTCATGTGGCCAGCATGACTAAGCCGCTTCTGGCAAACCAGAGCAGCGCACGGAAACGCAGTTTACTTTCACGCTGAAGCGGTACCTATTTATCTACTTGCACTTTTATGTGCTTTCGAACTGCTAGGTTGGCAGGAGCAGGGACCGAGCAACAGGAGCTCACCCCGTCACGGGGATTTGAACTGCCGACCTTCTGATCGGCAAGTCCTAGGCTCTGTGGTTTAACCCACAGCGCCACCTGCATCCCTCCCTCAAGTATGCAAAAATCTTTATGTATGCAAAAATCTTGTGAACTAGAAGTTCAGACTTTAGGTGAATTCAGCCATGATCAGACAAGGAGTCTAAAAAGAGCCTTCATATATCGCTGGGCTACAATTCCCATCACCCCTGACCATTGGCCATGCTGGCAGGGCCGGATAGAAGCTGGAGTCCAACAACCTCTGAATGGCCACAGGTTCCTTATTCCTGCTCTACATGACCAGAAGCCTCTGGCTGCCTGTAGCAGGTGCTACTGCTGGTGAGTCCCTTTTTTAGCCTTCTCTCCGCTGTGCTGTTGCGAACCCCCTCATTCACCTGCTGGCAGTTCAGGGATTTTTCTTGCAGCACCAGAGGCTCCCCACTTGTCGAATGCTCTCTCTAGGGAGACTCGCCTGGTGTCTTCATTATACACCTTTAGGTGCCAGGCAAAAATGTTTCTCATTAATCAGACCTTTGGCTGATTGACATCTGATGTTCTTTTAAATGTGTTGTGGACGGGAGGACTATTGGGTTGTCTTTGTTTTTGTTTTTATTATGTATTCTGTGTTTTTTATATTGTGAACCGCCCTGAGATTTACGGGTATAGGGCGGTATTAGTAAATACATAAATAAATAAAGAATAATACTATCTAATAGCTGCTACAGCCAGCCATAGGCTTCTGATCACATGGAAGCTCTTTTGGGTCTTAGTACGGGGTGAGCGCCTGTTGCTTGGTCCCAGCTCCTGCCCACCTAGCAGTTCAAAAGAATGCCAAGTGCAAGTAGATAAATAGGCACCACTCCAGCGGGAAGGTAACCGGTGTTTCCGTGCATTGCTCTGATTCACCAGAAGTGGCATAGTCATGCTGGCCACATGACCCAGAAGCTGTCTGCGGACAAACGCCGGCTCCCTCAGCCTATAGAGCGAGATGAGTGTGCAACCGCAGAGTTGTCCGTGACTGGACCCAATGGTCAGGGGTACCTTTACCTTTACCTTTACCTTTACCTTTAATACAGATCTGTAAACCTCAAGAGATTCCAGAGATTTTGAGCTCCATTTGGGTCTCAGTTATAGAATCATAGGGTTGGAAGGGACCCCGAGGAATGCAGGAATCACGACTAAAGCATCCCTATCAGATGGCCATCCAATCTCTGCTTAAAAACCTCCAAGGAAGGGGAGTCCACCACCTTCCAAGGGAGTTCATCCCACTGTCGAACAGCTCTTACCATCTGAAAGTTCTTCCTGATGTTTAGTCAGAATCCCCTTTATTGTAACTTTGAAGTCATTGTAGAACAACAATGGAGTCGCATCCATTGCTCAGCTATTGTTTGCCTCTGACTGCATCTGCTGCTGGCATGTGGCCCCAGGAAGGTTCCTCACCAGTCAGTGTGGCCCTTGGGCTGAGAAAGGGTTCCCCACTGACGACTTAAGCATGGGCACGTCTAATCTATGCCCACCAGCTTGCTGCACACCCCTTTCATTGATACTGTAGATTAGACAATGTAGATGAAGGTTATCCTTACAGATTCACTGTCTGAGACAGAGGAGAGCCTTCTGTTTCCTCTTGGCAGCCCATTCATATCAGAGGACTGGCTGGTGACAGTGAAACGTCTGGTGGAAGGGAAGCTGTTAGATCTGGAGTCCTTATGAGAAACCCTTAGCAGAGATCCAAGGCAGGGAAGAAATTTTGCAATCGCCATTCTAAGGGATAAGAAATTAAGCCCATCAGTCTTTTTTCTACCTCTGCAAGCACAAAACACAGACTAAAACATTTTTGTACATTCATTCAGAGAGGGGGAGGCGAAGAGCGTGAGAGAGGCCATATTGAATTAAAGACCTTATTGGACTATAAAAGGATATGACTGCACTGTGGAATCCAGTTTACAGTTGTGTGCATCAGCCCGTTCACAGGCAGAAACACATGTTGACGGTGTTTGCTCCCACCAGTATCAAAATATAGCAGGAAATCCTGATTGCTGTCTGCATCATGAAATGTAAAGGAAGCTGCTCAGATGAATGTGCACTCTTTGGGTCTGCAGATGTGGTTTGGGTCCCAGCGTACGACATGTAAGCTGCCTCCAGTCAGGCATTACCCTTGCTAGATCAGGAGTGCTTCAATACAAAAAGGAACAGATGCTTGCATTTTCATTTCAGCTGGCAGAATCTCCACATGGTGGGTGAGCAGTCCATGTGTGGCAGCTTGACAATGGGGACCCCTGCTGCTACTTGGTTTTCTCCTTATGAACAACAAAACTATCTGATCTTAAACACTGACATGCCTGCAAACTTCACCGGCATGCATACCAGTCACTGTATATATCACATATATATCATATATATATATATATATATATATATATATATATATATATATATACTCATTGTACAATCATATGATCTTTACCATTCAAGAACTGTCAAGCAAAGAGACTTCATCAATTCAGCAAAAACAACTCATTTTGCCTGGGGGGTTTTCTGACTTTGCATTTAAGATGGAGATGACTTGAGGAGCCAGATGCTGGGATTTTTGACAGCTGAGTATAGCTGAGCATAAGAAGGGGGCTGTCGATGGGTGCTGCTTGTGAGAAAAGCCGCACCTGCTTAAATCCCCTGTATGTGCACTTGTAAATTGTTACTAGCCTGCTGAGATGCTAGCATCAATTTCCATGCATGACATGGGGCCAGAGTGGCTAGTAAAACAATTTTTGCCTTTTCACTGTGGGCTGGTGGAGGAGGGATGGGTCTGATGGATGGGTTTTCCTCTCTCCTTAGTCAGTGTAGAAACCAAGCAGACTGGCAGAGGAGGAACAGAGAGATCAGGCCCTCCTCCATGAGGCCACTCGCTCATTGGCATGGAAACCTTTACTGCCGACACCGACCAGGTGAGATGCTAATTATAAGATAGTGTTAATATGACAGAAGTGGCATTCCGCATTGCTTGTGGTTGCCCTAAAAGAAGACCTGTCACTGGTTGCAAGCCCCAGTTCTTTACAAAAGGTGAAGCTTACCTGTATTTGGGGTGGGCAATGGCGTAAACGATTGGGTTGTAGATGGATGAAGCTTTGGCAATCACTGCAGGTATTGTGTTCATTAAGGGAGTGAGCACATGGGAGTACCTAAAGCAAAGCAAACACACTTTCTTAGATTTAATTCTGCCAGGGTATGGCTACTGTCCCTTTCCCCCTTTTACATAACATACTGTACTTTTGAATGCTCCTCCACAAAGTTCTTCAAAGTGCTAGTCCACACTGGATAAATTCAGACACGCAAAATCTTCTAAACGATGCACCTCGGCTGAACTTAGGAGCACATTCACATGGAAAACAGATTTATCAGCCTCCTCCCTGCCCAAAGGCATGGATTTAAAATAATGAAAAACCTTTATCTGAAACAGCAACTCAGCAATGGCATAATTAAATAGATAATTAAGTAGATTAAAAGCAAGATCCTCTATTAAAACAGCAACATCACCTGTCCAACACTGCAAAACAATGCACACAAGCAATTAAAAAAACAAATCGCTGAAGCACAGCATCAGCAATTGAAAAAGAACACTGTGGCCATTAAAAAAAATTCAACAACAAAAAAGTGGCAGCTGGAGTAAAAGCAGGAAGAGCAGGAAGGTATGCTCAACAACAAGTGGAATCAACAGCATCTGCCTTGGTAGCAAAAGTGTTTTGAAACGAGAGCATCTTCACCTGTTAGCTGAGAAGTGCTATGGAACTGGTCATGTGGCTTTCCACTGGTAAGCTGTTCCATGGTGTATGAATGATGAAGAGGAGGCAGCCATGACCTTTTCTAATTTTATTGGGGGACAGTGATATGGAGGCACATAAGGCCACCATATCACTGAAGTCTGGATATGGTTAGTGTCTGGGTGGAACAACCTGTGTGCCACTAGGGGTTCCACGACTGAAGGAGGGATGGGTGGATGACCAGGCAAAAACCTTCCCTGTGATCTCAGAGAATGAGGACCACAAGGAACTTATGGCAGCAGTGAAGCCAAACTCCAGCTTGTTTATTTATGGAACTATTTTCCTGCCATTCCTCCCCAAAGCTGAAACGCCAGCCAACATTCCTGAGCTTAAGCTGGAGATACATTTCTTTTGTTTTGCTCTGATCAGAAACTGAGTTACAAAGTTCTGCACCAGTTGAAACTTCCAAGCCAGCTTCAAGAGCCATCCACAGATATGATTTGAGCTTTCTGGAGATGATTTCTGCAGCCACAACAACGGCATCTTTTTCAGCCATTAAGAATATGGGCTTTCCCCCTTAAGTAGCTGTGGCTTTATCTGTGTTACAGTCTCCATGTCAAAGCATCCCTGGGGATGGTGGGACAGGTAGCATCATGTGGAGAAAGTTTAGGTTCAGGGTTTGTTTGTTTTTTGCATGTCTGCACTGGCCAATATCCTCAATTCCAGGTAAATCTAAAAAAATGTGTCTATTAGATCAAATACCGGGAGTTGGGTGGCTAACACATGCCACATTTATAATCTCCTCTACTTTGGTTACAGCTGCCGATTATAAGGAACTTCCTGCAGTAAAGCAACTGGATTCATTGGTTGGCCATTTGTGGTGTGCTTCATTCACTGTTTCTGTTAGAATCATAGAATCATAGAGTTGGAAGAGACCACAAGGGCCATTGAGTCCAACCCCCTGCCAAGCAGGAAACACCATCAGAGCACTCCTGACATATGGTTGTCAAGCCTCTGCTTAAAGACCTCCAAAGAAGGAGACTCCACCACACTCCTTGGCAGCAAATTCCACTGTCAAACAGCTCTTACTGTCAGGAAGTTCTTCCTAATGTTTAGGTGGAATCTTCTTTCTTGTAGTTTGGAAATGTTCTCATTTCATTTCCCCCAGGCCCCTTGCAGACATAACAAGATTTTTTGATTACCCTGCAAAAGCCAGCAAAGCTACCATCGAATATGGAGACCAGGAGAGGACATAAAGCAAGATGATAACCAGGGCTACTTTGGCCATTTTCCATTCATTCGTCATCCTCTGGGACAGCCTTTGAGATTCTTTTGTACCATCTGAACTGATGGTTTGAACAGCCCTGAGGAAAAGAACAAAATATGAATGAAGGAACAAAAGTGAGGTCTGCTTACGCAGAATGCCGCTTGTTTATTTATTACTGGGTCAACGCCATTGATATCCAAAGGTCCACTTTCATCAATGGAAGCACATAGATGTGTTTGTGTTGTCAATTTGCCCTTTTCACAGATGCAGCTTCAGCAGTCCCTGAAAAGCCATTTGGGAGGGTTAGGGGCTCTCAACATAGGAAGCCAACTTGTGCTGAGTCAAGCTATATGTGCATCAAACCCAGTGTTGTCTCTGACTGTTTTGGTGGCTCTCCAGAGTCTCAGACTGGGCTCCTTCCCATCATCAGCTTTTTGATATTTTACCAGAGTTGAACTTAGAACCTTCCACAGGCAAAGCACATCCACGCTGAGCCATTATGGTCCCTCCTTCTTGTGCTCTGGAGCAGAATGCAACATGATGGAGGGAGCTACATCTGGGGCAAAATCACAAACTCCAATTATATGAGAGTGCTTCTGCATGTGGATCTTTGAGTGGTTTTCTTTCCCCAATATAATCAGTCACAAGATTCTCATCCACAAGAAGCAGCTGGTAAATTGGGCATGAAAAATTCAAATCTTCAGCATGCGCTGCCAAAACCTTCATTATCTTGCCAGGCTCATCCATCAATACAAGCTCAAAGCTGTTTCAGAGATGTTGATTTGTTATCGTTACCAATAAATGGACCCTAAGAATTACAGCTCTGAGACAATGAGGGTGCCAGAGATCTCTAATATTGGCACCTTCAAATAAACTGCATTTCACAACTTCAACAGGGCAAGAGATTTTCAGTGAGGTTTAAGCCTGCAGTGTAGAACTGCCCATTGTGTATACCCCTCAAACTGAGAGTGCAGTGTGCATGTAATGCCATTTTCCATCTGATCATGCTGCAAAGGTGTCAAACTTCTACCCTTCCTTCTTCCTGTATCATTCTTTTTTCTTTTTTCACTTAACACCCCTTTCCCCCATTTTCTGCTTTATGCAACAAAAATGCAGGTGTCATTTCTTATTAGGTGGGATAGCACAGTTGGTAGAGCAGGAAACTCTTAATCTCAGGGTTGTGGGTTCAAACCCCATGCTGGACAAAAGATTCCTGCATTGCGGGGGTTTGGACTAGATGACCCTCAGGGTCCCTTCCAGTTCTACAATTCTATAGAATAACAATCATAGAGTTAGAAGGGATGAGGATCATTTTGTCCACTGCATACAGCTGCCCCATACAGGGATCAAACCTGCAACCTTGGCTATATCAGACCACATTCTAACCAACTGAGCTATCCAGGTTCTTGATGATTCTGATTCCTGTAGATGACCACACATGTTCCTCATTCTTTCCTGTGCCTATCAATCCTGGGGAAGGATTCTCCAAGACAGCTCTCAACAGAAGCAGAACAAATTGTGCAAACTATGAAAATAGAGGCAAACTGGACTAATAATGATGCTTTAGAGTAGACCCACTGTAATCGATAGGACTTCTCAACCAGTGTGCTCCAAGCATCAAGGGAGTCTGGATCTAACCCACCATTAAGTGCTTTCAAAATAATACATTAAATAAAGCAAAATCTAATAAAAAAGATGGGAAAGAGGGGCAGACACAAATGAAGGGAAATAACCATTGGCAGAATTTATACAGGTTGCAGAATTTTGCTTTCCATGTTTGTTTTAAAGCAAAGAGTACAAACAGCTCTGAATTAGATTTACCTTCCATCCAATACATCATGTCAGTTCTTAATTGCAACCCTGGTTCTCATTCATCTTTGTAAATTAGACTCAAGTAAAATCTGATTCGTCTCTGTCTGTTCCAATCCTTGGATAATTCATGGAGCGATTCTCCAAATCAGACACCCTAATATCTCTCTGAAATCTGATCCAAGTGCCTATCAAAATGATGTGGGAAATTGGTGCAGAATCTACAGCCATTTTTGCCTGGACTTCGTGTTCCTGTTTTGTTTCCTACTGGCTGGAGGTCACAACTTTGGGGGGAAGGGGGTGGGGGACAAAGTAACCTTCCACTAACGCAAACAATGGGAAGCACATGCGTGACTCACCTGTTTGTATTCCGGATGGCTCTGAAAATGAAGAAATAGCTGTATATGATGGCAATTAGGGGAATGAAGAACACAAAGCAAAAGAGGAGCATTGTGTAGGCACGGACCGATGGGGTGAAGGTAATATAATCCCAGGAGCAAGATGTCAGCAGGCCTTCCGGAACATAAGCACCTTAGTGGAAAGAAAAGACAGGAAAAAAATAAGCTTTCCCTCCAAAAGTTATTGGAACTTAAATTTAAAATGTAATCAGAAATTTAATTTCAAGCTTACTAAAGCTGTGCAATACAGTGGTACCTCGGGTTAAGTACTTAATTTGTTCCGGAGGTCCGTACTTAACCTGAAACTGTTCTTAACCTGAAGCACCACTTTAGCTAATGGGGCCTCCTGCTGCTGCCACACTGCCGGAGCATGATTTCTGTTCTTATCCTGAAGCAAAGTTCTTAACCTGAAGCACTATTTCTGGGTTAGCGGAGTCTGTAACCTGAAGCATATGTAACCTGAAGCGTATGTAACCCGAGGTACCACTGTAATGCTGTAAACCACATTTCAGAGGACAGCCTTTTGCTTGCTTGGTTTAGAAAGTCTGTAGTTAACTCATAGGATTCATTGCCGCGTAATCTTGTGACAATTTAACAACTAGCAAATTTATATTCTGGATACGTTTTTGTGGGCTACATCCCACCTTATCAGATCCATGAATTGTTTTCCTGAGTTGCAGATCAGCAATAGCTAATACTGAGCTGGGTGGACCAAGACTAGATGACTCTGTATAAGCCAGTTTCCTTAGGAAGGGAATAGTGAAAATCCCCAGTATGCTGCACATGTGCAAGTGAGTTGTGCTTGCACAAGAGACTTCCACTTATGGAAGAGCACCTTAGGATGCAAGCTATTGCACTGCGGTGATTAATATCCTGAAACTTAATAAAGACAATAATACTGGTCCATTATGAATTTGTCTTACAGTGTAAACAAGTTCAGTGCAGCTCAGATCTGACATTGTCCTCTCCTTGCTTCAGCTCCTAGAAGACTCCTGGTGTCCCATTACAGATATAGTTTTTAATTTATCAACCTTGCTCTGGCCACAAGCTAGATTGTGCAGACTGACACCTCTCTATTCCCTGCTGCTAATGGAAGGTTTATTTGATAGGCTTTGATGAACAACTAACACATCTCCTTTTGTTGGCTAAAAAGAACCATACCTCTTGTGACAAAGCACAAGATGAAACAGATTATTAAAGCTCTCGATAAAACCACCAGCAGAATAGAAATTAATTTGGTACATATAATTAAGTTTGTGGTTAAATAAACATTGTTTTTAAAGAAACACAAAAGAAATAGGAACTATTCTCCTGATGGATGTTGTATAGGAATGCAATTAACTGCGGACATTAAACTGCTGTAGCCTCGGCGATTCCCAGAATTCCTAGCAATAACTTCTATCATTTCTGCTTTGGGAACTGTCACACCAGATGTTGAGCCCAGCTTTCCCTATTGGTCCCGTGAGAGTGCATATTTTGGATACAATGAGAATCTAATTATAAACCAGTGAGTCTAATACTCTGTAAGTGATTATTCTGTCTCATCAAATTGTGCCTCTTTTTGAAGTGAGCTTTCTCATATTGCCCTCTTAAGCTATTTGTGAAACGAAAGAGTCTCTTGTCAAAGCAACTGAAATTTGCTTTTGGTGCATCTTGCATGGATAACGCATATTGATTTGGTTTTTATGAGGCCTCAGCCCTAGTCAGCCTGTTAGCCACACAGAGACCGTTGCCACAGGTGACATGACAAGAAGGGCAGGAGATTTGCAGGTCCTCATCAAATCAATCTCCACCATTTGGCACTCCAGGAAGACTGCAGTTGCTGCAGCAAGGTATTCCATAGCCCTCCTCCCCATGCAAGAATGCTCGCTCTGAGCCGAGATGTCCTCGGAGTCTGCCTGCGCCACTCCTGTTTTCCCAGAGCAAAGATAACAGTAGTAAACAAGTAAACTAGTAAACTCTTAAGCTTATTATGATTATGATTATTTGTAGTAACAGCCCACCCATCACCAAACAGTCCCAAGGCAGGATACAAAAGCATAACAATTCAAATGAGTACAGTGTACAATTAGAATCATAAAATAAAACCCACAAACACAACCAATATCAGAACGACAAAGCAGCAACACAGAAATGCAATGCACAGCAGCGTAGGATGGGGGAAGATGTCTACTCAGTCAAAGATGTGGGCAAAAAGGCAAATCTAACTGTCAATAAACATGTGCTGATAGTGCAAGGCACACCTGATTCTAGCTACAGTAAGAGCTGTTCGACAGTGGAATTTGCTGCCAAGGAGTGTGGTGGAGTCTCCTTCTTTGGAGGTCTTTAAGCAGAGGCTTGACAACCATATGCCAGGAGTGCTCTGATGGTGTTTCCTGCTTGGCAGGGCGTTGGACTCGATGGCCCTTGTGGCCTATTCCAACTCTATGATTCTATGATTCTATTTTCCATGTGCTCCCTCCCAGCTGTGGACTTTATTCCAAAATGCTACGTAAATTAGGATATGGTATGGAAATTCTGTTTCACAACTAGATGGACTGGAGGGAATTAGCAGGCCAGCTCTTCAATTAGGTTAGGAAACAAGCTCTGATTGCGATGTAAAACCTGTTACAATGTTACCCTCATATTATTTCTACTCTGTATGATTTGCTATGTGCTTTATTGCTTCATGTTGCTATGTTTTGATTAAAAGCTCAGAACATCATTCTATTTCACATGAAGATAGCAATATGCTTTGAATGGCACATTGCACATCAACAAACCAGCAGAGATGTTTCAGTTACAATTCTGAGTTTCTGGTTTCTATCTACCCTCTACTCCCCGTCTCACTGGGTTGCTAATAAGCAATTTGAACTTTGATTAGAGGACCCAATTAACAGTAGTGCATTGGCCGGGTAAACCCGAACACTGATTGGATCTCCAAATTAACACCGGGGGGGGAGGCAATGAATATTCAATTTTACTGCCCCCTCCCATAAACTTGCACCTAGCACCCCATCTCTTTGACACACTGTGAAAACTTAACCTTAGAGCACAGCAAAGAAGTAAAATGTTGGGAATTGGATCAAACACACACACTATTCCATGTCATCAAGGCTTTCAGTATGGCCCCATTGTGAACAATCAATCTATATGAAAATCAGGAAAATATCCTGTATTTATTCATGCCTATTATTTATGCTGTTCAGCTCAGCTTGAATGCAGAAGGTTATGCAAATGTTATGCAAGATGCCCCCCCCATTATTTTTCATCCCTGATTTTATCTCCTCTTTTCTCTGTAATTCGCTAATGAGTTTCCCAGCACAGGCGTCACTGCAATGTAATTGAACAGACCATAAGCACTACAAAGCTTTCCCCCTTGGTTGTATGTCTTAGAGATTTGTTCGCTCCGAACCCGTCTCCCTTACAGAGAATTTCTTCCTGTTAAATATGTAAATCCTCTTTCATCTGTCACAAGCTCTAAAAGGCCCGTTCTATAAATTCCTGCTTTTCCTCTCAGTATCAAGTAATCAGATTTTAAAAAATTCTGTCTCACTTACTCCATCCAAAGAAGGGAGGAAGGCTCCATGCTAAGGAATACAGCCAGACTCCTAACAGGATTAGCAAAGCTTTCTTCTTAGACATTACTCCAATGGAAGCCAAGGGTCGCGTAATCACAAAGTACCTGTCCAGGGCTATCACTGTTAGAGTGATCATGGAAGCGATGCCGAAAAGCGCTCCACAGAAAGCGTACAGCTCGCAACCTTTCCAGAAAGAGCACAGCAGAGTTAGCAGGCAAATCAAAATGCACACTTATTTTACTTGATTTAATCATAGACACTAGGTGAGGGTAGGAAGGGACTTATTCGCCATTTCAATTTCTCTCTGTTTTCTGTTTCTCTCGCTTTAAATTCACTTATCCACATTTCCACACCGTTTCATGGTGATGATGATTGTTTTAAGTTCTCATGAAGCATTTGAGATTATTTTCACCTAATATGCACATGTTGGGAAGCAATTTTCACTAATGTAGAGAATTTCTGCAAAGCAATTTTCCCCAATATAATGGGTGGAATATAAGAAATATTTAATGGAAGCCTCCCAGAGTGGCTGGGGCAATATTAGTCCTCCTCCTCCTCCTCCTCCTCCTCCTCAGGTTACAACAGCAAAGGGAACATCACCTTCAAGTCTCAAGAATGGCTTTTCTTGACCAAAGAGGCAGGGTGTGCGAAAAATTGGGAAACCATCAACAAACTATTATAAATTCCTTGTTAAGTCTGCAATGGCAGTTGATTAAAAACAACAACAGCAGTCCCACTGGCAATCTGATAAACTTCTAAGCCAGCCTGTTCAGTCTAAATGATTTGGGGGACAATCTGTTTCTAACATACCCTTTTCACCAAATACCCATCGTTTGTTGAGACTGCTGGTGAAGAAAACTGGACACTGGGTGACGGCCATTAGGAAATCACTAACAGCCAGGTTGATAATGAACATGTTGGCAGGAGTCCGAAGGCCTCTGCTCCTGTGAAAGAAGAGAGGAGAATGCAAGTAACTTTTAAGAGGGTGTCAGGGCTACGGCCCCATCTGCACCTTATATTGAAAGCGGTGTCACACCACATGACTTCCTCAAAGAATCCTTGGGACTATTGTTTGTTAAGAGGCCTCATTCCACTCACAGAGCTCCACCTCAGAGTGGTTTAACCATAAATCCTCTTCCCAGGGAGCTCTGGGAATTGTAGCTCAGGGTTAACGACTCTCTTCACCCGTAAGAAATGACATTTCCCATAATTCTTTGGAGGAAGCCATGACTATTTAAAGTGGTATGACACTACTTTAAATGTACAACACAGACTAAGATGTTCAAAACAAGCAGCAAGACCAAAAGAAAAGGTAAGCAACTTACGTTACCAGTGTGGGCAGATTCATATTTACACACACACACACACACACACACACACCCTACAAATTGAATTTGAGCCCCATCTTTACAGCAGGGGTAGCCAACTTTTGTGTTCTGGGGTGTTTCTGTATTCTGAAGATATTGGTCCAAAGGTCTGAGGTAGATTTTACAAAGGCAACTGAGATGATCACAAGTGAGGGCTTCCCAAGACACAGGCTTTCATCTATCAGTACAGCCTTCCCAGTTATAGAGAAATGCATTCAGGCAGAGCATTGCCTACAAATAGGTATATTTGCGTGATATGTGCAAAGGAAGCTCATTCGTAGAGCATCTGCTTTCCATGGAAGAGGTTGCAGGTTCAATCCCCTACATGTAGGGCCGGGAATGTCCCATGGCTGAAGCCTTGGAGAACCACTCCCAGCCAGTATAGATAATATTGAGCTACAAGTGAAAGGGTGGCGCTGTAAAATTTGGTAGGGCCACCAGTTGGTAGTGGCCAACTATTCACAACAGAGTGGCGCACATGGACAGGCTTTCACCACTAGCCCAGTGACACAAATAGAATGCCTGCCTCTGAATGGTCTGTCCTACATTTCTCCGCTGCTGGTGATTAATGGGAAATTAAAACAGATGTACTATGGATTTTCTGCATCTGGGTCATATTGTATAGGGAGGCCATTTTCCACTGCTGACCAGATTAGCAGCAGTTTCCAAATACAGGGATTAGATTTGATGGTTTTGTGTGTGTTTTAATCACCAGCAACATTAATAACTGCAGAAGGTCTCATCTTTTACTTTATTCTGCTGGCAACCTACACTATTTGAGGAAAAAACAAGGAGGAAATGTCATGGCCCCAGACCCCAATTGCTGAACAGTCATAGCACCAAGGTGGAAATGGATGCACACCTAGCTCATCCTGGGTAGACCTGGTGTGTCACCAGATTCCACACCTCACCCCCCAAACATCAAGGATGTACCTTCATCTATGGACTCCAAGGAATGCTCTAATGATTCCTTCACGGATCAAGGTAGTATCCATGGACCAAATCTCTGAAACCCCAAACCTCACAGCCTGAAAGGAGAACCAAAGGATGCTTGTCCTTTAACTAGCCATAAGCCTTCAGTGGACCCTTGAGAACAGACCACAATGCTCTAGCACAGGGGTCCCCAACCTGCAGCCCATGGGCCAGAAGAGGCCACGGAGGCTGTTTAACCAGCCCACAAGCCACCCCCTGAACCGACCTGTCTGCTCAGCGAGTCCCCGCACACTGCACTAAACCAGCAGAGCGCAGCGCGGGGACTCTCTTCCACGGCTCCAGAAATCGCATCTGTGCATGTCCGCTGTGCCAGATGCTTCTGCGCAGGCACGATTTCCAGCACCACACTGCACTGGTCTGGCCCACGGAGGATCTCCACAGGAGTGATCTGGCCCATGTCCAGTAAGCCTTGCCGACCCCTGTGTCTAGCAGTTGCACCAAGCTTGTGCTTCTGTAAGAGTACTGGCCATGGTCCTGAAACTCTTGGTCTTGAACTCTGACCTAGCACCCTTGGCACCCATAGAAATGTAGTGTTGGAAGGTACCTCAAAGCTCATCTAGTTTAACCCCCTGCAATGCAGGACTCTCAGCTAAAGCATCCAGATGGCTGTCCAACCTCTGCTTTAAATATCCCAGGAAGCAGAGTCCACCACCTTCTGAGGGAGTCTGTTTGGAGTTTGGATTTGGATTTCATATCCCGCTTTATCACTACCCTAAGGAATCTCAAAGCGGCTAACAATTTCCTTTTCCCTTCCTCCCCCACAACAAACACTCTGTGAGGTGAGTGGGGCTGAGAGACTTCAGAGAAGTGTGACTGGCCCAAGGTCACCCAGCAGCTGCATGTGGAGGAGCGGGGAAGCGAACCCGGTTCACCAGATTACGAGTCCACCGCTCTTACCCACTACACCACACTGGCTCTCTGTTCCACTGTCAAACAGCTCTTCCTGTCAGAAAGTTCTTCCTGACGTTTAGTCAGAATCTCCTTTCTTGTAACTTGAAGCCATTAGTTCATGAGAAAACATTTGGATCAGAAGAAAACAGCCTTGCTCTATCTTCCATGTGACAACCCTTTAGATATTTGAAGGTGACTGTCATATCTCCTCTCCTTCTTCTCTTTTCTAAGCTAAACACACACAATTCCTTAACCATTCCTCATAAGACTTGGTTTCTACACCCTTGATCATCTTGGGCACCCTCCTTTGCACACATTCCAGTTTGTCAATACAGTGGTACCTCGGGATGTGAACAGGATCCGTTCCGGAGCCCCGTTCACATCAAGAAGCAAACGTAACTAGCGATGGCACATCTGCGCACGTGCATGTTGCTTTTTGCCGCTTCTGCGCATGCGCGTGACTTCATTTTGAGCGCTCTGTTACTTTCGGGTTGCCGCGGAGCGCAACTCGAACATGCTCAACATGAAGCATATTCAACCCGAAGTATGGCTGTATCCTTTTTAAATGATGGTGCCCAGAATGAGACACAGTACTCCAGGTTTGGTCTGACCAAAGCAGAATAGAGTGGTACTATTACTTCCTTTGATTGGGATACTATATTCTGCTATGCAGCTTAGAATGGCACGAGCTTTTTTTTGCCGCTGCATCACACTGTTGACTCATGTTAAGCTAGTGGTCTACTAAGAACCCCAGATTCTCCCATCTTATATTTGTGCAGCTGGTTCTTTCTGTCTAAGTGTAAAAAATGACATTTGTTCCTATTGAAATTCATTTTGTTAGTTTGGGCCCGGTTTTCCAATCCGTTAGGGTCATCTTGAATCTTGTGGCACTGAGTCTTCTGCAGCATTAGTTACCCTTCCGAGTTTGGTGTCATCTGCAAATCTGATGAACATCCCTTCAATTCCTTCATCCAAGCCATTAATAAAGGTGTTGAACAACAACCAGCCCAGGACAGAACCCTGTGGCACACCACTTGTCCCTTTTCCCCAGGATGGCGGTGATCCATTAATTAGCACTCTTTGGGTTTGGTCAGCCAGCCAGCTACAAATCCACCTAACAGATACCTTGTCCAGCTCACATTTGACCCACTTGATATTGGGCAGCATGCGACAGAAGAGCCCCAGTAGCAATAAATATCAAGTTGTAGCAAGCTCAATCCCATTACTAGAATGAGACCATGTCACAGTTGCTTTTTCCTGGCTTACTCTCATGAGATCTTGACACTACACATCCATTGCTTAATATTCTCTACAGCCTCTGGCCTAGTTCCCATTGAGTTGGTTTATCTTAATCTGAGCTGAAACCCTTAAGAATATAGTTGACAACTGAGTCCAGCCATACAAACATGTTTCCTGCACGTAGAAAGCTATCATGACAGGAAAAGGGCTGTGTTTGGACACTACTCCTTGAAATCAAGTTTTCCAAGCAGAGGGGATTTTTTTTTTCATATTGAGGATCACACAACTACACAAGCCCTCCACCCCTCAACCAGCATTCTGCAAAACCGCCCAGATATAGGTTAATACTTCATTGAAAAAGTAGGCCTCTGTCATTCCCTTTAAAAGCACAATTAAGAAAGGAAGCCTGTATAATAAATGTATGTGTACACACACACACACACACAGAGAGAGAGAGAGAGAGAGAGAGAGAGAGAGAGAGAGAGAGAGAGAGAGAGCACTAGGGAAACACAAATCAAGATGCCTTGAAAATAGTGGAACATTCCGTAGGCATCAACAGAGAACCGATTTTCTGTCAAGGGCACCTCGTTTCAATACCGTTAAGTTTGTCTTGGAATGGAAACATTGATTCCTCAGGCTCTTTTCCTAACTGCTTTCCTTCAAACAAATGCACACTGTTTATACAGTTTGTCATTTCAAGAGCTTCCTGAGAACTCACTATGCAGAACAGTTTAAGGAATAAAGTGCAATAAGAGAAAAGTGCCCAGTTGAGATTCAAAATTACTGAACTAGATGGATCAACAATATACTAGGATCGTTTCCTAGATACATTCCAATGTCCTCTGGTGCTGCTAGCATGGAAACCTATCCCGGGGAATACTGCGCAGCAGAAAGTAACTGTGTTGAATACCTGCAGAAAGCAAAGATGACCAGGAGGTTACCAAGAGTTCCTGTGATCCCCACTGCGAGAATGACAGCCCCGATGGTATAGTGAGTGTGGGCTGGGACGTTCACTGTCGGGAAAGGGTGTGGGGGATTCAGCATCGTCAGCTCCTAGAGGGGAAACAGAATGGCAGAAATTCACAAAGGCCCCATTGTCTTTCACCCACCAGAAGGGCATGTATTCCGATGTCTCCTGGCGAGAAAGAAGAAAGTCAAAATCTGGGTGGAGCAAATATTTCAGAGAATATTTTCCAACCAGATTTGCTCATCTTTCAAATGTAAACACTGTAACTATGGATGACGGAGCTGCTTTGGTTTGCATTCACTAAGCTTTAAAGCATGGGAGTTTGTGCAGAAGTAAAGCTAAAAGGACCTCCTTGCCACCAAAAGAGAAAAGAATCCACATGGATCTGTTTTATGTATTAGCTACATCATAAACTTATATCAGCTTTATACATCTCCTCCGCCCCCAAGAATTCTGGAAATTGTAATTTTGTGAGAACTCACTGTTAGGGATCTCTAGACCACCCTTCTTGTTGCAAAACAATTCCCAGGATTCTCAAGGGAGAAGGAATGACACACATTTTAGCATCTGGTGTAAATAAGGCTCCAATGAAGGTAGTAATCAACATCCAGTGAGCTCCATGCCTGTGCTTACTCAGTGATGATAATGATGATATAAAAATAATAATACCCAGGTAATTCAAATACTGTGCCAAGAAAAGCTGTCACCTGTATGTATTCAAATTCAATGGATTTGAATGATTTCAGTACTCCCAGTGAAGGGGACAGAAAATAAGCTGTGCATGGGATGGGATCCCTGATCCACCCACTGGAAATCTTAATTTAGCTATACTCAGCCTGTTCCCCCACAACTAGACCCCTTCTTTTTGTAACTTGCAGCTTGATGCCCTGGGCTCCTTTGAGAGGAAGAGCAGGACATCCATTCAATGAATGAATGAATGAATGAATGAATGTAGAGTCCTGGAGAACTCAAAAGCTTGCTTGCTATTATGTGATATTTCGGCTGGTCCTAATCAAGGCTTTGCCTAACTGTGGATTTTGGGAATACAGTGGTACCTCGGTATTGGAATGTAATCCATTCTGAAAGACCATTCAAATTCTGAAACGTTCAAAAACCAAAAACTCAGTAGCCGACAGCTGGGCCTCAGGATCTTGCACTCAGCAGAAGCTGCGTTTCATGTTTGACTTCCGAGGCGTGTTCGAAAACCGAAGCATTTACTTCTGGGTTTACGGCATTCGAAAACCGAAATGTTCATCAACAGAGACGTTCAAAAACCAATGTACCACTGTATTATTTTAGTTCTATGCATCCTCCTATGCATCCTCTATACTCCTCTATGCATCCACCTCCTGCTTTTTGTAACTTCTAGTTTGACGAAGAGCACAAGAAAACTTGACAGCTTACTCACTTCTCTATATTGTGGCACTTTGGTCGGTCAAAACAAAGGCATTGCCTTACTGTGGATTTTGGAGTTGGTGTTGTTTTCCCCTTACGGGCCAATGTTGCTTCTGTGTGTGTGTGTGTGTGTGTGTGTGTGTGTGTGTGTGTGTGTGTGAGAGAGAGAGAGAGAGAGAGAGAGAGAATTGCAAAAACACCACAATTCATTTATGTTTAATGCCACACTCTTCAGAAGAACACCATCAATTGCAGAAATGCATCAAGCCCAAAGTGTTCAATCAAACCATTGAAGAATGAGGTGCAAAAAGAATCTTGCATCTAAGGCTTCAGGCCACTTGGTGCCAGTATACTTTCATTGTATTGCTAGGACATGAAGGCAGCATTCAAGCAGCAGCACCTTCAGTATAAGAACCCAAACCCCGCTTCATGCTGCTACTGAAAACAACCGGGGATAGATGTTTTCCTCTTTAGGAACATCTACACAATTCAAATTGCTAGTGACAATAATGAAGGAAAATGCAAAGAATGTTCTTTTTTTAAATAGGCCTTTCTCATGCAGGACCCTTTTGAATGAAGAGGGGTCTTTCCTCACCTGCAGAAGGACAGAAAGCAGTTTGCTGAAGTTGCTGGAAGGCAGGCACAATGGCAACCTATCAGGATCCCTATCCTGGGAGTCCAAGAAGCTGTGGCTTAGAGTGTAAACCTTAGATGATGATGAAGAAAAAAGAATGTGGTGGGGTTGGGGGTCTAGGATAAGGCAGGTATTTATAAAATTTATGCATGGAGTAACGGAGGAGTCCCCTCCCCTACATTTCTCATGGCATGAGAATCGATGCAACTGGCTGGCAACAGCATCAGGGCAGTCCAAAGGAAGGACTTCTTTGCATAATGCACTTTTGACTTGTTGGATTCCCTCCTCAAGAAGGGGTGATAACAGTCAGTTTTATTAATAATAATAATAATAATAATAATAATAATAATAATAATAATAATTTTTATTTATATCCCGCCCTCCCCAGCCAAAGCCGGGCTCAGGGCGGCTAACAACAATTATTATTATTATTTTATTTATTTATTTTGCTTTAAACAAATACAGATAAATATAAACAACTGACATCACAAAAGAAAAATCCTTGATGATGATAATAATGGAAAAGGCTAAAAAACTACAAAAAATATCAAAGGACATGGCATAGAACATAAGCCATTTTGGGAAAGAAAAAAGAAAAAAGAAAGAGGAAAGAAGGAGAAGGAAGGGAAAAAAGGGGGGGAGGGGAACGAGCCAAAACACAAGAAGGCTCGTCTATTGTACTCTTCCATCGAGGTCACAACAGATCATTATTCTTATCAATTCTCTCTATCTGCATTCCGTAGAATCCCTCATCTTGGTATCAGGGAACATTTCCCTATGCACTTTTGACTTGTTGGATTCACTCCTCAAGATGGGGTGATAACAGTCAGTTGCTTAGATGGATAGATTACACAAATTCGCAGGTGTCAGGCCAACAAATAGCTAAATGGAACGTCCATAGTCAGAGGCAGTATACCTCAGAATGCCAGAAGGTGGGGAGAGAAACAGCATCGGTGGGCTGCTGGCTTTGTACTCTGCTTGTGAGCATCCCAAAGACATAAAGCTGACTGTGACTGGAAGCAGAACACCCAACTACTCCACCCCTATCTACTACTCTTGAGGGTAGGACTTGAGGCAATGGCTTCCAAGTTACAACAAAGGAGATTCTGACTAAACATCTGGAAAAACCTTGTGACAGTAAGAGCTGTTTGGTGGTGGACTCTTCCTCCTTGGAGATTTTTAAGCAGAGGCTGGGTGGTCATCTGTCCTGGATGCTTTAGCTGAGATTCCTGCATCCCAGGGGGTTGGACTAGATGACCCGTGGGTCCCTTCCAACTCTAAGGTTCTATTATTCTCTGATCTGGGAGCTTATTCACCAAAATTGGGGGCAAAAACTCTTCAAATACACCTTTAAATAATTTTAAAGTACAACAACACAGAGTTTTAACAATCTACTAAAGCTGATCAGTGTACCTCAGCACACTGGGAATGTATTTCCAAAACCTGATGTCGTTTTCATAAGTGATAGTTTAAATCAGGTTCCCCCCCCCCATCTCCCACATTTGAAATTCCGTTGTAAAACCTACATAGGCTTGGAGTAGACTTTGGGCTGCTCTACATTAGCATCCAGAATTGACGCAGTAAATACTAAAAGGCAGAATTGCATATGACAACACTCTCAGATGTTAAAGCTCTTTGCTGAACAAGTGAACTGCGCATTTTAAAGCAGCTTAAATCACATGAGCAAGAAAATCTTTGTTTATCTCTTCTGGGCATATATTCCCCCATTTCATTTTTTTAATGCACACAAAATGAAATGTCAAATCCATCTGGCGGCCAGAAGGGAAATGGTGGCAAAATATCCTGACCCTACTGTGTTTGCATCACTGAACGTTCTCCAGTTTCCCAATATTGACATATAATCCCCTGAAAATATTATAGAGCAAGCCAAGTTACTTTTCACGGGCAACCATCCTGTTGTTAGAGATTTGCTGACCTCTAAAAATAATATACCAATTGCGGAAAACCAATTAAACCTAACAACATGCAAAGAGGAGGCAGGGCCCAGGAGTGTCTCTCCATTTTTCTATGAAAACAAATAAAGATCCTGTCTTGCCCAGCAGTCCTATAGAAAGGAAAGAAGCAGACTTGCTCTAATGTTTATACACATGCAAAACAAATCCACGAGGAAAGAGCAAGACTGACTCCAAGTCTGAAGGGGCCTTTGGCAAAATGCTCCTCCAATCTCTGGCCTGCATGGCTAAAGGTAAGGAATAAAGGCATTCACCATTCAGAAACATATGTTCAGCACCACTTTGACCACATCTGTTCTATGGCAGCCTTCTTCAACCTTGGGAACCTTGGGCTCCATTAGGGTATGTTGAATTTTTCAACTTTCAGATTCCAAAAACGAGGGATGCTAAAAAGTGTTGCAATGGTGATAACAGTATTTGTGTGTGTGTAGATGTGTGTGCTTTTTGTTCAGGATGGTGAACTAGAGTTTTCTTTTTCTTTAACAAAAACTAAGCTGCTCCAAAGAGACACGGGTGGTGCTGTGGTCTAAACCACAGAGCCTAGGACTTGCCGATCAGAAGGTCGGCGGTTCGAATCCCCATGACGGGGTGAGCTCCCGTTGCTCTTCACCAAGTCCAAGGCTGCAATCCTGCACCCACATACCTGGGAATAAGTCTCATTGAACCCAGTGGGGATTACTTGCCAAGGAGCCACGTGTAAGGATTGCACTGTAAGAGTTTTTAAAGGTTGATTCATCCACACACTTCCACCACTTGGTGAGTTATTACTTAAGTACTCTTAGCCAAGAGGGTAAATAGTCTCACTTTAAAAGAGAATTGGGTTTTGAGTTGCCTGTGGGTATAATATGGCCTTTCGGTCTGTGGGGTTTAACCTGCAGCGGGTGATTCACACATGCAAGTTATTTACTCAGTGCTACCATCTGTACTTTTGGCTGGAGTCAGTTCACCCTTTCAAATGTCAGGTGTGGAGAAATACATCTCTATATCTATCTATCTATCTATCTATCTATCATCTATCTATCATCTATCGTCTATCTACCTATCAACACACACACACACACACACACACACACACACACACACACTTTCAAAAAAATTATGAGTTGCAGAGCTGTGGGAGATTTCCACAAAGGGTGTCCCATAGCAAGTCCTGTAGCATCTGTGTCTTCTCCCCAAATTGAGTCTATACATCGCATTAAGCAACACATATGGTCACCTTTAAATGCCACACTTTTGCATACTAAAAAGCACTGGTAGAAATGTAGAGCTAAAATAAAAGGCATACAAGTGACGTAGAAAATATACCTACATTGTAGTCTCAAAGGTCTGCCCTTTCCCCCATTTGCAAATGACATCCCTATTGGACTGTCAAATTTGGGCCACTTTCCACTAATCCTGTCTCTCTTTCTCTCTCCCCCCCCCCAGCTGTTGCCATCTGCTATCCATTTCCATGATGAGATCCAAAAAACCCCAGAAATATATGTGTTCATATAGCACCTAACACATTCATTCTCTAATGAACTCTAGCCTAAGTGTGTGTAACCGCATGGTTACGTAGTTCCAATTGCAGGGAATCACAAGCAGGGAAAGTGTTTTTGTGCTCATGTCCTGCCTTAAAGAATCACAGAATCATAGAGGGGACCACAAGGATCATCTACTCCAAACCCCTGCAAGGCAAGAATCTTTTGCCCAACGTGGGGCTTGAACCCATGACCTTGATATTAAGAGTCCCATGCTCTTCCAACAGAGCTGTCTATCCTTGCATGTGGGTTCCCCAGTGGCATTTGGTTGGCCATCATGACAGCAAATTGCTGGACTCGACGGTCTCCATGCATGTTCTCATTCTACTTGCTTTTACCTTTCCTTCTCCTCCCCTGTCTGCCACTGTCTCTTGCTCTCTCAGAAAAGACACTGTAAGCTTTTGCAGGTTGACTGGTTGCTCACATTACTCTGTAAAACACCGTGCACATCAATGCTGCTGTGTCAATACATTTCAATATAAATCCTCATAGTCAAATCCCACTATTTCCCCAAGCTCTTGCCTGCATGCAGTTTGGCACTGTTATTTATCTCTTTTGCATAAAGAGATTTTGTTTCATCTTTTGAATGAATAAATATTACCAGCGGGACCTGCAATAAAACATTGCTTTGTAGAGCGTTCTGGTTCAGCAGTGCAGGATTTGGGTGGTGCGGGTTTTTCCCTGTACAGAGCACCGAGCCGAAAGGTTGCAAAATATTATTATTAACAATAGTAATAATAATAATGAAACCTATATATATATGGGTACCTACTGAGAAGAAGCATAAAAAACAACTGCATGAAAATGAATTATTGTGAAAATAAGACGTATTGCCATATTACCAAAGTCCTCCTGTGGTTCCAGTTACCCATCTCCTTCTCCTAAATGCTACGTTCCATTCCTGCTCCCACCCAGTTAAGGCAGTGAATGTCCTGTGTGAGTGTCTGGAGGTGGTTGGAGGATGGATGGTGGGTAATGGATTGAGGTTGAATCCTGACAAGACAGAAGTACTGTTCTTGGGGGGCGGGGGGGGGCGGGCTGGTGTGGAGGACTCCCTGGTCCTGAATGGGGTAACTGTGCCCCTGAAGGACCTGGTGCACAGCCTGGGAGCCATTTTGGACTCACAGCTGTCCATGGAGGCACAGGTTAATTCGGTGTCCAGGGCAGCTGTCTATCAGCTCCACCTGGTATGCAGGCTGAGACCCTACCTGCCCGCAGACTGTCTTGCCAGAGTGGTGCATGCTCTAGTTATCTCCCACTTGGACTACTGCAATGCGTTCTACGTGGGGCTACCTTAGAAGGTGACTCAGAAACTGCAATGAATCCAGAATGTGGCAGCTAGACTGGTGACTGGGAGTAGCTGCTGAGACCATATAACACCGGTCCTGAAAGATCTTCATTGGCTCCTAGTATGTTTCCGAGCACAATTCAAAGTGTTGGTGTTGACCTTTAAAACCCTAAACGGACTCGGTCCAGTATACCTGAAGGAGCGTCACCACCCCCATCGTTCTACCTGGACACTGAGGTCCAGCGCCAAGGGCCTTCTGATGGTTCCCTCGCTGCGAGAAGTGAGGTTACAGGGAACCAGGCAGAGGGCCTTCTCAGTAGTGGCACCTGCCCTGTGGAACACCCTCCCAGCAGATGTCAATGCAATAAGCAACTATTGTACTTTTAAAAGACAACTGAAGGTGGCCCTGTTTTTAATATTCGGTTGGAAGCCACCCAGAGTGGCTGGTGGAAACCCAGCCAGATGGGCGGGGTATAAATAATAAATTTAATATTATTATTATTCTTTCCCACAACCAATTCCCAACCCACCATCAGAATTCTATTGCTACCGAGCATGCTCCATCCTCATTGGGCAATTCTGGGGTTCCCCTCCCACTTTGGGATTTCCCCCCTAAAGGTTGTTTCGACTTCTGCAAGCCTCTGGTACTTTTGCAAACAGACTCTTGTGTGTGAGTGGTGCCGGTTGACTTACATAAGGACCAGCACTAGCAGAATTGAATCAGCTATTAGTATATATCATAAGATTGCTATGCATTTTTGATCTTGGGTTGTATCCAGTGCCGGAGTAGACCCATAGAAATGAATGGACATGACTAAAGTACTGTAGTTTCATTAATTTCAATAGGTCAACTCTGAATGGGACTTAGTTGGATGCAATCCCTCGTATATATCCTCCATTTACAATTAACAAGCACATGATTTAAACAGAAAACTAATTACGTGTTGTATATTGTTGTAATTTTTGTAACCTACCCTGGAACCTAAGGGCGTAAGACAGGTTAATAGTAAGAGTAAGAGTAATAATACTGAATTCACCTAAGACAGTGAAAGATTTTTGTACATTTTGATGCTCATGCAAATGATCATCTTATACAACAACATAATGTCAAAGGAGAGAATTCACAGAAGATGCATGGAGAGCTCGCTGGCCTCAGAAGTCCATCTGAATTTTTCAATGTGTTCTCTCCTCTGAAGTTATGTGAACAGACCACTTGCATGAGCAAGACGGCTGCCAGAAGTAATAGATGACTTGGCCCTCAGAACACTAATTTCACTGATAGCCGTGCCAAAACCCATTCACAAAAGTTAGACCTGAAAGATTGCAAGAGGCAGTTTGAAAGATGGAAGTAAATTATGTGCGGCAAACTATGATGCATGGCCACCACTTCCGAAGTGTAGCATAACACCAGTGTAGTTAGGCAAAGCGAACCATACACTTTTAATTCACTGCATGCAATAATCTCTGCACCAAGTCTCTTCACAGCATCCCACAAAGGAGCCCACTCCCTGCTCAATTGGAAAGTAGTTTAACTATCTTTGATTCTTGGTTTTGTTTGTTTCAACTTTAAGGACTATTTAAACAGTGGACAAATGTTACTAAATCCCCTGTCCAAAGTGAGAGGGTGAGAGATGGGGCATTTTACTTTTCAGAACTCCTGTGATAAATATGCGCCACTCGTTTCCTTAAACACCAGAAAAATGATCACAAGGTTACAGGTAAAAATAGAAATGGCAGAAATGATTTTTTAAAAAAGTCCTTTCCTACTTTATAAGGATTATAGTGTATTTGTAGCAAGAGCTTTGATAGAAAAGATCCACATTTGGAGCAGAGCCACCACTTCGACTTCCTATAGAAGCTCACGCTATAATAAAGCAGTGTTTCCAAGGTGCCACAAGGCAACTGCTTTTGCTGCAAGAGACCAATCTAGCTGCCCTTTCGGAATTTCATGAAAGCATTTCCTTCCTATTGAAAGTTTCTTAAAAGGCCTTAGAGGAGGACTCACTCAACAAGTGAATAAAAGCACCACAACCATCACCCGGCTGCCGACAAATAGCAGCTCTGACTCAAGAGTCACATTAATTGACACCCATGGGCTGCCACTCATTTCTCCAATGGAGTCAACCAATTGTTTCAGAACAGGGAAAATAGTTTTGAACCTTGCAATTCAGTAGTCTATTTCTGTTCGTGTGACCCTGACCACATTCTGAACAATGTTTCTCTTCTTCTACTGTAAAATGCCGTAAAATGGCAACCTGCGTTCTTCTTCCCGGTGGAGAAATCACCGGTTTTAGCACAGACAGGTCACCCACCTTCTGACTAGAGAGGTCTATTTGCAGTTCCACTGGCGATCTTTAAACAAATTCCATTCCTGCTCCCCTCAACTTTTCCTTGAAGATGCTCATTTGTGAATTGCTAACTTTACACAGGTAAAGGTCACACAGTCTCACACACTCTTGCCTGACCCAATAGTTCCTGCACAGTTCCATTAAAATTCGGCACTATTACCACCAGACTAAACTTTTGCTATATAGGCTTAAATCACCCACAAGCAATTTCTCGGTCGCACTTACTGTCGGGGTTAATGGAGCCAGGTCCACCAGCTTGAAGACATTTGCTTCCGAGTCATTCAGGAAATCTGCGACTCTACTGTGGTAGGAGTCCGTAGGCGGGTATGAGGTGTCTCTTTGCATGGACTGAGTATTCATATGGGTAAGGTCGAAACCATTTACCCAGGAAATGCCACCAAAACGAACAAAAATCCCTCTGCGTAGGACCCTTTAATCGATCAGCACAGTTTCACCCATTTTCAACTTCTCAAAAAGACTTGTCTGATTTCTCTCTCCCAGTCTCTTCTGAAGCTGTACACAATCCAATGGTGATTATTTTTTCTCTCTGTAAAGCCTCAGAGTCCCTCTTTCGGTCTCTAAGCTCAGCAAGAGGCAGCAGCGATGGAAGCAGCTTTCTATTTAAATATGAGAGCCTGCAGATTGTGCACATGCCCAGTTAGAACCTGATTTGTCCCATGCAAATTCAAGGCAGCAGCGTAACTATTTCATCAAACCAATGAACATTTCAGTATAATGTCTCTTCCTATTGTCCCTTGGGCAAATTTGAGACATGGTAAAAAAAACCTCATCAGCTTAATATGATGGGAGAAATAAAAGGAGAAGACAGGTTGGTCTCATTCCAAGCTGGCCTCACTTTTTGTCATTTTAAAACATGTGTGTGTGTGATATTCATGCATCTACTCCTTTTGCATCCCTGGCACATTAATTAGTCTATACCTGATAATAAGATGTACTTTGAATACAAAAGGACATGATCCAGCTAATAAGCAATTTTTACAAGTGCTTTTGATATTTCAATGGGAAAGTGTTAAGCATGTCACTCAGGCAAATTCCCCCTGAAATCACTCTCTGGCTGGATCAGGCCCCAAGGGTCTAATGGATTTAGTTATGAATCTATCTATGTATGTGTTAATGGGTTTGCTTAAAAATCTAGGTCAGAATTAATAAATGTCCTACTTTCAAGGGACAAAGAGAGAGAGAAAGATGAGAGACTTAAATATTATAACATTAAAGCAAATGCAGTTTGTGCAGCATTGGGGTCCCTTTGGCGTCTTGATTTAAACACAGACAGAAAACATACTTTAAAACAAATGCTAAAAGGCCAACTGTATCCTTCCTCCCCCATCACATCCGCCAAGGGCAAGACTGTGTACCATATACTGAGAGGTGCATACACGTAACAAACAGAAAGGATTGCCCCCTAGAGATGAATTGATTTTGAAAATGCTGTCCTGTTACGTTATTAAAATGTCCTGTGCAACTTTTGACCTGCTAAGTCAAATGAGCCTGAAATGCGCTTAATATTTCCCCTCATTTTTTGTAGCCACACCAACCAGCAAATAAACACAGTTAATTAATATCCGTATGTGGCAGGAACCAGTGGCAGCTAGTGCCCATTGGGACTGGGAGAGGGAGGTCAGGGAGGCCAACAGAAGGTGGCGGCAGAACCACCAGGCAGAGCCCACTAATTCTACTTTTGTCCCCATCCTCCTCCCTGCTGAGTTCTACAACACTGAGACCAAGGAGCCTGGGCAGGCCAGGTCATCCTCTTATATACCTGCTGGGATTGACAAGGCATCTGACCCTCACCTGAATCTCATAGCTCTCCTGACGAGTGCTTTGGTCTGCCCATCAGATACCAGGCACTCTACTATTCAAATTAGGCCACACTGTTTTTGATACAATCCCCTTCTCAATTAAGTAATCAAATTTAATTTAGAATTTAAATTCTCAAAACTTTCTTATTTGTCAATTCAAGCAAGTAAACTACTGCTCTCACTTCATTATTTTGGAGCTTTATAATTTAGGAAGACTTTGGAAGAAATGATTAACAAGTCTTATCAGTTGCTGACGTATGAACGGATTTTATTTGCTGCTGTTCTGGGCTTCTGGTGCACCAGGGTTTACACCAGCATAATAGAGTTGGCCAGGATGTCAGAAGGGATACAATTTATGAGCTTTCTCCATTATCTGCACAGCAGGGGGCATTCAGTCAACAGTGCAAAGGCTGAAGCGTTTCCTGCTGGTTGCCTGCTTTCAGCAATAGGGGTCGCTGTTTGTTAGTACCAAATTGGTTAGCTTTCAGATTCTAGAGCTCCCTATTGGTGGCTCTTAGGTAATTCACAAAATACAGAGTCCATTCATAAAACACAGTGTTCATTCATAAAGCAGTAACATAAATCTCCACTGCTACATATTGGGCGTATATTTCAGCGGTTGAACGTACAGGTTTATGGCCATGCTGTAGTGTAGTGCTTATGCGACTGTGAATAAAAGGTGGCTGGGCTCATTGTCTCAGGGTTTGGGGGGGAAGTGGTGACAAAACTGATTTCCAGTAAGTGCCCCCCTTTATTTCCATAACAAGTCCTTGAGTCTGTACTCTGAATGGTGACACCAGGGACCTAGACGATGCAGGGCTTGTCAGTCTAACCCACGCACAGTCTCATCAGGGCTGACCTTAAGGCAATTGGAGCAATTTGGGCCCCACGTACTGCTCCTAAGGGGCCCCCTGCACCAGGGCAATCTAGATGGATTTTATTTATATCCCTGAGTCTCATAGTTGCTGGGCCTGAGTTGCCCTGCCCTTGCATGAAGTCTTGGGTTTACAATTTTGGGAGAGGGGAGACTGCGGCACTGGGGAGAGGGCAGGCTGGTGAGGCCCCCTAGATTTAGAGGCCCGAGTTGCCCTGCCCTTGCATGAAGTCTTCGGTTTGCAATTTTCAGAGAGGGGAGACTGCCCTCTGGGGAGCGGGAGGGCTGGCGAGGCCCCCTAGATTTAGAGGCCCTAGGCTTCAGCCTACTTAGCCTATACATAAATCCGGCACTGGGTCAAGGCGGCGGCCGCCCCTCTGCCACCGCCATCGCTGCAGCATCAATATCCCGAATGTGTACTGTAGTATTTATTTATTTAGCCATGCCCCCCATCCAACCATATTGGTCGACCCAAGGAGTGATGCAGCTGGGGACTCCCTAATGGTGTGGGGGCTTGCCACGCCTCCCGTGCAGAGCTTGTGATGAGCCCACAAAAAGAAAATGGCTTTGGTGGGCAGGTGCTCAGGTGCTGAAAGAGATTGCTTTTTCAAAATTGCCTGGGGGACCATTTGAAACCAGCCCAGAGGCCACAAGTGCTCCCCGTGCCGGACTTTGGACATGCCTGGACTAGAGAGTTACAAATTATGCTGGCCTGGATTAAGATAACGTTTTTATTTTTAAAAAATTGACCAGGACCCTCCAACACTTCTCTTATGAAAATAGGAATGCCCTATTCAATAATAATAATAATAATAATAATAATAATAATAATAATAATAATTGTACCCCACCTATCTGAACTGGGTTGCCCCAGCCATTCTGCATAAAAACATAATAAAACATTAAACAAAACTTCCCCATACAGGGCTGCCTTCAGATGTCTTCTAAAGGCTGTAGAGTTACTTAACTTCTTGGCTCAGGGGTCACATAACTCCATACCCTCCAACATTTCTCCAATGGAAACAGGGACGTCTTAAGGAAAAGCGGAACATTCTAGGATCAAATCGGAAAATGGGACGGCTTGTGTAAATCTGGGACTGTCCCTGGAAAATAGGGATACTTGGAAAATCTGGATGTACACACACACACCTGTCTGGAGTCACACCAGGACTAGAACTGGGAAACTTAGCTCAGGCCAGTGAGCAACTGCTGCACATTGTGAATTAATGGAACTACAGCTTGGAGTATGATACTCTCAAGCTTAATAATAATAATAATGTTATTATTTATATCCCACCCATCTGGCTGGGCTTCCCCAGCCACTCTGGGCGGCTGTCAGCACATATAAAAACATAACAAAATGTCAAACATTTAAAACTTCCCAATACAGGGTTGCCTTCAAATGTCTTCTAAAAGTCAGATAGTTGTTTATTTCCTTGACATCTGATGGGAGAGTGTTCCACAGGGTGAAAGCGGCTACCGAGAAGGCCCTCTGCCTGGTTCCCCATAACCTCACTTCTCACAGTGAGGGAACCACCAGAAGGTCTTTGGAGCTGGACCTCAGTGTCCGGGCTGAACGATGAGAATGGGGACGCTCCTTCATGTATACAGGGCTCCTTCAGGTTTACAGGTCAGCACCAACACTTTGAATTGTGCTCAGAAATGTACTGGAAGTCAGCGAAGAAACTTTAGGACCTGTGTTATATGGTCCTGCCTCTACGCTGGCCAAGCCCTGATATTGTAAGCTATGGCTGTATATAGAAATACTGTTATGAAGAAATGAATAAAACTTGGGAGTGTACTGGTTGGCTACCTCTGCAAACCTGCCCAGGACAGCTGTTTGACCCTCCTGGACAGGAAGCAATGTCAGAGTGCTCCCTGTTAAGCCTTAGCTGAGTACAAGGTATTCCTGAGCTTTAGCGTGTTCCTGTATCCTTTCGTTCTGGCTTGCTTCTTGATCCTACCCCCGGTTTGTCCTTTGGCCCTGACTTGGTACTGGCTTGTCCCACAAGCTCCTGGGCAGGCTCAGACTAATGGCCTTGGCCCAGCCTGGACGCCACCTGTTGGCAAGTGCAGATCCAAGTCCTGGAACCATGGTTGTGCCTTTGCCCCTTCTGTCATCCTGTGACAGATCAAGCTGAAAGCGGGTCAGTTATGGCCACCAACTCAGATGGCTTTAAAAGAGCATTGGACAAATTCATGGAGGACATAGTAGCCACTAGCCATGATGGCTATCTTCTACGTCCATCATCAGAGACACTATGCCTCTGTATACCAGTTGCTAGGAATCACAGGTGGGCAGAGTGCTGGTGTGCTCATCTCCTGCTTGTGGGCTTCCCACAGGAATCTGGTTGGTCACTTTAAGAAGAGGAAGCTGGCCTAGATGGGCCATTGGACTGATGTCATGGTCTTCAGTTCCATAAGTGCAACCAAACAGTCAGCCCTAAACAAAGGCACACCTCTACAGAGCTTTCCAAAGCGGCTCCCCTATCTTCCAGCGGAAGCCTTCCTTTGCAAAACTGCAGACCTGCGGTCTCTAAGCACAGGCAAGGATCAAGAGACTGGGTAACATCTGGCCAATTATCAGCTACCCAAATATCGCAGCCATGCTTAATTGCTGCTGTCATGGTTCCTGAGCCTCCCAGCCACCCTGCCTGCTCCCTGATTGACCTTAATTACCATCATTAAATTTCGTTGTAAAAATAGATGGCATTAGCTATTACCGAAAAACCTTTGCGAGGAGAAGAGAAATCTCACTGTAACTTGGAAAATTGGGCCCGGAGGGACCTACTTGGAGTTTCCAGCTCTTACACGACTTCTCTGGGTATAGTTAACTTTCAATCCTCAATTGGGAAAGCAAAGTGATCCTTTGCTATGGGAACTGATGATCCTGCTATGGGATCCTGCGTCTTGCTACTTCCCTCTCTTCCCATGTTTCATGCTACATGGGACAAAGGGAGAAGCAACAGGAAACACACAGGCCAGAGGTCCATGTTGGCTTCCCACGAGATTCCCATCTGCCCTTCAGTTATACAATTCAACGGCTGTTGCTTGTAAAGCAGGAGCCATAGCTCAGTGGCAGAACACAAGTTTTCCATGTGGAAAGTCCCACGTTCAATCCTGGCATCTCCAATTAAAAGGTTCAAGCAGTGGGTGGTGGTGAGGAAATGCTTCTTCCCGAGAGAGCAGAAGACTGCTGGGCTAGACTGACCTGGTGGGAAACAGCAACTCCCTAAGCTTCAAAACAGGCAAAGAACTTTTAAACCCAGGGCTGGGAACCTGTGGCTCCAGGCACAGTGCACATCACTCCTGGCCAGAATGACCAAAGGACTGTGACCTGCAGTCTAACATCATCTGGAGGGCCACAGGTCCCTGGCCCTAGGCTGTGTACATACCACATGTTCAAAGCACATGTCTTACTCCAAAGAACCCTGGGGGAACCCCTCCCAGAGCAACAATTCTCAGCACCCTTAACAAGCTACGGTTCCCAGAACTCTTGGGGGAAGTGATGTGCTTTAAGTGTATCCGAGAAATCATTAGCTCTTGCAGTTCCGTCTGTGGTCTGTAAAGGCATTCACTGGATTTTTCATCCTCTGTTGCTTGCCAAATTCAGGGCCTTTCTGCACGTACTGTTTAGAGCAGAACAGCTGCTCTTTGACCTGACATTTTTAAGAGTGAAGTTGTAGGTGATTGTCGGCATTGTTGGTCACATGTCGCTATGATCGGAGAGCGAGTTTTCCTTTCCACACTAAACTGTATACATTAGAGGCTCTTGCTTGTAGGGAGTGCATAGGGCCACCAGACTGGGCTTCTCTGTACTAGCACCTTTACACAGGTAGCATATATACAATCACTGTAGTTTTTACTGTGGCAGCAGTTAAGCAAGGGCTTCCTCTATCACAGACCAGATATGCACTGAACACAAAACGGCAACCAGTAGTAGCACAGCCTGGAGGCAGCCCTGAGTAATCCCAAGACAATTGCATGAGAGTCATCATCATATGTAAACCAGCCCTTGATGTCTTACAGCTGAATCTATGAACTGTTTCCATTGGCAAATATTATGTATGAACAATATCCCTGAACTCCATGTTGTGGACTTGAAAGTTCCCACTTTCTTACACAGGAATTTCAGAAGGGAAGCTCCAACGCAAAATAGCTGAATGAGAACTAACAACTAAGTTTGATTCTCTTGATTTGGACATGAATAGAGACAATGGTTTCCTGTCCCACTGTACATGTTAATTAACTTTGCAAGGCTGAAATGATTGTGTTATCATGAATTACTGCAGTTGTGAATGGTCACTGTGCTTATCTTCCATAGCTTTAAGCTTTCATTGAATTTCTAGTCCGCACTTTTTTGCATTTGATTGCTATTTGAGTCCCTTGTCCTTCCCCCACCGTCCTTCTAAACATATTTCTGCCTATTCAGGATAAAATTTGATGCATCTGAGAAAGTGAACCCCATTCCATGAAAAGCCTGTGCCATAAAAAATTCCTTTAATGTGCCACAAAACTCTTTGATGTTTTCGTTTACTGCAATGCTTTGAGCAGCTCCCAGTGGGCTCCCATCCAGACACTGATGCAAATTTCAACAAAGGTGCAGCATCAACTGTTCCCAGATACAAAACCTCTAGGAAGATGACTTTTTCACACTTCCAAGCCATCAAGGAACTCATGTGAACATGGGTGACTATGTACTTGAACAGGGCTTTAGTCCAGTGAGGGCATATATTCAAAATCTCCTGCCTCAGTCTGCTTGTGGCCACAGAAAAGATCTTAGTAGCTTCCACACACTGCTAAAGAGAAGCATGGCAATTTGTATTGGAGACCCTTCCTGGTAACAGAGAACAGAAGCAGATATAAAGGGTCTCTGTATGTTACTAATGAACAAAGCAGTAACTGTACAAATCAACAAAGCGGGAAAGCTAGAAAGCTGAAAAAGAGGGAAACTACTAAAAAAAGAGGGTCTCTTTCCCGTTTGATGTCACAGGAGGGAAGAGAGGAGCAACGGAAAGCATCTAATTTCCCAGAAATTTCTTAAAATAAAAGAAAAAATGCCCACAACGTTCTCATAAAAGCATCGGTTGGGGGCAAACAGCAAAGGCAGAATAAAAAAGCTGTCTATTTCTGTAGTGCCCCAGTGTGCAGAAATTGGGGGACCCCTGGCCATTTCTGAGGCAATAAGAGCACTGCTGGAGCTCTGTTTGCCCCTGTAGTTTTCCTAGGAGGGAATCACAAGTTTATTGTAAGCAGTTGGCAGTACATTATCTGTTCTATAATTATCTTTTGAAAAGGAGCTGTTTATTTCATTCCCAGCACTGTTCTCTGGAAAGTAGAATGCAAGCCAGGCAGAATCTTGCTTCCTTTTTATCTGTATTTTGAGAACATTTACATCCCTACCTTTGCCATGGAGTCAGCACTGCATGGTTAATGAATGTCATTTGACAGCACCCACCCACCTACCCAGATATACACAATGCTAATCATTCTCTCTATTTCCGGTGCTTAGGCTATGAGCGCCATTGTGAATGTAGCCAATACCATTTTGGGATCTCTATGTGAACTCTAAAGGCTATTTTTATTTCAGTCCGTTTTCTATCTATTTTATTGCTGACCCCTTACCTGCAGCTGTTTTTATTCTATGCTTTTCATGACCATACAATAGATAAGTTGAGAATAAAGAAGGAACAGTTAAATATGGTTGCTCAAGGGCATCTGTGGTGGTCCCGGGGGGAGGTTACCGTGAGGCGTGGTCAGAGTCCGGTCTTGGGTCGAGGGTCTGGGGACTGTCCACCAAGGGCGAAGTGGGGTCCAAAGCGAGGAGCCGGGCAAGGTCGGGAACTCTGGAAGAACAGGTCTGGGTGCTGGCAGAAACAGGTTTCCAACAACGTTGCTCCTGCAACCTGGGACCAGGCTGACTGGCCTTTATCTCCTCTGAGGCCAGGGGCTGTCCCGGCCCACAGGTGACCCGCCTCTCCTGGCCTTAAGGTGAGCACTCCTCCTGAGAGAACCCAGTTCCCTCCGCCTCTCTGCCCTGAGCCTCTGCAGCTCAGGAGAGGCTGGAGGGTTACTGGGCCCAGGGGCAGCTTCACCTTCCCCTGACAGGGCTGGGAGAGGCGCACCTGTAGGCAATGGGTCCTCAATCACCTCTGGAGCCAGAGTGGATTCATCTGGTGTCTGCTCCTGAGGATCCGGCACAGGGCCTTCAGATTCAAGGCCCTGCCCCAGCTCAGCTGGCCCTGGAGGCGGGGACTCCTGTGCAGGCTGGGATTCCTCTGGTTCAGCCTCTGAATCAGATTCCCAGGCTATCACACCATCATTTCACCTGAGACAAGCAGGTTTAGAGAGCACTAACCAGGCTTGCAAACAGGTACTAACCTGGTCACTTTTGATGAGTAAGAATTGCCTCCTGGTGATTAGCAGAGATGCTTCTGCATGCTGCTGCAATGGGGTAGAGTTTTAAAAAATAAATAAACTGTGAGCAAATCAGGGACTTATTTCGAGTCCAGAAATCAGTCTCATTGTTCGGTACTGTTAGCAAACTATGATGCTGCAGTTATTTTCTGTGCTTCCGTTATGGGAGCCGCTGGAGAGCTGTCCAGGAGAATTAAGGGTATGGGATCTGTGCCAGATCCTGATCAGGGCAAACTGATGAAGCCACATACACCTCTGCCAGAAAGCCATTAGCCTGTCTCCATCTCCCATGGATCAAGCAATTAATAGATCAAAGGTTTCCCAAGCAACAAGGCCTTCAAGGGAATTAGTACAGGGAGACAACAATTATGCTGTCCGCAGAGGTCTCTGCTCTCTTTACAAAAAGCAGCCATTTAATTTGAAATTAGAATGCACTCCCCCAGTTATTATTGAAAGTCCAGTTGATGGTGCTGACGAATCATCATTTTGCAATGCTTTCTGTGATGCTCTCCCTGCTGCCGCCACTTCTAAGATGTTAGGATGGTATATTTCACTCCCTGTACAGCTAAGCCCTGAAGTGGCTTAGCACTATTGCCACACCTGTACAGAAGAATGGCTGGTGTGATGGCTGGTGACCCTGCCCCTTTTTGTTCAACACCACTTGCTGTCCATTCTCTCTCCTTGAAGAGAAATTGGCAGTGCGGGGGGAGGACAATTTTAGGACAAAGTTGGAAGGTCTCCAAATGAGCATTGGGTGGGCTGGAAGAGTTGGGTTTCACCAGCTTCTCCTTGATTGCCAGCTTTCTGATCTCCCCAGCTTCCCAACTTTCCTGAACATTGTTTACATGTGGTTGACTGTAATAGATGGAGGGTAGGGGGCTTTCACCCTGACTGCCCTTCAGCCTGTCCTTTGACTGCTCTCCCCCCATACCCTATTGCTAGGCTTGGGCTTGATGTCTAGGTCACTCCTTTGTGGCAGTGATAGGTCACAAGGGAGCTTGTAGGGCCATGCTGGAGCTGAATGGATCTCTCTGGTGATGCTGGGAAATGATATATAATGAAGTTAAAACATATATATGTTTAAAATAACTTTTGTTAAAAGACCAGAAGCCTTTCTTTTAGGAATTTTAGGTGAAGACATACTGAAGGATATGAGAAGAGTGTTCATGTACACGACTACAGCTGCAAGGATGCTGCTTGCCCAGCGATGGAAAGATGATAAGATGCCGACAAAGGCGGACTGGCAGACGAAACTATTGGAATATGCAGAGATGGCCAGACTGACTGGGAAAATCAAAAATCAGGGGGACCACAACTTCAATAAAGAATGAGACAAATGTAGATTGTATTAAAAAAAACACCGTAAATACTTGAAATCTTTGGCAGGCTTTGAATAACTCTTGCAAGGACACAAAGATGGGGGATATATTTGGAGAACTATACCGTAATTTGGATGACTTATAATACAGTGGTACCGTGGGTTAAGAACTTAATTTGTTCCAGAGGTCCGTTTTTAACCTGAAACTGTTCTGAAGCACTACTTTAGCTAATGGGGCCTCCCACTGCCGCCGCACTGCTGCTGCGCAATTTCTGTTCTCATCCTGAAGCAAAGTTCTTAACCCAAGGTACTATTTCTGGGTTAGCAGAGTCTGTAACCTGAAGCGTATGTAATCTGAAGCATCTGTAACCCGAGGCACCACTGTATGCAGTAGACTAAGATATTGGAAGGACCCACAGAGGGGAGGAGGGAAATCCTCAGATTCGAAAGAATCTTGTTTCTGTTTTAAAATTTAAATGTTCTAATTGTGTGAATCAATTTGTAAAATCAATAAAAAATATTATTATTATTATTTTTAAAAAGGCCAGGAGAAAAGGAGGACAGAAGAGAGAATTTCAGCCGGGGAAGTTTCCCGTTCCTTTTTCTAGGTAAAGGTAAAGATACCCCTGACCGTTCAGTCCAGTTGCGGACGACTCTGGGGTTGCACGCTCATCTCACTCTATAGGCTGAGGGAGCCGGCGTTTGTCCACAGACAGCTTCCGGGTCATGTGGCCAGCATGACTAAGCCGCTTCTGGTGAACCAGAGCAGCACACGGAAATGTCGTTTGCCTTCTCATCAGTGCGGTACCTATTTATCTACTTGCACTTGACGTGCTTTTGAACTGCTAGGTGGGCAGGAGCTGGGACCGAACGACGGGAGCTCACCCCATTGCGGGGATTCGTACTGCCAACCTTCCGATCGGCAAGCCCTAGGCTCTGTGGTTTAGATCACTTCTTCTAGATAACTATTAAAGGTGCAGAAGCCCGTATTCTCTTTTTCACCTGTGGCAGACTCCCACCCAGTCACTGACCAGAACAAGAACTTCCTAGTTTCAGCAAGATTGTGGCATCCTGGCCCTCAGACGAGATTAACAGCCATCAGCTGAAACAGTGGTGGGAAGTTGCTGTGGGAGCATCAATGTTTGGCCATGGAAGTGGCTCCAGGGGCCACAACTGAGACCAAACATTCTCCCCAGCCATGTCTTCCTCTGAGTGATACTACAGATTCCCATGGACATTGAACAGAAGAGAGGATCAGCAAGGGAGCTCCAAGTATGTCATTACTGCAATTACTGAAACAATTACCGAAATGATAAAGGGATAGTTCCTGTTCCCTGGTGGCGGGCTATTTAATTATTTGTTCAGGTTATATATTATTACGTCTCAGAATCCCAGTTGCATTGTCATGTAATTGTTGTGATTTTTATTTTATTTTTTAAAAACCCAACAAGAACACTAAACTAAAACTGCTTGTTGCCAAGGAAAAGGAAATGACACATTAAGGCCATGATACTGCACACTTAGTTGAACAAAAGGGAGATTTATTTCTGAGTAAATGTGCATAGGATCAGGCTGCACAGGAGTGATTTTAGTGCAGTTCAAAGCAGGTCCTGCCCTTGGCTAAGACCTGAACAGATTCACTGTAATGACAGACCAGTCTTCAACCATTCAAGATGGCTGCTAGGAAATCAATCTATGTTTCCCCCCATCGCCAATGTACAAAGCCCATTGCTTCTCAAGCCTTCTTCCATTGCAAGGCTAGATAGCACATTTACTTCTCCTCTGCCAAGACTTAGAATTATGTAAACTGGAGATGAAAGTACCGGTATTTGTCTCCGGATTGAGGACTATTTTAAACAATATTTTTGTTTATTGCCTTTGCTTTATCATGTTTCACAGTAGACCTAAGCAATTCTGCAGGGTGTTTTTTGTTTAGCATCCATCAGTGGTTATTACCAAAAACAGGTACAGATAGGTGAAAGGTTTTTCAAAGTCTGTCCTTTTTAACAACAACAACAGGCAACAACAAAAAAGAGGAGGAGGGGAAGTTAGGATAGACATGCCTTATTTGGAATGTGAGTCTTGTCTTTCCCTGTTTCAAGTAATATCCAATTTTGAAATTGAAGTGTGCTGTGGAGGAAAGAGTTGGGCACCAAACAGCACTTTGCTTTTGTTGGGAAAAATACGTGAGTGCACATTCTCCTCTCTCTCTCTCTCTCTCTCTCTCTCTCTCTCTCTCACACACACACACACACACACACACACACACAGGCACACAACAAATTCAAAATAAGAGAGGCGTGTTCAGCTTAAACCACCCTGGCACAATTTCCCATCAAGCCTGGATGATTTAGTTCCTGGAACGCCATTAAATTCAGTTTCCATAAAATAAGCAGAACTACAGTATTGGAAAAGTGAAACATATTAAATCAAAGAAAACACATGAATATTTCCACTTACTTTGAAGAGACAGATTGAAAGGCTATTTCCTCCCTCAGTGCCTTGTTTTATTTTCTTACCTTCCAATGACTGTCAGGGTATTAAAATGGGGGACTTTTATCTCAATTAAATTATGGATGTGCTTTTTAAAACATAAATGCCACCAGGAAAGCAAGAAGAAGAGGCTGTCAGACTATTATAGCTTACCTGTTTGCTGCTTATGCAATAAAATAAGATACCCCCCATGTTCTGGCAAGTTTAGCCCAAGTAGATAATATATTTTCTTTACTAATAATGCAACAAACCATTCTCTTGAGTGATGATGCTTATGTAACCAAAACAACACTCACCCACACACAAGAGGAAGGTACCAGCGGGCTTTGGGGAACCCCATGGTTTATAGAAGCACAAAACTTTGGGATGGGGACAGCAGCATAGCGTGGGTTGCTGGCGCCCGGGGCGGGCAGACCACGAATGCCATCAGAGCCGTGCTGTGCTGCCTGCCTGTGCAGATGGGAGCCTGGCTGGCCGATGTGACCCTTGGCAGGTGAATCTCTCCAATGCCCATGGAGAGGAGCGCTGGGCTGGGTCATGCTAGGGTCGCCCCTTGCCTGCCTCCTCCCATATGTGCCCACTCGCTGTGGGCCTTGGCTGCTCTGCTACCTTTGCTGGGGCAGGGATTCCCACAGAAGTCAGTGCCTACATGGGGACGCCTGGTTGTGCACCCTCAAAATTTTGTGCCCGGGGCCACGGCCCCCCCGGACTCCCCCTATGCTATGCCACTGGGTTAGGAGCCTGGCCAATGGGAACACCCCAAAATTCTTTGAGGGAAAGAATGTGCTTTAGAGGTATAGTGCATACTGAGCCATCACTTGAAGATCAAGTGAGGACTGCTAAAATGTGGTTGAAGCTCCTAGTCATCTCCTAGCTGCAACAAATGGAACATGAGACTTTCGTGTTTTAAGGATTCACTTACAAATCCTTGGATAGCATATATACTGGATATAGTTTATATACTGGATATGTGACACACACCTAGCCTCTTTTAACACTGCTAGTTAAAGGATCTCAGATAACAGAGCAAGTTCTTTGCCAATCAGAGCAGGGAATGCAGGGCTGGAAAGCCCAGTGACCCGACTCCAATGAAGGAAGTCTCATCTGTTTAAGTTTATTTGGTGATGTGCAAATAAGGATACTTCTTTGTATGACAGCAGTTATATGCAATGCATGACCAGAGCAAAGCAACTCATCATGTGTAGAATTTTCTAATGGCTGCTGGGCTAATCCAGGTGGCCAAATGCGCACATCACACTCCAGTGATATCTGTTGGAAACAATCATGTCGCTTGGGCCACAGATGCTGTTACTCCACACAGCTGGTGTGTGAAATAAACCACATAATTTACTTGACTCAGGCAATTGCTTTCTGAAGACCTTCATGAGTGGCAAGAGATTCAGCTCCCATTTTGGCTCAACAGTGTATGACCTTGTTGCTCGATTCTTTTGCCCTCCCCCCGAGGTATTTTGGTGCTTTTTCTTCTAAGGAAAAGCACCGGGAAGCAGCTTGAATCTTGAAGAGTGGTGGCAGCTCAACCTTCTCTTTGCCAAATGTTTGAGTGCTGAGAATCTCCTTCCTCCCCACTGCCCCAAACTGCTAGTGGGAAAGCAGCTGACAAATGACGGGCAGGGTAAGGGTTAAGCTGTGAGGTACTCAGCCTCCTATAACCAACAATGTGTTGAATTCTAATTAATACATGACAGGGTTAATAGAGTAAGCTGTCCTGCCAGGCGTAGCTAGGTCACTTCTGTAACTTTGGGAGGAAATAGGTAATCAAGCCTATTGTTCCCCCCACCCTCAGTCTACCTAAAGAAGTTTGAGCTGGTTTCTCCTGCTCAGCCACATGACTCTCACCAGCCATTCTTATGTTCCTGTACCAATAATTTAGGAGCTTTTATCATTTTGTAACTAAGCTAAGTTTTACTGCCTGTGCAACTTTTCTAACTGTATGGAAAAGCACATGAATGTGACCTTTGGAGAGTTTGTAAGGAAACCATTTCCAACTTACCAAACATGTGTTTTTTTTCCTATGCAGGCGGAAGAGAGAAACTTTGGAAGGGCATATTTTAAAGATCTAACAGCCTATATCTCAGGGAATTGGACTAGATGACACTTGTGGTCCCTTCCAACTCTGCAATTCTATGATTCTATGAATCCATGCTTCACTTTGCTGCATAGTTAATGACTTTAAATCTCTGCTGGGGTTCTCTCACCAAATAATTGTTGTCCCAAACTTGGATCTTGGCATCCAGAAATTCTCTCTCTCTCTCTCTCTCTCTCTATATATATATATATATATATATATATTTACACCAACATAGACACTCACTATCCATTGTTTTTAAAGCAGTAAGAAAACACAGGCAGTAAAACTTAGGTTCCAAAGTGGTGAGAGTTTCTAAATTATTCGTAAGTAAAGGTAAAGGTAAAGGTACCCCTGCCCGAACGGGCCAGTCTTGACAGACTCTGGGGTTTGTGCGCCCATCTCACATCTATTGGCCGGGGGCCAGCGCTGTCCGAAGACACTTCCGGGTCACGTGGCCAGCGTGACAACGCTGCTCTGGCGAGCCAGAGCCGCACACGGAACGCCGTTTACCTTCCCGCTGGTAAGCGGTACCTATTTATCTACTTGCCCCCGGGGGTGCTTTCGAACTGCTAGGTGGGCAGGCGCTGGGACCGAGCAGCGGGAGCGCACCCCGCCGCGGGGATTCGAACCGCCGACCTCTCGATCGGCAAGCCCTAGGCGCTGAGGCTTTAGCCCACAGCGCCACCCGCGTTTCGTATAGAAACATAAATATGGCTTGCTAAACCTAGAATATCCAGCTTAGACCACTTTACTGGTAGGATTCACATGGTGGAATGGGAGAACAAAGAGCTTGATAACCCTTCATTCCAAAGTGTGGGGGAGTGATCTAGCTAAGCCCAGCAGGACAGCTTACTCTATGGTCTTAACCCCATCATGAACTACCGGTAATCAAACTTAAGGATGTTAGTTATATGAGGCTGGCTAGCCCACAATCTGAAGCAGCATCCAAACCCCAGACTGCTAGCATCACTGCGTGAAGCTCAGCAAAACAGGGATTCTTTTATTATTCATTCTAACAGAAGGGGATGTGCACCAGCACGATCTTTTGGATATTTGCATTTTTACAATTGCTGCAGGGACTGCAGCATTCTTTCTGAGATCTGTTATCTGATGAGTATTTCCAAAAATACATGTAAACTTTAAGAGGCTATTGGCATGGGGGTGGGATATTAACACAATCTGAATTTCATATTGAAGCAGAGAAAATTGTGTGTCTGAATGTACTTTTTTTTAAAAAAAAAATCCATTCTTTGGAAGTTTGTTTAAAATGATTTCATAGATCACATTATGACTCATTTGGCAGGTTCTGAGTCTTCTGTTGATGCTGTAGCTTGATAACCTATGAGTCACCCAACCCATTAATCCTTTTTCTTCCAGTTGACTTTTATCTGCTATTCACTTTCTCTCCCATTAGAGCCCCTCCACATCCCTTTCCCTTCACTTTTCTCTTTTAGGATCAGTTCAAATGCACTACTGGTCCATTTCTACTGTTTCTTGCCATTTCTGCAAGGGGAGAGAGAGAGAGAGAGAGATTTTGCAGCTTTCATTATTTTCCTTTACCTGGATACGAGCAAGCTTTTTGAAATGCCACTCGATTATTATTTTTCCTTTTGATGCATCTAGATCCCATCTGGCAGATGCAAATGGCAAAAGCAGCAGAACAGATTAGTGGATTGGGGCAAAAGTCTAGAACTAACTCATGGCAGAAACAGATCATTGTGTAAGGAATGGTTAGGAAGAAACCCCTTCTTCACAATGTCCCCAGGTTTATGAAATTATCCAGGTGAGCAGTGCAGTGCATTGAAGATCCTTACTTCAGCTGTGCACATATGGTTATGTAGACTGAATACTGTCCTTCCTCAAAAGGCTTGAAGGTCAAATAGAAAAAAGGGCATAGATCTCCCCAGGAAAATGGGTGCAAATGGGGAGGGAGGCTTCCGCCCTGGTTCCATCTTCCCCCAAGACTCTTTGAGACAAACTGTTCCTTCTACAAAGTAATGCTACCTCTTCTGCGGGTCCCTTGGAGATCACAAGGAAAATTGAATCTTGAATTCAAAATGAGCCACTGAATGTGGAAATGGCATTGAATTTCTCTGTTTAAATTTCTTTTCAACTCTGGATCATATCTCCAGGAGTGTTAGCAATGGAACTCTCAAAAGGAGAAGCATAGTTGAAATGGGCTGCTTTTGAAATATTTCCTCTGTTTGCATACACAGCTTGCAATCAGACAATACACTTGCAACCTCAAGGGTGGGAAACTTGTGTCTCTGTGGATGTTGGGCTCCAAACTCCCATAATTCCCAACCACTGGCCATGCTGGCTGGGGCAGATGGGAGTCAGAGTCCTGCAACATCTGGACAGCCACAGGTTCCCTATACCTACGGTACACATGTTATTATTGAAAAATCATGGTTTGTTGGTTTGTTGAGCAACATTTACCTATTGTCCAACAGCAATTGTCCTCTGGGTGGTTTACAATAAGACATCTTGCAGAGATTTTTAAAGATCTTTTGTATCCGTGGCATTTGCTGTTGCTGGGTTAACTCTGGCTTACGCTGCGACTGGTTTTAATTTGTTTTAAATTGCATTTTATCTCTTTGTCTCAACATAATTTTAGAACAAATTGAAACCAGCCATAGGATATACCAGAGTAAACCCAGCAACAGCAAATGCCATGAGTGCAAAAGGTCTAAAAAGCACTTTAAAAATGGGAAATATTCTTAAATGGAAAATGATGAAAAGGCCAGAGATAATTGAAAAATAAAAAAGACTTCAGTTTGGCTTACTTCTGAGTAGGCGTGTATTGGATTGTACAATTAGGCAGCAGTCCTGTACTCACTTACCTGGGAGTAAGTTCCACGGAACTCAATGAAGCTTATGTCTGAGTAGATATGCACAGGATTGTACAATACAAGTCAGTTTTTACTATTTAGGTATTCAGTATCTCAAACCTGAGATTAGGGTGCCTGCAGAAGAACGCATTCTGTATCTGCCCTCCCCATATTTTGCCTGCATAGTTTTTACTGCTACTCTTGTTGTGCACGAATGCATGATTACAAAGTATGTAAATAAATTATTATAACAATGGTATTTTTAATCTTACTTTGCAAGTTGTTGCCTTATTCTTTCTTAATTTGGGTTAGAAGGAGAAAGCCAGCTTACTTCGAAGCTGGACTTGCTCAAAACAAGGTTTTTCAGTCTCATTCCTATGCTTTTAATTTTCCTGCAAAGGACGACACTTTGAAACTCTGTTCAATCCACACACGTGAGCTCCTGGAGAGATAAATTGCAATTAATATATCCTCTCCTACCCATTAAAACCCATAACCCATCCCTCACCAATTTCTCTGTATAATGTCTCTTACAACAATCATAAGCATTTGTCACTGTATCTCAAAATGCCCACCCGGCTTCCCTAGTAAATTATCAGGAAAGTGTTTTCCAACCTTTGAGGAAGGGGAAGGGAATCAACTGCATCCCTACCCTAGATGGAACTTTTGTTGGATTTAAGGTCATACGGCCTGGCAAGCAGTAGATGAAGAAACCCTATTTCCACCTTCCCTTTTGTCTTCCACAATTTTAAATTTAACAAACCCCAGAGTAGACAGACAGGCTAACACAGCGCCATGAAGCAGGCAAAACTGAGAGGACTAAGGGCTGGCATTGGGGTGTGGGTGGCAGTTTTTCTGTCCTGAAAATAGATAAAATAATCAATGCCAGGAACATAGGAAGTTTAGTATTGTCTACACACTGACTGGTAGCAGCTCCCCAGGCTTACCCATAGGAGTTAGAAATGGCCAGGGACTGAACCCAGGGTTGTCTGCATATGCTCTACCACTGAGCTGCAGCCCTGTAGGTTTTCCTAGAAGCCCTGTGGACTGTTAAGGCTTAAGCAGTGCTAGCGATTTGTTAGAAACTCCTAAGAAATGTGCTGGCAAACCCTAATAAGCCTAACGAAGCACCAGTCCTTTCTGAATCAAGCTGAAGGCCAACTGCAGTCATTTTGAAGTACTCTTCTTTCCTTCCCTCCCTGTGTGCCAGGAATGAATTGGTACAGTCAAAGAGGCATTCTTTGGCCTGGGAGCCTGTTTGCATTGTCTTCCTGCTTCCCTGCCTGCTACTTACCGGTATTTATAATTACATACAACTCTCTCTCTCTCTCTCTCTCTCTCTCTCATATTGAGCTTTTTCCAAAACACTTCTCTCAGATTCCTATACTTGTCAGCTCCCAATTGCATGCTGATTGCAGCTTGGAGGTCAACATGAGATTGAAGAGGATGAAACAGAAATGCAAATTTTCCTCTCTCTTGTCTTGCAAATGTTGCTCCAGCCACCTCAGGGAAGAAGAAGAACAGGCCAGCGGATGTCAAGGCAAAGGCTTCTCAAGGAAAGCTTGATCACATGGACATTAGGCCATTTTTCACAGTGGCTGGAAGCTTCTGGTTCATTATTGGGTAGGTAGTCAAAATTGAACTGAGGAGGGCAAATTTTAATTGAAGAGTGAGCTAAGGGCACATGTATGTTTTCCGAATTCATTTTGATTCTGCTCTCTTTTGCAGTACTAGGAAATTTTAAAAACCCTGCAACCTTATGCAAAAGTTCCACTTTGAACAGAAATGAGGAAGTGTGAGTCTCTTGAGGACACAGAAAAATTCCCAGTTCTTTGTGACTGTTGGACTTGAATAACAGCCCTCCAGTCAAATAAAAGTTGTTTCTTAACAACTTTGGGTATATCCAGAAGTCCAGTCTCCTCCTCATCTCTCGTTATTTGCATTTCTTTCTTTTCTTTGCAAGAACAGCTCTTGGGAACCTCAAGACTGGAGTAGGAAAGAGCCATGTGAGATCTAGGAGCTTACCACAACTGCTTTGATAATAGATCAGATGGTCATAGAATCACAGAATCGTAGAGTTGGATGGGATGCCAAGGGTGATCTAGTCCAACCCCCTGCAAGGCAGAAATCTCAGCTAAAGCATCCAGGACAAATGGCCATCCAACCTCTGCTTAAAAACCTCCAGGTAAGGAGAGTCCACAACCTCACAAGGGAGACTGTTCTACTGTCAAACAGCTCTTACTGTCAGAAGGTTTTCTCTATGTTAAGTTAGAATCTCCCGTCAGGTTTAAATCAGGACCAATTTCACCCATGCTCACAAAACTACACTGTCATATAACTCTATGAATAAACTTGATGGCTACAATCCAGGAGAGATTTAGATATGTTAAAGTTGATTAAAAACAGGGGACAGAGGACTGGATGTTGTTGTTATTAACCTTATTTATAGTCCTTCACCTGAAGGTCCTGAGGCAGAAAAAACAAACAAAGTTAAAACCGAAACGAAACACTAATATTAAAATCAGCCAATATAAATTCCATAAAAATAAAGCAGCAATAAAAAAAATGTACCTCATCCTTTCCCCAAACCTGAACAAAGAGGTGCGTCCTCACTTGAGGATGAAATGACAACCACATCACGGAGTGAGACACTTCAGAGGGGAGGCCAATGCAGAGGCAAGGGGCTGCCTTTGAAAAAGCCCATCATTATGTTCCCACCCCATGGATCTCACTGTGTGAGCAGATCCCTAAGCGGGCTTCCATGGCAGATTTTAAGACATGATACAGTAGGAAGTATTATTTCAGATACTTGGAACCCCAGTCATTTAGGGCAGGAATGGGGAAGTTATGGCCCTGTTGTTGGACTCCAACTCCCATCAGCCCTAATCAACATGGTAATTGGGCAGGGATTATGGGAGTTGTAGGATAGCAACTGCTGGAGGGTTTCCCCACCCCTGGCTTGGGGCTATAAAGACATGGTTCTCACATATAGAATTATAACTTGATTACTGTGTGAAATCTGTACACTCAGATGACTGTGAGGTAAATGTGCACATCAGCCTTCCCCAACTTTCACCATCCCTGACTTGATCATTGACCATACTGGCTAGAGGTAATGGAAGTTCAAAAACCCCTGAAGCCCACCAGGTTGAGGAAGGCTGAATTGACTCTAGCACACGAAAGCACATGCCCGGAGTCCTTTGAGTGGACCTGGGGCAGGGGAGTCTAAGAAACTACCATTCCCAGAATTCTGTGAGGGAAGCCATGGCTGTTTAAAGTGGTACGATAGTGCTTTAAATGTATCATGCAGATGAGGCAACGCTTAATCATTCTCCTCACAAGCCATGAGCTGGAGCCAATCTTTAGTTTCACTTCCTGTGGCGCGTGGACCAAACTAGTAACAAGCATGTTATGACAAGATCGTGTGCTGAGTGGAGACTGGAGTACAGGCTGAATTTTTGGCCCTGCTCCCTGACATGGGGTTTTGTAAAGAAAGCCCAACCTCCTGCTTGTGATGGTGTCCTATCACATTCATTGTTGGAAAAGATCTAGTCCTGGGGATGGGACCAAAAATGTAGCCCCATCCTCAATTCTCTGGATGGTTATGCTCTAAACATAAGTTACATATGGTATATGCCTTCTCTCTGTTGAAATGTGTTCCTTTTGTGCTTAAGAAACACAGGATGTTCTATCTATAATGGCCCATTCGAACATGCCTGCTGTTTATTTCATACATCTCTCCCTCCCCACTTCTTCCAAGGTTCTCAGGATAGCATATGTGGCTCTCCCCTTCTCCCATTTTCACCTTCACAACCACCCAGTAGTGGGGCTGCCTCTGAAGACTGGTTGGAAACTGCAGCTGGTGCAGATCAACAGTGTGGAAACCCAAAGCAATGCTGGAGAGGCAGAGTTAGAGAATGGAGCCATGCAAGAAACTTTTAACATGGTCAGTTGCCTGGAAATGGCTCCGAATTCTTCTTTCTTCAACAGGGCTCAAAAGGACTTCACATGCTAATGTGGTGGTTACTGGATCAGTGTTTTAATGGCGATGTAGGTGGCAGATCCTTACCCCACAACTGATCTCTGGCAAAGGATAAATGCTCTTGTAAGCAGTTTCTTTCAGCTCCATTCATATAATGCAGAGGCTAGTTTATAAGAGCCAAGTTACAGTGGCCCTTTCAGTGACCTCTTCTTAGGAAGAAATAATGCTCAATTTAGATGCAAATTTACTTTCATGCTCAAGGAAGCTGCAGTGTTTTCATGGAATATTGTACATTAACAACATAAACACTAAGCATAACCAGGACCTGAGGAAATGTTTATCCCAAACAAATTCCCAGTCATTTAACTGATGGACTAATCCTCTTCTTGTGGGTTTTGACGCTTCCCCCCCCCCCCAGCACTTGCTGTTCAACACCCCCACCTAGATTAGCATTTATTTTTCACAGTGGTTCCCTGTCCTCTTTCAAAGTGCAGAACAGCTTACATGGCATTGTCCCCATGTATAGCGATAACACTATTTCAATTTTAATATATTATTTTATCTTAACAACAACCCTGCAGAGAACAACTAAGTTTGTTATTGGTATGAGCTTTCGTGAAGAAGTGTGCATGCACACAAAAGCTCATACCAATAACAAAATTAGCTGGTCTCTAAGGTGCAACTGGAAGGATTTTTTTTTTTGTTTCGACTATGGCAGACCAACATGGCTACCTACCTGTAACTAAAACCTGTGGGGAACGTTAGGCTGATAGATAGTACTTGTCCAGGTCTAGCCAGCCAGCTTCATGGTGAGCAAGGATCTGAACCCAGGACTCATTGGTCTAAATCTGCCCGGTGCACTACCTTTTACTGAAATGCGAGAGCCAATCAGAATGCAAGGAAGCACCTCAATAGAAGAATCTTTCTGTATAAGACAGGAAATCCTAGGTCTGAGTCTGAGTCATGAGACTATGTGTCTAAAGCCAAGCAATCTAAGAGACTCAGGCGAAGTCTGCACCTGATGCCAAATGCTAAAAGCCATCCTAAGGAAAGCAGGCAGAACTGCAACAGGGCTGTTGCAAAATGTTGTAAATGGATTAGCCTTTTTTGCCAAGCACTCACAAAGCAAGCTGATAGCTAATTTCAAAACAAGACCAAGCTTCAAGAAAACTGCATTATTTACCATTAGACCTACTATTGGTCTTGATATAAGAAAAAAAAAAAACTGTTCCTGTTCCCTTATGGGGTATCCAAGAGCCCATATAGAGTCCTTTTGTAGGTTCTCTATTGGTATGAGAAAATAACAGAGACCAACCAGAGAATATTGAGAAGCAAAGCAGCTAGTAAGCCTTATCTTTAATAACTGTTGCAACAGGGTGCTCCACCACACACAGGAGAAAGGAAGAGGACCCAGAACAAAGGTGTGCCTGCCCTTATATAGACATTTTAAATTGCCCACCCTGGAGTCCAAGACCATGCCCATATACATCATACCTACATCACAGAAAAGGCGGTCTGCAACAGAAATCTGAGTGCGTTGTTTATCTCATGTGTGGCAAGTTACCTGATTGCATTACCTGGGTTTTGGCCATTCTTTTGTTCTTATAACTACTTAATTCCTGAATCTAGGTCACAGGCTCACACCCTCTTCATATCTTGAATGTGCCCTTAAGACAGGATTTGTGAGGACAGGATTTGTGAGGAAAGAGACAATGGGGAGGTTTCCCACTTTGACCTTGCAGAGAAATATTTGAGGTCAATTTGTTCCGGACCTTTTTTATGGGGTTTCAGGCATGTGGTTTATATATACAGTTATGAACATTTAATATATATATATATATATATATATATATATATATATATATATATATATATATGCTTTCGTAGATTTTCACGGGTACAGGAATGCAGGTTTTGGTGTCTTCGGGTGTCTTCCCGTGTAAGAGTCGGGGTGTCTGGGCGACGTTTCGACGAGGTCTCACTCGTCATCTTCAGGCTGGTGCTTTCGGCTTCTTGTTACTGGAACAGAGCAGAATCTGGTGTTTGAGTTCCTATAAATACTGTTGAGGGGTGTGGTGTATAGCCTCCAACGTTCTGGGCAGAGAGGAAGTTCCTAGATTAGTGTGCCTTTTCTTCTTTTGTTCCTTAATTACTTGAGGGATATCTTGAGTGATTTCATGAGTGATATTCTGAATACCACTGGGTGGGTCATTAAGTGTAGATTAGTTGCTAAAGCTTTCGTGTCTTGACCTCTTGAGCTTGTGAAGAGTTTTTCTGAGAAGATGGCTGTGCTGCATTTAGTTGTGCTCTGGCTTGGCTTCGTGTATAGGGGCGAGCTGTGATTTTGTGCCTTGTGCCAGCCAGATCTGTGTAGGGATTGCAGGGGGGTGCAGCATCCGGAGGTGCCACTATAGTTTGGCTACTGGATGGAGTCTGTAATATGTGTGTGGAGAGGGTCTGGGTTTGGGTCTGGTGTGGTTGATTGGTGACGGCGTTCTGTGTGCCTCTGGTTCTGGTGTCGGTTTTTGTGGGGAGGGCTAATTTCCAGATGTCTGGCAGGCGGGACGTGTCGTCACGCTTGTTCATGTTGTGAGGGTGTTTCTCTATCTCGATGGCTTCCATGATTATTCTCTTGTGGTGATGTTCCATGTTAAAGAGCAATTTGGAATCTGCAAAATTAATTTCGTGTCCTGTTTCTTTCATGTGTTGGAAAAGAGAGGAAGTTTTTTCTTCTTTTTTGACGGCATTCTTGTGTTCTGCGATACGTGCATTTATTCGTCTGTTTGTTTGTCCAATGTACGTGGCTGGGCAGACTTTGCGTGTGAGCACCAAGGGGTCTATGAAATACCCTGCAAAGTTAGCCCTCCCCACAAAAACCGACACCAGAACCAGAGGCACACAGAACGCCGTCACCAATCAACCACACCAGACCCAAACCCAGACCCTCTCCACAGACATATTACAGACTCCATCCAGTAGCCAAACTATAGTGGCACCTCCGGATGCTGCACCCCCCTGCAATCCCTACACAGATCTGGCTGGCACAAGGCACAAAATCACAGCTCGCCCCTATACACGAAGCCAAGCCAGAGCACAACTAAATGCAGCACAGCCATCTTCTCAGAAAAACTCTTCACAAGCTCAAGAGGTCAAGACACGAAAGCTTTAGCAACTAATCTACACTTAATGACCCACCCAGTGGTATTCAGAATATCACTCATGAAATCACTCAAGATATCCCTCAAGTAATTAAGGAACAAAAGAAGAAAAGGCACACTAATCTAGGAACTTCCTCTCTGCCCAGAACGTTGGAGGCTATACACCACACCCCTCAACAGTATTTATAGGAACTCAAACACCAGATTCTGCTCTGTTCCAGTAACAAGAAGCCGAAAGCACCAGCCTGAAGATGACGAGTGAGACCTCGTCGAAACGTCGCCCAGACACCCCGACTCTTACACGGGAAGACACCCGAAGACACCAAAACCTGCATATATATATATATATATATGACCTTAAAATTCTTATAACAGTCTCATCCTCTCAATCTGCTTTGTACGCAGGGGAAGTCCCTAACTCGCCGAGGTCTTCGCATGCAGAACGTGTGTATGTAACCTGTAAACGGGCAAAAATATCAAGGACAAAGTGCCACCTTTCAGAAATCCCCCACCAGAGGTTGATTCCATCTTTGAAATCCTGGACATATGGATTTCTTTTAAACACATTAATTACTGTTAAAAGGCATTTATTGCAGTTTCAGATTATTCTGTCGTTTCTATTGCTATGGAAGTTGAAAAATGTCTTTTTGATTTCATTCATCTGTGAAAATGCCTTTTCAAAAGCCCTGTTCTGTACCAGCTGGCCACCTAAAGAGAGCCCAAACCTGAGTTTTTCTGCATTCAACCTAGTTTTCTTGACACATGCATATAATTGCCATCCGCTTTAAACTGAGCACCTCTTTAAATAACCAGCAAGCCTTAACTGCTGGGGGCAACTTCAAATGATACTATAACCATTTAATCTCTCCTGATCAAACAGGTTGCAAAGGTTTTCAAAACACCTAAAATCTTTTTTTAAAATATGCTTACCGGACAGGAGTGCACGCAGTATGGGCAAACATGCTTCTGTAGTGCTATGTTCAATATAGCTAGAGGAAAAACCACAGATTTACATATGGGCAACAAGCCTACATTTGCTGCTGAACTCCAACAATGCTGCTTGCTGCTGTTATATTAGTAATGCCAGGGTGGTGTGTGTGTGTGTGTGTGTGTGTGTGTGTGCGCGCACGCGCGCACACACACACACACACACATATAGGAGGAGGAAAGGCCTGCATTTCCATTCCCCAGCAATCCAGGAAGATTAATTCCCAATTCTCCATATGGGCCTATCAACTTCTTCTGAGCTAACAGGTAAATGCTGTGTTATTAAGCAGTTCACAGAAATGCAAACATTTATCACAGATAATATACCACGATGCTCTTGCATGTAACTGTCAAGGCCAATTTAAAGAGTTATTCTTGGGAACGCAGGGCAAATGAATGGAGCCGCCGTAGTCTATTAAACGGATGCGGTTTCCACTGACATTTGGAGCAGCTATGGTTTATCACGTCAGGCCTACTTGGAAGTTTTCCAGGTCACAGAATACAGAACCGAGGGAGCCGTGAGGAGAGTACATATGAGTGGCGAAGACTTTCTGTTGGCCAAAGTGAACTGTGAGCCATATTTATAACCGTATCCCTGAAGTTCTCAGCTCATTGGGAAAGAATTCTCCTGTGTTTCGCATACCGGTCGTAACTCAAGGGCAAAAGATATCGGTGTGTTCGTCTAAGGGGCTGACTGAGAAGAAAGGTGTCCAGGATTGTTAGTTGCTGCAGCCTCTCTTGAAGCTCCTGGGTCCAGTCTCCCAGCCCCTCCTGGTCAGCCAGCGGAAACTCGCGCTGAGTCTATAAACTTTTCCATCTAACGCAGGTTTCCTGAGCATATCTAGCCCAAGCAGGACAAACAGCCAGGAGTTTACCGTAGTTCTTTATTGACAAAGCACGTACTTACAGCAGCTCATAAGGTGCACTGAACCCACACACACTTCTTGTGACTACGTAGGTGAAATCAAAAAGGGATCGGACAGGAGGATAAAGCTGCTAGTGGCTGCTGTTGATGTTGGCTCTATACTGCCTCCCTGAACTGGATACCTGATGCTGGGGAGCAAGTGTGAGAGAAGACTATTGCTCTCACGTCTTCCTTTGGGGTTTTCAGGCAACCACTGTGAGAAGAAAAATACTGGAATAGATGGGCCTTTGGTCTGATCCAGCAAGGCTCCTGTTATGTTCTTTAATCTAACTACCATTTCCTGAATAAGAGGATGGAAATCTTGTATAGTTCCCTAAGGATAACCATTGGTCTGTCAAAGTGGGTTTGTAGGAGATATGTCAAACTGCTATGTATTGGGTTTAACACATTTTATGTTACAAGGCGCATTCTAATCCATCATAGGAGCGTTGGTAGACGAACGTTCTAATGGCAAGTAGGCACATGCACTTTCAACTGTCAACTGTCAACTGTCAACGGTCAGTTCATGCTCAGGTTTATTATTGTGTGTCCAGTCAGTTTGGTTCTTGTGTTCCTATGAGTGAGCTGTTGTCACTGACAAATGTTGAATAAACTTAGTTGAGGAACATATACAGTGGTGCCTCGGGTTAAGTACTTAATTCGTTCTGGAGGTCCGTACTTAACCTGAAACTGTTCTTAACCTGAAGCACCACTTTAGCTAATGGGGCCTCCTGCTGCTGCCGTGCCGCCGGAGCACGATTTCTGTTCTTATCCTGAAGCAAAGTGCTTAACCTGAAGCACTATTTCTGGGTTTAGTGGAGTGTGTAACCTGAAGCGTATGTAACCCGAGGTACCACTGTACTGCCTTGGGCTTTTGACTTTTTCCAAACATTTAATATTGGCGACGAAGGTGGGATCGATGAGCTCCTGCCAGCTGCCAGAGGCCCAAGACTGCACATCAGCACCTCCACCTGCCGCATTGCAGTAAGTGCAACCTCACTGCCATGCTGGACTCAGCAAATAGTCCCGGAAACGAGACCATGCCTGCCGCGTCTTCGCAACCACCCACAATCGCAAAAGAGACTGCTCCAGGTACAATGATAGCTACCAGTCATAGTCGGCCGCTACCGGACTTCGATATGAGCCATCCTGCAGAATGGGCGCAGTGGCTCCGCCAAATAAGGAGCTACGTCCAACTACAAGGCTTCACTAGGGAGGCAGACAAGGTGGATGTGCTCCTGACGGTGCTGGGAAGTTCCGCCATCACTCTACTGGAAGGTCTGATGGCACCCAGGGCATGCACTTTCGATGAGCTGACACAAGCTATGACAAGACACCTCGCGCCTCAGCCACCTAAAAACCACCGCCACTATGACTTTGCACACAGAGAGCAACAAGCGCAAGAGTCAGCGAGTGAATACACCTTGGTTCATGCTACAGCACAAGGACGCACTAATATTTCAGGTAGGAACATCTCGACTTCCAAGGTTCTGCTATCAGAAACAATTTGCTGCCGCCGGTTCCTTTGAAGCAGTTTCTCCCTGACTAGATCCTGATGAGTAGGATCCACACCTAGTGTAAATGGCAAGCGTTTAACAGAGACCTTTAAAGGGAACCTACTTTAAAATGCAACGGCGCAAATGTTTTATTCATGTTCCAAAGACAGTCATGTGCATGATCACTGTCTTTTGAGTTATGTCAATTTTAGCTGACAAAGGTTCATGGTTGAGTACAGCATTCCGCTGCACTCCTGTTTAAATAAGGGATATTTTGTAAAGCCAGAGGCTGTGTGGCCTCAGGAGACATGGGATTGTGACTAGACAGACACAGTAGTTTTGCGGATGTTAAGTTGTAAACTGGAATCTCCCTGCAGAGAAGGAATCTACATTTTAGTCTGTTTTATGAATGAATGAATGAATGAATGAATGAATGAGAAATGCTGTAATTCTGAGGTGGGGAAGCTCAGGCCTCTCTATGTGGCCCTCAGGACTGTTTCCACACCACACCCCCTCCCCAGGCCACCCCTCTCACCAGCTCTGCTTTTCACACTTTTTGAGTATTTTTGCCTGACTGGAATGTGCCCTTGAACTCTGATTGTGCCTTGAACTCTCATCTGGACGGAAAGCTGTGTGTGAGCCTCAGGGCGGGTACCAGGAGCAGGTCCAGAATCAGAGGCAGAAGCTGAGCAAGGTATCAATGAAGGGAACAGTTTATGCAAAGAAACAAAACAGCTCAGGCCCAGTGAGCACAGCAACTCTTCCTAGCAGGTCTTGTCCTAATGAGGCAGTTGTGAGGACAGTTTTCAAGTCTCCTTGGGCCTCAGCTCCTTCCCAAGCAATCTGAGACTCCGACACCTTGTCTGTTTCTACTCTGCCCTCTTCATACCTCTGCCAGTTCTGGGAGACTGGGGTGGGGTGGGGAGGAGCTGGTTACAGCAGGAGGGGGGGGGGGACTCCTTGACTTCTTCAGCAGCCTGCCTGATCTCTGCCTCTTGGCCTCCCTCTTCTCCTGCCTCAGCTTCTGCCTCTGATTCTGGACTGCTCTCTGCCACAGCCTCTTCCTGCTCACTAAACCCTGTTACCTCTTCAGCTTCTGACACCTCCTCCAGCCTGCTCCCTTTTATCTCTTTGACCACTCATCGCTGTCCCACCACCACTCCCCAAGCACTGAGCCTTCACCCTTGGAGGTTCCCTAGCCCTGCCACTCCTCGGCAGCCAGCCAGTCCGTGGCAGTCCGTGTAAGCAGAAAATTGCCTAGCGTATAATTTACATGATGTCCCGCCCACTTTTTGTTACGGAAAAGGAGCAATGCGACCACGAGCTAGCAGCATGAAAGCAAAAATTAATGGGAATGTTGGGGCTGTACCGTGGGAACAGAGGGACAGTCTATTCACAGTGCTGAGCACCGGATTTAGCTCAGAGTGTAATTTGAGCTGTACAGAAAGTACAGGAGGTGGAGTTTGTCTCTCTGCTGTTGGTGTTTGAAGAGAGCAGACGTGTTTCTCTGTAACGCTGCAAAGACAGAAATAAAGGCATGTAAATACATTTCTGTCTATCTCTTTCCCCTGCCTGGGGGCAGGGAAGAGTGGTGTGTTCTTCTCACGCTTGAGGAGGATCGCCGATCGTGACCTAGCCTGGATCCTGCTCGAGAATGCAGACAGGGAGGTCAACAGGAGATCAAGCCGGGTGCCTGGAGAGTGGCCAGTTTCTCCTGAGAGGCAAGATTTCCTGACACTTTTGCCCCTGGCCCCACCCATCAACAACACCTCAGAAAGTTGCCCAGAGGAGAATGAGGCCCTCGAAGACTCCAGGTTCCATCCCTGGCATCAAATGTGAAGAATTACCACCAGGAGGGGTTAAAATTCTCCTGCCCAGAAACCTAGAGAACTGCTGGCAGTGTGAAGAGACAATGCTGGGCTAAACAAAGCGGTGGTTTGACAGATTAATTTGATTAAGGGTTGTAACAATAACGCAGTACACGCATGTCTTCACAAGCCTTTTGCTCTTATCCTGGCAGCGGGTCACGAAAACAACCTACGGCATGCGGCTCTGTTGTTCTCTTTGGAGTATTCCAACAAGCCCTACAGTGGTGTGAACTGAGGATGGCAATAACGCTCTCCTCAGCGGAGGGATATTTGCATTCCTTGTCAAGTACTGCTGGTGTCTCTGTGGGATTCCATTTCTGTTCTGTTATTATAGTGCTTTCTGAAGTCGGTGGTTAATATTAACTGACAGGGCCAGCTGAGAATGTTGGGCTTCCCCATTACGGCTAATGAAGCAAAATACTAATTGAGGCACCGACTGCTTCCTTGTACTTAATTGCATTACGGCATCTCAACTTAGCTTTACCACGAATTCCAGGGCCTGTTGATGTGCAGTGGTACCTCGGGTTAAGAACTTAATTTGTTCTGGAGGTCCGTTCTTAACCTGAAACTGTTCTTAACCTGAGGTACCACTTTAGCTAATGGGGCCTCCCGCTACCGCTGTGTGATTTCTGTTCTCATCCTGAAGCAAAGTTCTTAACCCGAGGTACTATTTCTGGGCTAGCAGAGTCTGTAACCTGAAGCGTTTGTAACCTGAAGCGCCTGTAACCCGAGGTATCACTGTATCTCTTTTTAAAATCTGGGTTCAGATACCTTCTCAGCCATGAATCTTTCAGGATAACTGTAGGCCATTCGCTACCTTTCAGCCTAACCTATCTCAAAGGGCTGTTAGTAGGGGGGAAAGGCAAGGAACATGCAGGCTACGTTGTGCTCCTTGAAGAAAAGGTAGGATATAAAACAAAATGGTTGGGTCTGTGATTATTAGACCTCCAAATGTGTCGCGCAAAAGAACCTTTAGAAAAAGAAAAAGAAAACTGAAAAACGATCACAGCTTAATTGAATTTTAAATGAAACATCAGAAGTTCAGATTTGTCAAGCCAAATTGAAAACACAGTCCTTCAATATGTCTGGCTGCACAAGCTCATTGAGACCAATGGACACTTTCCAATCACAGTTAAGGCCTGAAATGAAGGGTTTTCCCCTGTGTTAAAAATATGGGGAGGCAGCAGATTTTGTCCCCACCCCCACCCCCTCCACTACCGTCCTCTAGTGCTAATGGGGCATGGCAGCCATTCATTGCTCCAAATTGGCTGTGCTCAGCCATGTCAAGATTTGCACAGGAGAAGGTCCTGGTGAGCTGTGCCCTTAAGGGTTTAAACTCGCTCAGTCATTGCATCTCCTCCAAAAGTAATGTGGAGCGACTTGCAGATCTTACCATGATTTACTCTTTAGCATGGTCAGGGAAAGGTTGGCCTGAGACGTTACCTTAATGGGCAATCTCTCTGCAGGGCAGGTTCTCACCTTAGCAAAGTCACTACAATAAGGAGTCCGGAGAAAGGGAAAGGAAATCTCGATAACAGCTTCCTGAGGAAACTGAACAAAAACAGTATATAATTTGAGGAGAAAGAAACAGAGAGTTTTTGTCTTTCTTATTTCGGTCCTTGTTCAGAGATGGGATGTATAGGATCCAACATACACCAGCAAACATCTTGTCAGTCTGCCTGGTTGCTAAGCAACACCTCCCCAATTCCTGGAAAACCCAGATGTATGGCAAGTTGGGCTATTTTAATTTTTTTTAAAAAAATCTTTAAAAATTAAAGAAAAGCCCCTGAAAGCTCAACAACTTCAACCAAAAAGAAAAAAGAAGAGGTTCAACATCTCTGTCTGGATTTTCACTTTTGGGAATATGCCAACCCTACTTTAACACTAGCAGAATTAGCCCTTAAATTACATACTTAAATGATCTCTGCTGCTGCATTTCCACCTACCTCCACAACACAGAGAACCCACCACCAGAGAAGAAAATCAGCTGGCAATGGGAAAGTAACCACCAGCAAGGGGAAATCATTGGGGGGGGGCTTCAAAGCATCTGGTTTACTTTTTGGGGTCCTGCTGCTATTTTTGAGACTTGCATTTTCCATCTACTTGCCAGTCTGCTCCCCCATGCTTATCATATACTCTCTCTCTCTCTCTCTCTCTGTGTGTGTGTGTGTGTGTGTGTGTGTGTGTGAAAATACACATGCATAAATGAATAAATGGCTATCATAAAAATCTTCCAAATTTTGTTTGGAAGAAAACTAAGCCCTGTAGATTTCTTCATCCTCAGAAGTGGAGAGACTGTAGCAATATGCTTTTAAAAAATGATTACGTATTTTAATACATTCATATCTCGCCTTTCTCCCATGGTGGGGCTCAATGTGGTATTTCCTGGTTGCCTCCCATCCAAGCACTGACCAAACCCAGACCTGCTTAGCTTCAGCAATGTTTCTGCATCGTGTTTGCTCAGCCCATGCCCTTTGTTATGCTTTCAAATGAAGTCATAGCTATGCTTTCCATTAACGAAAAAGCAACCAGGTTCTCGAAGCATTTTGCCTGTTCCTTAGCTTTGACATTTTGACAATATGCTTCTTGTGTGTGTTGATATTATATGAATTGCCTCCATCAACAACTACAACAATTAAAACAAACTTTTTTGTTTTTTGGCTCTCCCCTCCCCCAAAGAATCCCACCTTGCTAACATTTTGGGGTGTGGGCGGAACTATAAATACATGCAGGCAGCTCTTTATTGGTCCCACTTTCTGTAGGGTTTCCCCCCTGAATCAATTACATTTTAATTTCATTTTGCTGAGCTCCGATTTATAATGCAGTCTTTGCTTCCCTGCATTTACATCTGTCAAGGACCTGCTTGGTGATGTATAATTTAGCAGTGCTCCTTTGAAGACAATGATTAAAAAAAAACGCACTCAAGGTGCAGCCCAAATCCTCTTTTGAATAATAAGTTCACAGCTTTGCCTTAACTGTAATTCAGGCGTCTAACATGATTTTCACCTTGAATTACCACAATCTCCTTCTTAATGAACCGAAGGACAGAGATGTGAGTTAAACATTCCCAGCATTTCCTCCAGAGTCACTGCCATGCTCTTTGCTTCCCATTAGGTGTCAGTGCAGACCAACGCAATAGGATGCCACTAAATATGCTTTTCTCCTTTATAAAAATGCGTCTAGGCACACTTTACGTGTGAAGACTATGTGACGCACCTATCGCTATGTCAGCTGGGGAGGGGAGACTGCCCTTATACAGTAACCCCCCCTAAAGCAGGCTGCATCCAAGGCCAGCTGAATACAGGCCTGTAGCTCAGGCATAGTGCTTACCATATTTTTTGCTCTATAAGACTCACTTTTTTCCTCCTAAAAAGTAAGGGGAAATGTGTGTGCATCTTATGGAGCGAATGCAGGCTGCTCAGGTATCCCAGAAGCCAGAACAGCAAGAGGGATCCCTGCTTTCACTGTGCAGCGATACCTCTTGCTGTTCTGGCTTCTGAGATTCAGATTTTTTTTCTTGTTTTCCTCCTCCAAAAACTAGGTGCGTTTTGTGGTCTGGTGCGTCTTATAGAGTGAAAAATACGGTATTTCGCATTAAAAGGTCCCAGCTTTAATCCTCAGCATCTCCAGCTAGGGCTGGCAGGAGAGACTTCTGTCTGAAAACCTGGACAGCTGCTGCCAGTCAGTGTAGATAATACCAAGCTATATAGACCAATGGCAGAAGGCAGCATCTCATGTTCCTGTGAACATTTATTTATTTATTTGCTGCCAGGGAGAGTGGCAAATGCCTTCCCCAGTCAAGGCATCAATAATACCCAAGGCTGGCCCCTGAGACAGAAAATCCGAGCTCCGGAGAGAGGAAGGCTCTGCGAGTTCGGGTCTGACCCGCTTCGGCAAGCGGGGGACCCCTAAAATCACAGGAACGGATCCTGTGAACAAGGAGATTCGGTGGGCACCCGAAGCGCCCCCTCTTTACCGCAGAAAGAGCCTTTTTAAAGGCTCCGGAACGACAACGGGGGAGCGCGGTGCTGAGAATCGCTACCCAGCCCGCAGAGTGAAGCCGCGTCGCCATTAGTGGAGAGCGTCGATTCCCTTCCTAAACAATCTGGACAAAAAGGACCCGTGAGTAAGACTGAACCTGTATTCGTGTCAAAATTATTTGAAATTAGGCTGAAAACGGGGAAGGCAAAAATTAAGGAAGTCTGCCTTCCCCCGACTGCATGACAATTGAAGCAACGAAAGTTATTAAGCTGCATCCGTAAGGGAAAATTGTTCTTAACTGCCTGAATCCGACATTCGGACTTTGATCATCCCCTCCAGCTTGCAGGGCAGAGGGGAGGAAAAAGTGACTTTACAAGCTGCATGATTAATTTAACGGAAAACGAAAACTTCTGCAGCCCCCAACCTGGTACGAACTGCCCATAAAACAAAGGAACACTGAACTGACTTTAAAATTCTTGTGAAGGTTACAAAGTGGAAGCTTCACTGTTTACTTGATACAAAGTTTTGGGACTTGGTGGATACAATTTATCAGGGAAGGCTGGGACTTTATCTATTGGGAAAGTGCTGCAATATACATATAGGAGCCTCCTGACAAATTTGTGTTATAAATACTCGTAATTTCGGTCTGCGGACATTTTGATTTGCTCCCTCTAGAGGGTAAACTGAAAGTTGCTACGCTTTGAGACAGTGGAATTTTCCTTTTGGTGAAGGCTCCTGTGGGAAACGACCTTGGGACATGAGTGGCCCAGCAGACGAGATAACCACGAGAGCAAAGACAAAGCAGCTACAGCAATTCAAGAAAAGAGGCTCGATCTCAGGAATAACATCTACAGTGACAACAGGACAAGAAAGAGGTGCAGCAGTCTCCATGGATGCAGTATCGCAAGCCCTTCTTAAGATAAACCAATCCCTGGAGAATTTGACAAAGCAAACGGCAGAGAATACTAAGAAATTGACAGAGAATTCACAGAAATTGACAGACTTGACAGCTAGACTTGACTTGAACACAGAATCTATAAACAAGCTTATGCAAGAGAACTCTGCCACACGTCAAATTGCGGAGGAAGCTAGAACTATTGCTGGAGAGACGCAGGAAAAATTAGAACCGATTGCCAAAAAGGTTTATGATCACGACGAAACTCTGGCATTGTGGGAACTACAAAGAAAAGAAAGGAATTTGAAATTACGATCAATTCCAGAGGATGAAGGAGATAACCTTACAGACTTTTTAATGAAGGAGTTTGCAGATGCCTGGGAAGATCTAGAGGAAGACGAAATCCAAATTACAACGGCTTTCAGATTGGGCAGAAGACAAAATAGAAAGGTACCGAGAGACTGCTTGATTACCTTGAGATCAAAGGAGGAAAGAGATAAAATACTAAGACTGCATTTTGAAAAAGCCCTACAAATTGGAAATTCACCGATACAGATTTTTAAAGATATCCCCAAACATATCCTGGACTTGAGAGCTTTTTATAAGGACCTGGTCTACTTGCTCAAGAAGAACGATATTCGTTTTAGGTGGGAATTCCCACAGGGACTGTCCTTTGACTACAGGGGAAAGAAGGTTAAAATAAAGACGATACAGGATAAAGACAGGTTCTTGCATAAAAATCAAGAAGATTTACAGAAAGGAACTGTAGACCCAATTGCTGAGCAAAAGGGTGTAATAGACATCTTGAACCTTTCGTTTGGACAGAACCTTCCACTACCAACAGAGGAGGAACAACAATTGGGAGCAGTTGGAGGAATACCAGAAAAATAACAAGATGGCCCTGCAATTCCTCAGTTGGAATTGTAATGGGATGAACATGCCTTTGAAGAGACGACAAGTATTCCATATTTTGTACAGAGAACAACTGGACGTGACTTGCTTACAGGAAACTCACATAACTAGAGCCCACAGGAGACTACTTATGAATAAAAAATTGGGACAAGAATTTATCTCGTCGGATAAAGTGAAAAAAAGAGGAGTTGTGATCTATGTAAAAGAGAAATGGGCTCCAAAAATGATTTTTAAAGATGAAGAGGGAAGATATTTAGCGGTGGAGATACAAGTACAAGGAGAAAAATTTTTGATAATTGGGATTTACGCACCAAATGAAGGTAAAGCGGAATTCTTTAAAAAACTTCATGAAACTCTGATGGACTATTTGGATTACAATATGATAATTATGGGAGATATGAATGGTGTAGTTTCTACAAATATGGACAAGACACAAAGACTGACACTCACTAAAGATGGGAGACTCCCTAAGACTTTTTTTGAAATGACCGAGAACATGGACCTAGTAGACATTTGGAGAACAAGGAACCCTCTTGAAAGAGAGGGAACCTTTTTCTCCCAAGCACAGATGACCTGGACCAGAATTGATCAAATTTGGATCACTAGTGGAATGGCTCCGAGGATTAAGACGGTAGAGATCTGCCCAAAAACCTGCTCCGACCATAACGCCGTGAAGATGGAAATGAAACTTACAACAACTGGTCAGTTTAGGTGGAGAATGAATGACACCCTGTTTCGAGATAGAGAATTCCACTTGAAGGCCCAAAAAACTTTAAAGGACTATTTCGAAATCAATCTAAGGGGCAATGTGGAAAAAAGAGTGGTCTGGGATGCAAGCAAAGCTGTGATGCGAGGGTTTTTGATTCAACAAAACTCAATAAAGAGGAGAAGGCAGAATGAGAAAAGAGAAAAAATTTTGGAAAAGATAAAAGAAGGAGAGAGAAAATTAAGGTCAAAACCAAAGTCCCAGGAGATTTTGAGGGAGATTAAATTATATCAAACACAATATATGGAATTGATGAACCAAGAGATAGAGTGGAAAATAAAGCAAATGAGACAAAAGTCATTTGAGTCGGCAGACAAATGTGGCAAGCTTTTGGCATGGCAACTTAAGAAAAGACAGAAATTAAATACAGTTACAAGTTTAGAAGTGGATGGAAGGACTATATCTAAACCAAATGAAATAAGAAACTGTTTTGTGAGTTATTTTAAAAAACTCTACTCTCAAGGAGCACAAAATGAAGAAGATATAGATAAATTCCTTAACAAATATGGATTACAAAAAATCTCCCCTCAAAGTAAGGTGGACTTAAACCAGAGAATATCAGAACACGAGATAGAGGGTGCCATTCAGGACATGCAATTGGGCAAATCTCCAGGACCAGATGGCTTGACTTCCAGATATTACAAATCGCTAAAGGAATGGTTGATTCAACCGTTAAAGGACGTCTGTAATGAGATCTTAGAGGGAAAAAAGGCACCCGAATCGTGGAAGGAAGCATATATTTCACTCATACCAAAGACAGAGACTGAAAAGACTCAATTGAAGAACTACCGCCCAATCTCGTTACTCAATGTGGATTACAAAATTTTTGCAGACATTTTAGCAAAAAGATTTAAAAGAGTATTGATGGAAAAGATCCACAGAGACCAAGCAGGCTTTCTCCCAAAGAGACACCTCTCAGACAATGTTAGGATTATAATAGACATTTTGGAAAAGTTAGAGGTGAATATAAACACCAAAGCAGTTTTGATATTTGTGGACGCGGAGAAAGCCTTTGACAACATTTCTTGGAGTTTTATGAAAAAGAATCTTCATGGGATGGGGGTAGGACAAGGTTTTGAGAATGGTGTGGGTGCAATATACTCTGAACAAAAAGCTAAGTTGATTGTAAATAATGTGATAACGGAGGAACTTAAGATAGAAAAAGGAACACGACAGGGATGCCCAATTTCCCCATTGCTTTTTATTTCTGTCCTGGAGGTTTTGCTGAATATGATTAGAAATGACCAGCAGGTTAAAGGGGTACAGGTCGGAGCAAAACATTACAAGTTAAGGGCTTTCGCAGATGATTTAGTCCTGACTTTACAAGAGCCATACACTAGTACGAAAAAGGTGTTGGAGATAATCCAACAATTTGGCCAGGTAGCCGGATTTAAGTTGAATAAACAAAAAACTAAAGTCCTAGGGAAAAATTTGACAGATATAGAAAAGAATAAGTTTCAAGAAGAGACGGGTTTGACGGTGACTAAGAAGGTGAAATACCTAGGGGTTAACCTAACATCTAAAAATTTGAATTTGTATAAGGACAACTATGAAAAATGTTGGACAGAAATCAAAAAAGATCTAGAAATATGGTCAAACTTGAGATTATCAATGTTAGGCCGAATTGCAGCAATTAAGATGAATGTATTGCCTAGAATGTTATTTTTGTTTCAAACTTTGCAAATACTTGACAAGATGGACTGTTTCAAGAGGTGGCAGAAAGATATCGCGAAATTTGTCTGGCAGGGCAAAAAGCCCAGGATAAAATATAAAATATTAACAGATGCAAAAGAAAGAGGGGGATTTGCCCTGCCGGACTTAAAATTGTATTATGAAGCAGCAGCATTCTGCTGGTTGAAAGAGTGGATGCTCCTCGAGAATACAGATATCTTGGACTTAGAAGGTTTTAATAATGCATTTGGTTGGCATGCATATTTATGGTATGATAAAATTAAAGTGCATAGTGCCTTTAAAAATCACATTGTAAGGAAAGCGTTGTTCAATGTTTGGATGAGATATAAAGACTTGCTGGAAAATAAAACCCCTAGATGGTTGTCACCTTTAGAGGCGAAGGCCCACAAGAAACTCAATATGGAGGTCGGATGGCCAAAGTATTGTGAGATTCTAGAACAAGATGGAGAGAGACTGAAACTAAAGAGCCATGAAAACCTAAAACCCAAAGTACAAGATTGGCTCCACTATTACCAAATAACGGAGGTTTTTAAACAAGACAGGAAAATTGGCTTCCAGGTGGAAAAATCAAAACTTGAGACAGAATTGTTAGAACCCAATACTAAGAATCTGTCAAGAATGTATAACTTGCTGTTAAAATGGAATACACAAGATGAAGTAGTTAAATCAGCCATGATTAAATGGGCACAGGACATTGGTCATAATATAATGTCAGCTGACTGGGAAAGGTTGTGGAACACCGGAATTAAATTTACGGCATGTAGTGCCTTAAAGGAAAATGTAATGAAAATGGTTTACAGGTGGTACATGACCCCAGTCAAGCTGGCAAAAATTTATCATTTGCCCGACAATAAATGTTGGAAATGTAAAGAAACTGAAGGTACTTTTTATCATCTTTGGTGGACGTGCCCGAAGATTAAGGTCTTTTGGGAGATGATATACAATGAAATGAAAAAGGTATTTAAATATACCTTTCTTAAGAAACCAGAGGCCTTTCTCTTGGGCATTGTCGGCCAATTGGTGCAAAAAAAAGATAGAACTTTCTTTATGTATGCAACAACAGCAGCAAGAATATTGATAGCAAAGTATTGGAAGACACAAGATCTACCCACCGTGGAAGAATGGCAGATGAAAGTGATTGACTACATGACTTTGGCGGAAATGACGAGCAGAATTCGAGACCAGGGGAAGGAGACTGCGGAAGAAGATTGGAAGAAATTCAAGATTTATCTTAAGGACCATTATAAACTTGAGGAAGTTTAGAATGTCGAGATTCGACAGAGATAAAGGGTTGCAGTAATATAAGATTAGAATAAGAAAGGACTATAATAAATTAGAGTTGGAAAAATATGTATAAGTTGCTGTAAAATTTGGACATGAGGATGCAGAAAGGGGAGGTATGGGGAAGTCCGAGGAAAGAAGTCTACGAAATGACACTATGAAACCACACTTCTTTGTTTGTTTGTTTGTTTGTTTTTTTTTTTTTGTGCTTGTTTGTTATAAAAACTTTTGTAAAACTAATAAAAAATATTATAAAAAAAAAAAAAAAGAAAATCCCATAAGCACCTCTCCCTGCCCTCAGCAAATGAAAACAGAACAGAAAAAATAATTAACAATTTGATACATGGGCGTAGCCAAGGGGGGGGGGCGGCAGGCAGGGGCAGCTGCCCCCCAATCAATAGAATTTTTTAAAAAATACATAGCAAACAGGTTCTGCGCCCCCCAACAAAAGGTCTGCTACCCCCAACAAAAATCCTGGCTATGCCCATGATTTGATGCCCTCTAACGATGCCCGAAGTCAGTTGCCTGAGGCGGCTTTCTCACCCAAAGGAGATGGGAGTAAAAATATAAATGATCCAGTGGTAGGAACTGAATGTATACAGTGCTTCGGGGGGGGGGAGCACATAGGGGTACGCATACCCCTAAACATTTTGTGAATCTAAGTTTGGCCTCACTGAGGGGCAGTATTTCAATATGAATAGGAAAATGAGAGTACCCCTAAACATTTTTTTTAGAAAAAAAGCACTGAATATATATACTTTGTTGCAAGGAACTATTACGATCCTGAATGGTCTGGCCTGCAAACTGCATCTCAAAGGAAGGAAAAGAGTTATATTAACCTTTCCTAAACCACTGGAAAATTGAATTGTAAAACCATTTAAGCCACACACCACCCTCGCCCTCATTCAGGTGGCATTAAGTGTCTTCCTTTCTCTACCAAAGTGTTTGTGACTTGACTTTTCAAAATGCACCCACCTGATCTTATGTTCTTGGTGCGTCTCAAGGACCAACCAGCCTTTAATGTTGCAGCCCTTGAATGAACAATCATCCGGTGCTTTTTTCCCAAGAATCTAGTCTATTTTGTAGGAGCAAAATGGACAGAAAATAAAGGCAGGCCGGCCCGTGTCTTGGAACCAGGACGAGCGACAGGTTGTTTTTTTGCAGAGAAGCCAAAAATGTTTGTTTCCCCTCCTTGTTGGGGAGGGAATGTGTTTGCTGACGTTCTGCTGAAGGTTTCACCTGCACGGAGTCATGTCACAGGCCCAGAAGCCCAAATGCATGTGCCCAGTTTGATACAGATTGCTGAACCAAAAGTTTTAGTGGTAGTATGAGAATATACTGTGCCATCGCTCAGTGGAGAGCTGATGGGAAGCAACAAACTGGCCTCTGCCACTAGCTAGGGCCTCCAGATTACCCCCTCCTCCCGGTCTTCTCCCTCTTCTCCCTCTGACCCCTCATCATTATCCCACCACCAACCCCTTGGTTCTGAGCCTTCTTCCCTTGGGGGTTCCCCAGTGGGTTACTATCACCATTCCTCTGCGTCCAACCAGTCCATGACACCAGCCACACCTCTGAAAGCGAGTAAGGAAACTTTCCTGGGATTCCAAAAAGGCAGGCAAGTGAGTCAGATTAGCACCAAAGGGAGCTCTTATCCTGCCCCATGAGCCTCAGAGCCCTGACCCACAGGCTTCAGGAATCTCTGGTTGCCCTAAGTGTGCCTAAGTGTGCACTCTTCCCACCTGGGATCAAATCTACACTTCCAGGTGTCACAAGAAAGCTGCAGAGATAGTGCAGGATAGTGCACACCCCGGAAATGATCTCTTTCAGCTTCTGCCTTCTGGAAGAAGGTGCAGGGTTATAAAGACTAGGACTAGCCGCCTGAGAAACAGTTTTTATCCAAATGTGATTTTGGTTTTAAACGCAGTGTAAGGTGGTCTGTCTCTATGGGAGTATATTGTATTTAATTATGGGGTATCAGAGTTTTTAGGGGGCTAACCAGGCTGGGATAGTTGGGATAGCAGGCTTGTTGGTTTTTGAATGTCTGATGTAGATTTTTTCAATTTCGTTGTTCTGTATAGGACAACGACAATAAAGATTATCGAATCAGTTGCTCACTTAGGCAGCCTGCCTACTCCATCTTCCTGCAAAAAGTAGCTAGATTAACTTATTTAGTTTACTGTGTTGCAGGGGGTTGGTCTAGATGACACTTGTGGTCCCTTCTAACTCTACAATTTTATGATTCTTATTTATTGTATTTATATATCAACCTATACCCGGAGGTCTCAGGGCGGTTCACAGGGGAAAAAATCAAAATATAAAACCACAAAATATATAATCAAAATAAAAACAACCATCCAATATTGCACCCCCCCTCCCCATATCACAGTTTTGGGCACCCACCTCACCTAGTTTTGACAATTCTTTTCTGTCCCTGTTTATTTACCCAAAAGCCACGAGCAAAGTTCATCTCCTCACTTTACACGTGACAACAATGCTCTTTCTGAGAGCTGAAGGGCATCCTCAAGCAGCTTTCTAAATGGAATTATTTCAGGATGAACAATATTTGTTTATTTTATCCTACCCACTTTCAAGTGTATCATTTCAATGTACCAAAACCCCCCCACATATGGGCTAGATTGTTTAGCCTCTCAGCAAGTAGGTGATCCATAGGAATGTTTGAAACAGGCAACAGTCTTAAGAGTTACAAGCTGTTGGGATGGTTGTTGATTTTATTTTCTATTTTTTTACAAGTGTCAACTTATCATATTATCATCTTGATTTATTACTGGCCCTTTGTCCTAAGTTCCCAGGGCAGGACACCACAATTTAAAACACAACATTAAAATCAGTTTAAAACAAATGACAAAAACAGTGTGGGGTAGATCAAATACCATAAGTCAGGGTAAAGATGCATGTTTGGATGTTCTGTGCTCTGGTAATGATCTATTTTTATTTTAGAAGTCACAATAGCCAATCAATAGGCTTGTGATTTCACTTTGCTTGTCAGCTTCTTCAGGTTTATCTATCATCTATCTAGTGCATCTGGTACCTTCTTAGATTTCAAAGGACTGTGCAATTGAAACACGCAGAATCTGCTTAATACACTACAGAGGTTGGTACTACCAATATAATTAGAATCACAGGAAACTGAGTAGAGCAGCTCATTTATTTAGTGCTGCTTTTTAATGCGTTTACTGACAGATGTGCTTTGCCATATTCCATTGCCTCTTAGTGACAACACACACACATTTTTGTTTTTTTTAAAAATCTATTTTATTCCACTTCATTATTCTAGCTGGATCATTAATTCTGTCACCTCCTGAAGGTAAATAACTACACAGCCACCCTGAGATTTCAGTGGCCCGTGAATTGCTTCCCCCCTAGCCCCCTTCCTTAGGATTTCTCTTGTAATGTAATAATTAGGCTTTTCTGTTTTGCAGAGGAATGTGGATGGACTTTTGTATTCCTTGATTGATTGCTTAATAGCCCCTGATGGGCTGCTAGGACCTTCTTTCACAAGGTGTGTTTGGGCGGGGTGGAGACTGAGCTGTTTTAACTATCTTACTGAGGGTTTCACCATTATTTAATCCTGCCATTGCTGGCACTTGGCTAGCTGTGTTTTGTGTGGATTATATTTTCCTGTTCAGCTGTATTTTGTCAAGAAAGTTTGCAAGCCTGCTTGGGGGACCTAGTTTTATGTTAAACGTTGTAAATAAATAACGTGTGCTTGTGTGAATGAATCCTTTGGATGTCCAGGGGCCATCTCTGGGAGTGGGGGTTTCTGTCGTCAGGTTTCACTCCTCCACCCATATCCGTTTAACGCCATGGCTTTCCCCAAAGAATCCTGGGAACTGTGGTTCCTCTACGGCGCCAACTTCACACTTCTCAGCACCCTCAACAAACTACAGTTCTCAGGATTCTACATGAGTATGAAAGAAGTGTGGGACTGCTTTAGGTTAATGGGGTGGATGTGAGGGGTGCTCCTTTTGGACTTTATGACCTGCAACATGGCTACTATACATCCTAGGAGTTAAAGGAGGCTGGGGCCCTCTTTGCCATGTGCTTTATTGATGAGTCCCTTTCAATCCCTTCCACAGAAAGCGACACAAAGACTTGCTGAGGGGGAAAAAGGGTGGTAAAGAAAGGAAAGGGAGAGAAGGCTGGGTATAGGACTGTGCAAGCTGAGGAAACTAGTTTTGGACCTCTAACTGCAACGTTTTTTAAAACAACAACAGAATTTCAAGTTTTACATAATTGGTTGGAAAATAAACGGGGAAAACAGAACCTAAAACAGACATCATTGTTCTGATAAGACAAAAATATGATTTATTATTTCCATTTCCATTATGTGAGAATAATACCCTTTCCAGTGTGGGGCTTACTGCTATGGGGCATTTGAAGCTTGATATACCTTAGGGCTTCAACGTGCCTTAATATGGCCTTGTCCTGTGCCAAATAGCTTACCACAACCTCATTCTGAGATTTAACTCCTCATCTTGAATACTCAGGGCAGGAGGAGGCTATGACCCTGAATCCTGTTGCCCCCTCGCCCATCACCATCCTAGTCATAGAAACACTCATGTCAGTAAGCCGTGTTCATGAAATAAAAACAATAAAACCAAAAGTCCAAACACCACCAAAGAAAAGAACTTTAACTTGCCCCAAATGCCAGTGGCAATATCCTGGGTCGGATTCCAGTACTGTGTGTTCTTTTGTCCCACTGAAATCAGTGGGACCTAAAACATGACTAGCAGGAGAATCCTAAGCATGCCTACTCAAAAGTAAGACATAGTAAATTAAATGGGGCGTACTCCCAGGTAGGGGGGTAGGAATGCAGCCTAACCTGCCCCATTACCTTCAACAGTACTGCACTGATTTAAGTCCTACTGGATTCAACCATCTGGTATCTTACCACATCTTATCAGAGATAGCTACAACGTGAGAAAATGTAATCCTGCTATTCCCACTCCAACCCAGTCTAAAATAACTATATTTTTAAAAAACAACCTTTGGGTTTCCTCAAAGTTTCTCATACCTCTGCCTGAGAATGAACCTGAATTCACTTCAGATTTTGCTTTAGACAAAAACTTGTGACAACCAAGGGATATGCAGGACACACAGAAATATTGCTAGTCTTAATGTAATTCTTTCAGCCTAGCACAATTTTTGTGTGTGAGAGAGAAAGAACTCCCAAGTAAAATTTGCTTTAAAATACATTCTATGAGAAACAGTGGTGGCAATCCTGTTAAAAACTGAGATTTTTAATGCAATATATTTTAGTAATACTGTCTTTCAGGAGCGAACGTTGCTCATTGTTCATGTAGGAGTTGGGGCGGGGGGGGGGAAGACTGGTGAAGATGTACTGTATGAGACTATCATTGTTGCTTCATCCTGTAGAACCAGTATTTCCAGCAGCTATTACCTACTAGGGAGGATTCTCAAACTGGCATGATTGTACCATATGGGAGTGTAAACTGCAGAAAAGAAAGGGTGTTTGAGCGCACAGCAGTTCTTTGCTGACTGGCTTGCACTTCTGACACAGTGGAGCCATGATAGGGATCACTTATTGATTTCCCATCTCTTGAATTTTGATTTCAGTCACTGATACTTGGTTTTTCACTTGCCGGCATTTACAAAGCTGACGTATTCTAGCATTTAGGCTTCAGGCCATCTATGTGCCAGGTTGCAATACCTTTAGTAAGGGAAAGCAACCAGTCAGAAGCTGGTGCTGAACTGCAGATTGCTGGCTAAAATCAGTTCAAGTTCTGCCTCAAAAGTAGACTCAGTACTATGGCCTTGGGCACATAAGCAAGCGCAGAACTTCTCTAAGACAACGTTGATTCTTAAGATACAAATGAAGAAAGATTGCTTCATAAAATATTTTACAAAGCCCCATCAATATACATGTGTTTTACAATATCAACATACGTAAAACAAAAACTAACCAAAACCACCAGATTACTGCCTCCAGAAGTCTCCAATATGGATGAGAGTGGGAGGAACATGAACTGGGAGAATAGATTGAAATGAAATGTAAATACATTAAACACCACAAATGTCCCTTGTAACTTTATGTATTTTGTGTTTCATTTTGCATTTTTATGTTGTGAAGTGCCCTGTGATCTTTGGATGAAGGGCAGTTTTCAAATTAAATAAATATTCTTTTGTATTCTGTTGGAAACCGCCCAGAGCGGACGGGCAACTCAGTCACATGGGCAGGGTACAAGAAATTAAAATAACAACAACAACAATTTCTTCCCTCTAGTTCATGGGTAAGCAAACTAAGGCCTGGGGGCCGGATCCAGCCCAATCGCCTTCTAAATCTGGCCCACTGGTGGTCTGGGAATCAGCATGTTTTTACATGAGTAGAATGTGTGCTTTTATTTAAAATGCATCTCTGGGTTATTTGTGGGGTATAGGAATTTGTTCATTATCCCCCCCCCCCAAAATATGGTCCGGCCTCCCACAAGGTCTGTAGGACAGTGGACCGGCCCCCTGCTGAAAAAGTTTGCTGAGCCCTGCTCTAGTTACCCTTCTTTCCCTCCTCTCCTTTTGTTGACTCTGGCCAGAGTGTTGAAATTTAGACTAAAATTAATCATGTAGGGACCTGCCCTTTTGCTTTTGTTACATGGTAGAGCACTGCTATACTGATCGAGCTATATAAAGTAACTATGATGAGGATTTCAACAGTCTCCTAGGTAAGGTTGGAGGGGAGAGGGCCAGTGCCCTCGTCAACAGTTTCATCAAGGGCCCTCCTTTATTTTATCCCATATATGTGAATGGAATTAATTCTTGTGGGGCAAAGTAAAGTCCAGAAAGTCCAATGAGAGTTAAGAGTTCTTAACCAGCTTGCCCTTGCCCATTATTGGACGTTCTCCACTTTGACCACACTCAGGTTCTTAGAATCACAGAATTGTAGAGTTGGAAGTGACCACAAAGGATCATCTAGTCTAACTCCTTGCAATGCAGGAATCTTTTTGCCCAATGTGGGGCTTGAACCCAGGACTCTAAGATCAAGAGTCTCTTGTTCTACCGACTGAGTTACGTTGCTAGGTTAGAGAATCAGACTATATACAACATTGGTCCACACTAAAGCCAAATCACAGGAAGAAAAGGAGTTAAATGGCAGCAGAAGCTTGTGCATTTAGAGACGAGAGAACAATCAGAAGTTTGGGGCTGGATTAAATATTAAGCACATAATTAAGGCATCAAGGGAAGGGAAACACCCCAGAAATTTTCCAATGCCAGATTTACCACGGACCATGTGGTGCAGCTGAAAATAAATATTATTTATACAAATATAGAAAAAGAAACATTTTCCATCTTACTCTAGGTTGTTTTATTTTGAAAAATAAAATTGTATTTTATGGTTTAATATTGTTTATACAGTTGCACCTTGGAAGTTGAATGGAATCCATTCCGGAAGTCCATTCAACTTCCAAAATTTTCGAAAACCAAATTGTGTCTTCTGATTGGCTGCAGGAAGCTTCTGCAGCCAATCAGAAGCTGCGGAAACCCCATTGGACATTTTGGTTCCAAAAGCATGTTTGCAGAGACTTCCGGGTTAGCGCCTCCGGCAATGGCAGGTTTCCTCTGACTGGGAGGAATCCGCTTCGTGGAAATCAGGGTCTGGACCACCACGGCGAGGCGGAGACCCATCAAAAACCGGAGAGCGCTGACTTTTTCCTGTGGACAATTGGACTTTAAACAACTACCCGTGAGTAGAACAGAAAATTGGATTATTAAACATCTTAATTTGGCACCGAAGCGGGAAGGTTCCAAACAGGAAGTCCGCCTTCCGCTTTTGTAAATAGATTGAAGCAAAGACATTGCAAGCTAAAATCTGGAAAGTCTTTGCTAAAGGGTTAAACCTCCATCGGCTAAAATTACTAAACCCCCCTTGGAAGCAGGAGAAGAGGGGGGAAATTTCAGATTGTTTAAGCCTGCAGGAGAGAGAGTGAAGAAAGATAAATTACCACCATTTTGAACCTGGGAACGGGCTGCCAGGAAGTGACGTTTTGGGAAAGTTCATTGACTGTGAATAAAACGTATGTTGACAGATAGTCAAATAAGAGAAACATATTGATTCCAATGTTTCCTTTTGCACTGTAGTGGTTAAGAGCGGTAGTCTTGTAATCTGGGGAACCGGGTTCGAGTCTCCGCTCCTCCACATGCAGCTGCTGGGTGACCTTGGCCAGTCACACTTCTTTGAAGTCTCTCAGCCCCACTCACCTCACAGAGTGTTTGTTGTGGGGGAGGAAGGGAAAGGAGAATGTTAGCCGCTTTGAGACTCCTTAAAGGGAGTGAAAGGCGGGATATCAAATCCAAACTCTTCTTCTTCTCTTCTTAAAAGGAGCAAAATATCTGAAAATCGAAAATAACTTTGTTGCTGGACCTGCTTGTAAAAGGACGGATACAAATAGAAATTGTTTCCCCTAGAGGGAGCTTTTGAAACTGTTGCAGGAGTGGAGCTGGGGAATTCTCCAGCTGCAGAGATTAAAGACTGTGAGAATTAGACATTGACCTTGGACAAGAATGTGGACAGAAGAAGCCTTAGTGATTGCTTTTTGCAAGACAAGTGCCGTATTGGAACAGCTTCATGAGAAGACGGATGTGATGATTACTAAAATTGACAATTTTGGACAAAAAATGATTTGGGACAAAAAGTGAATACCTATACAGAAACTACTCCGGAACCGACCCAGGAATCTGTTTTGACATGGCAAGCTGTGGAGAAGATAAAGGAGGAGGTTGTAGTTGAACCTCAAGTAATACAAGTGGAGAGAGCCTCGGCCTTGTATGAACATAAGCTGTTGTTTTTGATGATCGAATCTGGAGAAAGCCAGATTTGGAGAGATGGAGTCCCGCTTGGATTGGAGAAGGAAAGTTGGATAGATCCCCTTATGCAGGGACGTTCTGGCCTTTGGGACCTGGTTTTGGGCCAGGGGGGGATTGGAGTGGTGGGGGCCTTCAACTGTGGAGGGATTTTGAAACGTGCTCTGAAATATTCTTTGGATTTTAGTTCTGACTATGGAGAATGGGCTGACCCGTCAAGAAGGGATAAAGACATTGTTAGGCTGGAGTCTCCCCGAGATCAACTCCTCAGTGTTAAAGGAAGGAAATTAAGAACAAGATCAGCAGAAGACAAAGTAAAGTGCAGGTATAAATATGAAGAAGATCTGCAGAAGGGACATGGAAGAGAGTTAAGAACCTCGGACAGAAGGTCACCAGGTTGATGGACTATATGGAATGGATAGAAAGGACTGACAGAACCCGAGAGACGGTGGATGAAGATTGGAAGAAAGTTTTAAATTTTTTTTAGAGAAATACTGTAAAATTAATGAGTGTTAGAAAAATGTTGGAATGAAACTATATGGCTTTAGTAGAAATGTTATAAGGAGTTATGTACAAATAAGTTTTAGGGTTTTTTTAGGGTAAGATAAGGTTAAAATAAATTAAGACAATTAAATGACAGAAAATAGTGAAAGATGGAAAGGATTTGCTGAAATAATTAATAACTAGAATACAAAAAAGGGAGGTGTGAGGAGGTCGATGAAACAAGATAAAGATATGGAAATATTGGATGGGTTTTTAATTTTTTTTATTTTTGCTTTGATGTATTGTGTGCTTTGTTCTTTTTTTTATATGTACTGATTGGTATTGTTTAATCTCTTTTTTCTCTCTTTTTCTTACTTTTTTCTGTAATCTTAAACTTTCAAGAAATACCAAAAGCATGTTTGCAAACCGGCACAGTCACTTCCGGCATTCGAGAGCCAAAACGTCCGAGTTCCAGGGCGTTCAGGACCCAAGGTACGACTGTATTTTGAAATAGATATATATAGGGGAACCAAAATCTTTTAAGTGCTTTGGGCCTCTACAGGTCTTAATCCGGCCCTGGTGGTGTTGTGTGTATCTGTCGTTGTTATTTCCATCCCCATCATTCAGCCCGGACACTGAGGTCCAGCTCCGAGGGCCTTCTGGCGGCTCCCTCACTGCGAGAAGTGAGGTTAAAAGGGAACCAGGCAGAGGGCCTTCTTAGTAGTGGCGCCCACCCTGTGGAACGCCCTCCCATCAGATGTCTAGGATATAAACAGCTTTCTGACTTTTAGAAGATATCTGAAGGGAGCCCTGTTTAGGGAAGTTTTTGATGTTTTATCGTGCTTTTAATATTCTGTTGGGAGCCTCCCAGAGTGGCTGGGGATACCCAGCCAGATGGGTAGGATATAAATAATAAAATTGTTGTTGTTGTTTGCATGCTGCTTTTAATCCAGGGGTCAGCAAGGTTTACCTCGCCTTGGCCAGTTCACTCCAGTGGAGATCAGTGGCGTAGCGTGGGGGGGGTGCAGGGGGGCCCAGCCGCACTGGGCGCAACATCTGGGGGTTAGGGTTAGGGGGCACAAATCCACGGGTTAGGGGGTGCAAATTACTTGCCTTGCCCCGGGTGCTGACAACCCACGCTACGCCACTGGTGGAGATCCCTGTAGGCCGGATTGTGAGCGTGCGTAGCTGCAATTTTTGGCACCTGCGTCTGCAGACACAATATTCGGCGTCTGAGCATGCACAGACGTGATTTCTGGCATCGCGGAAGCGAGTTGCCGTGCAGCGCCAGTTTAGTCCAGTGCGAAGGGACTCGCTGTGCGGGTGGCTCGGTTTGGGGGTGGCTCGTGGGCTGGTTAAACGACCCCCGTGGGCCGCTTGTGGCTCATGGGCCTTAGGTTGCCAGCCCTGTTTTACCCCATGGGTCCTTCCCGCAAACCAGAGCAACAAACTCAATAAAAAGCAACGCATCCAACAGCCAGACCACAAAAAACAGGGGATATTAAGTAGGTAAGCTGTCAAGGGAGCCCTTGGGCCACTGAGTCAGCACTGCTGCGGTTTGCAGAACTCTCCAGAGGCTCCAAAACGCGTCCCCAAAAAGGGAAGTCACCATGACTGTGCGCGTGCGAGGAGGAGCAGGGGGCGAGGAAAGGAGCTGCAACCAGCCAGACGGAACACCAACTACAAATTCTATCAGCCCTTCGGCTGGCTGGCGCGCGCGCGCACTCGCGGGGGCGCCCGAACACGGCCGGCGGCGGCGCATGCGCGACGTCGCCCGGCTCGTCGGTTGAGCAACGCGGGCCGTGATTGGCCGCGGCGGCGACGGAGGGAGGCCGAGTGTGTGAGCGCAGTGACGGAAGGAGCGGGGGGCAAATGGCGGAGAGATGGTCCAGGGCCCTGTTCAAAGAGCAGCCGCACTAGTAGTAGCAGCAGAAGCGGCGGCGGCGATAATCCCGGCGCGGAGGAAGCGGCGGCGCAGCAGCAGCAGCAGCCGGAGGAGGAGGCGGCGGCGGTGGTGGCGGCGGCTCGGCGGCTCCTGCGAAGACGCGAGGCCGGCGCTGTAGCCCGGCGGCCTGTGAGGAGAGGCGGCCGGAGGAGCCCGAGGCCCCGGGGGCGTCGCCCGAAGGCACCGAGCGAGGGCAGGAAGGAGAGAGCCCGGGAGCCCGGCCGTTGGGAGCGAAGCCGGCGGAGGCCCCGCCACCCCCGTCCCTCTCCACCTACCCCGGCAGGTTTCGTTCCCCCCCTCCCCTTCCGTTTCTCGGTTGTGGTTGTGCGTTTGTGTGCTCGCTTCCTCGGCCTCGCTGTGGTAAGTGTGGAGAATTAGAGAGAGGCCGAGCGAACTCCCGGAGGCCTATGCCGGGATCTCCGGCGCTGGGTGAGGAGGAGGAGGCGGCGGCGGCCTGCTTTCTCTTCCTCGCCTTCCCACACGACGGGAAGCCTCGCAAGGCCGCAGAAGGCGAGGCGGCCCCGAGGATGAAGCCGGGAGGGAATCCGTAGATAAATATGCGTGTGTACATAAGGAGAAGGGGAGGGTGGAGGCGTTAACTCCGAAGCCCGAATGGCCTGCGTTTCTGTGACTATAAACACCAAGCAAGGGATCTTCTCTCCCTACCCCCCCCCAAAGCTTAAAAAATACGACTCCCCGGTTGCCCCCCATGGCACTTAACCGGGATCGGGGGCTGCAATCCCGGGCAGGAGGACTCGGTTCCTAGCGGATCGCGGCGCAAGTGACTCCCGAGGAGACGTGCGCGGCGAATCGGTTCCTGCGACCTGCTTATTTCGAGGGTCTTAACCTGCCGCCCTGCATTTCTCCTTCCCCCCCCTTCCCTTCGCCCCCAATCGAGAGCCGGGGCGGTTGCGAGCGAGGGGTCCTTGGGGCGATCAGGTGGGTCGGAATCCGAGGCGAGAGAGAGGCGTCGACTCCCAGCGCCGAGGCCTCTTCCGGGGTAAGTGCTGAGGAGGCGACTTTGGCCTCATCCTGGAACGGCCCGCTTCGGCTCGGGATGCTCCCGATCTGGGGGGGGGGGCTGTTGCCCAAAGTACGAACTCCTGCCAAGCTCTCTCGTGCGGTCCTGTATCCCCCCTCCCCCAACTCGGACTAGGGTGCGGCTTGGACGCCGCCTCGGGTTCAGAGCCCCCCCTTCCCACCCGTCATTATTCGTAGGGGCCCCTGTCCCGAAACAGTGGCCGCAGTGGCTCTGTTTCCCCGCTTTCCCCTATGGTCGCGCTGGCGCTGTCTGCTCTCTTGCAAGTTACATGGGTGGGTGGGGAGCGAGGCGGGAGGACGGTAACAGCCCTGAGAAAACCGGAAGGGAAATGACGACATCTTCCATTAACTTGGTGTTTTCATTCGGGATGACGCGGTATCCTCATCCTCCCGCCCCTCCCTTGCCGTCATAAGGCACCATCGCCCGTGCCTTAAGTTAAAAGGGGGGAGGGCGCCTTTCATGATCTGAGAAGCAGTGCAGGAAAATACATTAAGGCCCTTGAGGCAGGCTATCTTTAAAATGATTGATCAGGTGGCTTTCGATATAACTTTTTGAACAACCATATGAGTGTAGCGTTAATACTTAATGATGTAGTAAACTTTGCACATTTATATTCTGTGATCTTCTTTTTCACTGTCCCAGCCTTAACTAATATCTTAGTGGTCAGCAAAGAATATGAAAGGGCTAGGTTGTGAGCTGCAAAGTAAAACTGAAGCACTCTTGGGAAGAGTAGAAGGCAGAAAGGAGAAGGTGCTTCAGTTGCAAACATTTCAAGGCTAGTTTTTTTCATAGTGTGCTTGATCTGGTTCAGAACTTTAGATCAACTTTGGTGTTTGAACTTAAATAATTCCTAGTCTAATCAAATGAAATTGTAGGGTGGCCCGCCAAACCTTGCTGCAGTACAGCTCTCATCACCATTCACTATGGGTCTTTACTGACTTGGGCTCCTGGGAGTTGAGTCCATCTGGAGGGCTGCAGGTTTCCTCATCTCCACAGTAAAGTAAAACAAGTTATTTACCAGGCAATTTATGCAAGATGCTGTTCTAAAAACTGGTGTGTGTGGCTGAATGTAATTTGTCCTTTAGCAAGTAATACTATTACTGAGCACAATTCAAAGTGTTGGTGCTGACCTTTAAAGCCTTAAACGGCTTCGGCCCAGTATACCTGAAGGAGCGTCTCCACCTCCATCATTCACTGAGGTCCAGGTCTGAGGGCCTTCTGGTGGTTCCCTCAATGCGAGAAGTGAGTTTACAGGGAACCAGCCAGAGGGCCTTCTCGGTAGTGGTGCCCACCCTGTGGAAGACCCATCAGATGTCAAGGAAATAAACAACTATCTGACATTTAGAAGACAGCCCTGTTTAGGGAAGTTTTTAATGTCTGATGTTTTATCGCTTTATTATTATGATTATCTTCATCATTAATTTTGTTGGGAGCCGCCCAGAGTGGCTGGGGAAACCCAGCCAGATGGGCAGGGTATAAATAAATTATTATTATTACTATTACTACTACTATTATTATTATTAAGCACCCCTATAGCATAAGTTGACAAGTTGCACCAGTGTATCAATATTTGAATTGCCCCTTTCACCAGCATTTTCTAGTACAGTATGTATGCATATATCATTTGATGGTCTAGTAATAAATCTACCCTGGTTTAATAAAATATTCCACATATTTCAAATAGCAACTTTAAAAAGCTTGAAAAATTAAAATGACAATAGGGTTTTAAAAAGAAACAAATCTTATGATAAGGGCAACAGCGTTTATAAAACAATCTTCTTCTAGTCTTGTGGGCGTAAGGATGCCTATGTTTGAGAGGATGAGATCCACAGCCTTAGGGTATTCCTGAAAATTGTATGATACATAGAATGTCAGGATTTTAGTTGTTAGGGGTGCTTTTCATGGCTTGATAACAAATCAATCAATACATTATACTTTCTTTTGTCTACTGTATTACCTTCTACAGAACTGTTCTAGACAATTTGAATCTGTGGCTGTTTTTGCAAACACTGACTTAGTTGTGTGTGGGTCTGTAGGGAATTATGTGCTTTGATTGAGATGGGACCATGGGTGTAGCTGGGGGGGGGGACAGCTGCTCCCCCAATCAACAAAAATCAATAAAAATACTTAACTAACTGAGGTTCTGACCCCCCTAACAAAAATCCTGGCTACACCCATGAATGGGACATAAACCGAAAGAAAGGTTGCCACAGTTGCTACCTTATAGGCAGAAATAAAATGAAATACTGAAAATAACATTAATCTACTTAATATGTATGTATGTAAAATGGGATTAACAGTTAATAGATTTTTTTTGCAGTTTTCTCTTGTACAAGCTTTGTGTCTTGAATTTTGTGTGTTGAAATACTTACCTGGTATATTGAAACATCAGCTTTTTTCTCTTTAGCAGAATGTTTGTCTTCTATGCTGATAAGAAACTCTTTCCCCGACTCAAAATATTGAGTCTTCGGATGTTTTGTTTTTGAAATTTCAGTAGGATGCACTGTGGTCACAGTCAGTAGTTTTATCATCTGTTAGGAGGTTCAGGAATGTTTATTAAAACAATATAGCTGGTGCTCCAAGTTCTTAGGAAAACTACTAAGAGACTCACTGTTAAAGGTAAAGGTAAAGGTACCCCTGCCCGAACGGGCCAGTCTTGACAGACTGTGGGGTTTGTGCGCCCATCTCACATTTATTGGCCGGGGGCCAGCGCTGTCCGGGGACACTTCCGGGTCACGTGGCCAGTGTGACATCGCTGCTCTGGCGAGCCAGAGCCGCACACGGAACGCCGTTTACCTTCCCGCTGGTAAGCGGTACCTATTTATCTACTTGCACCCGGGGGTGCTTTCGAACTGCTAGGTGGGCAGGCGCTGGGACCAAACAGCGGGAGCGCACCCCGCCGCGGGGATTCGAACCGCCGACCTTTCGATCGGCAAGCCCTAGGCGTTGAGGCTTTAGCCCAGCCCCCAATAGTGTTTTGATTCCATATCATGGTTGAAGCATCGGCCATTTACTGCTAAGAGGAGAGCTAATATTATGGCTGTGGTTTAAACCACAAGGAGAACAGGCTGTGCTGTCATTGATGATTAAAGCTGTTTATGGTTGTAGCATCAGAGTCATAGAGTGAGCCACTGGTGTCAATCATTTTAGAAGCAGCAGCCCCCCCAAAGTGTTGTGGTCAGAGGCAGAAGCCTGTACCCATAACCTATGAGCTATGTCCCCTTCCCCCCACTCCCGTGGTTTAACTTCATAAATTTAAAGCATTCTTGCCCTGTTCATCAACCAAAAAGCTTCCCAGGACAGCTTGTAGATAATCTTTTTTAAAAAGTAGTCTCTGACCTCATGACATGACACACAAGGCAAAAGCGTTGAGGAGGGAAGATGGAAACTAGCAAGCACAAGAACCACTTCTTGATCTTGTTGGGTTCTTATAACAACCAGCTTAGATGACAACAGTTCAGTGAGAGAAGAAGCCTAAAACATCTGCGGAGCTGGTGGAGTGGTCCTGTTTCCCTTCTGCCTCAGTTGCAGTCTGATGGAATAGTAAAGGCCAAATTTTCTACCTTGCCTTTAAGGCTTGATGCGAATACTTTCTAATATGAATGGCATGTCATCAGTAGTATAAAAACAAACAAGAACATGTAAACAATTGAAAGGGAGCTTAACTATGCACCCCCCCCCAAATAAAACTAATGTCAGGTACAGTCTGTTAATGTAGTGTGAAAAATATTTTAAAATGACGAACTTAATTTTTTATCTATAACTTGTGTTATTTTAGGTTGGTGGCAGCTAAACCAGTGGCCCTCCAGAGGTTCTGAATTACATTTCCCATCATTTCTGATGGGTCTGATGGAAGCTATAGTTCAGTAATGTCTGAAGGGTCACAGGTTAGACAGCCGTGCTTTAGCTGATTTTCTGTAAAAGTGCCATCAGTATTGTTTCTTGTAATTATTGTTTATTTGAAAGATGCTTCTTTGTGTAACCCTTAATGTAATAAAATGTAAAAATTGTATTCTAAAAGATACTTATTTTTTATTTCTACAGAGAATATGAAACAGTTGTCAAAATGACATCCAGATTTGGGAAGACGTATAGCAGGAAAGGGGGCAATGGCAGTTCAAAATTTGATGAAGTTTTTTCCAACAAACGGACTACTCTTAGTACAAAATGGGGAGAAACTACCTTTATGGCCAAGCTAGGACAGAAGAGGCCCAACATCAAGCCAGACATTTCTGAAATTCCTAAGAAACCCAAAATAGAAGAGGAAGCAATAGAAGACCCATTCGGATTTGACAGTGATGAAGAATCCCTGCCAGTATCTTCAAAGAATGTGTCACAAGCTAAAGGTTCTTCTCAGTTGGAGTCAGTCGAACCATCTCAGTCTGGCGACTTCTCTTCTGTACTTGAATCTAATAGCAAAATTACTCAGTCAATCAGTGAAGATATTTTGTCCAGCAAATGTGTGTCTTTCGAGAATGCTGTTCATGGATTAAAAGAGAAGAACTCAAACAGAAATATGGAGGATGGTGACCTCAAAAGCAGCAGTGTTAACACTGTAATAGCAGGTAAGCTTGGATAATACAGTTAATTTCAGAGTTAACAACTAGAGTCAGCCATGCAAGTTGGCCACTCTTTTGACCAAATAATGTTTTCTTTCAGATTCAGCTGCTTATCAGATCCTCTACTTTAATTGTTCCATGGCATGGGCTTATGTGTAGGGATTTCTGGTTGTGAGAGATGAAGTTTCCTAAACTTCACATATTTGCAAGTTGGAACGTTTAATAAATTTGTGCTCACTTTAGCTGCAAGTTGAAAGTCAGGGAAGCAAGGAATTGGTTGAGGGATCTTCTGGAGCACATTTTGGAGGTGTGCAGTGCGGCGGAGGGAAAGGTGAATCCGCCCCCAGTATGAGTGGAAGTTGCCCAAACAACGATGGATTCCTCCCTTTACAATGGCTCTGCCAACTTATGTGTGATTAAGTAGTGTGTTAGCTTTTAAGATTAAAATAACTTTTATGACAAGTTCAGTATGGTTGCTTTTGTTCTTTCCTTTATTATTTTTAAGGCCCCTCTATAGTGATGTAGAAATGTCAAGATCTCTGCAGAAATGTCAAAATATCTACTTTGTATATTAGAGAAGTAAGAAAAACAGAAATATGATTGAAACTATGGCTGATATTTTTTAGCCATTTGTGGATGAAGTGAAAAATCTAAAATTGGAGTGGAGCAGAAGAAATGTCCTGGGAGGGGGCAGTTGCAGTTGCAGAAGTTTGGCACATACACCCAGGACTCTCCAATATCTAGCTTACGGGTGAGGCTGCAGAGATCCTGGAGAGTGGTGCAAGGCTTAAAAATAGTTTAAAAAGAACAGCACTTGAATGCCACTTAATGCTACATTAAGTGGCAAACCAATGACCAACCCCCCCAAAACTCCCATAAACATTTTAATGAACTTATTTTGCCCTGTCAGGTGACAAGCCCTGTCCTGCTGTTGTGAGGAAAAAACAGATTTGTAAAACTAGAGGTAGAATGCTACTGAAACAGGGTTCTGTTTTTGCTGTCTTTTTGGTAACATGCAGAGTAGGGACTTAAGTATCCTCCCTACAAAATAGAACATGTAAATCACTTCGTATGAGATCAGGGGGTCTGCACTTTGTATGTTACTGCAGAAGCAAGGAAAGCACAAAACTGACTTGCTTGTGCTTCTGCTTTGCTCACTTGGCATAATGTGCAACTGCTTTTGCATTTTATACATATCTGTAAGGGGAGGCTTGTGGTGTAATTACCTGTATTTTAATGTTACTAGTTTCTGAAAATGTGTCTAAAAGTTGGATAAAAGACATAAGGTATAACAGGAGGTGAGGTTCATTTGAAAATCATAGAGCAATAATACTCATTAGCAAAATCCACCTGCTCAAGAATTGAAGAAAAACAGATCATGTTTACCAGAAATCTCTGGTGTGCTCAAATTAAATCCCACAGAGTAATACTCACCTGGATTCCTGAAATACTTGATAAAACAACAAGTGTTCATTCACTAAGCATGTGCCTGCATAAATAATCAAATTAAGGTAGTATACACATATATGATTACAGTATATGATCTCTAAATCTGATCACATAAGCTGTGATCCAGGAAATTACTACATTTGTTACTTTCCTAAATGCATAGTTGGGCACTCGAAGTCTGGCATCTCACAAAATGTCGCCCCCTCAGCAGCTTAAATTTCAGACAGAGAGGTAGGGAATGTTTTAAGTTAGTAGGGCTCTACTGTGCTCTTATTTCCAAGACTGAAGATTCTAATTCATTTTTAAAAGTGGGCCACTTGCTTGACTGTCAATTTGCCATTGTTTGCATGTCATCCTAAACCATAATTTAGTAGGAACAAATCACAATGAGCTTGCTTCCCCCCACCATACTCTTGTCCAGCCTAGTGGAGAAATACAGAAGATTTCACTTAGCATGTTCAATTGTCGGACTCTGGACCAACAAACCTGCTTTAGCTATGATTAGTTTCAAACAAGTCACCTTCAAACAGTAGTTATTGAAGCAGGTTTGTTTCTACTAAACATAGTTAAGATTGATGACAGTTCTGGATCCAGATGGCATGGCAAGCTCTGGTTAATCAAAGCTTGAAACAAACGCTTCTGAACTCCTTCCGGAGTCCAGACACATGGGAGGAAAAGAGAGGGAAGTAAATAAGCTTGCAGTTTGTTGCTGCTTGTTTCTTCTAATTCACATTGCACTGAGCTTTGGTTTAGGATGATGCAGAAACGCAGCCGCTATGTATACATTTTTTTTTAATAGGAATGTGAGTTATGATTAGAGATGTTGTAATCAATCTGATGCTGAGATGCACAGTAATCATAATGATTTATGTAGCTTTTGTGAATGTTGCTTCCTCCAATTGATAGTACAAGCTAATAGCTCTTGCAGCTACAAAGCCAAAAACACAAAATCTAGAACATGTTGCCTAACTTTTGATCAGCCCCAGACGCCATGGCCATTGACCAGAGATGATGAGAGTTGTCCATAAACACTTGGAGAGGCACAGCTTAGCTATCTCTGATCTATATAACCAGCAGAACCTCTTTATATTTCAGAGAGATCTTGTGTTTAGAAGTGCTAGAATAATCTTTATGTGCATAGTGAAGAGGGTTTGATCTTGCCTTCTGGCTTTCTTGATAATGCTCTGGTGTGTGCAATCATGAGTAGTAGCTGGGAGGAGGTTCTTAATGTTTGCCTCCTGATAGACGCTTGAGCTCTGCTAACGAAATGCCATACTAATGGAAAGCTTTTGTACTATTACACATATGATCTTCCATGCTTTTCCTCTCTCCAGAGCTGGATGAGTTTATGAACAACAGCTGATTGAAGGAGTTTGCTTTCCTTATGCAGGTGAAATGAAAATATGTAGGTGCCATGCCAAATTAAGAGGGATGGAGGACAATCCGTGTAGGGCTATCCTTTCCCCCTTTCTGTAGCTGCAGACTTTGACTGTCAGGTACTAAGTTTCACATCCCTTTTTTGAGTATAAACTATTCTTTCATGAGTAGTGTATGTTCTTTGGTAGTTAGTGCCTGTTTTACCCTGACCTTTAGAATTGTAGTCTGAGACAACTCTTTACGGGCACATGTTCTAACTATGTTTTTTTTTTACTTGAATTCCTCAAAAAACCTGTAGTGGTTCTGTTTGGTCACTTTGGAAAACTTGATGATACAGTTGGGAGTTTGCTTAAAGAATGGTTATATTATCTTTTCTGCCCTTTACAAGTAGTAATACAGCAGAGACATGCATAGTGGTGCCAGTTTTCCCTAATTCATTTTATGATTCTAATTTATAGTCCTATAAAATCATGATATTCCTTGAAGCCTCCCTTTCCTATTAAATATCATTTATTATCTGTATAAAACACAAGCCTGTCCTGGTAAAGATGTGGTTAAAGGGAACATCTGTTGGAAGGATTCTAGATAAGAAGGCTGTGGAAAGGTTACGTAAAGATTAGAGCAACAGCTCACCCAGCAAAGAAGCAATTTTGGTAAACGTGGTAGGAAATAGTCAAAGGACAAAGCAGAAGTAGCAAGCTAAATTCTGTTGTCAACAGCATTCATCCTTAAAGAGCTCTACTGCTGAATTCATGAGAATTGACATTGCATTTCTGCTTTAGAGCACAAGCAGTGCAGAGAGTTTTGTTTGATTACCACTGTTGGTAGAAGTTGTAGTGAAGCTTCAGTTTAACTGTTTGTGATCTTGAAATATTTTAGACACTTGGCTGATAGCTTTTTCGTAGAACATGAAAATGGGTTATTTGCCATGTAAATGTAGGTACTCTTCTTAATTTATAAGTAAGTATGTTCTGAAAGCTTCATGCTACACTTGTTGACTTGGAATGTTTTGAAGCCTATATGTGATGAAGTGAGGGTGGAATAGTCAGAGATTTGTGAGGAAAGTAGGGTTATCTGCGGCTTATATTCACAAACAAAAATTGGCTTGGAGCAGGCTTGTCCCCGGATGTTGCCTGGTTTTGGCTGGGCCGGCTCCCAAGATGGCGGCACAGCAAGGGGGGTTGCTGAGAGAGAGCCAGAACGCGGTGAGGAGGAGAAGGAAGGAAGGAGCACAGACAAGACAGCGAGTGGGGTCTGCTAGGAGGAGGAACAGGAGATATAGCCGGTGTGCTGGGACTGGCACTAGCCCAAGGTGCTGCCTAGCTTTAGCCCGCTGAGGGGCGTGTGAGTCCCACCAGCCTCCACCTCTCTCTGCCCATCCCATCAGGGGCTATGGTGGTGCTGACCCTCTGGAAGCACTGCTGCGGGCGGCGGAGTGAAAGCACTGTCCCGTTGGCCCCCACTCCTTCTTGGGTTATGTCTTTCTACCCCTTTAATTTTAAAGGTGCGGCTTATATTCGGGCCAATATGGTACTGTACAAACTGATTTCAACAAATTAGACTTCCTCATCTCCAAAAGTACGATGCATTTCATTGGGGAGATCATTTGAAAGTTTTGGAACTGACACTGAAAAAGCTCTGATATAGACCCTTGTACTTCTGACCTCATCACTTGTAGGAATCAACACGAAAGCCTCTTTAGCTGATTTTAAACCAGGACAGGTTGGTTTGGGAAAGACATTCTCTAAGATATTTGGGTCCCAGGCTATTCAGGACAACATAAGCACTTTGAATTCAGCTCAAAACTTGCAAAAGATGTAGTTGTTTACTAGAGGCGAGTGACCATTCATCAGTCTGAAGAAGTGTTACTTGAATTGGTACAAATAAACAATCAAAATAAAGATGGCCAAAGACAGTAAAACAATATGCTAATTACAACATAAGGAATAGGCACAAAGCATGGTTACCATACACGTTGCAGTAGCGGGCCCTTTGAAAAAGCAGAATCCAGTCATTTAAGTAGTGCACATACACTTCTCTCACCTCATGCTTCATGTTATTCATGAGGATCTGTATTAGAGAAGGAGAGTAGGCACATAATACAGGCAACATCTGGTGACTGATGGTAGTCTTCAGCACAAGGGGCTGGGCTAGTCCCCAGTGGTTGTGCCACCTTACACCATCCCTCCCCACCATGCCTGTTCACTCTAGCAGCAGCAGAAGCTCCCTATTACGTGTAAGTGTGTAAGTGGGCAGTATTCCTTCCCCAATGGCTTCATCCCTGGCAGAGGTAGGTTTCCTCTGGAGAGCCGCCTTCTACCAGCATGGGCAAGGAGCATAGCCAATAGCAGGACTGATTCGAGATTTCTCATGACATTTTTGAATTCCTTTAATAGAGGAGCATGGCTGATGGAGGCAGCCAACCCTGTATTGCCCACCAGCAGAAAGTTCTTTTCCTGGACTCAAGTGTAGGTAACGGCAGGCTTGGTTCTGCACCTTCCATCATAAAGATGGTAATGTGTACTTCAGCTGCAAGTTTTAATGAGATGAGCTTGGCACATATTTTAAGATTATATGGCAGAGAAACATGGCAGGCTGTCAGGGCAGTACTCCATTCTTCCTCTGGCAGCTTGCTCATTTGCCTGGATGAAATTCTTTGTCGCCAGTGGTGACTAGGTGAGTAGTTAAAAAGCAAGTCTAAAAATAAGAATAAACCATAAAACAGTAGGGAACGAAACTTTGTTTGCAACCTTAAAGCCTCTGAAAAAAGCAAAGTGTGTGACCTGATACTTAAAATTCAACAAGGCAAACTTCTTCCAGAAGGAAATTCCACAACCTAGGTTTTATTTGAGGACTTTCCCCTTCACTTCTCTACATTCACAAAAGAGAACAGTGTAAATTGAACATGGTCCATAATTCTGCTGATTTCTCTGATCGCTTCAACTGAAAAGGACAGATGCAGACTTGAATTCAGTTGTGTGAAAATATAAATAGAAGATATTTCTGGTCATGGGGTGGGGTGATGGTGTCCAGCCTACCCATGTCATCTTCAGAAGTGACTTTTCACAGCATATAGGGCATTTAGCAGAAGAGAGGAGTAAAACAGGAAAAACCCACTTATGTTTCTAGTTGTTTTCGTGGGTCAGAGCCATAGGCAAAAAAAGGACCGATGGTTTGAGAAATATAACAAAAGCAAAACTGAAAAGAATAGACAGAACAGTCTGCGGTCTTTTAGGTCTTGTGGGGTAGGAAATAACTGCTTATCTTTATCAAACTGTTCCTAATATTCTTCCATTATATCTAGTTGGCTTCATTGTGTGGATTTTCTGCAGGAATAAACTTGATGAGTTTACACCTCAGTTTACAGTGGCTAGGAAAGAAGTCACAAGGCCACATATAATGGGCTCATTAGGTGTAGTTAAAGCACTGCTAATACATTGATTTAATGCTTATTGACTTATTTGCCTTCACAACAGTCCTGTGAAGCAGGTCATTGTTCCTGCAAACATGGTTAAAAATGTTAACTGAGGTTGAATGAGTAGAAAGTAACCTGTTGGAATCACATCTACAATGCATCATGGCTGAGCAGAGATTTGAACCTAGGCATTTAAAGATTTCAGTGCAGTACCTGACGAAGTGAACCAATGCCAAGGACACTGGTTCAGTTCCCATAGGGCCACCTCCACATTCCAGCATTGCAGGGGGGTGGATTAGAACACCTTCGGGAGTCCATTCCAGCTCTATAATTCTGTGACAGTAACTGCAGTTACTTCCTTTTATGCAAATTTTAATTGGTTTACAGAAGCAAGAAAGCTTCTAGTTATTTAGTGGATAAGCTGCGCTTTATATTGGAAGATTGAATACAGAAATTTCTAGTACACAGCTAATGAAATATTAAGCTGTTTGTAGGTATTGAACCTATTATGAACAAATTATATACAGTGGTACCTCGGGTTAAGTACTTAATTCGTTCCAGAGGTCCGTACTTAACCTGAAACTGTTCATAACCTGAAGCACCACTTTAGCTAATGGGGCCTCCCGCTGCTGCCGCGCCACGGGAGCACGATTTCTGTTCTCATTCTGAAGCAAAGTTCTTAACCTGAAGCACGATTTCTGGGTTAGTGGAGTCTGTAACCTGAAGCGTATGTAACCCGAGGTACCACTGTACATTGGATACATCACTTTATAATTTCTTTTGCAACCTTCTGACTAAATGTAGTAACTTGATCTGACCTGCCATTCCAACATTTCTCTTTATAGGTTTTGGTCTATGTTTAGTACTATCCCAAACAGTGTTAACATGGCTTGGTCAAAGGATCTGTAAGTTGAATTCAATTAGAGTTGTGAATGTGGCTGAGGCTGGTCCATAGCAATCCTGTCTGAGTTTACATTGAAGCATGGTGCTGTACTGGATAACCCGGGTGGAGTGTAATGAAAGTGGGTGGAGTGGCAGCTTTAGTCAGCAAACTCCAGACATGTTATGTGAATGCTGGTTTGGTTTTGCAGTAGAAGAAAAACTGCAGCTATGGAGCGACTCTTTCCTGCACCTGGGTGGAGATATGTTCTGTACCCAGGCCTGACTATTGTCTCGTGTCACTAAAAAACAGAGGGTAATATTGTAGTGAACCTAATAGTAACAAATAACTGTCTTGTTGATGTGTCCCAACTGGGAAATTGCTGTTTGTTGAATATTTCTCTATTTCTTTGTAAAGTATAAATGAAATTCAGTTAAACTTAAAATATAAGCTATATTTAATTATTGCTATTTGTTTTATAGATACAATACAGACTTTTAATGACAGTGAGAACAGTCACTTCATCTACAAGAATGTTGAAGACAATAATATAATGAATGCTCAAACAGCAGAAATCTCTGGGTACAATATTGAAATGAAGGAATCTCATGATTCTTGGGACTCCCATATCGGGAAGAGAGACTCTCCATCAGAAGTGTCACTTACAAAGGAATCATTAGTGACTGGTTTATATGAATGGGAAGATGAGAATGAGGATACCCGAAGAGGAGAATATATGTTGGGTTTTGATGATGAACCACTTTCAGAGATAAAAAACAAGGATGAATATCTGGTTAAAGAAGATATGGAAAGTCCAAAGGAAACCATTAGCGAAGAACTGATGCAAACTGTTCTCAGGCCAAGTAATTGTCGGACATACTGTAGATCCAACAAAACAAAATCACAGGGGACAACAAATTTTGATAAGCTACTGGATGGCACTCTTCAACCTTTAGCCAAAGCAAACAGTGATTCAAATACTGATGGTGTGAACCCAGTGAAAAAAGTTGCTTTAAGTAGTGGGACCAGTTTTAGAGGGACTGTTGGAAGGACTAGAGACTACACTGTTCTCCATCCATCATGTTTGTCGGTTTGTAATGTTACTATACAAGACACTATGGATCGTATTGATGAGTATGCCACATCTACGCCTACTGATTTGGGAGAAGCAGGACGTCTGAGAAAGAAAGCCGACATAGCAACAACCAAGACAACAACTAGATTTCGACCTAGCAATACCAAATCCAAAAAAGATGTCAAATTAGAATTCTTTGGGTTTGACGACAATGATGAAGGAGGGGGTGGTGAAGGCGGCTCTAGAACATCTGGAAGCTCAAATTACAAAATTAAATACTTTGGTTTTGATGACTTGAGTGAAAGTGAAGATGATGATGAAGAGCGGCCGTTAGAAAGAAAAGTCAATAAAAAAAGAAACCGGGCAGCTCCATCCTCTTCACTTCAGTCCAGTTCTGATGGAAGTGAGAACTATTCACAAGACAGTCAGTCAACCACTAACCCAGGTAACATTAATTTTTTGCACTTGTTTCACAATTTGATAGCTACAGTTTGATAGGTAATAATTTGGTTCATTAAGCCAAGAGTGGAAATCTGAATCTTTCTCTTTCTCCCCCCCTCCCTCTTTCTGTCCCCCACATTTTGCGTGTCAGCTTCAGGGCTTCTGACCTGGTTAATTCAAAGCAGTTTTCCGTTGCAGTTGAATTGAGAAACTGTGGCTTCATCTTTGTGTAGTCAACAGGGTCTGATCTTGTTTCACAAAAATTCCAGTGAAGTCTCATCAAAATATTAGGAAATTGATGTGATTTTTATTGTAGTATGTGTTAGACTGTCTTTGAAAACAACAAAAAATAATTGAACTTAGTGATGGCATTGTGCCTTTCTGATAAAATCAAGTTACTGATCTTTATTTTTGGTATGGATTGGTAAATATGCAGACTGAAGATCTGAATAATCAAGACCTCTTTCCTTTATTTACATATGCTTTTAAACATTCAAGGTGGTGAGTTACATTAATTTTGAGTGTGTGGAAGTATATGAGGTTATAAATCTTCAGGCACCCAGACCTAAGATAGAAAGCTGATGAAGATCACCTCCTCCAGTAATTGTTTGATAATTGTAGTCCTGTAAAATAAATGGAAGCTGTTGCTGTAGTTTCATTCATTGACTACAGAGTCTCCCAAAACTAAACTGGGCCATTGGAGTACAACACATGAAATGCTTGATCAGCAAGGCAGACAAGATAAACTGGTTAATCATTGTAGTGATGGTTGCTTTAGCCAAAACAAACATGAATTAATCACAGAGTAGAAGAGAATTGAGGAGAGTGACAGATTATGAACCAGCTACTTCAAAGATGACTGTGTTTCCTGTAAACATTTCAAAATGAAGTCTTCTGTCTCTTATTGGTTCTGCAGCATAGTCTAAAAATATCAAGGCTAGAATGGATCTCCTCTCAACAGATAACTCTCATATTTGCCTTACTCTTCCATGTTAAACATTGCAGCAATTTGTTGCATTAAAGATTGCTTGCATGATGTTCCTTTGCCATAGATAGGTGATTGGATTCTGTCAAAGAGAAAGTGAACTCTGTTCTTACTTGGGTAGCTAAAGGATAATATTTGTAAAGTCCTCACTTATTTGTATGCTCCTCTTCCGAAAAAGCTGGTCTCAAGTGTCTCTCCCCAAAAAACCAGTCCCAAAATATTCCCTGTTCCTTTTCAGTGAAACTCCATATAAAAGCAGATCTTATTTATAAAAGATAATGATATGAGTTCTGTTATTCTTGGAAGGAAGTAATAATTCACACAGTAGTCAACTAGAGGATTTAAATATTCCTGAAAGTGCTTTAAAATGGTGAACTTGCTAACAGAATTTTATGTCTTAATGGTCAAGTAGGTGGGTTGCTGTTGAGTCTAATTGAACTGTCAAATGAGATGGCCAAATATTCCATGAAGTAAAGTACAGTGTTGTATAAGTGGGAGCCTCCATTTTCAGAGGTATTACAAGGTTGCTTGCTAGCAATGGCAGGAATGAGGCCCGTTGCTCTCCACTATTGTAGGTGCCAACCTTTCTTCTTAGGTAGGTGGTGCCTTGCAACTTTCCTCAGATTGTTCCTTCTCACTGTTCTTCCATTTAAGCCACACAGATTATATACAGCCGTACCTTGGAAGTTGAATGGAATCCATTTCAGAAGTCTATTCAACTTCCAAATGTTTGAAAACCAAATCGTGGCCTCTGATTGGCTGCAGGAAACTCATGCAGCCAATCAGAAGCCCCGTTGGATGTTCAGGTTCCAAAAGAACGGTCACAAACCGGAACAATCACTTCCGGGTTTGCGGTGTTTGGGAGCCAAGTTCCAGAGTGTTTGGGATCCAAGGTACGACTAATTTCTTTCAAGCTTCATCTTACTGTAGGCATCTTTCAGCAGGAACACACAGATCACACAAGCAGCCACACAAATGTTTGCTACAGAATTTATTGTATTTGATGTGGTGAGAAATGTCCCCCTTGTGACCTGGGGTGGTGCTCTGTAAATCTTCTGTAAAAGAATGGTGGCTTTTAGAAGACTACCATATTTGTAACTTGCAATAAATTCAGTTTTTGTTACTGTTCTAATTAATGTGCTTTAATTTGACCAATGAACAGCCAATCAGTTTGACAAACCCAGGATCGAGGCTGGCATGACTGACTGCTTGTGTCTGCACATGAGTATCTTTTTAACCCCCACCTTCCAAGCAACAGTGCCCTGCACCTGGAAAAGCCTACTTGCAAGTTCTAGCCCCTCCAGAGCAACATGTAGTAAAATATGAAGGGTTACCATCAAAGGGATTTTTGCCCATTTGCACCACCCCCAAATGCAAGCCTTCTGCTTGGCCCAGAGGAACAGCTTTTCCCCCTAGAGGTTGTTAAATGTCAACCCTGTGCTAAACATTTTATCCCTAAATGTTAAGTTAGTTTTCTAGCTAAAGATTTAAGTTATTGCAGATTTAAGTTAATGCCTGATTCGTGAATCTGCCAAAGAATCAGCGTTGGTGTGGATGTTAAAAAGGAATGATGGAATTAAAGAGGTGGATAACTTGGAGAGAACGCAGTAAAATGGGATTCATTGTTGGTTTGTATGTGAAAGTGTTGCTTTAAAACCATGACCATAAATAGAGTAATGTTTAGTAGCCACATCAAAATAGCTGAACACCCAAGAGCCTGGCTCACTTGCACATGTTCATGACTGCAGTATCAAATCATGACTTCCATGCTTTTGAATGGAACTACACAGATTAAAAGCTCTTCCAGATTGTCCCCAATGCAATAATAATTTATTGAACTGGTTTTAATACCTGAAATGGGAGCAATTGATTTCACTACGGGAGGTTTTTCGACAGGCCTCGTGAGTTTGTTTTCTTTCTGTTGTGTGTAGTTTAAGTATAACTATTATATGATGATCCTATCTTTCTCCTGTTATTAATCCAATAGTAAGTTGTTGCAAGCCTGTTTGGTTTACATGTTTTTCTAAGACAATTGTAATGTCTGGTTTACGTTGCTTTCCCTTACCACAGAACAGGGCCAATGAGACTTCCCTATCTCTGGATCAGGGCAGTCCAACTTTTCATACCGAGTGGACTGCAAGAGTACTTTGACATGAAACCTGCAGGCTGTGTTGTCATGCAGTGAAGGGGTGGGTGGGAATGCATTTGATGCTCCCGCTGCCTTGCCAAAGCTGGGCAAGTGAGGTGCCAGGCTGAGTTTTGGAAGGCGGCGCAAGGCTCTAAAGGGAGGGCGGTGAGGCTTTTCATAATGCACTGAGCTTTGGAGTAGGTAGTAGTGGTTAGACTTGCTGCTTCTGTCTGTTTTCAAAGTGCAGTGCAATATTAGACCCCTTCCCTGCGTTGTCTGGCACAGGACTTGGTGGAGCTGAAGGTGTTAACAACTTGGCTAATAAGACTTGCAGAAACCTGTTTCTATATGATGTGATTGTGACAGGGCTATGTAATGTTGTTCTTGATGAGTTGATAACTTGATTTCAGCTTTCATGTTCATGTGATTATTCTTAAGCCATGCTTTATTTAACATAGAATGTGCATTTGAAACTGTTATTCCACAATAATTTGTGGTAAATCCCTACAGCCCCACCTGTTTCCCTTAATCCTTTGGGAGGGGGAAATTTTATATATTCAACTAAAGTTTTCATCTGAATTCCACTGTTCCCTTTATAAAATGTAGAATAGCCTCCTGTGATATTTATGTAAATAAATAAATTATTATTACTATTATTAGTCAAAAGGAGAAGGCTGCTGAGAGACTTTTCCTCCTAATGTAACACTAATGTCTCGACAAATGAAACTTATCTGTAGAAAATGTAACTTGAAAAAAGAGACATTGCACATACTTTTGTAAACTAAGAAATCTTTAATAAAAATATGTTTGTTTGTTTTTAAAAAGGAGTTAGCTGCACATTCTGTAACAGATAACATACACACATTTTTGTGATAAACAAACAAATGACACTTTTTGCTGCAAAGTACTATTTGTTAATTCCCTCCTAGTATGCAGTACCCAGTTCTCAGTGTGTTTGAACTTTTCACCTTACATGAAGGAAACCTCCCCTGATACAATCTTGAAAAATTACAACTCCTTGTCTTACTCTTATCCTGGCAGAGCTATTGGAGTTTCCAGAAGATGCATCCAGTGTTCCTGAAAGCAATAAGAAATCCATAAATCCACAAGGTGATAAGTCTAAGGAAAACACACGGAAGATATTTAGTGGACCAAAGAGGGTAAGTAGTACCAATGAAATTAGACTGTCATGGTTTTAGCAGTACTTTTGTTTAAGAGACAGTCCCAGAGCCTAGTAGTTCATAATGCATGTTTCCAAGAACGAATGCATATATGGAAAATTTAATACGATGAAAAACCCATCTGGATTTTATAGCAGGCTAGTATCCTGCTGGTTGCTGCTCAGTAATAATAATAATAATAATAATAATAATAATAATAATAATAATAATAATAATTATTATTATTATTTATACCCCGCCCATCTGGCTGGGTTTCCCCAGCCACTCTGGGCGGCTCAGGTCTTTTACTTCCTTTATTTCTCATATATCTTGATAGAAAACAATTCGCAACAGGCACCCACCATTTGTTCACCAGAGGTGAATGTTACTGGGCTCTCTGTGTGCTGCTTGTTGTCCTGTTCACCAGATATCCTTCCAGGGGCTCTCATTTGAACTGTGGGTTGGTGAACATAAGAAATGCTGTTTTGAAGAGACTCTTTATTTTTTCTGTACCTCCAGCTCAAATGAGAGAAGATTGCATATCCGTCCCAAAACCTCCCCAGCTCTCTGGAATATGGAGAGAGAGGCCATTGATTGTGGCAACAAATAATGGCTCGCTAATAAACAGAGTCAAGAGTTGTAGGCTCATGACTAGTGAACTAAAATGCAGATTCCTTTAGGAGATGAATAATGTGAAATATTTGTTTATTCCACACCCCATGTTAACTGATAGAAAATCTTGAATTTGAGACAAATATATACACCTTCTAAAGCTTAGTTTTGCACATAATGTCATGGTGATAAGTTCTGTTCTGATGTTCTTAGAATTTAAGGGAGTAAAGCACTGTCATGTCAGTGTTAATGTTCAAAACTCTCGTGAAATGTTTTGTGGAAGACAAAACATGATGTTAAATTAATCTCATAGAGGATTTGAAATGGATGTTCTTATAAATAGCTGGTTAGGTTCTAAATGAATATTCCAACTGTTTTGTTTTGCAGTCACCAACAAAAGCTGTATACAATGCTAGACATTGGAATCAACCAGAATCTGAGACTCTTCCGACATCACAGGTGTTGAAAAATCCAAGTGTCCCTGTGAGTAAGGGGATCTTGTTTTTCCTCTGCCAACCCTCCCAGTGCTTAAACACTAAACTTAGAGATGATTCATCTACACCAGGAGAAGTAGCCTGAGAAATGGCTTAATATTATAGTAGTAAACATCAGGGCAGTGTTGCAGACACTGCTGGATATTAAGGTTTAAAAAAAACCTAGCATATTCCGTGGTTGTGTCATGCCTTTAGTATGACAATGGTTATGAATTTAACCAGGAATAATAATGATATTTTAACTACCTTTTCTTCGATTGCAAAGAATACGTTGTCCATTGACGCTGGTTTCTTACATTTAGGCTACTCTTTTGTACGTGGCTATGCAGGTTGAATCCAAACTCATTACTGCATGTTTACTTCTTAGCATATGGGATGGTTTATGTAATTTAAACTGAATTACAAATTGCTTCAACAAGTTATTTTTTGTGGCAGCTAGCTGTCAATGTTTGCATCTATTACTTTATAATGCACTTAGAAATGTTATTGGTCCTCAGTCCACACAATTTTAAATCGGGGTTTTTATTGGTCAAAGACATCTCCAAATCATATAAATAACTGGAGGTGATAACTGTGCACAGAAAGTGTTTCCATTACACAGCCAAGAATGAAAGTACAAAATTATTTTGTTGGGGGCATAATATTTTGAATGATTCTATGGCTCAGCATGAGTGTGGTTTCAGGGACATGGAAGAGGGAACAGTTAACAGCTGCCATTGTGTTTGAAAAATATTTTTGGGTTGGTGTATGTCTGCTTAGTTTTTTAAAGCTTAAATGTGGTTCCATTAGTCTGGATTCTTAAAGTAAATGGTAAGGATGTCACTACACTGTACTTCCATTTCAGTTGCCCCCTGGAGGCCCTTAAAAAAATACCCCACAACATCTGAATTGTAATCATCTTGCACATACAGCATGTGTTCACTCATTTAATTTGCACTTTTGAAGCCTCTGAAAATCTCAGTGGATGAATGCAACACATGCACGTAATTTTCTGTTACCTATTTGGTGTTCATATAAGGCTTAAACATCTACCCATTCAAGTACTTTTCATTAATAGGTAAGGCTGTCTTCAAAGGAGGCAATTCATAAAGATGATGGAGTGTTCAAAGCTCCTGCACCACCTCCCAAAGTGATAAAAACTGTGACCATACCCACTCAACCCTATCAAGAGATAGTAACTGCCTTGAAATGTAGGAAAGAAGATAAAGAAGTAAGTGGAATATCTAAAACTTTCTTGTTTCGAAAGTAAACTTGGTGAAAGATTTTTTTTACCATTTATGATCTAAAGAACAATTGGCCAGGTGGAGAAATCTCCCTATTAAAAATAGATAACTTATCAGTCTGAGCTGGCTGATGATTTCTGTTGCTGCCAGATAAAGTAGTCTTTTAAATGGGAGCTCTAAAACTAAAAACAAGTTTTATACATCTGCCTTCCAGTTATACACTGTTGTTCAACATGTGAAGCACTTCAATGATGTAGTAGAATTTGGAGAGAATCAAGAGTTCACCGATGATATTGAATACTTGTTAAGTGGACTGAAGTGCAATCAGCCCCTAAACACACGTTGCCTTAGGTAAGATATTTCTAATAATGGCATTTCCACATTTTCTTGTTAGGTGTATTGTGTTCATAAGCATTGTAGACTGTTGCGCCATTGGGAGCAATTTGGATTCCTTCAGGAACGTCCTATGGAGAACCCATGTACTGGTGCAGTTGTGTAAAAAGTATTGCTAGTAAATTGGGCAATGGAAGTCAATCTGTATAGCTTAAGTCATAGTTGTTAATAAGGAGAGCTATTTGTTCTCTGTGTTCTCAAGAGAATATAGTAGCCAGATTTTGACCTGACAATGCATTCACAGTAAATAGGTAAATGAAATAATTCCCACTATTGTTCTGAAGTTGCATGGTGTGATTTTTATTCCCCTTATGGTTAATAAGGAATGTCTCATACTGTTTAAAGAAAGCATTGGATAGTTACTTGGGTAAACACACTGGTGAAAAGATGTTATTCATTGTTATAACCTAGTTCGCTTTTTCTTTCTGAGTAGTTATCGCAAAAGTATTTCGTTGATGCATTTTTCAACCCCTCTTTCATCTTCAGGGAGTTCTCAGGGGAACTTGCTGTAGTTTAAAATAAAACTAAAAAATGACACTAAACTTACACAAACGCAACAGAAAAACACAAGATCAGAGCCATAGTTGGATTACATTTTAGGGTGGGTCAAACGTCCAGACGGTCACATAGATTAGATTAATAATTCATCAGTTGCTTTTAATAAGTTAATAATTAATCAATTGCATATGTAGCCAGTCAGTCTCACCCTTCTTTCCATGAAGAAATCTTGTTTCAAACTGGTGTTGTCTGCTACATCAGAGCGAGACTGCTGATGGCAGGCACCCCTTCTCCAGCCTTAACCATTATCTTTAGCATGTTGATCTAGATACAGTAAATTCACCAGACAGCTGGCACCGAATCAGCTGGAAAGAGAAAGAGCTTGTGTCATCAGAGTACCACTATCAAAGAACATAATGGTAGCTCTGCATAAGATTGTACATGTTTGTTTCATGTAGCTTGGTCTTTCTGAGGTAGTACAGGGTAAATAGAAAATGAATAGGAGATCTCTAAATGTTTGTGACTGTGCAGACATCTTGATTGGAGCTCTTCAGTCACTGAAGCTCTTCCCTCTATAAACTAAGCATTGATCAGTCCTCTTTGCTGGACTGCCCTTAACTAAGAGACCAGACTACAAGTGATTGACAGGAGCTGTGATGGTGACAGCTCTCTTGCTGGTTTGTGGCTTGGCCAGCTGATTGTAAACATCGACAACTTCCTGACTTCAGCTGCTTCCCACGGCATCACACAGCATAGTAGTAGCCATAGCGGGGAGATGGGGAAGGGGATCAGTGGAGCCCTGGGGGGGTTTCTTCCTCACTAAATACACTTGCTAGGCACACTATGTCCACAGAGGAGCACCTTGAGTCAAATTGCTCACTGCTTCTGATTTTTCTATAGGCCTGCTGCACTGGGAGTAGGAAATATGTCTGACTGTCAGGCTATTTGTGCTACAGGCCTGCACTTTTGGGTAGTACCCCATCGACAAAGTTTCCTCTACGCACTTTGGGTTTGCTTGACACGAAGCCATTGTCCTGTGGTGTGCACTTTGTCATTTGATTGCTTCATCGTGACTGTAGGGGTTTTGCGGGCAGGCAACCTGGGCTCTCCATTGGTTGTTGAATTCTTTAAAATTCTGCAAGACTTGGAGAAAAATTCTAGAGACTTGGAGAAACTTTAGTTCATAAGATTTGTTTTGTTTTGTTTTTAGTGTTATCAGCCTGGCGACAAAGTGCGCCATGCCCAGTTTCCGAATGCATTTGAGAGCACATGGAATGGTAGCTATGGTCTTCAAGACACTGGATGACTCGCAGCATCACCACGTATGTAGAGTTGTGGTTGCAGATGTGAAATGGCACATCCATCACTTAAATACTCATACTGGTTTTAATTGTGTTTTTATTTTGTCTGTTGTGTATTATCTTATTGCAGTTTAAATTCTTTGGAATGCACTGAAATATAATCTCTAAGAAATGAAAGAAGCAAAAGAAATACTGTTTAAAAATAATGCAGCATCTAGTACTGTTTATTACAATTGTTATAACACGCAGAAAAATCATTAAGTTTATCTGTCAAGACCCTCAGCGATTTTTAAGTAGTCATCAGGGAAAAGTTGGAGAACCACTAAACTGAGAGTTCAAAAAGCTTTTGCTTGGACATAGCCTTGCCCCTGACTTGCATAATGAAAGTCTGTGGGCTAACTGTAACTTCTTGGATCTTACATTCATGTTTAAATCTTACTGGATTTCTGCATCTTAACCAAATATTTAACCACTTTGTTTTCCTGTTTTTCCTCTCCATTGAAGAATTTATCACTTTGCACAGCAGCTTTAATGTATATCTTGAGCAGAGATCGCTTGAACATGGATCTAGATAGAGCCAGCTTAGATTTAATGATCCGGCTTCTGGAACTAGAACAAGACTCTTCTTCATCCAAGTTGCTCAATGAAAAAGACATGAACAAGATTAAGGAAAAAATCCGAAGACTCTGTGAAACTGTTCACAACAAACACCTTGATCTAGAAAATATAACGGTAGGTTGTGTGACTGTTAACCTAATTTTTCTCTAATGTGAAAATGGTACAGGTGTTATTGCTGTATTTGTAGGTAGAAACTGGTTAACTTTTAAAAGATGCTTTTAGAAGAGCAGAGTGTAGGAAAACCCTGGCACTTCTGAAATAACAGCAGTGATCCCTGCAGGTATTACTTAGTGTAGTCATGGCTTCTTTCTCTCACATCTTCTAAAAATTTTAACTAGGGCAGATGAAGAGTGTTGAACTCTTGAAAGATAAAACCCAAACACTTTTAAGTATTTAACAGTGCAGTTTTCATCTCATGGTTTTTTCTTCTTCATGGTCGTAGGCAGACGGTATAGAACAAATAGATCTGTTTAGCTAAGCCACTAAAATAGTGTATTTAATTGATTGTATATTTAAACACCAATGAATTTTCTGAATAATATTTCACTTGATAGAGTGGGAGCTGAAAACAGTTATTTTTGTGATTCTGTGTGTATAAAAATGTCCACTTTACTAGGGCTAAATGTGGTATCTGGTATGAAATCTTTACATGCTATAAGAGGTTGCAGTGTGGAGTTTTCCTTTTCAGGCACCCATTCCTTTTCCAGGATTCCTTTTTCCTCCCCCCACAAAAAACAGCAACAGCCAGACAACTCTGAATTCTGTGGCTCTTGAGCAGGAGAAGTTATCAATTGGACTGTGTTGGGGGTTTTTCCCCACCTTAAGGTTTTCTTCCTAAAACATTTGTGTATTTCTGCAAACTTTGCCTGTTTGAGTGAGACCCTGTCAGCATCTGACACCCGTGCTCTG